>NC_042632.1:26194270-26815727 GCF_901001135.1 Rhinatrema bivittatum | reverse complement strand
GATTAGCATCTGCTATTTGTGAAGGTGGTCGAGTGGGAACAAAATAGCATGAATGCCTTTGAAATCCAGATGTCAATATTCAAAAACCTAATGAGCAGGTAAAGTAACCAGCAATGCTTCACACTCTAATCCCTCTTTGAGCTTTTTTTTTTTTTTTTTTTTTTTAACTTGAATCAATTGAGTTAGGATTTGGGATTTCCTGTCGACCAGTTGATTATTCTGGAAAAAAAAAAAAAAGATGTGTGACATTGATATTGCATTCAGTCGATCAGAAGGTTGATCATTTTGGAAGGATAATGTGTGATATCAATATTGGTGTCATCAATTGTGGACATTTTTGGTGATTTTTAAGGGAGTGTTTGACTATGTGTGAATGTGAGGGGGCCCTTTTTTGGTTTTGATTTTTTTTTTTTTTACATGTAAAAAAATCTTTTGTATTGCATGATTATATTTTGTAATATTGTTTAAATGCTATAACAAGTTATGTATATTTGAAATTTTTGGATTGTATGTTTATATTAGGGATGTGAATCGTTTTAGGACGATTAAAATTATCGTCCGATAATTTTAATATCGTCTTAAACCGTTATGGAACACAATACAATAGAGATTCTAACGATTTATCGTTATAAATCGTTAGAATCGTGAGCCGGCACACTAAAACCCCCTAAAACCCACCCCCGACCCTTTAAATTAAATCCCCCACCCTCCCGAACCCCCCCCCCAAATGACTTAAATAACCTGCGGGTCCAGCGGCGGTCCGGAACGGCAGCGGTCCGGAACGGGCTCCTGCTCCTGAATCTTGTTGTCTTCAGCCGGCGCCATTTTCCAAAATGGCGCCGAAAAATGGCGGCGGCCATAGACGAACACGATTGGACGGCAGGAGGTCCTTCCGGACCCCCGCTGGACTTTTGGCAAGTCTCGTGGGGGTCAGGAGGCCCCCCACAAGCTGGCCAAAAGTTCCTGGAGGTCCAGCGGGGGTCAGGGAGCGATTTCCCGCCGCGAATCGTTTCATACGGAAAATGGCGCCGGCAGGAGATCAACTGCAGGAGGTTGTTCAGCGAGGCGCCGGAACCCTCGCTGAACGACCTCCTGCAGTCGATCTCCTGCCGGCGCCATTTTCCGTACGAAAACGATTCGCGGCGGGAAATCGCTCCCTGACCCCCGCTGGACCTCCAGGAACTTTTGGCCAGCTTGTGGGGGGCCTCCTGACCCCCACGAGACTTGCCAAAAGTCCAGCGGGGGTCCGGAAGGACCTCCTGCCGTCCAATCGTGTTCGTCTATGGCCGCCGCCATTTTTCGGCGCCATTTTGGAAAATGGCGCCGGCTGAAGACAACAAGATTCAGGAGCAGGAGCCCGTTCCGGACCGCTGCCGTTCCGGACCGCCGCTGGACCCGCAGGTTATTTAAGTCATTTGGGGGGGGTTCGGGAGGGTGGGGGATTTAATTTAAAGGGTCGGGGGTGGGTTTTAGGGGGTTTTAATGTGCCGATTTTTCGATTTTTCGATTTTTCACGATTTTTCACGATTTTTCATGATTTTTCACGATATTTTACCCCCCCAAACGGCAACAATACGATTCCCTCCCCCTCCCAGCCGAAATCGATCGTTAAGACGATCGAGGACACGATTCACATCCCTAGTTTATATAGTATTTGATTATTTTGTATTCCCTAAAGATGCAGAAATAGTCCTATTTGTTTGGGCACCACTCACCTGATTAAAAAGAACTTCCAAGCTCACCTCAATATGTTGTCTATATATATTGTATTTATATTGTATATATTTCATATGCATACTTTTACCCTTTGTTCCCTTCTCACCTTCCTTTCTCTAATCTGTAATGTCAAACTCAGTATTTATACTGTATATATTTCATATGCATTTTGTAGTAATATCTATTTCAGTCACTTGTCCCCTCTCATCTCTGTTAATCGATTTAGATATACTTCTACTCTCTGTTCCTTTGCTCCTCATTCTCTTCCACCCTCCAAGTTGCGGGTAACCCTTGTTCATTTAACTCACCTCCTCTCTTATCGCTATCAGTAGCCCCCTAGCTACATTTAAGTTAGTGTGTATTTTCCTTGTTCAATGTAAACCTATATGATATGACATGTGTCATGAATTTGGTATAGAAAAGCATTAAATAAAATAAGTATATATATATATATATATATATAAATAAATAGACAGACAAACATAGATCTCGCTATCTCTCCATATATATGCAAGGTTGAGGCTTTTGTCTGGCCCTAGGTGATGGGACCAGGCCTTGAAGCCTGCTTCTGATGCCTAGGCCAAAGCCTCGGCCTTGCGTAGGTCTAGGCCATGACAGGTCACCACAACCTCAGCCTAGGCCCTTTGCAAGGCTGAAGACTGGGCCTAGGCCTTAGCATTGGATCTTCCCCCAGAGTGGGTAAGTGGGGGCCAGGGAGGATCCTGGCCCCAGCATGTTTTTGGGTGGGTGGAGGGCATGGGAGGCCTTGGAATGCCCTCTTTTTTTTCATTTTTGACCTTTTTCTTAATGTTAAATAAATGAAATAAACATTAGACAAAATGAAATTTGTTGATAACCTACCCCCCCAAAATAAAACAAATTTTTTTTCTGCTTAAGCCTAATATATATATATATATATATATATATATATATATATATATACACACACCACAACTATATTACAGTTTACCCCAAAACTTGTACTAATGATACCTCATCTCAACATACAAATATTTATTAAGGCTTTTACATAAAACATATGAAAAAAATTGTATCATCCGCTTAAGCTATGTTCAAACTACACAATCTCATTGTACGTTCACACCACATTCATACCCAATAACATATCTATAAAATAAAAATCATCTTCTTGTATCACAGAAATTGTGAAAACATCTATACAACAAATTTATATCACAAAATGTTTTTAATATAAAAAGTCACTCCTTTAAGTTGAAGCTCAAGTTCAGTGGAAAAACTCTTTTGCAGGTTATTGCACATTTATTATCATGGATACTTTAACTGAAGCTCACAAGTGTCCCAACAAAGGTCTCTATTTCACCCTTGTTAGGGCTTCATTAGGGGACATGGTTTTCTACTCAGATAATGGAGCTGTAACAAAAATTTCTATTGATAATTTGACAATTTCTCAAGCGAACTGCTCTGCAACTATTTTCTGTAGCGCCATAGCAGTAGACCAAATGAATCCTATAGTTTTACTTCAGGGCAGTAAGCAGCATGGATACAGGAGCTGAAAGATACTGCATGAATGCAAATATAGAAGCAACATATGTTCTAAGGACTAATTGATCTACTAGCGAAGTAAGCCCTCTAGATTGTGTTTTTAATTTTATAGATGTCAATATGGAGATACTTTTTACTGGAGTTACTATGGTGTAAAACATCTGAAAGCTAGAATTTCAGTTGTAATACCTTTCAATGGTTCAACAGAAAAAAAAGATTTTGTAGTACATGAGTTTTTGAGACTTCACGGGTCAGGTCTACAGATGTCACATGTACAAAAACTGTGGGTTTATCGCACTGAAAGAATTCATTCGAGACTGTTTTTTTGTGAGGCACACTCTCTTCATCAGGGTCAGTGCAAAATGTGCTAAGGATGATATTTGCTGGAGTACAGAAGCACATTGCTGGCTGGATTACAACATCAGAGTTTCTTTGAAAAATCTTAGATTTAGTGAAGAGATAGGGAGAAAAGGATCAACAAAGGTCAATCATGCTTCGGTGCTTTTTCAGCCATTACATGTATTATGGTTTGTTTGGTTTAAACTTGGAAGAATTGGGAACAAAGTGAAAAAGGGCAGGTAATGGAACAAACTATAGAATTTGTAGGTGCAAGAAAAGTATTCCTAGCATGAGGAAACCAATGTCTATGAAATCCCTTTCAGTCTGTTCCATGGTGTCTAATCAAATCAAGCTTGAATGTTTTATGCCTTTGGAAAGGTTTGAAGCTCCATTTTAAACATCTTGATTGCCAGGTAAGTAATGGACTGGTCAGATATGGCAAAGTATTCTTTCATGGTTATGCTTCTCTTTTTTCCTTTCTAATATACTGCATTGTGTTTGTCAAGGTTTATTCTCTTCTTTGTTTTCTGGTCTGGTTTTCCAGTTTAGTATCTTTCTTCACATTACCTGCATTCAATGATATATTATGTAACACATGAGCAGAGATATAAAAGGATCCTTTTATGTTTTTTATGACATCTGAGAGACATATAAGGTTTTGAAAATGTATATATGGGAACAACAAGTGAGGTGATCAAATTTGCAGCTGACACAAAGTTACTCAAAGTTGTTAAATCACAAGAGGATTGTGTGAAATTACAAGAGGACATTGCAAAACTGGGAGAATAGGCATGGAAATGGCAAATGAAATTTAATGCAGACAAGTGCAAAGTGATGCACTTAGGGAAGAATAACCCAAATTATAGCTACATAATGCAGGGTTCCACATTAGGAGTCACCACTCAGGAAAAGGAACTAGATGTCATCGTTGAAAATACATTGAAATGTTCTGCTCAGTGTTCAGCAGCAGCCAAGAAAGCAAATAGAAAGCTAGGGATTATTAGGAAAGGAATGGAGAATAAAATAGAATATCCTAATGCCTCTGTATCGATCCATGGTGCAACCTCATCTTGAGTATTGTGTGCAGTTCTGGTCATCACATCTCAAAGATGAAGCAGAATTTAAAAAGGTAGAGAGAAGGGCAACCAAAATGATAAAGGGGATGGGACAATTCCCCTTTGAAGAAAGGATAAAGCGGTTAAGACTTTTCAGCTTGGAGAAGAGATAACCGATTGGAGGTAAGATAGAGGTCTATAAAATGAGTGGAATGGAACATGGAAACGTTAATCAGTTGTTTTTATTTTGAAAAATACAAAGACCTTGGGGACCACAATGAATTTAATAAGTAATACATTTATAACTAATAAGAAAAATATTTTTTTTACTCAATGCATAATTAAACTCTAGAATTTATTGCCAGAGGATGTGGTGAAAGCTATGGGCTGGATTTTAAAAGATTTACGTGCATAACCAGGTCTATGCGCGCCGGGCCTATTTTCAAAAGGCCCAGTGACATGCGTAAAGCCCCGGGGTTTTACTAAAGGAGTTGGAAGGGGACGGAGTAGGTGGGGTATGGGAGGGGAGGGGACGGGGTTAGAGGCTCCAGACACAGCAGCCATTTGCCACTGTGCTTGGGATTGCATGCTGGCAGTCAGCAGACGCAAAAGGTAAATTAATAATTTTAGGGGGGGTTAGAGTAGGGCTAGGGGGAGGAAAGGTTAGGGGAAGGGGTGAGAAGGTCAAGTTAGGGGGAAGGGAAGCTCCCTTCCAGGCCGCTCCGAAACTAGAGAAGACGATATACAGTGCTATAAAAACACTAAAATGCATTGAAAGATATAAATAATGCATAAAAAGCAAATATTTTTCACGGGAAAGAAAATTCTAGATCAAGATGTCATAATATGATGCTGAAAGAGGGTAAACTTAAGAGTAATAGAAAATATTTCATTATGGGAACAGTGGTGGCGGCGCAAATAGTAACAATTCATGAAGGCATGGGATAAACACAGCTGATCTTTAATTGTAAAATAAGTGATGGCCATTACAGCTTTCATCTGCTGCTAGATTCTATCCTTCTGTCATATGTAGGTGACTGTGATTTGTGGCTGCAAAACTAGCAATTCAGTTTTATTATTTAAAACTTCTATCTGGATGTTTGTACAATCAAAGACATGTTTTTTCCAATCTGACTACTAGGCAGCGTACATGTTAATGAAATTAATGATTCCACGCTCGAGCCGGACCCTGATATGCAGCTGTCTTCCTGGCATGGCGACCTTCACGTAAAGCATCTCAGGCATTAGGATTTGTTAAGTCTGTTTTTACTTTTACAAGAGTAAACACAACACAATTTTTGCATTAACAACATTTATATTTGAAGCACATTAATACTTGCCTTAGCGATAACCCACTTTAGTACACTGACTCCCCCAGAGTTCAATTTTAAGTTTGTACCCAACCTGTAGGATTTTAGTCCAAATATCAGTTCTAGTGTTATTTCCATTGAGGGCTACCATAGCTACTTGTTTGCAATGTTTATATATAATTCAAATATCACAGTGCTCCCTCTGTTTTATGCTGAGGATTGGCACACTGTTTGCTAAACATGAATAAGAGAAATGAATTCAGTGTCAAAAGCCATGCAAATGTTGTAGGTATGTGAACATTCGATATGCACTCATGGTTCTGGCATGAAGAGCAACTAAAATTAGTCTCTACGATAATTGATGAAAATAGTTTAAACAAAATGTGCCAGAACATTCTGTACGATTGCTAAAGGAAAGTTGAATACGAAGGCTGGTGTTTTCATAACACACAATGTAAATGGCTAACAGGAATTTTTGACAGTACATGACAGATAATTGAAACCATTATGCACCTTTCATTATTCATTATTAAGAACTAATACTCTCTCTCACTCTTTTCAATCCTATTCCCACACAATCTGCCTGGCATGTGTCTTAAATTATTCACAGATTTAACTCCTATGAGTTGAACAATTCCAGGCTTAATTCAACATTTTGCTCAGTGACCTGATTAATATTTTTGTGTTCCAGAACATTTTACGTATTGCACAGCAGAAGATCAGCTTGTTCAAGCCTCCGGTAGTATCCAGTGGGCAGGCAGGAGGCGGGGCAGTTTCAGTGTTTGCTATGACTGCATATACACAGATTATTAACATGTATTTCTCTCTCAAAAGCTCTCTATGTATTTCCTTGTTTCCATTCTGGTTTGTGATCTCATGATTTTATAATATAATTCCACGTTTGATGGCAAATGGTAATCTGACCAGCGATCCAGTCAGATCACAGTTTATGGAGGGGTGACCCAAACCCTAGACATATATCACCTATAATATACTTTGCACAGACAGATGCTTCAATCATTCCTGCATCACGGCTAAATATTTCTCTTATAAATCATAAATACATTGATGAGTTGCCATACAATAAAATGGTACATGCAATTCTCCTACTATGCTAAAATGCTATTTATTTATTTATTTATTTATATATATATATGCGGCACAATCAAGGCATCTGGACAGCTGACAGGTTAACATTTATAAAATCAGAAGATTAAAATAAACAATGCATAAAACCATGCTTACTATTAAAAACAGAACTATATATATATATATATATACATACACATTATATATATATTTATATATATTTAAACGATTGTCTTGGACTCTGTATCCACAGTTTTCTTTACACAAACCATGTCAAAATAGGATTCTTTGAGCCTGATATTCAAAAAACCTTAGCCGGCTAATTGGCGCTGCTGATTATCCAGCTAGAGTCAGCGGGTGCCACTTATCTGGATAAGAGACTACGTTTTTAGCTGTATAACTCAGGGGCAGATTGGGGAGAAGTCAAGTTAGCCAAATAAGTTATTAAGCTAACTCCGGTTTTCAGAGTTAGCCCGATAACGTACTAACAAGGGTCAAGCCACAGAGCTTTCCTAAAGTTAGCTGAAAAATCATATCTGGTTAATTTTAAGCTAGCCGGATATATTCCGTAGCATTGCCACACCGCTGAACATCCTAAATAAATTAGTTGGATAAATTTAATCCAGCTAACTTGCCAAGCCGCACAGTAGCTCAATATGGACCCCTATGTTTTTATATTATGCTAACAATCAACCAGGCAGTGGAGGCCACTGTAAATATTCATTTTACTCCCTGCCCCCAATAATACAAAACCACACTCCCAACTCCTTCCCCATACCCATTGTGCTCACTCTACCACTCCCTCCCATCTTGCCACACTGTCAACTCATCACCCCCCCCCCCACTCTGCCCAGTGTTCTCCCCCCACATTCCACATTCAGTGGCTCAGTGTACTCACTCCACACACCTTATTCCTCTGTACTCTCATCCCTCATTCTCCATTCCTGCCACCCACTGCTTTCACCCCACATTCTCCCATCCCATCAAATGCTCTTACCCTACATTGCCCACCTGCTTAGGGCACTTACCTCACACTCTCCCCTACATAATGTGTTCTAATGTCACACTCCCCCCTGCCCACTGCTCTCATGCCATACTGCCCGGCCCTCTCACTCCACACTCCCCTTACTCAATACACTCACCCGACCTGCCCACCCTGATCAGGGATCTCACATCACATCTCCCTGCCCAGTGCTCTTACCCTTCTTCCCCCAGCTTGCTCAGGGCTCTGAAATGACACTTTTTTCTCAGTGCTCTCATCTCTCTTTATCCTACTGTTTTCACCACTTTCATCACTCCCTAGAATTCTCCCATTTGCTCTCACCCCTCTCTCACCACCCAATGTTCTCTTCTCTCTGATCTCCATCCATTAATCTCCTCTCTCCCTTCTCCACCCCCATGCACTTCTCTCTCTCTCTCCCCAGTGCACTCCCCTGTCTTTGTGCTCACAAGCTTACCTCCACCCAGTGTTTCCATCCCCAATTCCTCCTCCACTCTGTTCCCTACCCAATGCTCTCACACCGTGTGTTCCCCTTGATCTTGCCTCCTGCAGATTGATGCTGGGAATAGGAGGAAGTCCCGTCTAGCACAAGGCTCTTTAGCCCACCTCCCACAGCTGATTTGTCCTTGTGGACAGAATAAGCCAATCAGCCGTGGGAGGTGGGGCAGCAGGTCAACAGGACATCCTCTCCTCCCACTCCTGATCAGAGCCGGGGAAAACAAGAGAGGCGGTGGTGTGGGAGGGAGTCTGAATGCTGCTCTTCCTGCCTGTCCCTCTAACCTGCTGGGGGACCCTGCATGTGAGCCAGCTCTGGAGGCAGGTCCCTTTTCACTGTGGGGCCCTGGAGCAGCTACCCCCTCTGTCCCTCCAGTACCACCACCCCCCTCCCTTGCAACCAGGAATGACAGTTCTACCATGGCACATGCACATCTCACCTTGCTGAATAAATACTTTCCTGTGCACCATTAGACTATTTTTCAAGCTTCAGGATGCCACTGGAATACATGCCAGAACAATCTTCCACTGCAACCTTTATGACAGATTTTTCTGAATTAATCAGTTTCTTGGCTTTCCCTGACATTTCGTTAGACCTTGTAATACTCTCAACTGGCATTTGACATGCTGCCTGACTTTGCTTTTGTCAAGCACTGGCACATGCTACAAAATAGTCGGATTTTAGATGTGGGACACAGATTTGTCTCTTTTTTTTAAAAAGATGTGGTATAAGAACCATCAGCAGATGGAAGAATTACCCAGCATTGATTTAACTCTATTATCTTTAGCATTGATTTCATTAATACCATATTGGGGAGCATTTCTGAAGTCCAAAAACATTTTTTAATCTTTTCCATGTAAACATTTGTTGTCTGTGGAAGAAAATGTATTTAATACTAACTGGCACTGTTACCATGTCTACATGTACATTTATAGAGAGTGCATCATGATAAACATCTAAGATAAAGCATTTTATTGTCCCTCTTAAAGGCAACATGGTGAGTACTGATCCATTCAAATTCTATTCCCTTTATTCTTTAACCTTTAAACTACTATAGACAGATTAGCTAGAATTTCCCCCACTGACACAAAGTGAGGAAAAAAACCCTTCAGTATATTGGCCTCTAGGTTCCTGGAGGACTAAAGAAGCCAAATAATCTTTAAACAATGGTACATCTGGGATTATCCATCACATGGCATCTATTGTGGGGCAAACAGCTCTAGAGATATTACTTCAATGCAATCTAAAATCTGAGTCCAAGCACCTGCATTTAAAGAGTTAGACTGTTGAAAAAGCAGAGTCATGTGAAAGAACCCATCTTTGACAGGGGAATGTCCTGTCAGATGAATCTGATTGATTTCTTTGATTGGGTGACTAGAGAATTGGATCAGGGAAGAGAGTTCAATGTGATTTATTTGGATTTTAGTAAAGTCTTTGACAGTCCCACATAGAAGACTCATGAACAAAATGAGAAGCTTGGGAGTAAACGCCAATGTGGTTGCATGGATTACAAACTGGTTGATGGATAGAAGACAGAGTGTGATGGTAAATGGAACCTACTCTGAAGAGAGAACAGTGTTAAGTGGAGTGCCGCATGGATCGGTGTTGGGACCGGTTCTGTTCAATGTCTTTGTGAGCAACATTGCGAAAGAGATAGAAGGTAAAGTTTGTCTATTTGCGGATAATACTAAGATCTGAAACAGAGTGGACGCCAGAAAGAGTGGAGAGAATGAGGCATGATTTAAGGAAGCTTGAAGAGTGATCAAAGATATGGCAACTGGGATTTAATGCCAAGAAGTTTAGAGTCATGCACTTGGGATGTGGTAATCCAAGGCACTATAAGCGATTGGGGGGGGGGGGGGGGTGAAGTACTGTGCACGAAACAGGGGAGAGAACTTGGGGTGATAGTGTCTAATGATCTAAAGATGATGAAGCAATGTGACAATGTGATATCTAAAGCTAGAAGAATGCTGGGCTGCATAGAGAGAGGAATGTCTAGTAAGAAAAAGGAAATGATAATCCCCTTGCCTTGGTGAGGCCTCACCTGAAGTTCTGTGTTCAGTTCTGGAGACCGTATCTCAAAAGGGAGGCGGTCCAGAGAAGGGTGACCAAAATGGTGGGATGACTTAAGAGGAAAAGTTGAAGGACCTAAATATGTATAACCCTGGAGGAGAGAAGGAGCAGAGGAGATATGATACAGAACTTCATATACTTGAAAAGTTTTAATGATGCACGATCAACAATAAACCTTTTCCGCTGGAAAGAATCCAATAGAACTAGGGGTCATGAAATGAAACTCTGGGGAGGATGACTCAGAATCAATGTTAGGAAATATTTCTTCATGGAGAGGGTAGTGGATGGCTGGAATGCCCTGCCGAAGGAAGTGGTGAAGCAAAATTTAAAAAGGGCATGGGATAAAACACTGTGGATCCCTAAAGGCAAGGTGGAGGGGAATGAACTAAGAATCTTGGGGGTAACTTGCTGGTATGGTGGATACTACCCTTAACAACCCATCGCCTGGGGGTAACTTGTTGGTATGGCAGTTACTACCCTTAACAAATAACCCGTCGCATGGGGGTAACTTGCTGGTGAGGTGAATTATACCTACAAATAAGCCTTCATACTATAATGCAACTCCATCGTTGCTCACTGCTTCAACTGCAGGGGGAAAAGAGGAATTGAATTCAGATAATAACCAACAGGGACATTGAACTGTACAGTCTGGGAAAACAAATAAGCATGGGGGTAACTTGCTTGATGTGTCGGTTACTATCTTTAACTAAAAGGCTGATACTGCTTCAACTGCAGGGGGTGGGGTAAGGTAATTGAACCCAAACAGTATCCAACTAGAGCATGGGGGTAACTTGCTTGTTGGGGCAGTTACTACCTTTAACTAAAAGGCTGATACTACACTTCTGTTGCAACTCCAACATTGCTCTCTGCTTCAACGGCAGGGGGGGTGAAAGGAAATTGGACTCAAACAATAACCAACAGAAGCCCTTACACCTTGGCGGTCTGAGTAACTGATAAGTATGGGAAACCGATAACTATGGGAGCTTGCTGAGCAGACTGGATGGGCCCATAAGGTCCTTTTCTGTTGTTACTTCTATGTTTCTATCAAAACCTATTGACCTAGGTAAGAAGGCTATTTGAAAATTGCCCACTCTGCATATGGAGGCATTCCCAGGGTGGAGTTAGAACAGGGATGTAAAAAGACTTGAGTTTTGCATTTTCAAAACCACATACAGATGATAACTTTCAAACAAATACGCACAGTGGCATATATGCGTTTATAAGGCCATGAGCAGATATGCGCATGTATTTTAGAACCCACGTGTATGATATTAACAACATATGCACAAATACATGAAATCCATTGAAACCACCCACATTAATGCATGTACTTTCCCCACCTATATTAAAAGCATGCCTGCATACATTTTATGTGTGAAAGTAAAGTAGGACTTAGTCATGTAAAAGATGCACACATAAATGAAATTAGCCAGTTTACCAATTAGTCCAGCAGTTCGCCCAGACCTTCTCTAGGTCATAGAGACCTTCTTGGTTCTTCAATAAGAGCTCCTACCAGGTCACCCAGACCACCCACCCAATCAATACTACACAATAAACATGTTTAATATCACTTTCGCCAGATAATTAGCAGGTATAAAAATATGTGAGTGAATCGGCAAATGTATGTGCATATGTTTTAAAATAGCAACTAGGGACAATACCTTTCAATCTGGCATGCAGGAACATATTGGTGCATGTACATCAGCCAGGGATGCAGCCAATGCAGCTGGGTGCACACTATCGACCCCCCACTCCTTTTCCGGCTCATCATTCCACCGTATTAATAGTGGAATGATGAATCTAGGCCTAAATTGTCCATGTTGATCTTTAACTGCCGTCATTTCCTATATTACTATTCGTAGACCTTTTATGACAGCCTTCATTTTATAAATCTCCTCTCTTAGGGTTAGCTTCTAGCTCCTTTGGGGAAAAAAAAAATGAAAGCACTGCAGTTTTAAAATAGCTCTCCTATAAGGTACACATTTTTGAACTACCTATTGTATTTTTGTAACCTTTATTATGGAAGTTCAGCAAAATTCTTATATATCACAGAACCCCCCACTGCACCCACAAAACTGAGCAACGTACTCTACCATACTGTATACTGAGTATTCATAATTCTCCAAGGAACTTGTCAACATTGGCTATTCAAAAAATATCCAAAGCTCTCAAAGACTGCAGTAAGATATGGTATCAGTTTATCATCATTATTCTCAGACTGTGTTACACAGATAACCAGAAACCTTTTTTTCCCCCCCCATTCCTGATGCTATTTCATAGATTACTGTGTGAGCACAAAATATCTTACATGGAACACCAACATAAATTTCCCATCCCCAAGCTCCTTCTTATTACCTTTACCCTAGAAAACTGTCAAAGTATGAAAAAAGACCATTTCCAGTAATCTAGTAGCAAATTCTTCACAGCATGTTCCTTATGGAAGGGATAAGTGGCAGAGAGCTGCAGGACTCACTGATGCTACAGAGAATGGTTAAATGCCTTGGGCCCATGGACAAAGGGGAAGTAGATAAAGTTCAATGAGAACAAGCAAATGATGACCTAACTTGGAGGGCAATGTACTAAGGGGAGCTAAATGTTGGACTTCTATGCAAATAAAAAACAAAACAACACAGAGGTTTTTTTTTAAACCAGAAATTTTTCAAAACATTTACACCTCATTGAGGGTGGTTTTTGCAAAATCGGCATGATGAAGCACATTCTGCACATGGTTTTATTATGGATCAGTAATTAATGAGCTGTTTTGCATAATTTTGCATCACAGCAACTCAAGTATACATTTAAATATATATTCACAAGTATAAAATTACATGCAAACATGTACTATGGGACCAAGCCAAAAGATTTTGCAAAATCTACTTTGCGCACTGAAAGGGAAAATAGTATATACTGTCACAAATAATCAGTACTATCCACCATTTTGCTGTGCAAAATGATTATGCAACATTTTTCTCCCTTTAACACTGTAGGGTCCCAGTATATAAGAATATGCATTTGGATGGTGTTCTTCCTGACATTAAATAGGGAAAAGATCTAGGCTTAGGGACTATAAGATGTGAATGAATTCAAAAAATTCAGTGGAATCAAGAAAGTGTCAATATTGGCTAGGCAAGGGCTTTCATTTTAACTAAATTTGCAAAACACACTGAATAAGGGACAACTTGCTTCATTCAGGGGTTCCAAAACAAACTGAGGCCCCTGTGAAATAAAATAATTGTATTCATTTAATTTGGTTAAAGCTTCCAGTCGGGCCTATGCCTAGGCCTTCCTTAGGGCATAGGATAAGGCCCAAATCAGGGGCCATGGCTCATGCCCATATGGAACACTGGCACATTGGCTTAGGCCCAAAGCCAGGGCCTTGCCTAGGGCATGAGCCAAGGTCCAAAGCAGGGGCTACAGTCTAGACCAAGTGTGATGCCAGGGTCTTGGCCATGGCCTGAAGAAAGGCCAGCCCCCCACCCCCCAAAAAAAATAAAAATTACTTGATCCATCTGGTATCCAAAGTGGAGGCCAGGCTAGGTGTTGAGGCCTAGGACTCGGCCCAGGGTCAGGCCCAAGCCCTGAGGCCCCGAGACAGGCCATTAGGTCCTCCTCTTGTTTTCTTTCTTCACAAAAGATGGCATCCACTGGGGATGTGCCAGAGTACATTAACTCCAGCACATTGTCCTCAGAGGATGGTGCCATATAGCAAAAGGGCCACTGGGGTGGCACCTGGCATTGGACCCGGGCTGAGGCCCAGGCATTGGCCCTTGGCCTGGATCCTGACATTGGACCTAGGCCTGGGCTGACACCCAAGTATCAGACATGATCTCAAGACTAAGCCCTAGCATAGGGCCTGGGAACAGGCTCCAGACCAGGCCGAGGCTCCTGTATTATGCCTGGGCCCTCCGGCCTTTGCCAAGGCCCTTGTGTCAGGCCTGGGCGCAGGCTCTGGCCTAGGCTGAGACTCAGGCATCAGGACTCAAATTCTGGGTCGGGCCCCGATGTCAGGCCTGGGTGTAGGTCGAAGCCCTGGTATTAAAACACGGTCTCTGGACTGGGCTTTGGCTTTGGCCTAGGCATTGCTATCTGGCCGAGGCCAAGGCCCCAGCATCCTGCTTAGACTTTGGAGTTGGGCCTAGGAGGAAGTAGCGATGCCAGGCCTTGCATAGAACCTAGGCTGATGTTGCAGTGATCTACCCAAAGCCGAAGCTTAGGCCTGGGCCTAGGCCTCACCAGCATAAGAACAAGCCATGCTGGGTCAGACCAAGGGTCCATCAAGCCCAGCATCCTGTTTCCTACAGAGGCCAAACCAGGCCACAAGAACCTGGCAATTACCCAAACACCAAGAAGATCCCATGCTACTGATGCAAAATAGCAGTGGCCATTCTCTAAGTAAACTTGATTAATAGCTGTTAATGGACTTCTTCTCCAGGAACTTATCCAAACCTTTTTTGAACCCAGCTACACTAAGGGGTAGATTTTAAAAGCTTGCGCGCGGGCGTACGTGTGCCCCCGGCGCACACACATGTATGCCCGATTCTATAACTTGCGCGCATTTCATATTCTCTCTTCACCTGTCTTATCAATGTTTTACAGATACCCAGCAGACGGGTAAGTGGGGGCCAGGGGCGATCCTGGTCTTGGTATTATTCCGGGTGGAAGGGATGGGTGGTGGGGGACAGGAGGCCCTGTTTCCTTTTTTTTTTTTGTTTCTGGGTTTTTTTAATATTTAATTCATTATTTTTAAACAAAAGAAACAAATTAAACATTAAATGAAACAATTTGTGTGGGGGAAAAAAAACCTTCCGAAAACAAAAATCTTTTACCTTTGCACACCCCAGATATTAGCATATATTAAGCAGAGAGTGGAAATACAAGATAAATGTGTCATTCTCCATTATTTGGTGTCAGGACCCAGTGGGAGTTTTAGGATTCTTTTTTTTTTTTTCGGCACCTTCCCTAAAAATATATCCAAGTGTTTGAAAGGGTTATAAAAAAAGGATCATTAGGCCAATAAAGGAGCTGAAGAATAGTGACAGATTGTTCGAGCTGGAGTTATTTTTCTTATAAAAGAGATGCATAATCCTTCTATACATATCAATGAAATCTACTAATACCCTAAGCAGTATACAAGATAGCATATAGCATACAAGATACAAAGCATACAAAAAAAAATTATATAATGTTATATTAAATAATATTCTGAGCGTCTGACTAGCCAGGGAATTAATTGGCTATTGCAGACCTCAAAACGTGAGTGCTAAGTGACACAGCATACTGTGCTGGTCACTGAAAAGAGGAAAATGTATAAACATTTTCATTTGGAACACTTCCCAGTAGTCAGCTGCTATTGAATATTCTTGGATAAAATTATCTGACTATATTTAGGGCAAAAGTTTCCATTACCAGATGTACCTGGCTAAATAAATCCTGTTGGCTAGTGCTGAATATTGGTATTAGTTGATATAAGACGCATCTCCGTAGCATCCCTGCCCTGTCTTTTTATATTCATCTGAATTTAATCCAGGAAATTACCTACCCCAGCAAAATTTAGCCAGTGGGAAGGGCAAGATTTTCAAATTTTGGCAACTGTCCAGCTAGTTTAAAAGTTGCATTTTTTAATTGGATTCCATCTTTTTTGGTATGTAACATGCTCTCCACATGGGATGTGTTATCGTTTCAAAATGACCCCAGCTCTTTCCTGGGGATTACATATATCATCGAACAATTAAATCTTACTTATGTTCCTCTACCTTCTTTTGGTATCTACTCTGAATGTGAGCAGATGGGAAAGCATTAAACCCCAATGTGAATGGGTGACAATTAAGCCCCAGTGCGGATGGACAAGCATCAAACCCTAATGTGAATGGGCGAGAATTAAGCCTCAGTGTGGACTACCTAGTATGACTATTAAGACCCCCCCCAAAAAAAAAACAACTCCTCCTTACAATATCCAGTAGCTGTGCCATTCTGGTTCTCGGACATCTGGTTCTTTTATTTCCAGTGGCCAATTATTAAGCCACTTGTCCTCTTTACAAAGGATCACAGTGTCCAGCAGCAGTGACATTCTAGTTCTCAGACATCGGGTTCCTTTATTTACAGTAGCCGACTATTAAGCTTACCATCCTGCTTACAAAGGATCATGCTCCCCAACAACCATGATGCCTTGGATCATCTGGTTCTTTGAGCCAGAGCAGCAAAATCTTAGCAACTGAAGCACTCTCCTGATAGGCTGTTTTCCCTATTTTCTAGTCCCCAGCCATCATCCTCTTGCAGGAAGCATGATTTCCCAAGCTGGTTTAGGCAGAAGGCAAAAGCTTGTCTGAAGGGATGACTTTCAATAGATTGCAGCAAGGTAGCTACTCTGCTACTTAAGAAACCCTGACCTAGAATCAGGTCATCTATGAATGATGTGTCACTAGCTTTCCCCATGAACATGCAATGTGCTGTGGGAGAGAGGCAGTCCCAAGGCGAGTGGCTTTACACACCAGCTGGAGAGCCGGCTATCTGATGCCAACCCAGGTCCCATGGTGCTGAGGTATCATTCCATTGAGGGGGGATTAATTGTAAAATAAAAATATATGTATCTGTGGGCTGCTGCTGGATATGCAGTCTAGAGGATGTGAATAAAGCAAAGAGGCATGGGGGCGGCTTGCGGGAATGGCGGCTACTACCTGGAAATGAATATCCTAATTCAATAAACATACACTTGGTTAATATGACTCCAACATTGCTCTATGCTTCAACGGCAAGAGGAAATATGAAAAAAAAAGGATTTGCATCCACAAAAAAGCAGGGGAGTAGCCTGCTTGATACGGCAGTTACTACCCCAAACCAAATAAGCCTGATACTTCACTTTCAATGATATCCAGCATAGCTCTCTGCTTCAACGGCAGGGGGAATGATGAAAAGATGATTTATATTTGGACAACAACCAACAAGGACTGAGTTGCACAGGCTGGATAAATATGCGTGGGAGTAGCTTGCTATGACGGCGGTTACTACTCCTAAGCAATTAGCTAGATGCACCTCCAGCACTGCTAACTACATCGATGGAGGGGGTGCAAGGGAAATAGAACAAAAACGTCACTTACAAGGGACAAGAGTAACAGATAAATATGGGGGAAAAAAAGTGAAAGCTTGCTGGGCAAACTGGATGGACAGTTTGGTTTTCTTCTGCCGTCATTTCTATGTTTCTATATGCATCAGGTACAAATGTATGCCTGGCTTTTGTAGTGTTTAATAAAACGTTTAAACATAAAATTATAAGAATTATTTGGTGGTGAATGATGGGGATGGGGGTTACGCTGTGCACCCCCAATCATTTTGTTAAGTTGGTTGCTATGTCTTAAGGGCTCTCCAACGTACTCCCTGTCAGCAATTGCTGCAGTGGTTTCCTCTGGGAGGCAAGGATGGTGATTTCTGCAGGCAACTACTGAAGCTATGGCCTATGTCAAGAGATTCCATGGTGGTAATAGGTTGGAGGCTGCTGATAGATGTGTCAATGGCCGGGAGCCTGCTTGTTCTTCCTTATCCACACTATCCCTAAGTCTCCTAGTCTCCCATTCCATTATCCTAGCCACCAACTTCTCTTTCCAGTAAGAGATGTCTTCATAATGGCAGGCAAAATTCTGAGGTGCCCCCAACCATATTTGCTTCTCCTTTTGCTGTTGACTAGCCTTTACACTTCAGTGGAATTGAGCAGCTATTTTTTGTATGGGAAAATAAGCGTGGGAGCTTGCTGGGCAGACTGGATGGGCCGTTTGGTCTTTTTCTGCCATCATTTCTATGTCTATGTTTTTATAAGATCACAAATGACAGGTCTGTCACACCCTGCTTGCCACCCAAACCAAGATATCCATCATAATAAGGTGAAGTAAGTAAGTAAAGCAATGTATGCCCTCATAGTCTCCATCATAAACTGCTTTGATCATGATCTGACCACTGTCCAAAGGGGAGTTGTTCCATCCTCTTTATTCTTTGGGTTGCCTTTCTCTGTACCTTCTCCATTGCAACTATATCTTTTTTGAGATGTGGCAACCAGAACTATACACAATACTCAAGGTGCGGTCTCACCATGGAGCAATACAGAGGCATTATGACATTTTCCGCTTTATTCACCATTCTCTTCCTAATAATTCCTAATATTCTGTTTGCTTTTTTGACTGTTGCAGCACACTGAGCCGACAATTTCAATGTATTATCCATTATGACGCCTAGATCTTTTTCCTGGGTGGTAATCACAATAAATGAACTTTAAAAAAATGAATGTAATTAATAAAATGAATTCATAACATTACAGTAATATAAAGTCAATGCTAGCTGGGTTCACTCTAACACCAAATAACTAAATATATCCATGCATCTAAAATGATTAGACTTACCTCAAAATATTAAATTTAACCAAAACTAGTATGCTTTCTGCTATCAGATATTCTTTGCTGATGCCAAAAATGTGTATGATTGATAACCTGAGTGTGTATATCATGCTCTCCCTTAGAATTTCAAATGCCAATTACTTACATCGTGTACGATTTTTTACAGAAGGACTTCCATTATGCTAACCTCTATAGCTGCTCTTCTTATAGCAGATGGTAAAGATTGTAGCTTTAGTTAGAGATAATCCTTCACACAACATTTCATTCAGCAAAACATCCATATGAGAAAACATATATTTGCACCCCCGCCAGATTAGAACCTGGAGGATAAAACCGGTACACACCTTGTGTCAGAAGGATTTTTTTTCTTTTCAGAGTTATTAATTTTTTTTATTATTTTTTTGCTCTGAGAGAGAAGAAAAGCAATCTGCTCTACAACTGTGCCCAAAGATATCTAGCAGGAAGGGGAGAGCTCTCTTCTGCGACACGGGACATCCACTTTCTCTAGGGGAGCTAAACACTGCAAAGGAAGGAAAATGGTAATGCAGTATATCGATGGGCATGTCAGTTTCTGACTTGGACCTGTTAGTGAAAGTAACAATATGAGCAGTGTAGGAGAGGAATTCATGGATGTGTGTCAAGGAAAAGCATATGAAACAGAACTCAAAGGGAATAATACAATGCCTGGCTTCTTTTTTAGGCAGATAGGACTCATACTAGACTTCAAAGGCTCTGAACACAGCTTCGGCACCCCACTTATCTTTTGAGTTAGTGATCAGAGAAAAAAGAGCAAGTGGTAATGGGAAAAGGCTATAAGTTCCAGAAAGAAATGACAGGAATAGGAGGAGTAACTATAAGGTTAAAAATAGGTGTCTGTAGGTAGGTACAATGAATTGCCTCCTCTGGACAAAACAGTTTAGTTGGAAACTATTTAAAGTAGACTAGCATACACTAGAGGTCTTGCTCTAGTGGGTCACCCCAAAACCAGAGGGGGGAAGGGACAGTACAACAAAGGATCATTTGTGCTCAGGGCATCCAGACAATAAAGTCCTCACTAGTATGGAGGGCTGCCCTGGATGAAACTTAACACAACTTGCTGAATATATAATAATAAACTTAGCCAACCCTAGAGCACAAACACATGGCATAATAAATAATTATAAAAGGTCTAAAATAAAGATAGACCTGTGATTGTGCCAAGCACATGAGCAACAATAAGAACATAAGAACATAAGAAAATGCCATACTGGGTCAGACCAAGGGACCATCAAGCCCAGCATCCTGTTTCCATCAGTGGCCAATCCAGGCCAGTACCCAAAAATTAAGTCTATTCCATGTTACTGTTGCTAGAAAAAGCAGTAACTATTTTCTAAGTAAACTTAATTAATAGCAGTTAATGAACTTCTCCTCCAAGAACTTATCCAATCCTTTTTTAAGTACAGCTATACTAACTGCATTAACCACATCCTCTGGCAACAAATTCCAGAGTTTAATTGTGCGTTGAGTAAAAAAGAACTTTTTCAGATTAGTTTTAAATGTGCCATATGCTAACTTCATGGAGTTCCCCGCCTAGTCTTTCTATTATCTGAAAGAGTAAATAACCGATTCACATCTACCCGTTCTAGACCTCTCATGATTTTAAACACCTCTATCATATCCCCCCTCAGGATACACAGTCGATGTGGTCTCTTTCAGTTCTGATGTGGTCTCTTTCAGTTCTGAAAGAGACCACATCGACTGTATATCACTCAGGATCCGGAACACTACATTGGTACCGTTCATAGTTTACACACACAACATTTCGATGAAGATATAGAATTCATATATGCAAATACCCCTGATGCAGCCCTATTGAAAGAGGGCAAAACTCGGCTGGAGTCGGGCTCATTTGCACATATTTGTCTCTACACAATACATTTTTACAGATTGGACATTTTGCTGCTTATTGTATATTTCTGCTATCATCCTTCACGGGCCATACTGGGCAGAGAACATGAGCTAGCTGAGAGTGGAAAAGAAGATCAATTGGATTAAAGTGATGTGTCTAGCAAAGCCTAAATTCCAGCAGAAAGAAGAATTTCTCTTATCACAGACAAAGATCAGTGTACAAAAACTATTATTGCAAAGACTATTTTAAAATTCATTTTCAATACCAGCCAGCTGCTTTTCTTTGCAAAATCATTAAAAGTACCATTCAGTAGCTAGTACGGAAGTTAATCAATGTTTGCTTTTTGTTAACTAAAGTCTTATCTGAAATTTCCATATATTCTGCTTGATAAGTTTCAAATGGTTGAGCCTCAGACTAAGTTGCCATAAAAATCACAGCTTGACTTTTAAGCTGAAAATGGAAAAAAAATGAAAGAAGTAATAAAAGCTTGATGGAGTCAACATTAACAACATTGGCTGTAGCTTTCCCATTGTCTGCAGCTAATATGATGGGTTACAAACATAAGGACCACTGTTTATTTATATCTTCAATTTTTATTGCTCTCTTCTCATCACAAAACATCAAAGAGGTACAAAACACTGTAAGCATAAAGCATCATAGAGCAATCAAAGCAATACATCATACATAATCCTCACATTCACACCTAATCCTTGTCTGATACCGGTAGCTGCTCAAAAACTCTAAAACTAGCAGGAGTATAAATAATTCCACCATTTTCCACTTAATTGATGTCAGACCTCAGATAACTGCTCAAGAAGCCAGGGTTTTCATTATCTTCCTGACCTGAATCTAATTGACCTCTGTCCTGTGTCCTACTGGCATAGCATTGCAAAGTTTAGGTCCAAAATCATGAAAGGCTGCAAGGCAAGTAGAGCTCATTCTAATCTCCTTAGGTGTTGTGCAGTCACCTGAGAGGAGCGTAGATTCCTGGCCAATAACATAGTCATTCAACCACATCACTAGATGCTGCAGTTATCTATGACGGAAGCACTTAAAACACCAACATTGCAACCTTAGATGCAACACGTAACCAATGAAAGGTGAAACATGGTCGTTTACTTGCCCCATTCAAGACATGAGCTGTCGTGCTCTGGAGAGACTGCAACCGGCATTGGTTTGTCCTTGATAAATCAATAAGGTGCAATTCATTAGGATACTAAGGAACACAGAACTCCATATTTAGTTAAGAAAGAAAGCAAATATGTAGCAACATTTTAAGATAGGAAATGGCCAGATATTTTAATTACAGATAAATGATCCACATCAATGTTGCCGCCTTTGTTCTTTCTTCTTTATAAACATTAACCCTTTCAAATAAATGCTCTGTGACATCCTAGAGGCTGAATACGGAATATTTAAAGACGTTGTACTGATAAGGTTTTTCCCCCTTTTGCACCTAAGGATTTTCTGTTTACTCTGAACTGATGCCATACTAAAGGTTCTATTTTTAAGTCTAGACAGAGAGAATAAAGGAACTCTCTTTAAAATTTACCAAGATATGAAAATCACATGTTCCCATTCAGACTCTATGAAGGTCATTTTCTGACAGTTTTTTCAGAAACTGCCATGCTGATAGGCACAGAACTTTCACCATTTTCAAAGTGAAGCTATGAACCTTCGTTTGCTTTGAAGATTCATCCTGGCAAATCTCCCTGCACAAGTTACAGCTGCTAATTTGTGCAGGAAGCTTTCCTGAGAAAACGTGCAGGCATACCTTTTTCAAACCAGAAAAGCTAACCCTGCCGGGACTCCAGTTCCCCCTTGCCCCCTATGCCTCTGCTCCTTGTGTGTAAAAGGAAGCGTGAAACAGCATTTCAGGAATGTTTTGGCCTGCACAAACCCCAAAGCTATTTTGCAATAAGCTACTCCTGTACATAAACAATTGGGTTTTTGCACATAGAAATGAGCTTGAGAAATTACCCTTCTGTGCATGACCAAATAATATTCTTTTCATAAAAATACCGTTTTCTCTTACTTTGCTAAAGCTGTTACATTTCCCACAGTGAAGTATGGAAAAAAAATGAGTATACAGTGTGTCTATACAATAAATGTATAGCTGTAACAGTTTCACCTGTCAGTGTATTATTGAAGTGAAAATTTCTCCTTTCCCCGAGAATAATAAAAGAACCACAGGGACCTGAGTTATTGGCCAGTTGCACTATACTATCCATGTCCCAGTATGAACTCTATTGTGTTCAAAGGGATTTTTTTTTCAGCCAATACAGACACAGATTGCAAAACAAGCATGGAGGACACATTTCTCTGTTTCTATTGGTAACTTATTCTTATTTGTGAATTGTTAAGAATTGTTTGCTAATGGGAAACTGAGCTGCATCAGACTTTCAGCTTCATTTTATACTTTCTAATGACCAGGTTGGCATGTAATCTAATTTTCATGGGCTTCAGGGAAAAGGTGGATCAGCCATGTCACATTAGATCATGGTCTAGCTTGCGCTAAGAATCAGATGGAACCAGGTTACATTTTCAAAATGGCCATACAACAAAATGGCACAGACTTCATGCTGGCTGGTGCTATTTTGAAAATTGGATTCAGCAAGGCATGAGTGACTGAGGATTGTTTCTGCCTCATATCCACTTATTGCAATCCAACAGTGGCCATTCCAAGTCACAAGTACCTGGCAACTACCCAAACATTAAATAGAGGCCATGCTACAAATGCTGGCAATGAGCAGTGGCTTCTCTCCATTGATTAATAGCAGTTTATAAACTTCTCCTCGAGAAGTTTATCCAAATCCTTTTTTAAACAATTCCACTCAAGTAAGATCAATTCCACTCAAGTAAGAGACCTTGGGGTCACCTTAGACAAAAGGCTGAACCTCAAAGAATTTGTCAAGAACACAATGAAAGAATGCTATTATAAACTACATATTCTGAAAAAGCTGAAACCTCTCCTGCATTTTCAGGACTTCAGAACAGTCCTCCAAACAATACTATTTTCCAAAATCGATTACTGCAACTCTCTGCTTATAGACCTTCCAACCATTACCACAAAACCTCTACAAATGTTGCAGAACTCCGCCGCAAAGATTCTTACTAACACCAGCAGAAGTGAACACATAACACCCATACTAAAACACTTACACTGGCTCCCCATCAGATCCAGAATCATTTTCAAAGTGCTAACTATAACACACAAGAACATCCATTCACAAATGTCGCTAGATCTAAGCCTTCCACTTCGCCTACACGAGTCTTCAAGACCAATCAGAAACAGATACTTAGGCACCTTACACGTACCTTCAACCAAGTCCTCACTCAAGAAACGTGCATTCTCGACTGCCAGCCCTCTTCATTGGAATGCCCTCCCCACGGACATTCGCCTCGAAACATGTACTCGAACATTCAAAAAGAAACTCAAGACCTGGCTCTTTACAAAAGCCTACACTTAAAGGTCTAGCTCAGAACCACGTCCCAGAACTTGAATCATTCTCGCTTTTATAATCATATCAAACAACTCCTAATTTTATCCTTGGTCTCACAATTCCAAATCATTAAATATTTGAGCATGCTACACCAATACCTCTTAATCCAGATGTAACCTCAGTTTTTGAAGTCTTCACTCCTATAGAAATAACCGCCTGTTCTTATTTACTTAACCCTATTCTGTAGACGTAAACTTTTCATGAAGACTGTAATCTGTAAGCACCTGTATTTATTATAAGAATTTGTATTTACTATTTATATTTATTATTTAGCTATTAACATTGTTCTGTTACCACTTGGTACTATTTCTCTCCTTTACCTCAAACTCTAAGTTCCTACTAAGTTAGCCATGTTATTTATACCCAATCGTTGGATGTAATTGTATATTTGTTTAATTGTTCAATCTGTTTGATGTAATTTTCTGTTCCTTGTTCTGTGTAAACCGAAGTGGTATGCACTAGTGCATGAACTCTGGTATATAAAAGCCTTTAAATAAATAAATAAATAAATAAACAAACACACACAGCAACACTAACTGACTCAACCACATCCTCTGACAACTGAATTCCAGAGCTTAATTGTGTGTTGAGTGTAAAAGAATTTCTCCAATTTGTTTTAAATGTGCTACTTATAACTTCATGGAATGCCCCATAGTCCAGTGATGGCAAACTTCAATCCTCAAGTGCCACAAACAGGCCAGGTTTTCAGGATATCTACAATAGGGATGTAAATCGTTTTTTGACGATTTAAAATATCGTCCGATATTTTTTAAATCGTCATTAATCGTTAAAGAGTGCGATACAATAGAAATTCCACTGATTTATCATGAAAAAAATCGTTAATTAATTAATTAATTTATAACTTTTTCTATACCGAAGTTCAAAAAACAGAGTTAATTATCACTCCGGTTTACATATCAACCTTGAACAAACAGTGACAAAAATTGTCTTACATAGAACAGGAGGAGAAACTTGGATACAACATAAGTAAAGGGATTTAAAAAGGGCTCCAGGGGCGATCCGGGAAACTACAGACCGGTTAGCCTGACTTCAGTGCCAGGAAAAATAGTGGAAAGTGTTCTAAACATCAAAATCACAGAACATATAGAAAGACCTGGTTTAATGGAACAAAGTCAGCATGGCTTTACCCAGGGCAAGTCTTGCCTCACAAATCTGCTTCACTTTTTTGAAGGAGTTAATAAACATGTGGATAAAGGTGAACCGGTAGATATAGTATACTTGGATTTTCAGAAGGCGTTTGACAAAGTTCCTCATGAGAGGCTTCTAGGAAAAGTAAAAAGTCATGGGATAGGTGGCGATGTCCTTTCGTGGATTGCAAACTGGCTAAAAGACAGGAAACAGAGAGTAGGATTAAATGGGCAATTTTCTCAGTGGAAGGGAGTGGACAGTGGAGTGCCTCAGGGATCTGTATTGGGACCCTTACTGTTCAATATATTTATAAATGATCTGGAAAGAAATACGACGAGTGAGATAATCAAATTTGCAGATGACACAAAATTGTGCAGAGTAGTTAAATCCCAAGCAGATTGTGATAAATTGCAGGAAGACCTTGTGAGACTGGAAAATTGGGCATCCAAATGGCAGATAAAATTTAATGTGGATAAGTGCAAGGTGATGCATATAGGGAAAAATAACCCATGCTATAATTACACGATGTTGGGTTCCATATTAGGTGCTACAACCCAAGAAAGAGATCTAGGTGTCATAGTGGATAACACATTGAAATCGTCGGTTCAGTGTGCTGCGGCAGTCAAAAAAGCAAACAGAATGTTGGGAATTATTAGAAAAGGAATGATGAATAAAACGGAAAATGTCATAATGCCTCTGTATCGCTCCATGGTGAGACCGCACCTTGAATACTGTGTACAATTCTGGTCGCCGCATCTCAAAAAAGATATAATTGCGATGGAGAAGGTACAGAGAAGGGCTACCAAAATGATAAGGGGAATGGAACAACTCCCCTATGAGGAAAGACTAAAGAGGTTAGGACTTTTCAGCTTGGAGAAGAGACGACTGAGGGGGGATATGATAGAGGTGTTTAAAATCATGAGAGGTCTAGAACGGGTAGATGTGAATCGGTTATTTACTCTTTCGGATAGTAGAAGGACTAGGGGACACTCCATGAAGTTAGCATGGGGCACATTTAAAACTAATCGGAGAAAGTTCTTTTTTACTCAACGCACAATTAAACTCTGGAATTTGTTGCCAGAGAATGTGGTTTGTGCAGTTAGTATAGCTGTGTTTAAAAAAGGATTGGATAGGTTCTTGGAGGAGAAGTCCATTACCTGCTATTAAGTTCACTTAGAGAATAGCCACTGCCATTAGCAATGGTTACATGGAATAGACTTAGTTTTTGGGTACTTGCCAGGTTCTTATGGCCTGGATTGGCCACTGTTGGAAACAGGATGCTGGGCTTGATGGACCCTTGGTCTGACCCAGTATGGCATTTTCTTATGTTCTTATGTTCTTATGAAGATGGCGCCGGCCGTCCACTGGATGGCCAGTGCCATTTTTAAAGATGGCACCGGCCGTCCAGCGCTCCTACCATGTGACAGGGGCTGGCCAATGGCACTGTTACCCTGTCACATGGTAAGGGCAAAGGGCCATTGGCGCCATTTTTATTAGTGGCAGCCGACGGCCTGAGAGCGGGAGATCGCTCCAGGGGCCCACTGGACCACCAGGTAATTTAAAAATGTTTTGGGGGGGGTTGGGAGAGTGGTGGAGGCTAAGGGAGCGGTTTTAAAGGGTCAGGGTGGGTTTTTTGATTATCGAATCGGGCGCAGCTGATAAAAAAAAACGATCGGGCCGGACGAAAAAAAATGCACGATTTGAATCGGAACCGGAACTGAACCGATTCCGATTCACATCTCTAATATAAAGCAGTATAGGGAAGGGTAACCAGGCAGGCCCAATCATCCTTATATACAGAGAAGGACAATGCAATGTTAAGCGGGATGGAAAGGCTCCCTTGGAAGAAAGGTTAGGGTTCTTCAGTTTGGAGGAGCAACAACTGATGGGTTCTGCTAGAGATTAATAAAATTAGGTGTGGTGTGACTGTAAATGGTTATTTACAGTACTAGGACCAGGGAATACGCCATGAAACTAACTGCTAGTAGATTTAAAACAAAAAAAAATGTTCAGTACTTGCACAGAAAAGTGTGATCAAAGCTAATAAGATAGCCGGATTAATAAAAAAAAAAAAAAAAAAGAGTTGTGGGCAAGTTTACGGAGGATGAAGCCATAAACAATTCCTATCCAGATAGACTTGGATATGTCTGCTGCTCATCTCTGGGAGTGAGCCATGTGGAAGGGACTTTCCCATTGGGATTTGTCAGATACTTCCAGGAGACCCAAACTACCCACTATCGGAGTCAGGATACTGGGTTCAATGGACTATTTTTCAGACTCAGGAATGCATTTCTTATGTTCTCATGCCACTAAGCAGCTCAATAAAAATTCACCCCTTAAAATATCAGTGAATGCTCTTTTCTGGGCTAACTGCTCAACTTCACTTCAGCCCTTCAACTCCTCCAGACTCTGACCTTAAAGATGAATAAGCAAAGTATTTTGAGATGGAACTTCAAGCAGCTGGATCATCCCCACCATGCTCCAAAGACCCACAGACAGCAAGAATCAGCTTAGTAGGGACTGTGCATATTTGTTTATCAAGGAATCAAATAAATATTTCTAGAGCTGTGCTTTGGGTAAAAATGTTGTCGGGCTTCATTTTGCCCCCCCCCCCCCCCAATACGGGAATTTCATTTTTCCCATGGTTTGGGGGTTTTGTTTTCGGGGGCCCCGATTTTCAGGTTAGTTTGCACTATCGGAAATTAGCGTGCACTACCTAAAAAATGAATTTTTCACGAAAGTTTGGAAAAATTTAAATCTTTTTCGGTTCTCCCAAACTATTCCTAGCTAGGCAATTTCATTGACATTGCCTAACTTGGGAAAAATGATTGCGCAACCCTAAAGATTTCAGCCTAGGTCAATTCCACAGGTTTTATTACTCTAAGGAAAAATAAATCATCAGATTGTTTTGTAAATTGAATGACTTTACCCAAATATCTGCCACTGAATTTTCCTCCTGGTTGTGGCTTTCCACTGAACTGCCAAATATTTGGTTGCAACGGGGCCATTTAAAAAAAGCTTGTGAATAAATCTCCAGATTTGTGTATTTTATGTAAAAAAAAAAAAATTGAAAAACTTATTTTCTCCAGATTTGCACATCCTGATGTATGGGAGTTCAGTGCTGTAAAATAGAACTCAAGAAATGGGACTATGCCTAGTGCCAACCGAAGCAAGAATGCACAATGTGGGGCAGATTTTAAAAACTTGCGCGAGCGCGTACTTTTGTTCGCGCAGCAGGCGTGAACAAAAGTACGCTGGATTTTATAAGATATGCGCGTAGCCGCGCGTATCTTATAAAATACTGGGTCGGCGCGCGCAAGGGGGTGCACATTTGTGCAACCTGTGTGCGCCGAGCCCAGCGCGCGCTGCCTGTTCCCTCCGAGGCCTCCCCCACCTTCCCCTCCCTTCCCCTCCCTAACCCACCCCCCTGGCCCTATATAAACCCCCCCCTTAACTTTGCACGCATCGGCCGGCTGCCCCGCTCCGTGGTCCGGTCCCGGGGGCTGTTCCGGAGGCCGCGGCCATGCCCCCAGGCCGAAACCACGCCCATGTTACCGCCCCCACAACGCCCGGCCCCGCCCCCTAAACGCCGCGTCATCCTGACACGCCCCCCCGACACGCCCCCGACAGGAAGCCCTGGGACTTACGCGTGTCCCGGGGCTATAGGCGCGCCAGCAAGCGCGGGCCTTTGAAAATCCGCCCCTGTGAATATAGCAAAGAGGTGATGTTTCTTCAGCTGCTTGCATGCTATCTTCTGAAGATGGATTTCAGAGTCAATAGTATAAGGTGGTCATTTTCAAAGGAGTTACACGCATGAAAGTTGCATCTCTATTAGAAATTTTCAAAAGCCCATTTACACACATTAAACCAAGTTTTACACGTGTAACTCCGTTTTAAACTTACCTTCTAAATGCTTATGCTTATCTGGATAAAGGCCTGTGCCCATAAATAGTCAACATTAGATGCATATGAATGAAGGAAGGCAGGAAGGAAAGAAGGAAGAACTGTTACTGTTACTGTTCTGGCAGTGGACCCTTGGTCCGAGGTAGAGTTAGCGCTACCTAGGAGCAGGGCCGGTGCAAGGGGATTTGGCGCCCTAGGCGAGCCTTCTCCCTTGCGCCCCCCCCCCCCCGGTCTCAGTCCCGACCCTTACCTCATTCTCGATCACGCCCGCTGACTGGGGTTTTCTGGGTCGCAAGCAGGTTGGGCACTGCTTGCGGCCTGCCAAACTCCACTCCTCTTTGCCACCACTTGCGGCTCCATATGGCTCGCACCCAGTGACGCACCAAGGGTCTCCGGTGCCCGGGGGCCAATGCATGTGTGCCTCTCCAGCATCCCCCCTTAATCCTTCTTGTACTAATGCTTAAGGTCACAGAAAATCAGTGGTGTCTCCAGACAGAAGAATTGGGGGGGGGGGGGGGGGGCGCCAAAATGACATTTCTTCATCTCACCCACCTCTATGGATCCTGCTTTAAAATTGGTTATTAAAAAAAAGTGTTAATAAAAAAGTCCAAAGGGTCCTCTGCGTTATTTTAAAAAGCTGGCCAGTTTCACACTATAAAATTATGTTGATAGCCTCAGTCAACTGATTCTATGTGGCTATGAGAGTGAAGTCAGGAATATATAGGAAGGAACAGAATGTCAATATAAATCCTGTACCTCCAGTTCTGTAACTCTGTGCATCCACTGAAATTCCCCCAAACAATGGAGCTTGGATGTTTCCCTTACAGCTCATCATACTGAAAGATATTTTCAAATTCTGGTGTCACTTCACAGTAACAGCAGCACAAACAGCTTCCACTGCCAGGCACATTGTGAACTAACACAAAACACCACAAAAAAGACACTCAAAATCTATACTGCAATCCCATCATAACATAACAGTAATAACACCAAGGACTCAAACAACAATAACCCTACCTGTGAATAAGCAAGGGTAAATATTACACTGGGTCCTAGAATACCAATACTCCACCTACTGAGGAAACAAAACAAACCCGATTGCTATAGATCACTATGCTAGCAGAATCTCTCATCATGGTCACACACACAGAGCAGAGACAGACCCTCACCAAATACAGAATACAAAATAAAGGAGCACAAATTAGAAAAAACTGAAATGGAAACCCCAAGAAGCCAGACTCTGTGTATTAACAATGGAAAAACAGAACCACCATTCTTCATAAAACAAATAAAATCAAGAAACATAAAGCATCAGTTATAATAGTAAAACCATACTAATAAAATAATATTTTAAAACTACTGATAAATAGAATTTCTATTAATTAAAATCATATACATTTTTTACAATTTCCTAAAACCAATAAAATATTTCAAAACAGCACATATATCAAATAACACACAATAATTAAAACTAATAAGGATTTTAAAAAGCCCCTGCTGTCCATACATGGGAGCTCTTGATTGAGGTTATCCTCTCTCTCTCACACATACTCACATGTCCATTCTCTCTCACACATACACTGTCACATACATACACATTCATGCTCTTATACCCAACCATAACCTCTCGCTCTCACAGACACTGACACACTCAGGCTCTAAGGCACTCTCTCCCCCCCCCCACCCCCCCCCCCCCCCCCACAAACTCTTACTCCCCTGGATTTTCTCATACACACTCATGCTCTCACTGGCTCCCTCACATACACACAAACACACACTCCCAGGCAAGCTTCCAATCGTTCTCACACAAACACACACACACATACACACACAGGCAAGCTCCCAGTCATTCTCACACTGACCCCCAGGCGGGCTCCCATTCATTTTCACACCACTCCCTCCCCATCCCCCAGGCATGCACACATTCATTCTCACACCCAGACCCCCAGGCAGGCACCAATTTATTCTCACACACACACACACATACAGCACAAACAGGCAGGCATCTATTCTCACACATACAAACCCCAGGAAGACACCCATTCATTCTCATACACAGACACACCCTCAGGCAGGCACCCATGCATTCACACACATACACCGCCAGGCAAACTCCCATTCATACACATGCACACACTAAAGGCAGAGACCCCCCTCTCTTTCTTTTGCCAGCAACCTCAGAGCCTCTCTCATTCCTCTGCTGCCACTGTCACTGTTGCTGTATGGCTATTGCGGAGGTGCTGATTGCCACTATTGGCACTGAAGCCCATTCTGCTGCCTCCTCTGTGCAGGCCTCATGGTACATTGTGAGATCCGCAAAGAGAAAGTGCTACTCTTGCACATTCCCAAAGATTACATGTTCCAATCAGTAAAAAATAATTTATTTTTTTTTACATTTGCTGTCTGATCTTAGTTTTCTAATCAGTTGGTCAGAGGCTTTTTTTTTTTCCACCTTCCCTTTCTTATTTTTTTGCCAATTCCTTTTATAACATATTTCTTTTCTCTCCATCTGTCTTCTTCCCTCAAACACACAGTCAGGTTCTCATTCTCACATGCTTTCTCTCTCTCTCACACACACACATACACAGGCACTCACTCTCACATGCTCTCTCTCATACAATCATGTATACACCGTCTCTCTCTTGCACATGCTGTCTGACTCTGGCACACAGGCTCTCTCTCACTCCCACATGCTGTCTTGCTCAAGCACAGGCTCTCATTGTCACATGCTCTCTCTCATACAATCATTCATACACACAGTCTCTCACTGGCACATGCTGTCTGACTCTGGCACACAGGCTCTCTCTCACTCCCACATGCTGTCTTGCTCAAGCACAGGCTCTCATTGTCACATGCTCTCTCTCATACAATCATTCATACACACAGTCTCTCACTGGCACATGCTGTCTGACTCTGGCACACAGGCTCTCTTTCACTCCCACATGCTGTCTTGCTCAAGCACAGGCTCTCACTGTCACATGCTGTCTCTCTCACACACACACACAGAGGCTCTCACATGCTGTCTCTGCAAACATTCAGGTCCTCACTCCCACACACAGTCTCTCAACTCATCTCATACACGCACACATACACACTGTACAAACCCTCAGTCTCTCTCTCACCTCTGGGCCTCCTCTTCACGGCCGCTGCAGGATGGGCTCTGCAGCGGCCCCGGACTTCTCGAGCCGCGCTGCTCCTCTTCTGTACGCGGCTGATGCTCCTCCTCTTTCCTGCCCGCGCGGCTCCGGCAACATTTTTCTTCCGGGGCCGCGCGGGCAGGAAGGAGGAGAAGCTCCTGCATTGGCTGATGATCCTCCTCCTTCCTGCCCGCGCGGCTCCGGCAACATTTTTCTTCCGGGGCCGCGCGGGCAGGAAGGAGGAGGATCATCAGCCAATGCAGGAGCTTCTCCTCCTTCCTGCCCGCGCGGCCCCGGAAGAAAAATGTTGCCGGAGCCGCGCGGGCAGGAAGGAGCTGGAGCACCAGCATGTTTAGAAGCGATTGTTTTCTTCCGGCCATGGTGACTTGAGCTCCACCACGGCCCCGCCGATCTTCTTGCTGTGTGTATTCGGCACACAGCATAGCAGTAGTTCACCGCTCAGCCGCTATTGGGATGACGTCCACCGGCGGCCATTGGCCATCAGCGGCTCGGCGCCCCCTAATGCTCAGCGCCCTAGGCGATCGCCTAGTTCGCCTAGTGCTTCCGCCGGCCCTGCCTAGGAGAGTAAACCCTCTTAGGTCACTACCATCAGATGTGGAATGAAGACGTGGAATGAAGATGTGGTGTCCCAAGAGGAGCCTGACGCCGCGGGTGAGTGACCGGCCCCAGTCACGGACCGCTGTGGCCGGCGGCCATAACACTCCTTTAGATATGAAATGTCCTGCCCATTAGGATTTGCTGTTGAAAGTTGAATTCTTAAGTAACCATAATACAAGAAATGTTTGTAGTGCATGACATGAAGGGACCAGTTCACTAAAGACCAAAAGGCTTTAGCAGGCAGGCTAAATATCAGCCCAGTTACAAATGGCTTAGTATGGATGCAAAAAGTTAAAAATTTGCATGCACGCACATGCAAATTATACAAATAGGATAATAATGAGCTTGTTTCCTATTATCACCCTATTCACTAAAGGCTGCTTTGGAACCAGCTAAATATAGTCCCACTCCTGAGGTGCTTTAATTTTTCATTGTGGGGTACAGAGTGTAGAGATGGCCTTGGAGGTTCCAGGCAGGGGCTGAGAGCCCTCACAGAAGCAGTTAACTGTTATCAGGAACCCCTGGATGTACAGTCCACCATTATCAGGGGGAGGAAGCACTTGAGCTTTGCTTAGTAGTTTGGGACAAACCCACATGCTAAGTAGCCCTTAACAGTTTGGGCTAGATAGCATGGTGAATTGTGACATGGTAAAAGGCTCATGCCCCCTTTAACATGGGTCTTTCAGTGTGTATGCATACTCTGTATAACATTAGCTTCATGAATCAGATACTAAACACAATTTTATCATGCATGCTAAAAATTAAATTATGTGCATAGAAAAATATTTTTTGTGTTGCATTTAGCCAACAGCCCCTATGAGTTTTGCATGTATTGGTTCTGCTCTGCTCTGGCATAACAGTTGTTTCTTTTTAAAAGGCACAAAAAGAAGCAGTTGAATTAGTATAAGCCTCAAATAATTCAACTCCTTTTAGTGTCTGTTACCATGTGTCCAATATATGTGCATGTATTTTTCTTTTTAAAAGGACTTGTGGTTTATAGTGGAGCTGTGCAATTACATTTTATAATGAACCAATGACTTTTAAACTGTTCGATGAGCAGCCAAAATACAGTGTGTGTCTATGGAGACAAAAGCACACACATTTTTCTGGAAACAAAAAAGAGATGTGAGGCCCCAGACAAATGATTACAGCTAAAGGCTGCTAGTGATCAAACAGCATCTCTTGTAAAGTCTCCAAAACACATAGATGAAAACAGGCAAGCATCAAGCAACTAGCTTTTCAAAATTTAACAGATCAAAAACTATGACCGCTCAAAGCCACCCAACTGCTCAGCTAGCAAACAATTGCATGCCAAGCACACAGTTTACTTAGGAGTGAGTAAGTAATGCACAATGCTAAATGGAAACAAAGATAGTTATTATTTTGAGCCCAACTTTCAAGCCTGTTTGTGGTGCAGCATTTGGAAGTGTAAAGTGTACTTGTGGACATTTATGCTGGTGGTTTCTAACAGTGTGGTGGGAGCCATGAATTTTGAATAAAAGCCCAGCAGGTGCCCAAACCAGGAAATACGCGACTTTGTCGGGCCAGTGCATGCCAAGTGGATTTTAAAAGCTACATATTTATGCTCCAAAGGGGCATGCAAATGTTCCAGTACGAGCATCACTCTGTAATGCAGAAACATGCATACTTCACCCAGAGACACAATTTGAATGTAATAATCCATGGAGGTGGTATTTTATAAAATATGGGCATGTTCTGCTTAGGAAAATACTTAAGGCCAATATTCCCATATGTTCCAGGGATGCTTGTCCCACTGAATATACTTGTTTAAAGTATTCTGGCTGCATCCAGCAGGATAGTTAAAAATCTTAAATAGATATGTTTGAATACAGCCATTTTGGTTTTTAAGTTAGCCAACCTTGTGTGGCCAGATAGATCGCTACTTACCTGCATATCCTTCAAAAGATATCCAGAAAAATAGCACTTTTGCCTCCAAACCCTCCTCCAAGAATTAAAGGGGCCGAGGGCCTGATTTGGTGTCTCTCCCATCGGAGACACCCAATTTCCCCATCTTTGAAGCATTCTGTGTATCTGCCTCCACTCCTACAGAGAAGTCAAATATCCAGGATTCAGCAACCCTGGAATAATTGGATAATAGTGGGCTCTGGCAGAATAAGGCCTGTGATAAAGAGACACCCACTCTCCCCACTTACATGATGCCTTTTCTGCATTGGAAAATGAAGAAGCCCCAGCAATAGAATATAAAGTTATGTCTGAAAGGGAAATAATCACCCAACACAAGCAGAAACCCTCCAACAGGATCAAATGTCATAAAAGAAAGCTTGTTATGCTGCGAGACTCAGACATCAGAGGAACCAATTTGGGAACTCACTTTGAGGGAACGCAACAGTTAAAAGCCTTCCAGGATTCTCAGCCAGTAGAAATGCTAACCGGATAATCAAAGCAATCATGGAAGAAAGTAGGAACTCTGATATCAATGTTATCATCCATCTGGGGACCAATGACCTCGCTAGAAATGGTATCCATAAAGTACAGAATGACTACCAAGATTAGACACAGGACAAAAACTATTGCCTTTTCTGAAGTATTACCGGTTCATGGAACAGGAAAGGAAAGGTTATGCCATACAGACAATTTCAATTCCTGGTTCAAAATCTGGTGTAAAGAAAGTGGTTTTGGATACATTGGAGGCTGGGGCTGAATATAGAGCAGCAAAATGTTATATGGTAGGGATGGCCCACATTTGACTGTGGCAGGAAAGAGGATGCTAAGTGAGAAATTCAGTTTATATATTATCAGGCATTTAAACCAATGAGTGGAGGTGGCAGGAGGTAGCCAGTGAAATTGGCAGGTCACCCCCAAGAAATAAAGGAAGTGGGAATAACAAAATCAATCAGTGCAAAAAAGCAGAAACGTTGACTAGGAATAGCAGTTGGAAAGCTATGACCACAGATGCTCGTAGACTGGGTAATAAAATTCCAGACCTGCAGGTTCTAAAGGTGGAGATGGACATTGGACATTGTCACTGTTACGAAGACATGATTCACTAATTCTCTTGATTGAGATACAACCATCCTGGGCTATAACTTGTTTAGGAAGGACAGAGAGGACTGAAAAGTGAGTGGGGTACTCTATGTCAAAAACAATATTAAATATTAGAAAAAACTGGCAACGATGCGACTAGATAACAACAATAGAAAGAAAAAGTCACATTCTATTCATGGTTTTAAAATATGGGGAATACCCTCATACCAGGGCTAGTGCACATTTCCGCCCACCGGCGTCTTTTACTTTTATGTACTACCGCCAATTTGGCTGCCCAATTAAATTGCAATCATGGGGTAACCTCCTTTTTGTTTAAACCATGATACACTGCCGCATTTCTTAGCAGTTTGATTCATTTCTCATTTAATTTCATTTCCCAATTTTGTCTTTACAAAAATTTTTTTTTAAAAAGGATTTTAAATATTTTCTTCTTTTTATGTATTTTTTATAATAACTTATTTGCTTTTTCGACCACAGTTTTGATCCCAGAAACTCTTTTACTCTCTGTCATTTCTCATTTGCAAATTAGAAAGTGCTAAGAAAAAATCTCGCACTTATCTTATTCATTTTCATGAGAGTCAGAGTTCCAGTGTTCCGCCTGCTTGTCAGAGCCCAAATATAAAGTGCTCCACAAAAAGCCCGACACCGCTGGTGTTTCGAAGTTTCTTCTTCGTCAGGGGCTTAACTATGCGTTTCCTGAATTGGATTCACGCGGCGACTGACTTGCAAGGGACATGGGGTAGGGAAAAAGCATTATGGACCATCCTAAAAAGAAGATATGCTTCCATTTTTACTGGTGTGATCCACAGGACTCCTTCTCAACAGAAGAATTGGACAGAGATCTGATCGAAGATATCCAAAAGGTGGGAAAGAAGGGAGAAGTGTTGCTCATTGGACATTTTAATCAGCCGGGTGTAGATTGCAGAATCCCTTCTGCAGAATTTACAAGAAGTAGAGAGATAGTGGATCGCTTTCAAGGAGCTCTACTCAAACAAATGGTAATGGAATCCACGAGGAAGGGTGTGATGCTTGACCTAGTGCTTACTAATGGAGATAATGTCTCTAATAGGGATGGGCATTCAGAAGAAATGAAATAGAATGCGTTAAATTCTGACTTTTGAGTTATCCGTCTAAATGGCTTTTGAATATTGACCTCACTATTTATTTTATTCTTTATTTACAATAATTCTTGGCAGTTATTATTGCGCATGGACTTGGAATGACCAGTTTTCCCCGATACCTTTAACAGTTCCCCCAGACCTTCACTGTTTCACTTAGACCCTCCAGCTCTTCACCCTGACCCTCACCACCACTCAGACTTTCCACCCAAAAATTAAAAACAAAGGACAAATGTGATTTCAATTGCGCAAGCCAATTAGCAGTGATAAAAGTGGATGGCCAAGTTCAGTAATATATGCATGTCCACAGCTTACAAAATAGCAACTTTGTGGGCCTGATTTAAAAAGCATTTACACGTTTAAAACTGGATTTTGCCTGTGCAAATGCACTGCACTCAAATAATTGGCTTTTGAAAATTACTACAATATAAGTCATGAAATTGTCCATAGGATTTATCTCAGTAATTATACTTTAAAAGGTGAATTTTAAAAGCCCGGCATTCGCCCAAACCGGGAGATACACAAGTATGTCGGGCTACTGCACGCCAAGCGGATTTTACCATATATGCGCGTATCTCCTGCTACACGCACAAATGAAAAGTTCTGAAAAAGGGGCTGTACGTGGGGGTGGTCCAGGTGGGGCATGGGAATTCCTAGATTTCAACTTCAAATTTGCGCATAAATACTTCCACGCACAGGTGCGCGCCAGGGTACCCTGCCATGAAACTTTACTTCTGCTATGAAGAACGCATAAGTAATAAAATAAAGAAAGAATATATAGATAAGAGGGGTTTTAAGGGTAGAGGCTAACAGGGAACATGGGAGGCTATTAAACTAGGGGGTTTGAAAGTCCAGTCCCTTAACTTGGGCAAATTGGGAATGAACAGGGAAAACTGGAAATGACATGGACGCACCACTAAAATCCCACCGCTTATGCGGTAAAAGTGACATTTGCGTGCATAGGCCTGCATCCACTTAAAATTGTGAGCATGTGTGTGCACTGTCAGTCTGCTTTATAACATGTGCACGTATACATGTGTATGTTATAATATAGCCACATGCCTGTACGTGGGCTGACGAACATGTCCAACATATACATCCATGCGCCTGTTTAAAAGCTACCCTCCCTGTAGGTAGCTACATTTACATGTGTAAATCCTTTTGAGAATTACCAATTACAAATTTTCAAAAGCATTTACACGTGTGAATGTAACTAGTATTGTAGCAATTTTCAGACATCATTTATCCACATGAAGTGCACTTACACAGGTAAATCCTATGGACAATTCAAAAGCATGTATTTTAGTAATTTTCAAAAGCCCACTTACACAGTTAAGTGTATTTACATGTCTAAAATACAATTTTAAGCGTGTAAATGCTTTTGAGAATCAGGCTCAATGTGTATACTTTTGAACCCCACTAAGGAACGCCTCTAAACTGTCCTTTTTTCCCATATATTTGCATTTATGAGAAATCCTGCAAATACATGCATACAATTGAGATTTCTAAAATAGCATATATGCTCGTAAATTGTACTTACACATGTATCTGCTGATTTTAAATGCACAACCTTCATGCAACTCTTTAAAAATTACCTCCTTCATGGAGATGATTTCTAATGCTCTAGGTTGGCATAGCCCTTATTTTAAAATTAACTATCTCATGGTACTGAGTAAGCTTTGGAACGCTGTCCAATAAAAAATCATCTGTAAATGAAGAAATTAGTTATGCAAATACAACCTCTAGAAATATACTCACTATAGAATTCGTCAAATCATTCACACATAAATTTCTCAGTTTGAAAGAGATATGTGGATGTTTTGACAGCTCACTGAATTTCATTAGGCAGTCAAATCACTAGCGAGTTCAAAGGTATTACTGGAATTAAACTGCTTAGTCCTAGGAGAGCTATTTTAATTACAACTGGATTCATTTAGGGGCCTATTTACTAAACCATGTTGATGCATGATTGTAATGCACTTTAGTAAATAGGCCCCAGGGAGGGGAATTTTCACAGGAACTTCTGTGGGGAAAAACGATATTTTACATGTAGGAATGGGCTCTTTGAAAATTGCTTGCCATCTCTGCATGTATACTTTTAGAGAGGGGAGGCACTATTTGTGCATAATTTTGCAGAAGTATCAACACAAATTGCAGGTACAGATCTGTGCACAAGTTTTTTGACCCTGTTTTCAAAGGGAAAGTTTTCCTTTTGAAAGTTCATGTAATGTCTGCAGGGAAAATGGACTCACAAACTTTATACTTCTGCTCTCAGCTGGAAAATCTCCCTACGAGCATACAAAGCAGGGTACAAATACTTCCAGATGCACATGTTCAGCCATTGTCACCATTTAGGATTCTGTTATTAAATTCTGCTTTACTTCACTTCAAGAAAACAATAATTAGAATGGCAAGGAAAGTAACTAACTATTTAGTCAGATTGACGCAGAGAGAGCACAGGGCACAGAGACCCTGTTACTATCACTTGTGGATGTTTTCTGTCATGGGTTTGGTCTGGGTAGGGTGGACTTCTTTTTAATCCTCTACATCATTTGATACCATATATCATGGTATCTTATTATGTCACCTCAGAGACATTGGTATTTCAACTACTGTATTTAATTGGTTTTGCTCTTACTTAACTGACAATAAGAAGCATAAATTCATCATTGCACAAGCTACACGCTGGTTTCCCTCAAGGTTCATCCTTATCGGCTATTATCTTCAACTTATACATGTTTCCTCTTTGAAGTTGCTAGCTAACTCACTGTAGATGCTGGCTATGGTCTTTACGCCGATGAAACTCAGTTTCATGTATGTCTCATCTTTATTTCTGGAGCATTACTACAAATATTACATTGTTTAAATTCAATTAAGTAATGACTTTGACTTACTACATGGAAATGCACATTAAATGTAAAGACGATGGAGATATTATTTCTGTCTCGTTACTTCCCCAATTCACCTCTTTCCAATCTGTCTTTAGATGGACTTGAGATTAAGATTTCTAACAAGATGCACAATTTACGAGTTATATTGGATACATCCTTCTCTTTCAAACCTCAGATCAGTACTGTAGTTCATAATGCTTTCTGTAAATTGCTGCTGATGTGTCATATCAAGCCTATTTTATCTGAAAACGATTTGCGAACAGTAGTCCATACCATGCTAATTTCAGTGTAATACACTTTATCTGGGTCTCCCTCAGAGTACAATGAAAGCTTTGCAATTGATTCAAAATGCTGTGGCTCATCTGATCTCTGGAGTTACTATTTGTGATCATATTTCTCTATAAGGTCAGAATGAGAGTCCAACAAGCCCAGCATCCTGTTTCTAACAGTGGCCAATCCAGATTAAATGTACCTGATAAGTACCCAAACATTAAATAGATCCTGTGCTACTAATGCCAGTGATAGCAGTGGATATTAGGGGTGGGAAGAATGGTTTCATTTTTTTGTTTCAATTTTGGGGGGAGTTTCCCCACAAATTTTGTTTCGTGTAATGTTTATTTCATTTGTTTAGTTTAAAAAAATGAAATAAACATAATCCCCCCAAAAGCAAATGAGAAAAAAAAGATATGGGGCCTCTCAAGGCATTTTGACCTTACCAACCATCCCTCCCACCCAAAAAAATGCTGGGACCAGGATCCTCCCCAGCCCCCACTTACCCATTAAAACTGCGATACACCAAAATGATGACCTCTGCTGAAGAGGAAGGTGTAAGAGTTAATTAACTCCGGATGTCCTCAGTGGATACCATCATTTCAACTATGAAGATGGAAGAAAGAAGATGGCTGAAGAGGACCTCCAAGGCCTGGGTTCCAGGCTTGGGCCTGACCCTGAGTGAGGCCCAGACTTTGGGACCTGGCCTCCGGGCAGGCCCATGGCATAAGGCCTGGTCCAAGACAAGGCCTAGGCATCGAGACCCAGTCTCTAGACCGGGCCCAGGTGTCAGACCTGTGGTCCAGGCCAAGGACCTGGTGTCAGGACCCTACCTAGGAGCACTTCCAGCATCATGCCTGGGCCAGGGCCCCGAGAACGAGCCTTGGACCAGACCCAGGCCAGATGTCGGTGCACATGTGCCAGTCTGAGTTACCATCACATTGTTTTGGTGTTATTATGATATATGTGTTTTATGGTTATTGTTTATTAATTATTATATATATGGCTTTTGATATATTTTTGCTAGAATCTAAGATAAATGAGCTATAAATGTATAAATACATAAATAAATAGACTGCTATATATGTGCTTTCCTTTAAAATACAACATGTTTTTAAATATTTTGTTTGGAAAACAAAAGAGCACACAGAATTATGTTTATTTTTTGTTTAATTTTACTCACTGAGCCAGCCAATAACTCCAGGCTGTGCTGCCCAATATTCCTTAACACAGCTGCAAAAATGTAGAAATTCATGGCTGCCTGGGCCTGCCACATTCCCCCATACCACACAGATGCCTATAAAGTACATATAGGGTAAGTGCCATCCTCCGATACTTAGGGCCAGTGCAAAGGTATTAAGTGCCCTACACGAAGTTTATAGCTTATCATGCCCTCCATGCCAAACAAGTAAATAAATAAATAATTATACATTTATGACATTAGATTTTACATGAAGAAGAACATTTAAAGTATAGTCACTTACAACATGTATATTATATTTACATGTGAGCTGTAAAACCCTGCAAAACTGTAAAAAATACCCTTGGAATTGGTATTAGCCTATTGTAATGTGTTTTGGGTAAGGGATTGGCCCTCAAAAAAGCCACAAGTAAAATGAATTACAATTTCAATATAGTAAATCTCCCATATGAAAACTGCAATAACTGCCAGCACTCAGAAATAACCCTACTTATGAAAAAGGCCACACTGCAATTATGACACCAGGCCCTAAAAAGCCAATACACGTATTGTTAGGAAAACAGAAATAGCTAAGTTGCTATAGATCCCTACACACTAGCGGAATATGTCAACTCGGTCACACATGCAAAATAGGGGTGGACATTTGTTTGCAAAGAACTCGGAAATACCGACAGTATTCCCTTTTTATTGCATTTTTTAATTAAAAATAAAAAACCTACCCCTGGAACCCACCCCAACCTTTCCTATTTATTTAAATATTGTGACCTCCCACCAGCAGACACCCCCCTCCCCTGCCCCAGAGCAGACGGTGACTCATGAGTTCCCTTCTAGACCACCAACCATTTTTGGTGAGTCCTGGGGGTTCTGGGTTTTTTCATTTGTTTGTTTGTTTTTACAAAAAAAACCAAAAACAATCCACTACTGGAATGAAAACAAAAACAGGAACAAATTATTTTTTAGGTTACCACCCCAATGCAAAATACAAACAGACCCTCACAAAATGCAGAATTAAGTGACCATAAATTAGTACTACAAACGTGCAGACGAAAACTGAATTATAAACCGTAACAAGACAGACCTTAAGGTGACTTTTAAAAAACCGACGCATGCATTAATTAGGGGATGCGCGAATATGTCGGGCTCGCGCATGTCAAACGGATTTTAAAAGCTGCCCAGATATGCAAGTAAGTGCCGCAGCGCACACACCTCAGAATTTTTCAAAAAGGGGCAGGGTGTGGCTGCGGTGTGAGCGGAGCATGGGCACAATAAAGCTCTGGAATTTGTTGCCAGAGGATGTGGTTAGTGCAGTTAGTGTAGCTGGGTTCAAAAAAGGTTTGGATAAGTTCTTGGAGGAGAAGTCCATTAATGGCTATTAATCAATTTTACTTAGGGAATAGCCACTGCTAGTAATTGCATCAGTAGCATGGGTTCTTCTTAGTGTTTGGGTTCTTGCCAGGTTCTTGTGGCCTGGTTTGGCCTCTGTTGGAAACAGGATGCTGGGCTTGATGGACCCTTGGTCTGACCCAGCATGGCAATTTCTTATGTTCTTATATGGGGGCATGAAGCTGAGATGTGCGCATAAATGCTTACATGCTCCGGCGTGTGATGATGCACTTTGCCATGTAACTTTACTTCTGTTATGGAAGCCATGTAAGTTATAAAATAAAGATAAATAGTCATATCGGCAGGATTTTAAGGGTCGGGAATAACTGAGGGGAGTGAAGGCTGTTAAACCAGGGGGGGGGGGGGGGTTTGGAAGACCTCTCTCTTAAGTGGGCAAACTGGGGACAAACATGTTAAACTGGAAACGGAGCACATGTGCATGCGGTCAAGCTATTTTATAACATGCGCGCATATATGCACGCAAGTTATAAAATAGCGACGTCCCTAGGCGCGGGTCAACAAATGTGCACACACACTCTGGTTTTAAAGTTGCCATCTAGTTAAAACTTTAAAAAGATTTTAAAAATCCCCTTTTGTCCATACCTGGGATCTTTTGATTTTCAGATACTCTGAGATTGCAGAGGAGAGGTGAGGGGTTATTGCTCACAAACTTGCTTCTCTCTCTCTCATTCAAACACACATGCTCAGTTACAGAAACACGCTCTCTCACACGCACACACACACAGACAGGCATACTCACACACACACAGATATGCTCACTCATACAGATACAGAAATGTCCGTGCTCACATATGCATAGACATGCATTCACATACAGACACACACACACATACTCTGTCTCATTTCCTCCTCTCTCCCCATCAGAAGCACAACTGCAGCATTCTTCCTTCAGCCCTGCGGCAGACGGGACCATCTTTCTTGGGGCTGTGGGGACTAATGCTGGTCTGCTTCCTGGGTGTGGGGCAGGTGCTGTTGCTGCTGCTCCTCCTACGACAATGCCGCGCGGGACGGGGCCAATGCTGCAGCTTTTTCCTGTGACAGCCGGGGTACGCCCTGTTTTCCTCCTGCTTAGGGCCACGACGGCATAGCTTCTCCTTCTTCCCACCCTACCTGGAACCACCACAATCTTCTGGGCCATGGCGGGTGGGAAGAAGGAGAAGCCATGCGTCGCCGCATCCAGACTAGTGGTGCTCTAGGAGGCCGTCTAGTCCACCTAGTGCTCCCACCGGCCCTACCGACTCTCCTGCTGTGCCAGGTTGGTATTTTAAGAATGGCACCACCAAGCCCTAAGGTTGAAGACAGCACAAGTTACTAACTACATTGATGTGTTATCGTGAAAACTGAACATGAACACAGTCTGCGCCATTTCCCCAGGCACACGTCGGTATTGTAGGTAGATTAGGCCAATACTCTTCAGTGAGAAGTAAAAGCCAAAGATCAATTGGAGTCTATAGAACAGCATCGGGAATTAAACTGGTCAGACAAGATGGGCCATATGGTTCTTCTCTGTTTTTATGCTAGCCACAGGCAAAAGTCCTACAGCTCTGTTTGTTTACACAGTTACTTCTGAGCAATTTCCTCTTTTTCAGTGTTTATGCCTAAGGCTTCTGATCCTTCTAGCTTAAACAGTGCACATTTAAAGGTGATTTTTAAAAGCCCGATGTGCACAATATTTAGGGGATGAAGAAATATGTCGAGCTCGCGCACACCGAGAGCATTTTAAAAGCTGCCTGGATAGGCACCCAAGTGCTGCCGCGCACATATCTCAGAGCTTCTCAAGAAGAAGCGAGGCGGGGTTTGGATGGGGAATGGGTGTTTCGTGACTTGAACCAGAAATGTGTACATAAATACTTATGCGATCTGGTGTGCACAGAGGCCCCCTGCCGCGTAATTTCACTTCTCCTATGGATGGCTTGCAAAAAAAACATGAGCCATTTTGGAGGGGTTTAAAGGGTCTGGGGTAATTGGGGGGTGTGCAGGCCCTATCTGTTAACTGAGTGAACTGGGAATGAACTGGTAAAACTGGTAAACGCATCGGCGCGCATCCCTTTTAAAATTCACCCACTTATGCTGTAGAAGCGGGATTTGCGCACACAGGTGCGCGACCACTTAAAATGCAGCACACATGTGTGCACGGCTAGGCTATTTCATAACACGCGTGCATATTTGAACGTATGTTATAAAACGGCTGCTTATCTAGGCGCAGGCTGATGGATGCGCAAACAGCTGCCCCCGCATGCTGATTTATACGTTTTCGTCCCTGGAATTAAATACAGGTGTTTAATGATGTTTCCTATGTGAAAAAAAAAACAATTTTAGGCACATACTTAGGTTGATTCAGTTTAATAAGGTGTAAGTCCATTTATCTTTACATATTTGCATGCTTTTATTATTTATGTTAACATTCAAAATGCTGTGTTAAGGGGTGAGTGAATGTGAGTAGGGGGTTTAGGCTGTGCATGGCGGATGATGAATGTGTGTGTCTGGGGGGGGGGTGACAGAATTTGTGCAGCTGGGGGCACTGGTAGTGAGGTGGGAGTGCCTGTGGCTAGGAGAATAATGAAGGAGGGAGTAGGGATGGGTGGGGGAACCTAAGGGAGGGATGGAGGTAAGTGGCTAGGGGAGTGTTAGGGGGTTGCATGTGTGTGGCTGAATGAGCCCCTTCCCCTCTAAGTTCTCTTTTCTCTTCCCTTCCTCATTCCCTTTCCCCACTGTGTCTCCCCCCTTTGCCTCTCCCTCCCCCTTGCATTAATTTCTGCCATTGGCTCTTCTCATGTTGTCGCTTCTTAGGCCAATAGGGCTTGGACTCCCTTCCCACAGCATCTGTTCTTCAGCTCCCTGTCTTCCCACTCCAATAACCGTCTGCTACTCTTGTGCATCTTATTGACTCGCTTGAGGACAGTGGCTGGATGATGTCACCAGAGCTCTACCATGACCAGCTGATTTTCAAGGTTTCTTTTTGTTAGAATGAAAAAAAACCAAAAATGTTTCATCCAGGAGGTGTACTGGAGTTTCAGGGCTGTTATTTTGTATTACTAATTTATTTATGATTTTCATTTATCCTGAAGAAAGCAAATGACAAACACCCTGGTGCAGAAAAAGAAACAAATTCTGCATTTAACTAATGAAAGAATTTCCTGTTGCAGTTGACTCCTGTAGAGGATGAGGACCCATCAAGCTGGGGAACCCCCACGGGGACAGTCCAGGGCTATAGGGCAGAACTAAGCTAAGGAATCTTTGGCCTATACCGGCCACCTCCCCCGCAGTTTGAGCTCTTGGGTTCTGGTGGCTGGCAGGACTTAGACAGAGGCTTGGACTGAGGCTTGTACTGACCTGGAGACTGAAGCCGAGGCAAGGCTGGAACCCATAGGCAGGCGTGGAGCTAGAGTCTGGGACCAGATGCAGGGAGACCTGGCACACTGAAGCAGGCTGGGACCCTGGAGCAGGACTATAACTGAGACAAGACTGGGTCAGGTACAATGGTTGGATACTGGGACAGGACAAAACAGACAAGACAGATAACACAAAGGCTAGGAATGCCACACAGCAATACTGGAACAGAAGGTTTAGGAAAGCCACAGAGCAGTACTGAACAAGAAGGCTCAGGAGAGCCATAAAGCAATACTGGAACAGAAGGCCTAGGGAAGCCGTAGCGCATATGCAAATATGGGACCAAGCAGGGAGTCAAGCAGACTCGATGACAAGGCTCCAAGCATACACAGAAGCAGGGTTAAATAGGCTGGACCCTGCTGAGAGTAGGAGCAGCTCCCTGAGGACCTCTGGTGGTTGGGAGGCTCTATAACAGGCAGAATCACATTTCCCCATGTTAATTAGACCTCATAGAACATTAATCAAAAGAAAAGTTCCAAAACATTTTAAAGATGATTGATAAAAAATGCTATATAACATTTTTTAAATGGGTTTCTGACAATTTTGTTGGAGAAATATTTTAATGAGGTTTAACTCGGTCTCAGACAGACCAGCAACCTTTTTGGTTCTTTTATGCAATTTTGAAAAAAAAAAATGGTGCAATTTAGAAGCTCTGTGAGAAACAAATTTGTTCATTTAACATTCAACAGGATAATTTTCAAAGGGAAATGTAAAATACAACAATAGCAATTTTCAAAAGCCCATTTACCCACATTAAGTGCTCTTAACACAGGTAAAACCCATTGACAATTCAACAGCATATACTGTAGCAATTTTCAGAAGCTTTTGCAAATTGCTACACTAGTACATTTACATTTTCCTTTGAAAATGACCTGTTTTATTTTACCATTAAAGTTCCTCTATTTCTGCTCCACAAATAGTCATGTTCTGCCAATGCTGTGTTTTGGCTCTTAACATCTCCACTGGGAGTCTCTGCCAGGTGTCCACCCACATCTCACCATCATTTTGAGTCTCCTTCTCTCCAACAATATGATGACCCCCGTGACCTTGAGCTTTTCATTCTATGGAAAAATGTTACCTTCTGGCACCTAATTTTACTGCAATAATAAAAATGCAATGTTCTTACTAAACTCCAAAAATGTTCCTATGCAAATAAGTCAAACATTAATGTATATTTTAAATTAAATGATTTGCATTAGCTAGCACTCATAGTGATTTTAAATGTCTTTTGCCCTGCTTCCCTTTTTTTTTTTTTTTGCTTTTTGTGCTATAATCATGCTTTTCATATATCGGTACAATGCCCTCATGGGGGCTCTGATAAGGTTTGACACAGCAGCTCTGCATTTACAGTGTTATCGTGATGTGAATGATCAAGTGAGAGCACACTTTGGAAACTTTAAATATTAATCCCTTCTCGGGGAATGAAATAAAGATCAGAACAAAAGAGGATCTTAATAATTTAGTTTGTTTTAACTGGCAGCTGGAATTACATTTTTCTTTCTTTCATCAATTTTCTTAAACCTTGGGGAAAAAAAAATAATTTTATCTACATTCAGTCTTCTCTAAGAACCAACTCAAATTTGTTTCAAAGACTCTGGGAGAACTTCACGAAAAAGTTTGCAGAGATCTCTCAAAACATTATTGATCTCTGCAATCAAAGTAAAGGTGGGGGAAAAAAAAATCATGCATGACTATAGTACCCCTTGCTAATTCTTAGGAAACATAGATAGATATTCCTCCCTCTTGTGGGTAATGCTGAACCAAAATGTTTAAATTATTCATTTTCTTTTTCTAATGGGAAAAGATAGTGGACAGCAAAACAGACATGGTGTATACTCTCTCCTTTCTTAGTTGAATCAGTGTCTTTACAATCATGAACTACAGGGTTTTTTTTTTTTTTTTTGAAGAGATGGGAAGGAACCTGCAAAATCTATTTACCCAAAGATGTACAGAAGGCTGAAAGATGACCCGGGGTCCATTAAATCCCATCTTCTTTGCTCCCTGCATCTGGAGTACTCTTTCTTAAAAGCACCGAGACGATAACCTTTAGGCACCCGGGCGCACCTGTGCACGCGTTCGTCGGCCCGCGCTCAGGGACATGGCATGCATGTATATGCACGTATGTTATAAAATAGCGTGCAATTTTAAGTGGGTGAGCACCTATGCACGCAAATACCACTTCTACTGTGCAAGTGGAGGGATTTTAAAAGTCGTGCACTGACGCCATTACCAGTTTTACAAGTTTGCTCCCAGTTTGCCTTGGTAAGGAATAGGACTTCCAAACCCCCCTAGCATAATTGCCTTCCTTTTCCCCTGTTATCCCCAACCCTTAAAACCCTGCCGATCTGCCTATTTCTCTTTATTTTATTACTTACACATTTTATTTATTTAAAGATTTTATATACTGACGGTCGTTGGGAACATCTCATCGGTTTACATGAAAACAGAATGCAGCAAACATCAGTAGCAGAAGTAAAGTTACGCGGCAGGGAACCCCGGTGAGCGCCTATGGGCGTTAGTATTTATGCGCTAATTTCAATGAGAAATCCAGGAACACCCATGCCGCCACCCAGACCACGCCCATGCCCTGCCCCTTTTTGGAACGTTTCATTTGTGCAAGTACGCATGTACATGGGCGGCTTTTGAAATCCGCTCAGAGCACACCGGTCTGATTTTTGCATGTATCTCCGGTTTGGCACGCTCTGGTCTTTTTTAAAATTCACCTTTATAATTCTACAACTTTGATCCACTTCAAGAGTGCTTATGATGTATAAGGAGAGCTTTTTCAAACATATAGTTCAAAACTAGAAAGGAGGATTCAAGAACATAAGAAGTTGCCATACTGGGTCAGACCTCGGGTCTGTCAAGCCCAGCATCCTGTTTCCAACAGTGGCCAATCCAGGCTACAAGAACCTGGCAAGTACCCAAAATGCAATGCTATCTGGAGGTTTGTATTCTTTTCCTGGAGGAGAATCTGAGTGAATCCATGTTTTCTTTACTTTTTTTCATAGCAGATTTTACCACTACAGACTGGTGAGGCAGCTTGATGATACCAAAGCCCAGCGAGTGCTGGACCCTGTATTTGACATCTTTCTAGCTGCAGGAGTGACCAAAATGGGAGTTTTCTACATTCTTATCTGTAGAACATTGAGGATGTGAACCGGCAGGGCCGCTAATTCAACTGGAGTGTGCAGTATTTGTAGAATGCCAAGGAGCTCACAGCGAGTATCTTTGTGGACATGTATGCCCAGTGCCCATCTTTTCCACAGAATAGGCAAGATCCTTTAGTGAACTACTAGAATCCGCTGAGAGAAATGAAGAGCCACTAATCAAGGGTCCTGATGAGTTCACCCCTACAGGTGAGACTAGGACACCAGTCTGTGACACTGCCATAACAGAAGAGGTTGGAACAATTCTTAAGAACATAAGAAATTGCCATGCTGGGTCAGACCAAGGGTCCATCAAGCCCAGCATCCTGTTTCCAACAGAGGCCAAAACCAGGCCACAAGAACCGGGCAATTACCCAAACACTAAGAAGATCCCATGCTACTGATGCAATTAATAGCAGTGACTATTCCCTAAGTAAAATTGATTAATAGCCATTAATGGACTTCTCCAAGAACTTATCCAAACCTTTTTTGAACCCAGCTACACTAACTGCACTAACCACATCCTCTGGCAACAAATTCCAGAGCTTTATTGTGCGTTGAGTGAAAAAGAATTTTCTCTGATTAGTCTGCAACAGGTGTACAAACACTGAGGTAAATCTGCATGGAGCAGCAGTTATAACCATAAAACAGCAGTGGTATAACAGGCTCCATCAGAGAGGTAAAGAGAAACTCCACCAAATCTGCAATTTGGTCAAGTGACTGATGTGAACTCTGGTCTGGAGTAAGAGGTGGCGCATCCTTTTTCGAGACCAGGATAGATTCGAGCATAAAAATAGGGGGGGGTGGCCTGTTAGCAGTACAATAGAGTAGAAGTGGGCAATTCCGGTCCTCAAGAGCTGCAAACCAGTCGGGCCTCCAGGACATTCCCAATGAACATGCATGAAACAGACCTGCATACAACTGAGGGAGAGTGTGCATCAGCGCTTGCCCAGGGACGTGTCAATTTTATAACAACCATGCACATACACGCATGTTATAAAATAGCCTAGGCACACGTATGTGTGCACCTGATTTTGTAAGTAGGCATGCCCAGCTGCACAAATCTGGTTTCAGCTGCATGAGGGAATTTTATAACCAGCACACAGCCATGCCATGACCAGTTTCAGCAGTTCATCCACCAGTTCGCTCAGCATAAACCTAAAGCCTCGAAATCCCCCAGGTTTAATAGCCTGCACTCTTCCCAATTAACTCAGACCCTTTAAACCCTTCAGGGATGTGACCCCCAAATCACACCTCTTATTGAATGAGGGAGATCTTTGTGCATTGGGAGATGTGCGAGTATATAGGCGGCTTTTTTTTTTTCAATTTTTTATTTATGTTTATTCAAAACCAAATACAACTATTTGTTTACAACATACAGATGTACTTATTATAAACTAATACAGAGTAAAACAAAATTAATAGGAAAAATAATATACATCTGATATTTAAGGAAAAATCAGAAGGATAACAACGAAATTAAAGAGCAGAACAAGGAAAACAAAGAGGTATATATCTCCTCCTTTAAACAAGTGAAAAAAAAAAAGAGTGACATCTAGATTTCTCTACTTGCATCAAGCCCTACTGCTGCGGATTCTAGGGGATGGGATTCAAGAAAAGCTCTAAGTTGTGATGTTTCAAAAAATATATACTTTTGATTTTTATACAATATTTCACACCTACAAGGAAATTTAAGCAACATTTTTCCACCCTTGGATTCTACCTCTACTCTCATATCGAGAAATTTTCTTCTTCTATCTTGTGTCATTCTACTAAAATCTGGATAAATTCATATTTTATCACCGTGGAACATAACTAAACAATTTCTCATATAGAGCCTTAATACTGTCTCTCTGTCAGAAGCAAAGGTAAATGTTACATGTAAAGTAGATCTATTCAATATTGGTGTTTCAACAGAGGATTCTATTAATTCAGATAAATTTAACTGTCCTTCAACTAATTTACTCTTATCAACTATCCTATCTCTTGGCAATACATAATAAATTTTTAATAAGACAGGCAATGATTGTTCTGGCATTTTCAATATTTGTACAAGATATTCTTTGAACATATCATATGCAGAGATCATATCATGTCTTGGAAAATTAAGAATTCTTAAATTTAAATATTTTAATGCATTCTCAATTCCCTCAAATTTCTTATCATATGTTATCTCAGCTTTGGCAAATTTTTGCTGCCAAGTTTTTAATTTTTCCATTTTAATCCCCATTTGTTAATCTTATCTTCATTTTTATCAAGAGATACTTCAATATTTTTTAAACGTCAATTTGAATCAACAGTTAATTTCGTTAAATTCATAATAGCTCCTTCTAATGATTTTATAGCAGTCCAAAGTGAATCCATCGTGATTTCAATGGGTTTGTCCAAGGGCAGTGTAAAACCTTGAGTGAATCCTGTGTCCAACTTCCCCTCTGTAGCAATAGTTTCTTCTACCACTCCTCCGGGTTGTGGACTTAATTTAAGGAAGTCCTTTGGTAACATTTGGGGGGGGGATGAGGAGTGCTTGGTGCCCCAGGGCTCAGAGATATTTCGGCCATGGGGTCTGATACCCGCTCCATATCAAGACTCCCAGTGGCCATCTCCTCTGGTGATTTTCCAGATGCAGGAGGGGGGGGGGGGGGGGGGAGGTGATATCCGCATTTGCGCAGGCTCTAACAAGGGAGAAGATGAAGCCATCTCCCTTATTTTTGCCTTGCGTTTTGTGTGTGGCATTAATTTATAACACAAAACTTCCCACTCCTCACTCTTAGATTTTTTTTGTTCTTTTATCCTTCTGAATGAAGGCCGAAGGACATTAAAAGAGGATAAATTTTAAATTTTACTCAACAGGAGGTTCCGAAATAGTAAATTTTCTGGCAAAGCCGCATGCCCCTTTGGCGCGCATGGCTTAGGCAGCGCGCCAGTGTCGACTGCGTGCCGCAAGGGACCGGCTTTTAAAACACCAGCGGGTCCCTCCCTTATGACGTGGCCCAATCAAGACGCATATCGCCAGAGTCCACCGGGGCAGGCAAAACTCCACCTTACCCCGATTTTCCAGGTAATTATCCAAAAGCGCTGTTGACCAAATCCGCCGGGTCAGGCAAGACTCCACTTCACCCCGATGCAGGTTATTTGTAGAAGAAAATAGTCCACGCGTCCCTCAGCCTCCATATAGGTGGCTTTTAAAATCTGCTGGGCATGTGCATGTAGGAACATCTCCCAATTTTGGTGCATGCCGGGCTTTTAAAATTCCCCTTTAAAGATCTCCTCCCATTTTGTGTCCATGGAATAAAATGCTCAGTAAATAAGGTCCTGTATTTGAAAATAACTGGTTAGGTCTGAAGCTATCTGGGTAAAACATTCCCAGATAACTTTTGTCCTGCAGCAGTCCACATCCAGACTTATATGAATTAACTTTAGAGATGTGCTTCGTTTTTTCCTACCGGGTCGTTTTTCGGTTCGGATACTTCGTGGTACAATTCGGGTTTCTCGTTTCGTTTTTTCGAAAAACGAAACGAGGAAACCCGAAACCGGGCCGAAAAACGAATCCGGAAACGAAGCTAAAAAAAAAAACAACCACAAGCATTTAAAATAATTTTGAAGCCTTTTCGTTCATATATACAACCCCCCCCCCCATCCCGATTCCTCCCCAAGACTTACCAACGAAATCGCTCCCGGACCCCTGCTGCAGCCCCAGGGATTATTGGCAAGCCTTGGGGGGGTCAAGAGCCCCCTCCTGACCCCCCAAGGCTTGCCAATAATCCTGGGGCTGCAGCAGGGGTCCGGGAGCGATTTCGTTGTCGGCTGCCAGTAACCAAAATGGCGCCGATAGCCTTTGCCCATACTATGTCACAGAGGCTTTCGGCGTTATTGGTCAGCTCCTGTCACATGATAGGAGCACAAGATGGCGCCGATGGCCATGTGTCAGGGGCTGACCAATGGCGCTGAAAGCCCCTGTGACATGGTAGTTCAGGCTATTCGGTCAGGAGGCTATTCGGTCAGGAGCCCCCTCCTGACCCCCCCCAAGGCTTGCCAATAATCCCTGGGGCTGCAGCAGGGGTCCAGGAGCGATTTCGTTGTCGGCTGCCAGTAACCAAAATGGCGCCGATAGCCTTTGCCCATACTATGTCACAGAGGCTTTCGGCGCCATTGGTCAGCTCCTGTCACATGATAGGAGCACAAGATGGCACCGATGGCCATGTGACAGGGGCTGACCAATGGCGCCAAAAGCCCCTGTGACATGGTAGTTCAGGCTATTCGGCACCATTTTGAGGCGCACGGCTTGCAGTAGCACACCGGGCACGGAGGGCAAATTGGACCCGAGACCCCGCTGGACCACCAGGGATGTTGGTAAGTCTTGGGGAGGGATCGGGATCCGGGAGGGGGGGGGGTGTGTATCAAACCCGAAAAACGAAATTTCCCCGAAATTCGGGGAAATTTCATTTCGGGTTTCGAGGCTTCCGAAACCGCAACGAATTAGGAAATTTCGTGCAATTTCCTAATTCGGGCGAAGAACGAAGCACATCTCTAATCTGGATAGCGCTGGATATCACTGCTGCATGACTAAGTACAAGCCCAGCCCTGGAATGCCATTTTATTCCAGGTAAATCAGAAGTGACCCAGCTAAAATGTATTCAGTCAGTGGGGAGTGGGGGTGGCGTACACTCAGAACCCCAGGTTTGTCCAGCTAAGTCCCAAAACCAGCCAGACAAAGCTTTTGAATGTAGAGCTAATAATAAAACATGAGAGTGGATATTAGATTGTGTTAAGGGTCTATGATACCCTCACCCAATGTTGGGGTTTTTTTTAAGGGAAAAGGTAGCCGAAAAAGCAGAAAACCTGCCACAAGTTATACCTTCTGAAGGCAGACATGAGAGCAGCTTTCAAATGCATCTAGCCACATTAAAATGGATTAATGCAGCTGCCGGGAGATATTTAATAATTGCTCCCCCTCAATGCGCTGTGGAGCAGCATATATTATTTTGCTCACACGTGAAAGGGGCTAGAGTGGAAAGGGAAAGTACTTAAGAGGGAATTTTATTTTGAAATCCCCATGGACCCTTTGGCGTAGATAATTTGCACCTACTGAAAACAGGTGGAAAATACGAGGGTCCTTGTATTCCCCGCCATCCCTGAATTTCCAAGGGAAACTCCTCAGAGAGTTTCCTTTGGAAAATGCACTTGCTTGTCTCTGTGTACAAATTAGCTGGGGACCTGAATTCTTATCAGCTTCTCTAACAATTGCCATAAAAAAAAAATGGTTTTGAGTAGAGATAATTCTTTTCCTTGCCTTGTTATGCTACCCATAATCCCCCTCTAATTAAAGTATTATTTCTGAGAAACACTGCGGTTCCACTCATTTGCTCTAGTTACAGAGAAATTACGGGGAAATGAAACCTAATAGAGATACACAACATTTTGCATCTATGCAAAACCTCTAAGCAAAACAAAAAACAACAACCACCAAAAAAAACAACAACCACCAAAAAAAACAACAACCCTGTTTCTGGTTGCTCAGGTAGAGAGAGAGAGGAAACATTTTCAGATGATTTTACCCAGGTAACTAAGCAGGCATCCTGGTAAAACTGGCCAATGTACAAAATAGGTTTGCCTTGTCCTTAAAAGCAATCTTGCTTTAAAAGATGCAAAAACATTGTTGGTCGCACCTTTTGTTTCCCTCTTCTAGGTCTCCAGTGGTTCACAGTGAGCAATAATTGTCAAAGATTCATTTCCCTGTTACAGAATTGCCGTAATAACAGCAACGAAAACAGCTGTTCAGAATTATTTCTAATTTCACAGTGATTGCATGGAGTCTCTCAAGAAGCATTTAATAACATGACAGACATTTAAGCAAATGTTTTTTTCTTAATGATGTGAAACGATCGTACATCTTCGAAGTATGGTGATACCTAGAAGAGCAATATCTGTAACAGCCAAGGACGCCAATGGTATTAAAAATCACCCGGGAGACCTTTCCATTAACTCCGTGGCGGTGCTGCCTACTGCCATGCAGAGGACCTGGGTCAAGCCCTTCACACTCTCAGCTGATTGTGGCTGGGAAGGCTGTGGATTTCTAAGTCCCCCGCCCCCCCCCTAGGGGGTATAATCATAGTGACCCTCCCACTCCAGGTGGTATCAGAGGAGTCACACATTGTAAATACCCAGAGGGGTATTTCTCCTTTCTGCTGGGTCTCCCAATATTAAGAAAAGGGGTCCGGAACCCACCCAGCGAGTCTCCCAGGGGAAGAGAGAGAAGGTAGAACCCAAATAAAAAAAAAAAAAGCAAAACTTCAAAAGCAAGCAGATACAATTCTGATAAATTCTGAGCTGTGACTCAGATTTATTAGAACAAGTTTAATTAGTAAAAAGCAAGCAATGAAAATGCACTGTGAACTTTTCACAATTAACACCATTTGTTTTTCTTTTGTTACAGCTAATAATTATTTTAGAAGAGAACCAGTTCTTCTAACTTTACCATAAAACAATCAGATAAGTATGGTTTGAGTATTAACTGCTATACTTTCTATATCAAGGATTTAGTAATTAATGCTACTAGGAAGAAACTGAATCTTTGTGTCCCAATTCTGTCTTACAGGTGCAGCTGGACAAAATCAACAGTCTGTAATTGCAAGTAAATAGATAACAAGTGTTTTGTGTTGTTTTCTGTGTTATTTGGCTGTCTATTCAACCTTTTTTCTTTCTGTCTCTCTCTTTCTAGTCCCTATGAATTCTGAGGCTTTTGTACTGCTTGTTCTTCACTTATGTCTCTGGCACAATTACTTCTTTGTGGTGCTGAAAAGTTTCAGTCTAGCTAGACTTTGTGGCAAGTACACACTTAGCTGGCTTAGCTGATAGGGGGCGTGGCTTGAGTGCCAGAGGGTCCCAGATGTTGCTCTCCGACTGTGATCCTTGTGCTGTATTGGGTACATTGTCTCGGGGGCAGTCAGAAACCTATCAATACTTTTTAAACAACAAAATAGCATGTTCCTCCAATATACTAACAGCGTTTATCTTCCGGAGTATTCTAGTGTCCCCTCAGTGTTTATTCATGGCAACTAATAGGAACTGGACTAGCTGATTGTGAAAAACACAAGAAAATTAAATATATTTATTCTAGTTAGCACAGAAGAATTACATTCAGATGCTCACTTGTGTATGCTCGCTTCTTTCACTCATCTCTCACACTATTGCTATAGTGCACGGAGTACAGGTTCAGGTGATCATGAATATGTAGTCAAGACCAGTGGCTGTATATTTATATACACAATCTGAGAAGGTGTCACCAAGTATTTTCTAACTGGGGATGTTACAAGTATTAAAACACTTCTGTGTACTTCTGTGCTCTTTGCCTGTATTCTCAAACTGGTGCAGAGTAGAGATGTGCTTTGGGCAAAAATTTTGTGTTGGGCTTTGTTTCTGGGCCCCCCCCCCCAATGAGAATTTCATTTTTCCCGCGGTTCCCGTTAGTGCGCTCTAACTCCTGATACTGCACACTAAGCTGGCAGAGTTAGTGCACACTATCGGGAGTTAGCACGCACTAACTCAAAAATTTCAGAAAAAATTCAATCGTTTTTTTGGTTCTCCCAAACCATTCCGAATTAGGCAATTTCGTTGACATTGCCTAATTCGGGAAAAATGATTGCACATCCCTGCAGAGTGATGACTCACAGTGTCAGACTATTTCCACCTAAAATAACAAAATGGTTCCTCTCACTTTAGAAGCAGCTCTGCTGTTTGTCACCCCTTTCTTTTCTTTTAACTTTCTCAGTGGGTACTGATATCTGCTTTGTTATAAGCAAGCTTACAGTTTCATGTATCCAGTCTGTCTCTCACCACCTCTCACCACTATAGACCTTCTCTTGGGTCACTCTGGTTCTCATAAATCAGTGCAACCGGAGAAATCATACTTCTTTAAAAGATATGTGCATTTTCCTATATTATGAGACCTGTAGCCCTCTTCTGGTTAGGAAAAGCCAAGATCACTTATATATTTCCTAAAAGCAAGCTGTAACAGTGGCATATATAGTCATATGGATTCATATACATAGTGATTAGGAATTCACTCACGCCATCACCTTTGCCAAATGTCCAATCAATGTTTTAACATACTTTTAACCTACAGACACCCCCACGTTTGTATGAAATTGAAGAAAAGACAATTTGGGAATTTTGAGAAATAGTTTGAGGCTGAGATGGAATCTGAATTCTTTTATAAACGAGACTCTTGTATGTATGTCTGCCAACTCCTTTTCAGCATTCCCTTCCAGCACTGGCTCAAAAAATGGTGTCACTAGCTAATGTACATAGACACAAACTTTTCTCAGAATTCCAGTCATAAAATGGAGTCTGAATTTTTTTTTTCTGAGAAAATTACCTTGGGAATCCAATTTTTTTCTCTTCCAGTTTGTGTTGGAAAGGATTTTGAAATGATTTACAATTTTTTCATACATTCTCATTATAAAGTAAAATACTTCAAATGCCCACTCAAAGTTCAAGTCTTTTTCTCCCAAAATTTCTTAAAAATGAAATATTTTGAGGGTCCCCGTAATCCTCCTATTATGGTTTATGTACCTTTGATCTCAGAGGTTCCTTGCTTTTGCCCCATTTTGAGACCTCTCCCTATTTTCATACTCAACTCTTTGCAATGGGTGCACACATACAACCTTTTACCAACTGGTAGATAGCCATACATGTGGCACTTGGTGCAAAAGTTGGGAAGGCCCCCATCTTGGTGCTGGACTGACATCTGTGTCTTCATATTGTTGAGCTCCTAATTAATTTAGATTGCTATGTGAATGGGGATGTGTAAATCAGTCTTTTAAATTTATGGGATGAATTAAATGTAGATTTAGCAATAACCTGCAAGAGGACAATTAATCTAGCTGATAAAAACTTGTTCACTCCCTTGTTCTAGTTAAACCCTTGATTGATTTTTGATGTGGAATGCCCTCTTATGGGATTATAACGAATGAGCTTAGAGGTGGGTGAGAGTTGGGATTGGTTGGAGGGAAAGAAATACACTATAAGAGATTACCTGGCTCTCTGGTCTTTTTTAATCAAGGCACACATACACTCAAATTTAATTTCCACCACAATTTCACCTGTCCCATAAACTTTCAAGTTCCGATATTAGCCAGCAAGCAACACTTACTAATGATCTTCAGCTGCCAGCCAAATCTTCTTCTCCACTCAATACTCCCTCAGCCAGTTTGATTCCTCACTTTCTCTTTCACTTCCTCCCCTGACACCTGATCACATCATTCATTCAGGTTCCCTCTCCATCACAAACCTTGGTTCACTCCCTTCACCATGAATCTTCACAAACTTTGGTTCACTCCTGTACCCATCCCAACCCTCTCTCACCACCCTCCCATGATCCACAGTTCATGCCTTCCCTCCCTTCCCTGCTACCATGCCGTCCCTCACTCCAGTCAATTCACTCCTACCCAATATGCTCTATCCCTCCTTTACCCCACCCCCTTTCCCCAGTTCATACTCTATTCCCCCCATCCAGGTTTTTGCCAACTATGAATATCGGGCTGCCCCATCCCCAACCACCCTACCACAGTGATGAAATGTCGCGCCCCCCTATTCCTCCCAACTGTCTCCCCTGATACCTTACATTTCTTGCCATGAAAGCAGGACCCACTTCCCCCCTTCCTATGCCTCCAGCGCTGCTCTAACAGAGACAGCATTGGAAGCATACGCTTATGTTCAAGCACTGGGAGCCAGGAAGTGGGTCCCTTGCATTCTGCAGGGAAATTTAAGGTATTGGAGTATTATAGAGAATGGTATGGGATGGTCGTGACATATCATCACTGCGAGTGGGTGGAGGGGAGGGGAAGGGGGGGCAGGCCCTATCACCATAGAAGGCAAAACCCAGAGCAGAGGGCCCTGTCTACAACCTGGAACTTTTACAATAGTAGCAGAGGTTTGGGGGGTTCAGGAAGCATGGCCGACAGGGCCATGTATGACCATTTGGGGGGGGGGGGGGGGAGGAAGGAAGGGGATCAGGCCTCTGGCTCTTTTATTTCTTTTCTTGTTGAAAATGTTGACAGTGCTATTTAGCAGGATATCTTTTAAATATATCTGGTTAAGTAGCACATTATCTGTTCACACAAGGCCAGATAACGTTTTGACCTGCCCTGAAGCAGGTCTAAAGTTATCTGGTCAACTTAGCTGGAAAGATCTGAAATCCCAGGGCATCTAGGTTATTTGAGTGAAAAATGGGTCGTTGTAACATCACATGTTTTCCCCTTCTTCTCATGTGGCAGGGGATGGTAAAGGGCTGTGTATCTGGCCTCCTCTGATTGGTTGATTCATTTTATAAAATACATATGATGCTTCACAGGTCTCCAGCTCTCATTGGTCAATCTATGTCTGGCAATGCTTAGCCTTTTGGCCTCACCTCCAATCATGTCCTCATTCTTCTCGATACTTGCCAAGTTCTAACAAGGCTTTTGTTGGCCTTTAGTAACAGGGTCCCTTGCTGCAGACTTAAGAGAAGACCCTAAAATGGTGGGAAAGTCTCTAAGGGGCGGATTTTCATACTCCGCGAATAGGCCTACTTTTGTTTGCGCTCCAGGCGCAAACAAAAGTACGCTGGATTTTAGTAGATACGCGCGGAGCCGCGCGTATCTGCTAAAAACCTGGATCGGCGCGCGCAAGGCTATCGATTTTGTATATCCGGCGCGCGCCAAGCCGCGCAGCCTACCCCCGTTCCCTCCGAGGCCGCTCCGAAATCGGAGCGGCCTCGGAGGGAACTTCCTTTTGCCCTCCCCTCACCTTCCCCTCCCTTCCCCTACCTAACCCACCCACCCGGCCCTGTCTAAGCCCCCACCTTACCTTTGTCGGGGGATTTACGCCTCCCTCCGGGAGGCGTAAATCCCCGCGCACCAGCGGGCCTCTTGCTCGCCGGGCCGCGACCTGGAGGCGGGTACGGAGGGCGCAGCCACGCCCCTGGACCGCCCCGGGCCATAGCCACGCCCCCATACCCGCCCCCAAAACGCTGCCGACACGCCCCGAAAACGCCGCGACGACCGGGACCGCCCCTCGACATGCCCCCGACACGCCCCCCTCGGAGAACCCTGGGACTTACGCGAGTCCCGGGGCTCTGCGCGCGCCGGTAGGCCTATGTAAAATAGGCGCACCGGCGCGCAGGGCCCTGCTCGCGTAAATCCGGGCGGATTTACGCGAGCAGGGCTCTTAAAATCCGCCCCTAAGCCTAGTATTTATTGTAGTTTAGTTAATGTATGTGTTTAAATGTCCATTTTATCTATAGTATGCCCATTATAGAAACTTAATCTGTTTGAATTTCAAATGTCCATTATTCCATTCATTCTAAAAGGCTTGTATAGTAGGCCAAAATAAAAATGTCCATATGAGAAGCTTATAGTAGACAAATATGACATTCCTCGGGAGCTTATTCTGACTCCCTTTCTCTATATGTGTAATTCTCCATCCTAGCTCTAATCATATAACTGGGGCCACTGCTTTTTAATATATTTACAAATTAAATTATCTGGAAAGGGGAACAAGGGGTGAAGTGATCCAAGTTTTAAGACAATACAAAAACATTCTGAGTTGTTAATTCACAAGCGTATTGTGAAAAATTGCAGAGCCTTGTAAAGCTGGAAGACTGGGCATTTAAATGGCAAATAACATTGAAAGTGGACAAGTGCAACGTGATGCACATGGAGGAAAAGTAACCCATGCTGTAGTTACATGATGCTAGGTTCCATGTTTGGAGTTACCACCCAAGAAAAGGACCTGGGCATTATAGTGGACAATGCTTTGAAATCCTCAGTTCAGTGTGTGGTGGTGATCAGAAAAACAAATAAAATTTAAGGAAGTATTAGAAAAGGAATGCAAAATAAAATGGCATAATGCCTCTACATCACTCCAAGGTGAGGCCACACCTACTGTGTGCAGTTCTGGTCACCACATTTAAAAAATGTATAGTTGCATTGGAAAAGATTCAGAGAAGGACACCCAAAATGACAAAGGGAATAGAACAGCTCCCTTATGAGGAAAGGTGCTGTTCAGCTTGGAGAAGAGATGGATGAGGGAGGATATGATAGAAGTCTATAAAATCATGAGTGGAATAGAAAGGGTAAATGTAGGGGGGAATTCAAGATGACGCCCTGAGAGGGAGTGCATTCGAATCGCTCCGGACCCACGATTTAAATTTAAGCTAACAACGCTATTTCCTCGAGTTCTGATGCCTCATAAGCGGAAAGGCAAGATTCGGGTCTTCCCACCCGACCCTGATAATGCTGCCAGCCAGCGATTAATAACAGAATTCTCCCTCCAAACGCCGCAATTGAGGGCTGCAATCCCCGTTGGAGAGCAGGCGGGAGGAGAGCCGTACTCACCAGGGGAAGTATCATTGAGCCCTCCAGACCTCAGGAAGCCGGTTAGAGCTTTGCGCCCGCCCGTTGGCAGAGGAGCTGAGTCGCAGGCTGATGAAGTCATCGGGCATGCTCAGCTGGGTGGTTCAGACGCCGACTGAACGGCTGGAGAGGCAGGAGAAATCCTGGAACTCCGAGGGACCGAGGAACCGAGCAGAGGAGTGGAGGAGGCTGCGGGAGGACCCAGGACAACGGGAGAATTGAGCGGTCTCGATAGAACCGGGGTAAGAACCCTCTCCCAGCAATTGAATAAACCGGCGGTCATTACCCTGGATAACATCTGGGAACTAATGGTGAAAATGTCTACCAAACTAGATAACCAAACCCTGAAATTGGACGAGATAGCGGTTAAGGTTGGTGTACTTGAACAGGACACTAATCAAAAGTTTTTGATGCAAGATAATTCTATAAAGAAAATAAATGATGATATAAAAAACCTCCAAAGTATCAATGTTACAATGGTCTCAGAAAGGATTTCATCTTTAAGAAGAATTGAATCGATAGAGAACTATATGAGACATTTAAACTTGAGACTGTTGAATTTTCCTATAATTGCAGGGGAAATACCCTTGTTAACTTTTAAAAAATTTGTAATGGAGGTTTTGAAGATTCCTCAGAGTGAGATACCAGCTACAAAAAAGTTATTCTTTCTTCCTAAGAGAAGTAGCACGCCGATCACTTTTCCCCCTCAAGAGTCAGAATTTCAAAATCTGACCGATTACTTAGAAAATTCTAATGTTGAAATTATTGACCGTGCAGTGCTCTTTGTGACCTTTTTTGAAGAAACAGCTGTATCCTTGATAATGAAGAATTATTTCAAAAATATAAATGTTTCTTTTTGTGGAGGTCTTGTTCGGGTATATCCTGACTTAGCCAAGTCTACGCAGCAACGTAGAAAAGAATTTTTACTTATGAGACCTGAGACCATAGCAGCAGGGGGTAGTTTTAAGTTACGCTACCCCTGTAAATGCATAATACAACTGGCCAGTAATACATATGTTTTCTTTTTACCGGCCCAACTGAAGGATTTTTTATCTGGTAGGAGACCACCTGAGGAGTTGTAATGAGGTCTATTTGTAAAGATGGCAGTTTACAGGGCTAGTAACTCGTAATTATTTCTTCTTGTTACTCCTCGCATAGTTTCCTTTCCCCCCCCCGTATTTCCTATGTAATAAGAAAACGATGATTGCAAATAAGAAATCTTTGATTTTGTTTCCAATGTTAAGGGCAGGATTGGCCCACCATTAATTTTATAATTTCTGTATTTTCCGATACAATGATTTATTGTATATTTTTTGCAAAAGCTGAGAAATAAAAAAAAAAAAAAAAGAAAGGGTAAATGTAAGTTTCAAAATATACAAAGAATAGTGGTCACTCTATGAAGTTAGTAAGCAGCACATTCCAAAAAAAATTGGAAAAAAGTATTTCACTTCATTAAGAATTCTTTGGAATTCATTACCAGATGATGTTGTTAAGGCAGTTAGCATAGCTGGGTTTAAAAAAGGTTTGGAATGGACATACAATAGACAAGTTGAGTATAACAATGAATTATGGAAGGCGTGAAATAACGCATTTGGGGTTATGATCTTATGTAACACTAAACATCAGTTATGAAAGATAACTGTAGACAGATATTAGGCAATTAGAAGATTGTACTCAATGGGCATCTGTTCTTTCAACCTAACCAGCTATGTGTAATGAGATGACCCTTTGGGTTCATTATCAGAAAGATCCTAGATAACTCTAGTGATTCTCACGTAGAATAACGGTATATAAAAATCTCAAATAAATACATTAATTAGTTAACTTCTTGAATTAGGAAAGGCAGTGTTATTCATTTAGCGGAGGTACCATTCAGTACAGCCATCCCCTTATAGTATAAACGCAGCTCTCTCCCTAGAAGAGTGAGGCAGTGCAGCTTTGGATTTTGGAGTTTAGTGGAAGCAGGAGAAGATTTTCTTAGGTTGATTTTTGGCTTACTTCTGGGATTCAGACAACCTGCCTGCAGTTCCTGGGGAAAAGCTCAGGAAGCCAACTTTCCAGTTCACTCCTTGGCTGGTTGGGTTTAATTTCCTGATTGTGTGTTTTCAGGATTTTAGTTGTAGGAATTCTTGTTAGGCCCCCTGGTTCTGGGCTGGATAAGGATTACAGGGAAGTTTCTCCCTGGGGGAGACAGCCTAGGAAAGGCCTGCCCCTCTGAGCACAGAGGTATAGTGGTGATCTGATGCAAGAGGAGTCCCGTGTTTGAACTCAATTTGGGGGAAGATGATGTTTGGTTAGAAGACCTGGGAGGAAGGTTTTACTGCCTCCTTCCTGCCCTGAAGAAGGAACATCGAGTGAGCTGTGATGTCCCTGGTTGGATCCTCTTTCCACAGAGAAAGTGAGAGAGAGAGAAACCTGCAGGATATTTTCTGAGGACCCCCACTTGCAGTCTTCACCCTGGGGACGAGAGATTACAGGACTCTCTGCAAAGACTGAGTTTTAACATATATATATATATTTTTGCCAGTTTGGAGGGGAGATATCTGCCCAAACAAGAATCTTCCTGCCCACTTGGGAACCTTACTTATCCAAGTCCTGGAGGGTGAGTGTCTCCTTGCCCTGGTAAAGAGAGACCCTTGCACAGATATTGGAAAGACTGGGAACTCTAAATGCCATCTGTGGTGCTAAGAACTGATGTAAGCGGTCCCATTTATTCATGCAAGAACTTCTATACTAAAGTTTTTAATTTTTTTCTCGACGCTCTACCAGAGCCCCCAGAGTGGTTATTGGAACTCACATCACTAACAGTGGAAAATAACTTGTACCACTCCCAAGTGAAAGACTCCACTCACCCCTGCTCCCCAGGGCCTTGGAGGAGATTTTCCTTCCCCCTGGCCAGTAAAAGCAGCTGGGCTCAGAAAGACTGTGTGAGAGAGTTTCGAGTTTGTGATTGAGCCCGAGAACCCTGTGTGCCCTTGCACCTATGCAATCTGCAAGCGGGGGCTACATATGTAATTATGCAGCTATGAAGGGACAAGCTTCAAGTAAATTGTTTGCAAGATAACACCACATTCTCCTGGATTTCAAAACTTATTATACAACTTCTCTTGCAGGCAAAACAGTGAAACATGGATCCGCATCTCTAGACCCTGTAACGTCATAGAAATTTGCCAGTGAACCACAACAATACAAATGTATCTAGCTAAATCTGGGCGATAAGGTACACAACTAAAAACTGTTTCAAAGATGAACTTTGAGGGACACAACTTGCTAAAGAATATTGCAATATACATAGAATGGTTAACATGCTTTAAAATAGGGCCTGTTTGGTTTTTCCTTGCTATAAATTTAATTCAGTAATTTACCCCTGAATTACTCCTTATTGTAGTTTACATGCTAGCTCGGAAAAGTTCAAGCTCTGGCTTCAACCGTGCCTGCATAACTGTTGATAAGCTTACTTATTAAAAGAATTACCTCCCACAGAATAAATAATGAACACAAATGTCTAATAAAAGCACTGAATGTCTCTCTGAATCTGAATCCATTTATGCAGGAATGAGGCATAGAACTAATCTCAAATAAGTTCAATAGTGCTTATTTTGTAAGCAATGATTTAAAAAAAATGTTTTGCTATACACTACTTAAGTATTTCTCTGAATAACTCTATTCCACAAAAACGTGTCTTAGTAGGTCGTGCCACTTGTTAAAGGATCAACATGAGCTTTCGAGACCTCACAGGTTCCTTAAGATATCAGGGGAACAGAAACTCATACCCTTCACAATCTTTTTGGTCAGTCCTTTATTAGATATTATTAACCTATAAATGCTCATTTTGTCCAGGCCAATATGTCTACTACAGCTCTATATTATGAAGAGCTTACAGAGAACAGACATTGCTGAAGACTTTGTGGAATTGTTCACCTCTGTGTTTATTTTCTGTCCACATGCGGCACATGTTGTCTACGTATTTAAGGTATGCCAGACGTTTGTATGGTTGCTGTTTGAGAAAGAACTCTTCCAAGCCAGCCACAAAGAGGTTGGCCTATTGCGGTGCATTTTAGTCCATTGAGCAATTCCTGATGACTTCTATTCTGGGAAATCCCACCCTCTATCATTCTCTAGATCTAAAAGCATCCTTCTACAGTCAAGCAGTGACTGATGTGCTCTAGATAACTCTTGTACTACAAGATAATTTTTGTTGGGCCTTTTTAAAGGTGTCGCAACCTATATAGATTTCAGTTTTCTCCAGGACCCATATGTTGCACAAGTGAAAACTGAAATAGCAAGAGCCATTAAATCTTAGTAAGGTATTTTTTTTTATTATCATTGCCAATGATGCATGTAATTAACTGAATGTACTGCACGTTCTGATATATAATAGTAAGGCTATTTCAATTACTGCAATTTAAATATCTGTTAATACAAGAAAATGACTAAGTAATGACTTCAACTTGTTAATGCTCCCTTGCTAAAGATTTTTTTTTTTTTTTAGAGATTGCAATGAGAGAAAGCCTACTCAAGGACATTAGTAAAATGTGTGTTCATCTTTTTGTATTAATGCCTAGATTGAAGAAAGACGACTATATGAATTTTGAACAAGAAAATGAATGCAAGTTTAGGAGATGGTCAAATGGTATAATTAGTACCAAGATAGTTGCTGTGCAGTTTTCTTTGCTGTTTTGTCTATTTTAAGAGACTTTATTTTTTATTTTGGCCAACAGTTTCCTCTTGCATTTTTTAGAGCTTTCAGCTCACTCATTACTAGCCACTATTTGGTTAATCCGCCATAAGCCTTTATTCACAACTACCTAGATATTCCCATCCAGCCCATTTATCATAACAACAACCCTTCGTCAAAGGCCACAGACCACACCTATCTCTGGGTTCCCATTTGCTTGTGTTTGAAATCCAGCCACTAATCCAACTGAGACACTACTCCTCCCGTTAATGGACCCAGTTTTATGAGGGCTGGACACAGATGAATCTTATTGTCTTGTGCTATTTGACTTAATGGCCACCTTTGACACTGTGGATCATAACCTGTTATGCCATCAAAAGAAAAACATTGGGATCGACGGCAAGGTTCTCACAGATGGTTCTACTCATTTCTAGCGAATAGAACATTCCAAGTCAAATTGGGCAATGATATATCTGATACTTTCTAATGTGATATAGCTCTCTCTATTAAGGCTCAGCCCTCTCAGCAACACTATTCAATATTTACATGCTCCCACTGTGTAAATTATTGTCGAACCTAGGAATAACTTTCTTCTTGCATGCTTATGACATACAGTTTTACATCCTACTCTCCAGATCATTTGAAAATACAGCTTCATTACTCTTGACATATATGAAGGCAATACAACAAGAACTATCACAATTTAAATTAACACTAAACCCAAAAAAGACTGAAGTCATTTGGGTAAGTAGAAACTCATTGATAGTTAAACTGTAACAAATCACTGTTTATGTGCTGAATTATAACTATGAATGTCACTTTGTAAACCGCTGTGATCTATACATGGAATGATGGTATATAAAATGTCAAAATAAATAAATAAAATAAATAAATAAATGCCCCCATTGTGCAATTGAGATTCCTTCTCCCTAAAGCAACCGAGTATCCCCAGTCAGCAGAAGCCTGACTTGGAAATCAAACCATGACCTCCTGCTTGCTGACACAGCAATGCAACTGAGTCAAATGATCAGCCCAGAAAAAGAAAATTAACCACCATCTAGACATAAAAATTGTGTGCGTGTTTTGTAATCAGTTAGTCCTCTCATCTAAACTCAGGCTGGGTAGCAGAATATGGTTCTCTTGAACTTTCTCAGCTGTTTCATACCATATTTATACACATTGAGGCCTATGTAATAAAACTTGCACTAAAAAAGTTTTCATATGTGAGTCAATCAAATTTTTAACATGCACATTAACATAGTACACAATAAATTTTACAAAGGGCACACCAATACTTTCCATAGTGTGGTCATAGTACTAGTGTAGACATTAACGTATAAAGTAGAACATTCAGGTGAGCTGTCCTGAAATCTCTCCAATTGAAAAGGCCAGTTAGAAGGAATTTAATTCACCCAGGAGGGTCCCCTGCTATCAAGACTGCACGCCCTCTACAAGAACCAGCCTCCCCCCCCCCCCCCCAAGCATCAGTAACTATCTTTTTCCATGGCATCATCAGATCACTGGATCCCCCTCACCAACCCCTTCGGAAGCAGTGCTTATTGTTCTGGAGGGTCTCCCATCTGCACTGGTAGGAGAGATGTCGGAGACCTTCTATCGGCACTGCTGCAGCTGGTGCCATTCTGTGGCTGCGGTGTTACCGGCAGTCGGGCGCGGATGGCCCTCTTGTCAGTTCAGATGGAGGACCCTTCATTCTGGATGGCTCAGAGGGGGGATCAGAAAGATTCGGCCATGATGGAGAGGGGGAATGACGGGAGATGGGGAATTTAGCTGTCTGATTATTCCTCAGGGGAGGAAGGAATATACTGATGCTGCAGGGGGAAGGTGGTTACTGATGTTATTATGAGGGAAGCAATGCCAACTGTCCCTTTTCTCTTTGGGCTAGTTTGCACAGAAGATTTGGATAGTATCATGAATACTCAAAATGTAACACCATGTCTGAGGCAGATGCTAAATTTTAGGCACAGACCCATTAACGCCACTGGAGACCCTGTTTTACATTCGTATTAAGGCCTTATTACATGGGATGCTATTCTTAGTGCAGGCAAAACAGCCTGAACATGCATGCTCATCATTATTTAACAGGGCTAATTGAATAGGGGTTGAATCCTGTTTAATTTGCAAACTGGGTTGTGCAAGCTAAGATGTGACCATACTGTACTTCCTACAATACTTAACACTTGATTTTTGCTGGTTATATTTAGCATTAAATTAACACTATTTCTTATTTCCATGCATTGCTGTGCTATTGTGTTGTGATGGTGCATGCTAAAGAGTAATGGTAATTTTGAGGAAAATAAAGCATGAACATTCATTCCAAATCTACTCTTTTCTCACTGTCCTTGGAATATACATGTTGATGAAATCTAAATATATAATACAGGTTCAAAACTCCCTTTTCACACTTTTAGGTGGTGTTTATTCAGAGTCACACTATCTAAAAACGAATATATTTCTTGCTTTGAAAGCATATGGGGAAAACCAGCAGTAAGTGTATGTGTTTTATGGACCAAAATACTATATCAAAGTGCTTTTCAAGGAATATTTCTAATGCATTGCTTTAGCATATAAGGTATCTTTAGACTATTTAAAAAAGCCTTATATCATGGTTTTAAATTCTTTTAAGAGTAACACAAAAAAGGATATAGCTGAACTGGAAAAGGTTAAGAGAAGGGAGACCAAATGGTAACAGGGATGGAATGGCTCCCCTATGAGGAAAGGCTAAAGAGGTTAGGGCTCTTCAGCTTAGAGAGAGGACAGCTGATAAAGATCTATAAAATCATGAGTGGAATAAAATGGGTAAATGTGAATCACTTATTTACTTTTCCAAATACAAAAACTAGAGGACACTCCATGAAGACAGTAAGTAGCACATTTAAAACAAATCATAGAGAATTCTTTTTCATTCAACGTACAATTAAGGTCTGGAATTCATTGCCAGAGGATGTGGTAAAGGCAGCTAACATAGCTGGGTTGGTTTGTACAAGTTCTTGAAGGAGAAATCTATAAACTGTTACAAACCAGATAGGTTTGGGAAAAAGCCACTACTTATCCCTAGGTGTTAGCAGAATGGGACCTATCTACAATTTGGGATCCAGCCAGATACTTGTGACCTGGATTGGCCACTGTTGGAAACAGGATATTGGGCTTGATGGACCCTTGGTCTGACTCAATATGATGTTCTCCTGTTCCTAAAGAAAAAAAATAAATAGAGTGTGGAGACTGTGATCATCCTTTAAGGAAGATAATAATTTGCTTACAAATCAAATATGATTTACATTTTTAATAGATGTTTCACCCAAGAGGGTGCATCAGGAGGGACAGTGAGGTTGTAGCTCATCCACTATAAAAGTGCAAGATAGAACACTGATAGAAAAAAGGGTTAAAAAATAGGGATGTGCAGAGTGACGTCATATGGAGCATTTGGGATTCGTATTCATCGGGGGGCAGATACGTTGCATTCAGCAAGGGGGTCCCCTGATACGTTCTATACATCAATTCCTATTCGTTTCCCCGCTAAAATTAAATTAACTACAACCCCCCCCCCCCCCAAGACTTACCAAAACTCCCTGGTGATCCAGCAGGGGGTCCAGGAGTCATCCCCTGCACTCACACCCTCAGCTGCTGGTTTCAAAATGGCGCCGATAGCCTTTGACCTACTATGTCACTGGGGCTACCGGTGCCATTGGTCATCCTCTGTCACATAGCCATCGGCGCCATCTTGTGCTCCTACCATGTGACAGGGGCCGTCGGCCACTTGACATAGTGAGGGCAAAAGCTATCGGCACCATTTTGAATACTGGCAACAGATGGCCGGAGTGCAGGAGGCCGCTCCCAGACCCTCACTGGAGTTTTGGCAAGTCTTGTGGGGGTCAGGAGGGTCCCCCAAGACTTGTCTGGTGGTCCAGCGGGGGTCAGGGAGCGATCTTCTGCACTAGGGCCATCGGCTGCCAGTAATCAAAATGACTCTCCCACTTTTCAACCCCCCCTTCATTCATTACCCACATTCCTATTCTTAATATATTTGACATACATATCTTGTAATACACATCTTATTTTATTTCATTTGTTATATTTTGTTACATTGTATCCTCTTTTTATTTTTTCAAATTGTTGTATGTAAACCGATTTGATGGCTTTTGCTGAATCTCGGTATATAAAAAGAATTAAATAAATAATAAAATAATGAAGTGATTGTAACTTGGAATGTACAAGAAGATACCGCAAATTATTTCCCTGATGAAAAGCAAAATGTATAGAGCTTTTAAAAATGTTGTACAATGATAACATGCGCCAGTGATGTCTAATCATTGAGTTAATTTACCCGGCATGTCCAGAATATGGTAATATGCAGGTATATTGATCTGATAATGATTGGGCTTGTGGTTGAAGAAGTAAATTGCAATTGATGTATAAAGCATATTTAAATACTTGCTTCAGTACATGATATGGATAACTCCCTTGCTATAAATCATGACATCATGTCTTTGGCTTGAGTCATATATTCTTCCTTGGTTGTACACAGATGTAGACGGAAAAACTGGTCGACCAGAATGTTAGGTCTAAGAGAGTGAGGGCCATGACTATTAAAAGCTAGCAAAGCATTGCTAGCTTTTAATATATAATACCACTAATTCTGTATACAATTCCATGTATATAACACCACTAATACTGTAAAATGTTGTAACTTCTTGTTTAATGCCCCTGCGGCTTGTTCTCTATCCCTCTATGCTTCTCTCTCGTTCGCCCCTCCCAAGTTCCATTGCCCTGTTATAATGTAATTTTCTGCTCTGCTGTTAATATGTGAACCGGTGTGATGTCCCCAGTAACGCCGGTATATAAAAGTTTTAAATAAATAAATAAATTGCAGTTGGTGTCTTTCCAAAAATCGAGGTAACAAAACCTTCCTGGTTGTATGATATTGAGATATCTAAAAAAGATATTGTGGAGCCATACAAGCAAAAGTTAAACTAGGTTTCTGTCACACTTGTTAAGCCAGTCCAGAAAAAGGAAAAACTGAATCTCAGTACCTGTCCAAACCAGTAATTTGCCATCTATATACCTTTGCCAAACAGGTATAAAATGAATAGACAAAGTGCTCCTCAAAATTGTTGCCAAACAGGCAGGCTAAGTCGGGAGCCATGCTGGCCCTCATAGTCCGTTCACTTAATCTGTTGATAAAATTGTGTGTCAAACAAAAAAGAAGTACTCAATGAACCCTAAGCTAGTCAAGTTCATCAGAAAGCTAGTGGGTACTAGAGATGTGAATCGTATGCCCGATCATTTTAACGATCAGGTTTGGATGCTAGGAGAAAAAAATCGTATCGTTAGAGATGTGAATTGGAATCGGTTCCGATTCCAATTCACATTCTTAATTTTTTAGTGAGGCCTGAGCAGATAAAAAAAACCCCACCCCGACCCTTTACAAATGACCCCCTTTGCTCTCCCACCCTCCCGAACTCCCCCCCCCCCAAATGTTAAATTACCTGGTGGTCCAGTGGGGGGGGGGGGGGTCCCGGTGTGATCTCCCGCTCTCGGGCCATCGGCGCCATTTTGGCTACTACTGATAAAAATGGTGCCGATGGCCCGATAAAAAAAAACCCCCACCCCGACCCTTTACAAATTACCTCTTTGCTTCTCCCACCCTCCCGACCCCCCCAAAAAAACCTTTTACATGTACCTGGTGGTCTAGCGGGGGGTCCAGGAGCCATCCCTTCAATCATACCCTCGGTGCCGGTGCTGGAGTTTCAAAATGGCGCCGATCGCCTTTGACCTCATTTGTCACAGGGAGCGACCGTCGCTCCCTGTGACAAATGGGGTCAAAGTGGGGAGAGCGGGAGATCGTGCCGGGACCCCCCCCCCACTGGACCACCAGGTAACTTAACATTTTGGGGGGGTTCGGGAGGGTGGGGGAGGGTAAGGAATTGGTTTTAAAGGGTCGGGGTGGGTTTAGGGGTTGTTTTGGTGTGCCGGTTTTCCAGCCCTCCCCCAAATAATTCCCGTGCCCTATTTAACGATACAATACAAATGCCCCTGACGATAAATCAGGGGCATTTGTATTGTATCATGCACTCTAACGATTTAGAACAATTCTAAAATTATCTGACGATAATTTTAATCGTTCAAAAACAATTCACATCCCTAGTGGGTACATGTGGCTCACTTGGATGATATGCCAAGGCCTACTGTATCACAGATAAAGCTCCCTCCTGTGGAATATTGGAATACAGTGATACAATATCAAGTGTTACTAAAAGAAATGGCGATTCTAGTAATGATAGTCCTTGTAATATGGTGATCAAATGCCCAGAATCTCAGACCTAGGATTGACTTAGGGGGATGAACGGTTGAAGAAAATATTTCACAAACCTTGAGAGGGCCTCCAACAGGGGCCCTATCCCTGATACAATTGGTCAACCAGGGGGATTCAGTAAAGTTGTATGGATTTTTGGCAGTATATAGAAAGTAGGTACAATAGGATGCTCTACAATCAAAAATTGTGCCTCACGTGTAGTGATATAATGTCTCTCTAGACTTTGTTGAACGAGGTCCTTGACCATTTTTTTAAGTCTCGGAGATTAGTAAATTGTAAAATGTAAATTGTAAAATTGTAAAACCATCATCTTTAAGTTTGCCAGTTTTGGGTACTGTCTGTAAGAGTTCCTGGCACTCATTGAATGCATTTGTAGAAGGTATGTTATCTTTGTCAATTGCTGTTTAACCCTTTTTGCTTTGAGCTTTATATATTTTAACAGTGTTCTATCTTGCTCTTTTATAGGGGATGAGCTACAACTTCACTGTCCCTCCCGACGCAGCCTCTTGGGTGAAACACGGTGTTATATGAATTTTCTAAAGATTCAGGAGTTCTAGTAAAAATGAAAATCATGTTTGATTTGTAAGCATATTATTAACTTCCTTAAAAGATGATCACAGTCTCCACACTCTAATTTTTCTTTATAGCACATCGGGTGTAGACTTCTCTACTTCTGGCTTCACCTGTTTCTTAAATGCATTTAAGTAAATTTAGTTGGGACCTCAGTAGAGTGCATTTCAGATTCACCTGTATGAAACCTGAATAGTACCTGTTGTAAGATAATATTAAAGGACCAATACTGAATTTACTTTTTCTGTAGCCTGCAATAAAATGCTAAGACATTTAGTCATATTCAATTTCAATTTGAGGAGTAGGGCAGACCCAGGTCTTAATTTATTTTATTTACTATCTCTAAGCATTCTGGTATTTGTAGTTCTCCTTCTACAATAAGATTACAAAATTATCACCTCTTTTTTGCAGCTGATTATGCTTCTCTGTGCAGCCAGGCATCCCTCTGGCCTTTCCTATTACCTTGTCACATTGCTTGGCTACCATCAGATCATCAAACGCTATCACTCTGATGTCTCTCTTTTGATCCATGCACATCAGATACTCAACCTCCATCATGTAGAACTTCAGTGGATTATTGCACTTTCTGGCATTGAATCCTAGCTGCTGAATATTTGACCACTCTCCAAACTTTCTTAGATTGCTTCTCATTCTCTCTTATCATTCAGCCTCCACATTACTTCCACTTTTGTGAAGAGGCCCTATATCCACCTGTTTCTAGTCCTTACGAACTACTCCCAAATATTTAAAAAAAAGCATTGAAAACATCATACAATGTGGCTGCCAGAACATCTCTGTTTCCTTAATACCCTCGGATGTATCCTACCTGGTCCCATTGCGTTATCTATTTTAAGTTTAGCTAGCTCCTCACAAACACACTTTTCTGAAATCATTTGAGGTTTTTCTCACTTCCAATCATATTTGTGTTTGTTTTTTTGTAGTCCTACTCTTGACCCTTCCACAGCGAACAATTAGGCCTAGCGCTACTGAGTGGCAAACTGTGCAAATGCATGGGGTGGCACACCCTGAAGGGCAGTGGCTGCGGTGGAGGAGGCCCAACAAATGGAGGAGCGAGTGGCCCAACAAATGGAGGAGCGTGAGGCCTGTCCAACTGCTGGTGAACCCAATTCCAGCGGCGGCAGAAGAATGAATAGACCTGCACCGCACTTCACTCCACCTGCAGGTAGAGCCAATCTCACCCCAGTCCAAGGGTTCACAGATTCAACAATAATGTTATAAATTAGTAGTATTATGCAATAGGGATGTGAATCATTTTTCTGACAATTGAAAATATCGGAAGATAGTTTCAAACGTCAGAATTCGGGGGGGGGGGCGGGAAGAAAGGGCACTTAAAAATAAACCCCAAACCCACACCGACCCTTTAAATTTAATTCTTTCGCATCCCCCACCTTCCTGACCCCCCCAAAACATTTTTAAAGTACTTGGTGGTCCAGCAGGGGTCCCAGGAGTGATCTCCCGCTCTCGGGCCGTCGGCTGCCACTAATCAAAATGGCGCTGATGGCCCTTTACCCTTAGCATGTGACAGGAGCCGGCCAATGGCACGGATACATGGTAGGAGCAATGGTTGGCGCGTGCGCTGGGTAGCGCGTGCTCATGTACGCTGCATGCGCTCCTTTTAAAATCTATCCCCCATATGCAGCAAAAACAGCATGACGACTGACTCTTACCTTCCATCCTTTTAACACTATTCTTTATCCACAGCAGTTAAGAAGTCTGAAATACAACTTATCTGTTCTTGAATCTGAAAACACTGCTTCCATGATAGTTTCTCAACGATATTCGTAAGCTATGTTAATAAGATACGATTGTCTTATAATGTTCATACAGGAGAAGGTAAGGTAACAATCTTAATATGCAAAATGGTATTGTCATTTAAAAGTTCAGTTCTAAGATTGAGAACAGCAGTAAAATATATTGAACTCACAGCTCTCAATTTCCAGTGTACAATTCTGTTCATCCAGTGGATACCGCCTTAGGTCCATCATACAAGCAGCTGTTGTTGTAATTCTAAGGAAAGAATAAATACGATCTACTGTTACTATGTCACATGCAAACATCTGAATATTTAAATCTAGTTCAGGAAAAGAGAGTAATGGTAGATGACATTTCCTACAGCGGTTTATTACTGAAACATTCTACAAGAATTACTGTGTTAGAAACTATATCTCTGCAAATAATAATAATTGTACACTATATTTCCAATCAAATGAATCAGGATTGAAAATGTGACTGTCAGCAATCACACAGTTTAACAAGACTGCTTTAATATCAAAAGGCTGGAATCTCACATCCATTGCTCACTTTGTGAGCTTAATAACTAAGGAGCCTATGCACTAAAACGTGTACTACATTTTTAGAGTGCATGTTAAATAAAGCCTCTCTGGATGACATGCAAAACTAGCATACAGACTTGATCAGAAACTTAAGGACGTGTGTTTCAAAGCTTACTGTGCTAACTGGGCCAAAGTGAATGGGCTGAGTATAGAACATGAGATTTTACCCCTTGTCTCAGCACACTCAATCAAGACACCCCCATCATCAAAGCTAAACCATCCCTCAAGGCCAAAACCCCCACCATGATCAAGATCAGGCTGCACCCCTCCCCCCACCCCCACTTCCCCATTTTACCACTGGAATGATTCCTTATTTCAGAGGGGTCAAAACTTCAGGAGAAAAATGAGTTATCCTGCTAGCACCATCATTTGGCAGAGGTGCTGGCAGAAGGTCTCTTTCTGTGACCATTTGTAAGTGAAAGGAATAACTCTTCCAGAGGGGTCGAGGGATGGGGGTGTTCAGACTGTTGCCAGAATCTTTTTCGGTGCAGGGGGAAATGACTCAGTCTTGATGTGGGGGAACGACTTAATTGAGATGGGGTGAGTTGGGCTTGTTTGGGGAGAGATATGTCTTGAGCATAAGGTTAGAAGGGTAAACTCCCCTGGTTAACTGGCCCTTTTATTTTGGATTAACACAGGAGGTTTTGAGACACAGACATTTTAAGGTTTAACTGGCACGTTAAATATTGTAGAGAGGAGAGTACACCATGATGGCTTTTAGATGTCTACATTTAGTCCTCTGCCTCTAGTCAGATGCTTAATGTGTATTTGGAAATTCCTTAGGTATCCATCAGATCCATTTTGATGTCTATCTTATTTAAGCATTTTTATAGACCAACATTCGTTGGGAACATCATATCAGTTTACATTGAACAGGTTAAATATTATATTTACTTTTCAATGTTCCTTGTAATAAGCCCAGGTTGGACCGCCCCAACCAGGGTAATTTATTGTTTATTGTAAACCGGATTGATTTGTATTGTATACAGGAATTCCGGTATATAAAAATTAAAAATAAATAAATAAATAAACATTAATGTAGCTTAACATAACGTTACAAGAAACAGTTTAAACCATATAGTAATTTGGAACAGTAGAATAAGATAATAATGCTTATGATTTAAGGTAACGTAACAGTAATTAGATAACAATAAAATTAGGTTATAGTGTAACGAAGTAACAGTAATGTTAGATAATATAAGGAAAATTGCCTATGTTATAGAGTAGTGAGGTTACAAAAGCTTGATGACAAACAGAATTTAAAGAAGTTATAGTTAAGTTTAACCAGTGACATTGTATAATGAATTTTAGTTTTGCATATTTAAAGAGCAGTGGGCTATGAACTAGGAGACCAGGGTTCGAGTCCTGCTGTCGCTCCTTGTGACCTTGGGCAAGTCACTTTACCCTTCACTGCCTCAGGTACAAAACTTACATTGTAAGCCCTCTGGTGATAGAGAAATTCCTACAGTACCTGAATGTAAACCGATGTGATATCTCTGATTGAATGTTGGTATATAAAAATAATAATAATAATGAAAATTCAGGGACCTATGCCCTAAAGGTTAGTATGTATGCTAAGACTATTTAAAGAGCACCCAAAAGGCTTTAAACTAGAATCATTGGGGATGGATGATCAAAACCCCAAGACTCCTAAAGAAATGGGAGATATGAGAAAAAAGGTCAATATTTAGAAAGCTTTGTAAATTAATGCTCATAGTATAGGAAATAAAGTCCTGGATCTAGAGGCAGTGATGGAAGAAGCTGATTTAGATATAGTGGCTTTGATGGAGACCTGGTACACAGAAAACCATGACTGGGATATATTTATACTGGGCTACAATCTATTCAGGAAGGACCGGGTAGGAAGGAAGGGAGGCATGGCCTTATATATTTAAAAAAAAAAAAAAAAAACCTTTACAAGATAAGGAGGAGGCACTGTGGGTTAATCTGAAAAGAGGGAATAGAACATCTATTTATATTGGTGTAATATACAGACCTCCATCACAGAGAAGATGGATAGAGATTTAATGGAGGACATCCACAGGATTGCTATGAAAGCGGGGGTACTATTGCTAGGGGATTTCAATCTGCCGGATGTTGATTTGGACATCCCAGCTGCAGTGTTTTCCAGAAGCAGGGAGATCCTAGATTCTCTGCAAGAACTGGTAACTGAACCCACACATGAGGGGGCAATATTGGATCTTGTGTTTATCAATGGGGACAGTATTTTTTGATGTTGCAGTGGATGATCATCTGGGTACCAGTGACCACTAGATGGTGTGGTTCAATATTAGGCCACAAGAGATGAAGGTTCATTCAAAGGCAAGGATCATAGACTTCAGGAAAACTAACTTTCTTAAAATTGGGGAGTACCTTAAGAAATCATTAGCTGAATGGGAACATCTAGGGGAAGTAGAAAAGCAGTGGACAAAACTAAAAGGAGATATTATAAGGGCAACTAATCTTTTTGCTAGGGAAATAAATAAAGGAAAGAGGAAAAAGAGGCTGCTATGGTTTTCTAAAGAAGTAACTGAAAAGATAAGGGAGAAAAGGTTAACGCTCAAACTACAAGAGATCACAGAAAGAGGAAGACAGGCGACAATATCTGGAAATATGAGAAACTGAAAAAGTGGTCAGGAACGCAAAAAATCAAATAGAAGAAAAAATATCAAATACGGTAAACTCAAGGGAAAGACATTTTCTTTTTAGATATGTCAATGATAGAAGGAAGTAAAAAAAGTGGCATTGGGAGAATCAGAGGAGAAGGGGAAGAATATGTAGAGGCTGTGTTGCGACCGTTGGTCTCAGATGGCTTCAACCTCTGTGCCTCACTTTTCTTCCTTCCCTCTCCTCAAGCCTTGGGAAGATGGCTGCTGCTGCCGCATCTTCATGCTGCTCTCTCCGGTGTCCCCGGATCGGCAACGGTGACTGCGTTCACCATGATTTTCCTGAGGGCCTCCTAGGGTGCGCTCGCGCACGCCACCCACGTCTTTATCCATGTCATGACGGGAACCTCGGGGGCGTCCCCTCCGAGTGATGTCATTACATCCTGGTATTTAGCCTGCCCTTCGTTTGCTAACATCTGAGTTAGCAAGGATTTGATTGCCTCCGGTCTAAACTGCTCTGCTGCTTCCCAGCTGCCGCAGGAAGCTCTCTCTGCCCTTCAGGTATTCTTCACTAACCTGGCTACCCGCTCCTCAGGGGCCCTTCTGCTCTATTTCAGGTACCTATCTTGGGATACCGGGTACTTGCTCCACGAGGGCTTGCTCTCCCTAATCTGGTGCCTGCCACTGAACAACTTCTGCCTGCCAAGACCTTCAACTATACAGCTGTCTGCTTCAGTGAGTACTAACCCTTTCAGTCTGTCTCACCTTCAGCTTCAGCACTCTGTGTCTACATCCAGGACCTGTCCCTGCTATGCCGCGCTGCCTATCATCTACTCGAGTGTGAGATTGGTCTCCTCTACTGAGGACCCCTGGACTACTTCTTTGGGTTACCTTCACTGCTGCCTGCTCCCCGGGCAGCACCATCGAGCTGTACAATAAATACAACTTCTCTGTGTCTGCGTGTATAGAGTCTAGCCTAGTATGGCAGTTCCTCACGGGGGCTCCTCCCCGTGGGAGTGGCCATCACCGTGGTACCTAAGAATCCATTCCAACACCTCATAACCATAACAGACTGATGAGGAGAAAGTAAAATGGTTTAACAAATATTTCTGTTCACTGTGGAAGGGCCTGGAGCAGGACCACATAAAATGAACACAAATAAGACTGGAAGTGAGGTAAACCTCAATCAGTTTTCAGAATTGAGAGATCATGAGGCACTATTTAAACTTAGAGGTAGATGAAAAATAGAAAATGACTGTTAGCTGGAAATAAACTTACCTAGCTAACTTACACGGAATATTTAGCAGTATGGCTATGTTGCTGAATATCGTCATGTTTGCCGTTAGTTATATCCAGCTAAGTTAGACTTGCTATATAGCAGGTCTAACTTAGCTCATTAAATGAACCAGATAAGTACAAATATCGCTACTTCTCTGGCTAACAGTCATATAAGTAGTGCTGTTCTGATCTGCCCACTAAATTTATGGCTATCTAGTTAGCTGGATAAGTGACTTGTCCGGCTGGATCTTCAGTGGCCACAACTTAGCTGGTTAAGTTGCTATTTATCCAGCTAAGTAGCACTGAATATCAAGACCAAAGTAGATAAGGCGATGGAGCCAGATTGGATACATATGTGTCTACTAAGAGATGTCCTGGTAGCTCCACTGACTAACATTTCAATACCTCTTTAGAGTCAGAAGTAATTTCAGACGACTGCAGATGGGCAGACATGGTTCCTATTCATAAAAGTGGAAGTAATCAAGAGGCTGGGAACTACAGATGGTTAGTCTGACCTTGGTGGTAAGCAAATTAATGGAATTGCTACTAAAACACAAGACCGTACAGTTTTTGGAATCCAATGGATTGCCAGATCTGAGGCAGCATGGTTTTACAAGAGATAAATCTTGTCAGACCAATCTGATAAATTTGTATGATTGGGTGACCAGAGATTTTTGCAGAGCAGGTTTATAAATAAACTGAATATTCCCTTGGTATGGGACCTAGAGTGATTGACTGGGTTTGAAACTGTATAAGTGGGAGGTGACAAAGGTAAGTAGTAAATGGAATTGTCTCGAGGTGAGGGGCGTTACTAGCAGTTTGCCTCAGGCATCAGTCTTTAGATCAGTTATTTTCAACATTTTCGTCAGCAACATAGCAGAAGGATTGTTGGGAAAGATTGGTCTTTTTGCAGATGATTTTGACAAGTAGGAACAGTATATATTCACCACTCAGAAATCTATTTATGTATAACTCCTGTCATAGTTTAATACAATTCAAAACATAATATAAATATCAAAAGTTAAAATTATAGAAATATACTATTGTTAGAAACAACTCTATACTTATCTTTAAAAAAACACCGTGTGCCAAATAAACTAGTGTCCAATTTATTTAAGCCATAAAGAATCCAATTGTTCTCATTACTCTGTTGAAAAACTTCTTCTGCAGTTCCTTGTTAATACTTATTGTATTCCACATTGGAACTGATTAAATGTAAATTGCTTCCTCTAGTTGATGCATGTGAAATCAATGTAACAACCTAAGTCTATGGGAAAAATGCTTAATGCATAAATCCTGTAGTATGATGATTCAGTGATTATCCCTAGGTTTACCAGAGTTATTGTAACTAGCTTAGATTTTTTTTTTTTTTATGAGAGTTGGCAGATCCCTTAAGGTTTTCAGCAGACAGCTCTATATAGAAACTCGGAAATTGTTCTGATCAGATCTTCACTGACTTGGTTCACATTTGTAAATACCTGAACCAGATTTATTCAGATAATCAAAGCCAACTTTATCAGATTTTGGGGGGGTTTTTTTCTGAAAAATCTAGGTAAAGCTTGGATTGGTTTGGAATGAAGTGAATACTAAGGATTCTTTCACTACTACATATTGGTATTTTCACATTTAAAAATGAAATGATATTCACTGCTTCATACACTTTTTAAAATTCAAAACATAAAACATTTTTTATCAACACACCTGAAATAAATCTTTTACATAAACTTCGTGTACTAATGAAGGTTTGCAAATGTTAGGCTGCATTTCCTAAGTGTTGATATTGTTTTTAATTGCTCACAGATGTTTGATGCAACTCACAAAGCTTACCAGATGCATCTGACAGATGTCTGAGCAAACATCTGCATGACCAAACTTCATTTTCTTTTCTTGAAAGATTTCAGAAAGGGATATTATTGAACTAACTATGAAAGCAGCAGTAAAATGCAAACTAGACTGCTAGAAAGATTTAGATTTTAATGGGTAAACATTGGGTACTTGTGAACAAAAGTTATTTTACCTGGAGTTGTCCATACCTGTTGTTCTACTTGTCTTAACCACATTGTCTGGCAAGAGCTTCCCCTAACTTAATTGTGCATAGGCAGAAGAAAATACTTTCTTAAATGTGTTTTGCATTTGCTATTAGTTTCAGGGAATGTCCCCTACCAAACCTAGCACTATTTCAGAATGTAAATAACCATTTCCTATTAACCTGTTGCAATCTAGCAATATGTATTTGTTTGAAACAAATGCAAAAAAAAAAAAAAAGAAAATTTTTTATTTGTCCCAAATACTACAAAAATATTCAAAAATGTGGGGTTATTTTCATATTCATGGCACTAAAACAAACTGAGCCTCCTGCAGCCCTGAAAATCCTTTCCTTCCCAGAAAAACATGAGCCTGCCTGGGCCCCCGTGACTCCCCACACTCCTGGCTCACAAAATTAATTGAGCCCAGATCCGGGCCTGTCTGGGACCCTCCCCTTCATTTAAATGTGCTGGGGGCTAGGGACATCTCACCTGGGCCGCGCCCCCCCCCCCCCCCACTTACCCCCCTTCCTGGATCCTGAGTAATACATGGGAAGGAATATGCTCACATGTTCTCACCTGGGTCCTGGATGATGTCACTTCCTCCATTGTGGCCAGCAACCTTTCGGTGAATGGCCAGGGGCCCAGGCAGGATTAGTGTTGTGTGCTGGGAATGGGGAACAGAGGTCCATCAGAGCCGGCCTGGGCCCCAGGTTTATATTTTGCTGGGTGGGAGAGGGTTTCTAGGGCTGTGGGAGGTTTTTTTTGTTTTTTTTGTTAAGTTTTTGGGGTTTTTTTTACAAATTAATTGAAACAAAAAAAAACCCAAAAAGAAAATGCTGAAAACAATTTGGAGCTGCACAGCCGTGTTCCCTATTATGCATAATTTTATACACCTCAATCCTATCTCCTTCGTGGTGAAGCTGAAGAGCCCTGCTTCGCCTGTCTTATGAGGGAACCCATTCACCCCCATAAGCAGTTTTGTTTCCCTTCTCTGTACTTTTTCTACTTCTGCTACATTTTTTTTTGAGGTGCAGTGACCAGGATTGCATACAGTACCCAAGCAGTGGCTCCACCATGGATTGATACTGAAGGATTAATCATATTCCCAGTTTTGTTTCCTATTCTTTTCTGAATAAATTCTAACATTATATTTGGGGGATTTTTTTTTAGCGCTGCTGCGCATTGAGCTAAAGATTTCAACGTGCTGTCCACAAGGTGCTTTTCCTGGGTAGTAAGACAAGTCCTAATATGGAATCCAGCATCGTATATACATAGCTAGGATTATTTTCCCTATGTGCATCACTTTTTACTGGTCTGTATTACATTTCATCTGCCATTTAGATGCCAAGTTCCCCAGCCTTGCCATGCCTTCCTGCAATTCCTCACAATCAGCTCATCTTTTAAGAACTTTGAATAATTTTGTGTGATCTGCAAATGCAATCATTATCTAGGTCATTTCTGAATATGTTAACACTGGTCTCATTACGGATCCCTGGGGCATCCCACTAGTCACTTTCTGCACTGAAAAAGCTAACCATTTGGACCAACTCTCTGATTCCTATCTTTTAATCAGTTATCAACCCACATTAAGACATTACTCCCATCCCATGAATTGCTGTAATCACCTGCGCTATCTCTTATGAGGGTCTTTATCAAATAAATGCCGTTTGAAAGTCCTGGTACACTATATCCTAATGCAGGCAGGTCAGCCGGTACAGGGACATCTGGGACTTCCATGTGATTTGAAATGGTTAAAGTACTGAACCAGACTGAGTCGTTGTGAGTGGGCTCCATGTAGAAAAAAAAACCTCTTACAACTCAGCCCAGAATTGTACATGTGTGGGAAATAGCTGGGAACCCCTGAATCTTCCTATGGTAGGTTATAGAAGAAAGCTGTTTGGATTGAATCTGATTGTGAGCCCTTAGCTTGCTTACCTTCCAGTGTTAATACTGTGAATACCCTAAAGGATGTGACAGCCTATCTTTTAGAAAAGTTCGAGAGACGCATAACCTTGATTAATACCTTTTGTTCCGCATTGACCTGTAAATGATGGGAACAGTCTGACCTCCAGAGCAGAGGAGCAGTGAAAAGGAAAAAATCCATTATTGACTGTATTAGTTTTGAAATGATGTGAAACAAGTTCCGTAATCCCTGACTTGATAACTCAGTGTCTTTATAAAATTATAAGAGGAAAATATGCCTGAAACAGTTGGTGAGCCTTGCAATTAGAATTCTGTTCCGGACGGCAGTCTTTTTGTCATGAAGTTAACCAGGCTTTCTGTGCAACTGCGCTGGAAGCTTCTCCTTTATTTCTTTAGATGCTGAACTTTCAATGGACCTTTGGCTTACTTATTTTTCTTTATTTTTATATATGCAAGAGTGGCTTTCTAAAGGTTTTCCTGTACTTCTCACATGCACTAAAGGTCAGTGCCCATGCAAAGGGGGTCTATGCACCAAAGGTTAGCAACCACGCAGGGACGGTAACTTTTAAACCAGCACGCAGGTGCACGTGTGCATGCGTTTGGCAGCCTGCTTCCATGGGCGCGGCCATTTTGTAACATGCGCACGTTATAAAGTATGCTGAACACACGCACGTGTGCACACAATTTTAAGTGGACGCGTGCCTACGTGGGAGAAATACATAGTAACAGGCGCCGATGCCATTACCTGTTTTCCCAGTTCGCTCCCAGTTCACCCAGGTAAAGGATTGGACTTCCAAACATCCCTACTTTAATAGCCTCCAAGTCTCCCTTTCAGCCCTTACCTTTAAAGTCCCACCGGTCTACCTAGAACGTTTTCTTTTACAACTTAAACGTCATCCATTGTAAAATTAAAGTTACGAGGCAGGGGACCCCGGCACACGCCTGCACTATTAAGTAATTACGCACTAATTTCAATGTGAAATTTGGGAACATCCACCTACCCCACCCCCCCACCCCGACCACATCCCTCCCCTTTTTTGGAACTTTTAATTTGTGAGCATAGCAGCAAGTATGCATCACCCGCTTTTAAAATCCATTCTGCGTGCACCAGCCTGACTTGTGCGCGTATCTCCTGGTTTTGGCACAGGCCAGATTTTTAAAATTCACCTTTAAGGCTGTTTAGTAGGCTGTCACCCCAAAATTTTTGGTTTGGTTTATTTTTTCTTTAAGGGGTGTTACTTTTTTTTGGTTTAGTTTATTTCCTGAACTGAAGAAAACATTAAACTCCCCCCCCAAACCCCCCCCCCCATAAAACCCCAAACCAGGCCCCTCCAACTCTCCTTCAGACCCTCCAAGACATACATGGGCTCTGGGACTACCTGGAACCCTCTAACCCTCTTCTGAACAGTGCAATAACCTAAGCCAGCTCCTGGACCTCCTCAGCTCAGTGTCCCAGGGTCCCTCCAACCCCCCCCCCCCAACTCCCACCATCACAAAGGTTTTAAGGACCAGAGACCTTCCTAGCCCCACTTACCTCATTAAATGTCATTAGGGTTGCCAACTGGCTCCAGATTTTCAGGACAGGCTGATCTAATCCTGGCTTTACTCCACTGCCCGCATGGACTTGTAGTCTTGCTTTTCTCAGAGAAAACAATAGGATCATCAGAAGTATAAATCCATGCAGGCAGAAGGGTAAAACCAGTACAGGATTAATCTGTCCTGGAATCTAGAGTCAGCATTGATGGTTTCCCCAGTTTCGGAAATCCAATGGGCAGGAACAAAGCTTGCGTGTCCTGCTCTGTATTCTGTTCTTTAAAAATGGAACCAGAAGCCCAGATATTGGCAGTGAAGTGACATCAACTTGGCATCTGTCTGAGGGGCAGCCAGCACCACTGAGTTATATGGCCATACAAAATAATGGCACTGATCACACCTCAGAGAGTTAGGGTCTGCGCTGGGGTTGGACTTTGGACTGGTTAGCCTGTGGGATTTTGCAAGTTTAACATTTTCAGTTAGCATACATATTAAATACATGACTATGGACTATGAGGACATTTTCGTGTAGATGAGCTAAAATTTAGTGCATAGGTTGTTCAGTAGCATTTTAGTTTGCAAATTACATTTTTAGCTCATGCAACCCCAGGACTAGGATCTTATCTTGAGAGTCCAAGGGAGCACGCTTATCCATGGTTTGAAAGTTATTTTCATATCCAATATCATTAGAATACCCTTAGGTCTACAGGAATCTCCCACTTGGGGGGGGGGGGGGGGAAGGATGAAAACTTCCCAGGCCCTGGATTTACCTGTTGCCTCAGAAATGGGTAGTAATAATGGAAATGGGTGAGTCTTCCAATACAACTGTACAGACAGCTGTTTTAAAAGATAAGACATTGTGAGTCTTGCAAGTTTTTCACTTTGATGCAGAAATTCAAAAAACAAAATTACATTTGCCAACTCTATAACTTTGGATTTCTCTTCAGTTATGAAATCTCTGTATAGCTCTCATTCTTCTCCACTAGAAATTATTAGATTCTTTACCAGAAAGTCCCTATTCGAGGACTATGTGACCAACATTCAGCCTCCATTTTCTACACTTTGACTCACGGCTTGGTAATCATCTTTTTACTCCTGCGGCACCTGAGTGGTATCTCTTCACTTCTTCTGGATACCAAATGAGTATTTAAGTGATCATAAACTGAATGAATTCCACTCTGCACCTCTCTTGCATAAGTATATAAGATTTGCCATACTGGGTCAGACCAAAGGTCCATCAAGCTCAATATCCAATTTCCAGCAGTGGCCAACTCAGTTCACAAGTACCTCGCAGGATCCTAAGATAGATAGCTTCCATACTGCTTATCCCAGGGATAAGAAGTGGATTTCTGCAACTCCTCCTTAATAATAGTCTATGAACTTTTCCTCCAGGAGCTTGTCCAAACGGTTTTTTAAATACAGCTACACTTTTTCCACATCCTCTGGCAATGAATTCCAGAGCTTAATTATGAATTGAGTAAAAAAAAGATTTTATCTTATTAGTTTTAAATGTATCACCTAGAAACTTCATTGGTTGTCCCCTAGACTTTGTACTCCCTGAAAAAGTAAAAAACCAATTTGCATTTACTTGTTACACTTCACTCATCATTTTATAGACTATCATATCTCCCCTCAGCTGTCTCTTCTCAAAGCTGAAGAGTCCTAACCTCTTTAGCCATTCTTCATACAGGAATCGTTCCATCCCCTTTATCATTTAGGTTGCCCTTCTCTATACCTTTTCTATTCTGCTATATCTTTTTTGAGATGTGGTGACCATAACTGCACACAATACTCAAGATGAGGTCACACCATGGAGTGATATCGAGGCATTACGATATTCTCTGCTTTATTCTTTATTCCGTTCCTAATAATTCCTAGCATTCTATTTGCATTCTTGACTTGCTGCAGCACACAAAGCAGAAAATTTCAATGTATTATCAACAATGATGCCTATATCCTTTTGCTAAATGGTGACTCCTAATATGGAACCTTGCATTGTGTAACTATAATTTGGGTTACTCTTTCCTAAGTGCATCAACTTTGCACTTGTCCATATTAAATTTAATTTGTCATTTGCATGCCCTCTTGCAATTTCTCACATTCCTCTTATGGTTTAATAACTTTGAATACATTTGTGTCATCAGCATATTTAATCACCTCACTCATTGTTCTCATTTCCAAGTCATTAATGAATATATTAAAAAGCAGTGGTCCCAGAACAGATCCTTGGAACTTGCCACTATTCACCTTTCTCCACCATTTAACCCTACTATCTGTTTTCTATCTTTTAACCAGTTTGTAATCCATAATAGGACACTGCTTCCTATCCCATGACTTTTTAATTTTCTAAGAAGTCTCTCATGAGGGACTTTGTCAAATGCTTTCTAGAAATCCAGATACACTTTAACAACTGACTAACCTTTATCCACATGTTTATTTATGTCCTCAAAAAATGTAGCATATTGGTAAGGCAAGTTTTCTCTTGGCTAAAAAATCCATGTTGGCTTTGTCCCATCAAACTATGCTTATCTATATGATCAGCAATTTTGTTCTTTATGATAGTTTCTACCATTTTGCCTGGCACAGATGTTAGATTCACTAGTCTATAGTTTCCTGTAACACCCTTTGATCATTTTTTAAAATTGGCATTACACTGACAATCCTCCAGTCTTCAGGTACCATAAGACAATTTTAATGATAGTTCACAAATTATTAATAGCAGGACAGCAATTTCATTTTTAAGTTCTTTTAGCTCTCTGGTACGTATACTATCTGGTCCAGGTGATTTGCTACTCTTTCATTTGTCAATTTTCCCTATTACATCTTTCAAGCACACAGATTTTTTTCAATTCTGCTGAATCATCACCTTTGAATATCATTTCTGATATGGGTGTCTGAAAAAAAAAAGTGGAATTGCTTAACAAGTTTTTCTGGAGTTCATTGAGAAGGGTCAGGAGTAGGACCACAGAAAATAGATACAAATAAGATTGGAAGTGAGGTAAACCTCAAACCATTTTCAGAAAAATGTGTGAGAAACTAGATAAACCTAAAAGTAAATAAAGAGATGGAGCCAGAATGGATACATTTGAGGTTTTTAGGGAACTTGGAGAAGTTCTGGCAGCTCTGATTGGCCTTTTCAGTGTTTCTTTAGAGTTGAGAGTGTTCTGAAGGATTGGAGACAGGCAGATGTGGTTCTCTTTACAAAAGTGGAAGTCAAGAGGAGGCTGGGAATTACAGACCAGTTAGTCTGACCTCTGTAGTGAATAAATTAATAGAATTGCTACTAAGACAGAGGATAGTAAAGTTTCAGGAATCCATTGGATTATTAAATCCAAGGCAGCATTGTTTTACCAGAGGTAAGTTGTGTGAGATAAATTTGATGACATTATTTGATTGAGTGACTAGAGGAAGAACATTAGATGTAATATAATGGATTTCAGTAAGGCTTTGGACATGGTTCTGCATGGGTGATATAAATAAACTGAGCATCCTTAGTGGAGGTCTTAAAGTGACTGATTTGAAATTGATTGAGTGGGAGGTGACAAAGAGTAGTAGTAAATGGAGCTCATTCTAAGGAAAGGAGCATTACTTGTGGTGTACTGTAGGAATCAGCCCTTGAACTGGATCTTTTCAACGTTTTTGTGATATTGTGGAAAGTCTACCTGGAAAGTTGGTCTTTTTGCAGATGACACCAAAACCTACAACAGGGTAGACAAATAGGAAGGTGTGGTTAGGGTTAGAGTTGGGGTTAGCAAGGCTTTAGGCATGGTCTAGAGTCTGTACTATAGAATGATAAACCCAAGGGGTGAATTAATCAGTATATAATGCTTAAAATAATTTGCCATCCAATAGATGAACTACTTATGGTTTAGTGTCTAGCAGCTAAACTTTAATGCTATAAAATGCAGAGTCATGCATTTGGGCTGCAAAAAGGGAGCAGTACAGTCTGAACCGGTCAGATACAAAAAGGGAGATACAAAAGGTGAGATACAAAAAACCCAGTGAGATACAAAAAACCCGGTGAGATACAAAAAACGAGATACAAAAAACCCGGTGAGATACAAAAAGGGAGCAGTACACAGTCTGAACCAGTGAGATGTTCCCAACGTTCATCGGTATATAAAAGCTTCCAAATAATAATAAATAATAATAATACAGTCTAGGGTGAAAACTCTTCTATGTTCAAGAATGGGATTTGGGAGTGATCATATTAGATAATCTTAAAGTAGCCAAACAGGTGGATAAGGTATTGGGAAAAGCCAGAAAGCTGCTTGGGTGTATAGGGAGAGAAATGTTCAGCAGGAAAAGAGAGGTAATGTTACCCTTGATTAAGTCCCATTTTGAATTCTGAGTACAATTCTGAAGACCACACTTTTAAATGATATAAACAGGCTGGAGTTGATCCAAGGGATAGCTACTAAAATGGTCATTGATCTATATTCTGAAGCATATGGGAACAGATTTAAAGATCAAACATGTATACCCTGGAGAAAAGATGAGGTAGGCGAGATATGACAGAAACATTTAAATACCTCAGAGGTATGAACATATAGGAGATAGTCTTTCAATTTTTACATTATTTTAAAGTACATATTAGTGTAGATTTTGTTTAACTTCTTATTTTGTGGTTATGATTGTTATGTAATCTACACTGAACAGATATTCATCTTGGAAGTTGCAGAATACAAGACTAATAAATAAATAGGATAAATAAATGGAAAGGACACTCTGGAACAAGGGGTCATGTGATGAGGGTGAGGAGTAGACTGAAGAATAATTTAAGGAAGTAATACTTTAGAGAAAGGGTGGTAGATGCATTGAACAACCTCCCAGTTGAGGTAGTAGAAGCAAGGACAGTATCTGAATTCAAGTATGTATGAGACAAGCACAGGGGATCTCTGAGGCAGTAATAGGGATTATAGAGTTCAACAGTTGTGTGGATGGGCAGACTAGACAGGTTATATAATCTTTCCGCTGTCAAATTTCTATGTTTATATGTTTCTAAGTGGAAACTATAAATCTCCTGGCTTCAAATGTCAGTACAAGCCATGCATTCCCACTAGCCAGCAGTATTAATCCAGAAGTTTCCATGGAAACCCATTCTATCAGTGACAGTCATCACAGTAAATACAGTCAGAAAAAGAAATCCCTCATAGCAAACAACTTATTTTATTCTATTTGATCTAACAGTTTTCTCATATTTTTTTTTTTTTTTTGGGCAACAAGCTCAAATCAGAACTAACTTTTGTCGCTATGCCATGTACCTTCATTTTCAAATTCCTTTTTAATTTCTCATTTTTTTTAACCCTGGTTCTCTGTAAGCTATGCATCACATGGACTCCAGATCTTGGTTCTTTCTGGAACCTAATACAAATGCATCACAAATCTAGCCAACAGTTTGCATTCAGCAACACTTCCACATGGGGACTATGAATGCTGCCTCCATGTTATACCCAACCTTGGTGAAACTAAAAAGTCAGATTTGGCAATCTAATTGTCAGTCTTCCAGAGCGCATCATTGCCATTAAGCTATCAGCTCCATTTTAATTTTATGTTTTAATCACTTTTTTGCTTCAGACAGTAAACAGCAGTAAAACTCCCCATTCAAACTGGCATTTCTTCCATAGCAAGTTTTGGTTATACTAGGTGTCCTCGGGTTTCCTTGGTTTTATATACCAATAATTGCTTCAGAATCCGTGTTGTGGCACCAGGATCCCAGCCACTAACCAAAGTTTAGATCTAAAATGCATTATCTCATAAGAGTGTGCACACTGCCAATGTGCCAAAGAATATCTATCAGACACAGTGAATTGTTAAGTTCATTATCTTGTGAAGGAGCAGTGAAAGCCAGTATCGTGTTTAAAATATAAATATACAAATATATTAAGTACTTAAGTAAAGATCCCATTTACACAGCACACAGCTATCAACACATCCTATAGTATATTTTAAACTATTAAGTACACAAACTTTTGAATATTTTATGTTAGCATCCTTGTTAAAGTCAAGAGAGCATAAGATTTGTAATGTACTGTATGTCATAAAAATGCTAATTGACACTGCCATTGTGCCATGTCTGAGTTCATAATTTTCTGCCAGCTTGAATTCTGAAATCAGAATATTTTAAACACTACCACTTATCATGACCTAGACTTTTAATAAAAGCTAAGAGATGAAGGACGGTATAAAGCTTTGAATATACAAAGTACAAAAAATTGGAGGTTGCAATCCAAGGTCTCACAATAAGCTCCATTATTAAATCATGGATGGTGATTCAGACATCAAACAATAAAATAGGAGAAGGAGCATAAAACCAGGATACCCGAAGTAATACCTTGTTTTTATGACAACAACCAAGAGCACTGCCACAACATTGTGATCAAAGACATAGCAGATTATTTTGCAGTGCATTGCTTTAAAGGACTGCTCCAACCTAAAAGTCATTTAATTAAAATGCTTTCCCAGACATGCAATGGAAAGAAAATAAATTTCAACTTTCTTTACAATTGGGAGCTGTTTTCTGGATGGCATACATGTAGATCTCTTTAATCCCATCAGGACATGACTTGCTGATAGGCTTAGCAGGTGAATGGATTAAAGCTCTCTTGGCATGTGTCAAATCCCTCAATTATGAAAAAAATACATTTTCAATAAGTTATTTTCCCCCCAAGGCGCTGTGGTCCCTTGTAGGACACTAGAGTACATCCTGTGGGTTTGGTTTTAGGAATTTTCCAGCAGGGGAAGATTCATGGCCAATTCAGGGAAGGATGAGTCAGGCAGTGATTGGAGGGAAGTTCTGTCCCCTAAGGGAGGGGTTTCTGGTTTGGTATAAAAAGTGCTTCCCATGAGGCACAGGAGGAATTTGGGAAGATCCTCTCCAAGGGTTCTCAGAGATCTGTGCTGAAAAGTTTACACTGGGGTGTGTTAGGTTTTGGTGAATGTCTGTATTACGCCCCAGAAGATTTGTAAAGCTGGAGTATGATGTCTGAGGTTGCTGGAGGAGCAAGACTACCTTCTTGCCAGGACTATCTTAAGGCCATCCAGGAGGATAGTGACCCCAAGGTCTAAGGGGACACCATCCTGCCTGGAGAAGTCCACAATAAGAAACCTGGATAACTGTACTTCTTCAGTGGAGAGGAGAAGACCCAGAGTATGAGATGGGAAGAGAGCTTGCTCCAAAGACCTCGGGTTTAGACATAGTAACATAGTAATGATGGAAGAAAAGGACCAAAATGGTCAATCCAGTCTTCACAGCAAGCTTCTTATGCAAGTATCTGCCATGCTATGCAAGTTACCTCCATGTTTCTCTTTTACTGGATAATGAGCCTTCTTGAAAATTCATACAGTGCTGCTTCATGTGCCTTGGCTGTAGAAGCAGTCCTGTGCTTTTTCCCTTATGTCTGTGTATCAGTTCCCCAAACCGTAAAGGTCAGGACCCATGCTGGTTGAGTCAAATACCTCTTTCCACCCCACTCCCCCCCCACCACCATCATCAAAGCAGAGAGTGATGCTGCAGTTGTGTCAGAGAAATCAAGTGAAAAGAACTGGGAATAACACGGGGAATTCTGAACTGCATTCAGAGACTGCTAACTAGGGATGTGCATTCATTTTGAACAAATGCGCAATCCGCAATGTATAGGTCCCTATTTGTTGCATTCGTGGGTTCCCGAAACGTATGGCGAACCCCCACAAATGCAACATATCATTAACAAATAAAACCCCCACCCTCCTGACCCCCCCAAGACTTGCCAAAAGTCCCTGGTGGTCCAGTGGGGGTCCTGGAGCGATCTCCTGCACTCGGGCCATCTGCTGCCAGTATTCAAAATGGCACCGATAGCCTTTGCCCTTACTATGTCACAGGGGCTACTGGTGCCATTGGTCGGCCCCTGTCACATGGTAGGAGCACAAGATGGTGCCGATGACCATGTGACAGGGGCTGACCAATGGCACCGGTAGCCCCTGTGACACGAATACCGAATTCAACTAATGGACGAATCGGGTTTCCCCTTATGAAAACAAATGCGACATATTTGGGTCCCAAAGAATATGAATACTGAATCGGATGAATCTGTCCCCTTTTGCACATCCCTACTGCTATGATCTTTATGTGCTTTGCTGGATGGATCTGTATTTTTCTGCTGTTTGCCTGGACATTAATAAATTCTCTCCCTCTTTTTGAATAAATTTTTCTTGGCATGGGCTCCTATTTTTCTTTTTGGTGCAAGTTTCCCCTTGCACTTTACAGCTTTCCTGTCTCCCACTGGACTGAATCCTGGTTCCAGGACTGCAAAAAAGGTATTTCCAACCCCTGCAGCCACTGAAGGTGATCCTGAATGAAGATGGGGCTTAACATTACAAATATATATCTGCAAAATGATGACTATCTTATTATGTAAGCTCATTTATGGAACATACATAGAACATATAATCTAAGCCAGTGATTCTTAAACCTGTCCTGGGGGACCCCAGTCAGTCAGGATTTCAGGTTTTCCACAATTAATATGCATGAGATAAATTTGCTTGCACTGCCTCCACAGCATGCACATTTTCTCTCACGCATATTTATTGTGTATATCCTGAAAACTTGACTGGCTGGGGGTCACCCAGGACAGGGTTAGGAACCTCTGATCTAAACTTAGAACAATCTCATGACTAGGAGTGACCAGAGATATTGTTGACATTTATAAGTCATAATGTGTTTTCCATCTTGCTAAAGGTTTTTCACCACTCAGTGGCTGTTCCAATGCTGCATTTCACTTATTTATTTATTTATTTATTGGTTGAGTTTTATATACCGTCATTCGGTAAAGCCATCATAACGGTTTACAAAATTTAAATTGTAACTCTCTTAACAACTGTGGAAAAAGTATAACAATGTGCATATTAAACAGAGGTTAAACATTTCAAGTCTAGAAAGCATCATTATGTGGGAGGAGGAGGAGGGATTGTTTGTTCTGGTTGGAGAGAAGTTATTTTGAGGTTTTTGGATGAAATTTCGATTGGGAGTTAGGAAGTTCAGAAGTATGAAAGTCAGTGTAGAATTTGCGAAACAGCAATGTTTTTAGGTCTTTATTGAACGTTTTGAGGTTGGGTTGGGTTCTCAGATCTTTAGGTAGGGAGTTCCAAAATTTAGGGGAGGCAATGGAAAAGGCTCTTTCTCTTGTGTTTCAGTTGCAATTGCAATTCATATATAGATATTCCATGAACACAGTTGCTATGTCATAAAATAGTTGCCATCTCATACATTAATGAGAGACAAGATAGAGGAGCAAGCTGTTATTCTTGGTTCCTTTGGGGACCTGGTGAAAGTTAAGCAGTAAATTGGGTTATGTAGTCACCAACTTAGCAGACTGGACAAGATGGACTCAGAAGAGGGAATGTGTGAATGGAGGAGGAGGAAGAGGAAGAAAGGAAGTAATCCATCATGATGGTGAGAACAGCAGTAAAGGGCTCTTTTCTTACATGTAGTAATTAGTGAGAAGATGATCCGATAGGGTACTTTCATCTGGATCTCAGCTAGAATACCATAGAACAAATAAATATACTCTAAACATAGAGTAACTAATGGCATTGCTTGGCTGCTGGGAATGGTTCAGTACACGATTCTGGTCACTGGGAACCACTGTGCTATTACATATATATATATACCACGATGCAAATAAAAGCGGAAGCGTTAAGGTGCCGTTCCCTATTTAGCTGCCAAAGGAGTGATCCAGAATAGAACCTAAGGTGATGCTGCAGATAGGAAGAATTCTAGGAGCAAGAAGACAGTGCATGTGAAAAGATTGCTACAGTAAAGTGGGCAGTTTTATAAAAGATCCAAAATGCAAGATAGGAACACTACTGCACGCACAGAATCACAGCAGTCAACAGGGAAATGTGCAGAGAGATTTAAATGTCCACACTTCTTTGATGCAAAAACAAATTTTTATATTTAATCCGGCAACTCCACAGTGCAGTGATACAGAGTTTATTATACAGGCGGGTCCCCCGACATGGACCCGTGTTTCGCCACCAGGCTGCGTCGGGAGGGACGGGCAAACAAAACTTTGTTATTCTGAGTTCAATTTTCAACAAGAGCGTCACTGAGCGGGTCCCCCAATACGGGTCCGTGTCGGGGGACCCACCTGTATAATAAACTCTGTATCACTGCACTGTGGAGTTGCCGGATTAAATATAAAAATTTGTTTTTGCATCAAAGAAGTGTGGACATTTAAATCTCTCTGCACATTTCCCTGTTGACTGCTGCAATTTTATAAAAGCCCACTTCTATGGTAAAAACATTGTTTTAACCATGGAGATTGCCCTCCCTATGACAAATATAAATCCAATGTGACTAGGCACTGCCAATGACCAGCTCCAAACATCTGCAGGATTGCCCAAAACAATAGCCTAGCCAAGCACTGTAGAAAACAGGTTCTTTATTTCCCTATTAATATCTGTTCCTTCACAAAAAAAAAAAAAAAAATACACACTCTTCTCCTTGAGAACCAGGGGTACCGCGGGCATAAACAGCAAGTGTTTAGTAAAATAAAAATGTGGTTTTTTTTACAGCAAACAAAACACCCTTCCCTGCTCTCTTAAGACATGAAGTTAGCTCCTAACAGCAGGATCTCCAGTCCCTTTTGGGGATAATCCCCACCCGGGGGTGCAGTTCTCAGTCTATCACGATTTGGCAGCTTTTGCGTCTCTGGCAGGCTCCTGCCCCAGCAATCCCCTCCAAGAGAGACTCTGCTCTCTTTAATTAGACCTTTAATTAGCCTCACATCTATTCCCTAATTATTATCACATTGCTCCGTGGTCAAAAATCTTCCTCCTGAATGGCATTAGGTTAAGGCTCCCTGGGATTCCTACGAGCAGGTTCCTTTATTTTTCTTAAAGCGGCTTTCACTCTAAGATTCTCTTTATAGTGCCCTCGGTACCTCTGCCTGATTACTTTCTCCCCATCTCTGGACTGTTCCTGGCTGTGTGAGGTACCCACCTCATTGCAGTGAGCAAGGTCAAAGTACCCTTTTAAGTTAAAAATGGAAGCAATTTCTCTGCTAGGATAATGCTCTAAAAGTCATTCCGGTCCTGGAAAGAATTGAGTTTTCTCATCGAGAACAGAAGCAACAGCTAATATTCGCACGGGGAAGAACGACTTCTGTCATATGCTTTGGCAATCCTGTCACACAGTCCCTGTGGGCATTTTCAAGTAATGTGTACTTCTACTATAGATGACATTACATTGCACACCTTCAAGCCATCCTAATTCATAAATATGAACCCCAAATGGTTAATATCACAGATACAGGAAACATACAAAATAGTCCCTAATGTACAGTATAGCCCCATCCCCCACATTCTCCCCAAATAAACCCCCAAAAACCCCATCCCACACCTGCCCATCTAGGAGCAATGTACTATAAACTTAACTACCATAACCTCAGCAAAACTAATTCTCTCACTTCAAAATCAGAGGCATTCAGAGCAGCCCTACCCATTTCCCCGGGTCATCCCAAAGGGGTGAGGACTCACCTTGGGGCATCTCACTCTCACTGGCAGACCTCCGCATAAAGTCTGCCACAGATGACAACATGAACAGGGCAGACCAGATCTGGCTCTGGAAAGGATTCAGCAGGGCAGGCATGTGGGGCAGTTCAGCTATTTCAGGCCTTGCCATCTTCAACTTTATTTCTCACAAGACCAATCCTTTGGACATAAAAGCCAGGCCCAATTCTGTACTGTACTACAAAGTTCTGTAATAATTCCTGCAGCCATTAGATCAGCCCAGCCATTCTAGAAGCCTAATGTTGCTGTAACATAGAAACATAGAAATGACGGCAGAAGAAGACCAACCGGTCCATCCAGTCTGCCCAGCAAGCCTTACACTTATTTTTTCTCATACATAACTGTTTCGCTTGGCTCTTAGTAACCTTATGTTCTAATTCCCTTTTCACCCCCACTATTAATGTAGAGAGCAGTGATGGAGCTGCTTCCAAGTGAAATATTAAGTTTGATTAGTTGGGTAAGCGGCAGCTTAGCTTTCTGCCATGAAGCAGAGGGCAATAGGGGTGTGCATTCGGATTGACCGCATTAGTAAAACGCAACTCATATTTTTTTTTTACTTAAAAAATTGATTCGACATAAACGATCGGATTTCCCACATATCGAACATAGATATGTTCGATATGTGGGAAATCGTGATTGTTGAGCCAAAATAAAAATTTAAACCCCCTCACCCTCCTTAATCCCCCCCCAGACTTACCACAACTCCCTGGTGATCGAGCGAGGAGTGAGGACGCCATTTCTGCAATCCTTGGCGAGAAGCATGTGACGTCGGCGGCACATCGAGTAACGCCGGCGTCACGTGATTCCCGGCTCGTTCGCGCCGGACGGCTCGTTCGGCCCAAAAAGAACTTTTGGCCAGCTTGGGGGGGTCAGGAGGCCCCCCCAAGCTGGCCAAAAGTTCTTTTTGGGCCGAACGAGCCGTCCGGCGCAAACGAGCCGGGAATCACGTGGCGCCGCGTCACTCAGACGCGACGTCACGTGATTCCCGGCAAGTTCGCGCCGGACGGCTCGTTCGGCCCAAAAAGAACTTTTGGCCAGCTTGAGGGGGTCAGGAGGCCCCCCCAAGCTGGCCAAAAGTTCTTTTTGGGCCGAACGAGCCGTCCGGCGCGAACTTGCCGGGAATCACGTGACGTCGGCGTCACGTGATTCCCGGCTCGTTCGCGCCGGACGGCTCGTTCGGCCCAAAAAGAACTTTTGGCCAGCTTGAGGGGGTCAGGAGGCCCCCCCAAGCTGGCCAAAAGTTCTTTTTGGGCCGAACGAGCCGTCCAGCGCGAACTCGCCGGGAATCACGTGACGCCGCGTCACTCGACGTGCCACCGACATCACATGCTTCTCGCCAAGGATTGCAGAAATGACGTCCTCACTCCTCGCTCGATCACCAGGGAGTTGTGGTAAGTCTGGGGGGGGGATTAAGGAGGGTGAGGGGGTTTAAATTTTTTTTTTGCACATATGTACATATACCCAACTCATTGGATTTTTTTTATGTCCATATTGGCCGCAAGTGGGACCCCCTTTCGGACATAAAAAATATGAACATAAAATTTTGCTCTGCACATCCCTAGAGGGCAATGCTGGAAATGTGTGAAGTATCAGTTTTTCTTTTCCCCTGTCATTGAAGCAGGGAGTCATGCCGGACATGCACCGAAAGTGAAGCATGCCTTGAAAGTCACATTAACTATCATCAAATATTGAAAAGCCTAATAATTGGTAAAACCTATAGCCCATGAACCCATCCCTGTTTTTTTCTTTTTTTTTTTTTAATTGGGAGATGGATGCCCTTCATCCTTCTACTCTGTGAAGGTGGACACCTACCACTGGCCACTGGCATCCCGCTCCGTTAATGCCTCTGTGGCTACTGCCGCTCCATGCAGTGTTTTACTACCTGCTCTTTATATGCGTCCTCTAGAACTGATGGATCCCATCCCTGGTTTTTTTTTATTTATTTATTTAATTGGGAGATGACAGCCCTCCATCCTTCCGCTCCGTGAAGGTGGACACCTATCACTGGCCACTGGCATCCCGCTCCGTGAATGCCTCTGTGGCTACTGCCGCTCTGTGCAGTATTTTACTACCTGCTCTTTATATGGACACCTACCACTGGCCACTGGCATCCCACTCCGTGAATACCTCTGTGGCTACCGCCGCTCCGTGCAGTATTTTACTACCTGCTCTTTATATGTGTCCTCTAGACCTGATGGATCCCATCCCTGTTTTGTTTTTTGTTTTTTTTTATTTAATTGGGAGATGACAGCCCTCCATCCTTCCGCTCCATGAAGGTGGACACCTACCACTGGCCACTGGCATCCCGCTCCGTGAATGCCTCTGTGGCTACTGCCGCTCCGTGCAGTATTTTACTACCTGCTCTTTATATGCGTCCTCTAGACCTGATGGATCCCATCCCTGTTTTGTTTTTTGTTTTTTTTTATTTAATTGGGAGATGACAGCCCTCCATCGCTCCGTGAAGGTGGAACACCTACCACTGGCCACTGGCATCCCGCTCCGTGAATGCCTCTGTGGCTACTGCCGCTCCGTGCAGTACCATTGCTGTTTAGAGTTGTAACTGTTGCTGCATGTAGATTAACCCAATTTCTTCTTGGAAGCACAAGGCACTCATAGCACTGTGGAGGAGTAGCCTAGGGGTTAAAACAATAAGCTACAAACCAGGGCAACCAGCATTCAAATCCCACTGCCACTCCTTGTGGTCCTGGGCAAGATGCATTGCCCTCCATTGCCTCAGTTACAAGCTTAGTTTATGAGAACAGGGAAAGATCTACAATACCGGAAAGTAATCTGCTTGGAAGTGCCTGAAAGACGGAATATAAATTTATTTATTTATTTATTTATTTAACGTTTTCATATACCTATTAATAAATTAAATAAATACTGCATTTTGGGCTGGACCAGCACTCCATGCGGATTATCCCAGTGCTTCATTATCAGCCAATAAAGTGCTACTAACAATCCCCTCGGTAAAGACAGCGAAACTAACACAAGTCAGAGAGAGAGAGCACTATCCTTGGCCGGTCCAACATTATGGAACACATTGCCACTAGAGACAAGATTACAGAGTGACCCAAAATTTTTCAAAAAAAGTCTAAAAACCTGGCTATTCAGAAAAGCATGAAAAATAAACTAGCTATGAATTTGTTTTGAGAAATTATTAGAATTTTTAATTTTTAAATCTATTAAAATTGTACAACTTTATTTCACTTATTATAACTGAAAATTTTTTTTATTTCAGAGAAAAAAACCTCAGTATTGGCAAGAGATCCAAAAAGTTTTGGAAACAACTTTAGAGCCAATTGTTTCAGTCACCAGTCTTATGTTCTCTTGTTTTTATTTTTTTAATAAAATAATTCCAAAAGAATTTCTTATTGTTTATAAGGTGTCACTTGCAAAGATGATATGAACCTTTTTAAATTTTAACTGGCGAGTTAAAATTTAAAAAAAGCAAAATTCTCTTTTTTCATGACATACATCGTGAAGTTCTTTATAAGGGGTGAAATTGTCCTTATTCAAATAGAAATCGTTAAATTCATCAAATCAAAGGTTCATATCATCTTTGCAAGTGACACCTTATAAACAATAAGAAATTCTTTTGGAATTATTTTATAAAAAAAATAAAAACAAGAGAACATAAGACCAGTAACTGAAACAATTGGCTCTAAAGTTGTTTCCAAAAATCTTTGGATCTCTTGCCAATACTGAGGTCTTTTTCTCTGAAATAAAAAATTGTTTTCAGTTATAATAAGTGAAATAAAGTTGTACAATTTTAATAGATTTAAAAATTAAAAATTAAAATAATTTCTCAGCAACAAATTCATAGCTAGTTTATTTTTCATTCTTTAATTGTATACTAGTTATTCCCTAATATTGCTGGTTGATATTCAGAAAAGCATTTCAGAGTGAGAACAGAGAATGAAAAAACTCAGTAAAAGGTTACCGAGATGAGTGGTCCCACAACTTTTATTTTATTTTATACTCAATAATTAAGTTAGAGAACTCCAGCTTATGCATAACCCTTGTATGATTACCATATTAATCATATACGTGGACTAGATCCATGCCACATTTCTTATACTTTATTTTATATAAACATGTACCGACATTGTAATGGCACTTTTGTAAATTTCATTTGTAACCAAACCAAATATATGTGCCCATATGTAAACCGTTGTGATGGTGCATTACTAAACGACGGTATATAAAAGATTTTAAATAAATAAATACATCATCCTCTTATCGCTAGGGAATCATCTGTGTGTTTATGGCAGACTTTTGTTTTTTTAATTCTGTTACCACTTTAGTCTTGACCACCTCCTCTTGAAAAGTTAGGGGTTTGCCAGGGCCTCTGGTCTTTTATGAAAATTACTTGCAAAGTGTTTAAGAAGGAAATGCGCAAAGAAATATGAGGGCAAGTTCCAGAGAGATTTCCACAAGTAAACAGGGTAAACAGGCAGGGCAGAGGGTGGGAGCATGGGCAGGCCTGGAAAAGTATGCATGGAGATTTCATTTTCAGATTCCCACACCTGCCTGTTTATTTAACCTGCACATTTTGCACTTGCACTGACTACTGAGGCCAAAACTGCACTAGTGATTTGTTTTTCTTCAGCAATCCTTTTTATTTTTTTTGCAGTAATCTTTAAGAGACTTTCCTCTAATTATTACCACAATGTGCATTATAGTATAACACCAATTCAGGGTGTTTGCTGAACTTTACTGGGCCACAATCAAACCCGGGATTAATTCCTAATTTTACTGTTACCCACGCCCTTTTGCCCAGGGTGTGGGTTCTTTCCTAATGGGGGAAAGGTTGGTGTCCTTCAAGGCCCAAGGTGTGTTAGTGAAATCCCTTCTCAGAGTGCTACTAGCAGTTCTTTGGGAGCAGTTCACTGAAAATACACTCTGCTGGGTATTCCAAATTAAAAATTTACTTTAATTCATCAAAATAATTGATGTCCATGAATAGCTTGTTTCCATACAGACTATGTCCTACTGGTTTACATATTTTACTCCTTGGTGGAAGTGTCCCAGTGTCCTCTGGACCCTGAGAAATTCTTACCCTCCAGGGAGTGGATGAATAAGTGTCCCAGGTTCGTTCCTGTTCTTGCCCTCGCTCCACCCTCTCTACCTTAGAGTTGACTCCCTTCGGGTCTGACGGACAGATGCTGCCACGGCTTCTCCTCACCGTTCTTCCTGGAATCCCCGGGCTGGCCTGATGCTGCGGATCTGCCATGTTCCTGATGATGTAGGGTGCATGCATGCTCCAGAGTTTGTACTGGCAAGGGCACGAACCTCAGGGGCGTCCCCCCATAGTGACGTCATCTGCTTCCAACTTAAAATCTCTTTTTAGGCCTACAATGACAGTGTGAGGGGTCTGGGTAAACTGCGGGGAGTGTGAGGTGAAGAACGAGAGGGGTCTAGATGATATAGAGTTAGACTGGGCAAACTGGTGGACTAATTGGTAAAACTGATATTGTTCCTCATGCATGCATGTTTTAAAATTCGCTTACGTGCATATGCTAAAGCCGACAAAGTCCTAAGGAAGATATGCGGACTACATTTGCTTATGTGACCACTTAAAATTAGGATAGTCCCAGAAAACAACCAGGAAGACGGTCTAATAAAGCCAGGAAGCAGATGAAACAAAACAGAGACCAGTCACCTTAGATACAGGGATGCCTTTATTAAAGAATAATTCCTCGGGGTAAAACATAGTGCCCAAAATACCTGACACTGGCCGAGTTTTGCCCAATATCAGGGCTGCATCAGGAGCTTCTCCCATATATCGACTATGATAGATTACAAAGTATTCCTCACAAAAGGACTTGTTCTCCCAAATATTTATTAGGCTGCATATGTGGCAACATACATATATACCTGAACGAGTATTGAAATGAATGCAAATAGACAGTCATTTTTTATGGTGCCGCCACAATAATTTTTGCAGTTAACGTTCTTTAATATATATCATATATAACATCTAACTGATCAACTTATCCAAAGTCTACTTTTTCTGGTTGAACAGTTGGTATTCGTGTAACATACATGTTCAAGTACATTTGGACTGAAAGGGCCATTGCACTCACAGCAAAGGGATAGTGAGGACAATGGCCTGTGGTAGAGGGACTTCTCCTATTGGCACATGGGAGTGAGGTTTTGGTAGGTGGCAGAGACTACCGGAGTAGTGCCAGATGCTCTCACGGGTTGCAGCCCAACACTACTGGGGCTATCAGGCAGGTGCTAAGTCATTGTGTGCTGGTCAGGTTGTTAAACATGTTGTTTAATGTGTGCTAATCAACTGCAGACTGTTATTATCACCATTTCATTTGTAGGTGCAATTTATTGAATCGAGGATGGGAGAGGGGTCTGTGGGAACATCATCATTCCATGTTAGTAAAAAGTTGATTTGAATCTTAAGGTGTATGATTTGCTGTACTCTCTAGAGTGTGTGAGTGTGTGTGTGTGTGTGTGAGTGTGTGTGTGTGTGTGAGTGTGTGTGTGAGTGTGTGTGTGCTATGTCTGTGGCACTCCAAATATGGCATTGGGGCTATGTTGGAGACCTTGTATTCCTTCCCACTCTTTTTCCCATTACATTCCCTGGTAATCTGGGTAATTGTGTTTTCTTCTAGTGTGTTAACCCCTCCACTTCTGCCCCCCCACCCGCCTTGGGTACCTGATCCTTTCAATACCCAAAAGCAGTCTCATAAACATTGAAGCAGTAGTCCAATTTTGAGGACTCAATCAAATAATTAAAAATAGACAAACTGTAGTCATTAATGTTCTGCCTTTAATAAAAACATTTAACTGACAAGTAATATCAGAAAAACATCCACTGAACTTAATCAACAAAGTCTCCCTTGTTTATCTATTTGCCAGTAGTATCAAGCAGCAGATAAATATATTAGGCATCTGTCTGAAGTGCAAGAGACAGAAGGATCTGCATCAAAAGTGGGCTTTGTTTTAGCACACAAGTACAAGATGCTTATGCTATTCTCTCTTCCACTGGTTTCTGCCAGATTAACTTGTACAAGACTTCATGCATTGAGTTGCTATTCCTAAAAATTATAGAACAAGATACTTTTACCCTTATGTCTTGTGACATCCTACATTATCTTCAGAAAAAAAAAATCAAGTCGGTTATTCAGCCAGGCTTTTGCCCAGCTCACACTATGAAAAAGACAGCGATAGAGACTCCCTTATATCTTGGTTACCTGGATTTGACCATAAAGCCATTGCCTGGCTAATTTATTTCAAGACACTTTTCACTATCCTGGCTCCTAAATCCTCCTAGTAGATCCATGATTGTTACTGCATCTTCTGCTAATCCAAGTGACTGATTACAAACTCCTTTGTTCCTCTATCAATACCTGTATATTCCCCATCTTTGCATCTGCTCCTATCCTACTGTAAACTGATACACATGTAATGAGTATTTATTATAAATTAGATTGTAATCCACATTGAGCCTAGCTTGGAAAAGGCAGAAAATCAAATATTTATAAATACATTTATGTTTATTGAATTTGAAATGCTACTTGTATAAAAAAAAGTGATAATATAGATTTGTAGGAGATATCAGATTTTTCACTACTTTATGCAATCACACATGAATACTGGCCCCACAAGGATGCTGACTTCATAAGATGGGTGGTGTCATGTACGTTTCAACAGAAAAAAAAGATGAGGAATTTTTGACCAGAATAACAATATGTGCCCATGTTATCTGAGCTGCCTGTTTACTTAAGAGCTATAGCTTCTTTCCATTAAGCATAAGCTAAGCCTAGGACAGGTACAGGTCACAGAAGGGAAAACAAATCTACCTAGAGAAGAAAAACAAACTATCCAAGGCTAGTTAATCAGACAGGAAAGCTCTGACATCGCAGAGCAGCACTGGTCAAGAGGTTGTCCACGGGCACCACACAACAGGAACAGGGATATCCCCAGTGGTAGAGAGGGGCCAGCACTGAAATGAAGAAATTACCCCGTCAATCCCGCTGCTTGACTATAGAAATGAAACATAGAAATGATGGCAGAAGAAGACCAAACGACCCATCTAGTCTACCCAGCAAGCTTTCACACTTATTTTTCTCATACTTATCTGACCGCTGAGGTCAGGGCCCTTATTGGTAACTTTTTGGTTCTAATTTCCTTCCACCCCTGCCATTGATGTAGAGAGCAGTGCTGGAGCTGTATCAAAGTAAAGTATCAAGCCTAATTGGTTAGGGGTAGTAACCGCCGCAATAAGCAAGCTACTCCCATGCTTATTTGTTTACCCAGCCTGTGCAATTTCGTCCTTGTTTGTTGTTGTCTGAATATAAATACTCTTTTCTTCATCCCCCCGCCGTTGAATCAGTGAGCTGCGCTGTATATGTATTCAGTGACGTATCAGGCTTAATTCGGTTCGTGGTAGTAACCGCCACAACAAGCAAGCTACTCCCGCGCTTATTTGTTTACCAGACTATGTAATCCAGTCCTCTTTTCTTCATTCCCCCTGCCTTTGAAGCCGTGAGCTGCACTGTATATGTATTCAACGTAAAGTATCAGGCTTAATTGGTTCAGGGTAGTAACCGCCGCAACAAGCAAGCTACTCCCATGCTTATTTGTGAATCCAAATTCTTTCCCCCACATTTCCTCTTGCCATTGAAGCATAGAGCAATGATGGAGTCACATTAACCCCATGTTTGTTTATTTAATAAGGGTATTAATCACCAGGTAGTAGCTGTCATTCCTGCAAGCCACCCCCATGCCTCTCTTCATCCACATCCTCCAGACTTTATGGATCTTCTTACATATTCATGCTTTGCCTGTGGAAAGCAGCCAAGGAGAGTGCTCAGAGAGGGGGGCATGATGGCAGAAGAATTCCATACATATTAGCAGAAGATAATGCTGGATGCATCACTTCTACCCCTCCCTACAATGAAGCAGATGAGCTCTGGTGTCCTGCACCTGTAAAAAGGCCCTGTTACCTGTCTCAAACCTTTTTCTTCTCCAGGGTTCGGACCAGCCTTAGCTAAGCAAGCAACTGGGGCTAAGAATGCCTGCTCACTTTGGCAGAAACTGTGTCCTCAGACTGCTTTAGGGTGAAATGGAAGGTAATATTCTAAAGTTATGGGGTTAGTTATCTAGTTATATTTATTAATATACTCAAAGCAAGCTAAAGTATCTGATATGTTTATGTTTACTAATATTGCAGAGCTTTACTCAGTATAAACCTGTGCTGTGTTAAGGATGTTAGAAAAAGATAAACACATGCCTCTATCTGCTAAAATACAATATGCATGACATACAACACTACATACAGTGAATAAAACATCAGTCTAAAATGCTAGAAGAGATTCTAGCACAAGTACAGCCCATTTCCTAAACTAATTTTCACAAACCATGCCATAAAGCATGGTCATGAAGAGAGAATCATTGCAAAAGAGGCACTAGTAATTAAATGGTGGCATATTCCATAAAGCAGGGGCTTGGTAACTCAATAAAGGCAATGTTGGTAAGGATAAATGTTAGAAACTTCAGGTTTTTATTCTCTTTTAGCTGTTGAGAGCTAGGTGATCATAGACCCATAATGGTGCCTGTACCGTACATTGTGGTAGAATACTGAATATTGCCTTCTGTAGCTTATGCATCTGGTGTTTTCCCCATTCAGGAACTAACCAGGCCCGATCGTGCTTGGCTTTTGAGATCCTAGGCTATCCCAGACAGTGCTTCCAGTAAGAAACCTCAATGGTTGAGCCAAAATTCTGCTGAGTCAAAGGTTCACAAGTAATTAAGCTTTGTATATCTTTTTTTTTTTAACCATCATGAAGTCAATCTGGAGCAAAAATGTAGTAATTAATTCTATCCAATGGACAAAGCAAAAAAAAAGAAAAGTTAGCCTTTATTGCTACTTCCACAGAAAAGTTGCTTGAAATCTACATAATGTGAACCTGCACATTTTGAGCAAAGACTAACTATAGGGAGTGAATATTTGCAATGATTTCATGCTTTCCTATATCACAACAACTGATGGACAGATAGCCAAACATGTCTGGGCTTCAATCCAGCTGAGTTTTTCAATTCTGTCACCTGGGAATAGTATACTTCACCGTCTGCCAAGAAAAGCCTACAGATTTCTTTTGTGTCCAGAACTGTATGATTAGCAACCCAGAGAGCAGCACAGATGGCCAAAAATTTGTGTTTGGATGACTGTCTAGGTGGGACTTCTGCTTTAATTCCAGTGCCAAAACAACTTGAGAAAATGTGCCAAATCCTCTCTCATGATAAAATGTATTTAGTACTTCTCCCCAAAGAGCTAGGAAAATAGCCTGAAGCTCCTTTTCTGATGTTCAATGTGAGCATTAACAAGGTGGTTAGTTTTTGACATGGAACCTTCTAGGCAATGGAGTTATTTCATGGGCCAAGAAGTAATTAAAGGATGTTCTCCATGTGTCAGCTTCTAAAGGCTTTTCCATGAAATCTTGGCAATGCTTCTGGTGAAGTGTTATATCATTTAAGATAATTCTGTGTTTTTCAAAGGTGTGCTCCAGATAGAACGAGGAGAGCGTAAAGCCTTGAGAGACAGAAAATCTATGGAACATCTCAATGTGCATTAGAAAGGCAGATTTCACCAGAAAGGAAATCTGGAAACGTTATTGCTTGGGTTGTTTTGTGAAAGGAAGCAAATGCATGTAATGCTTTCATTTTCTGGTTGGCACAAAATAATGAGCTGTAAGGAGAAACAACATTTTCTCCTTACATTGTACATTTTTTTTTTGATTGGATGTGTTCCCTTTGAGGGAAGGTTACATAGAATTGAAAAAAAAATGTACAATTGGTTGGCCCTTTCACAAAAATGGAGAAAATGTAGAACCAGAGGTTATTAAAAGGAGTTAGACTTAGAAGCAACATCAGAAACCATTTCTTCATGGAACGAGCACTGGAAGCATTGAATGAACTTCCACAGGTACATGGTAAGGAAAGGCAAAAGCAGTCAAAGAATTCCAAGAAGCATAAGATAAGCACTGAATAATATCACTAGTAGCAAGGACAGCTGGGTTCTATGGTGTAACACATGCTAAAGGTATGCTCTATGGAAGCCCTGTGTACTTTTAGCTATTCTTGGGTGGGGGGCGGGGGCGGGCAATTTTCAGCTAAGAGATTTTACCCAGGTGAATTGCTATTCGTCTATGTAAATGACTTTAAAGTTTAAGAACATAAGAAGTTGCCTTACTGGATCAGACCGAGGGTCCATCAAGCCCAGCATCCTGTTTCCACTAGTGACCAATCCAGGATCCAAGCACCTAGCAAATACTCAAACATTAAATAGATCCCCATGCTACTGATCCCGGTAATAAGCAGTGGCTATTACCTAAGTCAACATAATTAAAAGCAGTTTATGGATTCTCTACCAGGAACTTATCCAAATCATTTTTTAAGCCCAGGAACACTGATTGCCTTAACCACATCCTCTGGCAATGAATTACAGAGCATAATTGTGCAGTGAGAGAAAAATAAGTTTCTATGATTTGTTTTAAATGTGCTACTTCCTAACTTCATGGAGCACCCCCTAGTCCTTGAATTATCTGAAAGTAAATAACCGATTCACATTTACCCAATCAAGTTCTTCATGATTTTATAAGACCTCTATCATATTTTCCCTCAGCCATCTCTTCTCCAAACTGAACAGCCTAACCTCTTTAGTCTTTCTTTATAGGGAAACCAATTTGTGGCATTTATCATTTTATTTGCCCTTCTCTGTACATTCTCTAGTGCAACTATATCTTTTTTGAGATGAGGTGACCAGATTTGCACATAGTATTCAACGTTTGGTCTCTCCATGGAAATATACAGAGTCATTATGACATTCTCCGTTTTATTCAACATTCCCTTTCTAATAATTCTTAACATTCTGTTTGCTTTTTTTACCACCATAGCACACTGAGCTGCTGCTGATGCTGATACTTAGATCTTTTTCCTGGGTGGTTAACTCCTAATATCAAACTTAACATCATGTAACTACAGCATGGCTTATTTTCCTCTATATTCATCACTTTGCACTTGTCCACATTAAATTTCATCTGCCATTTGGAAACACAATCTTCCAGTCTTGCAAGGGCCTCCTACAATTTATCACAATCCACTTGTGATTTAACTATTTTAAATAATTTTGTGTTATCTGAAAATTTGATCACCTCACCCCTTTTCAGATCATTTATAAATATATTAAAAAGCACTGGTCCAAGTTCAGATCCTTGAGGCATTCCACTGTTTATCTTTTTCCACTGTGAAACAGACCATTTAACCCTACTCTATTTCCTGTCTTTTAACCAGTTTGCAATCCACAGAAGGACATTGCCTCCTATCCCATAAATTTTTGGTTTTCTGAGAAGTTTCTCATGAGGGATTTTATCAAATGCCTTCTGAAAATCCAAATACACCACATCTACCAGTTCCCCTGTATCCACATGTTTATTTACCCCTTCAAAAATCTGAGAGGCAAGACTTCCTTTGGGTAAATTGATGCTGGCTGTGTCCCATTAAACCATGCCAATCTATATGTTTGTGATTTTGATCTTTAGAATAATTTCCACTATTTTTTTTCAAGCACTGAAGTCAGGCTCACCAGTCTATAATTTCCTGGATCACCCCTGGAGCCCTTTTTAAATATCGGATTTACATTGGCCACCCTCCAGTCCTCAGGTACAATGATAAGTTACAATTTGCTAGTAATATATATAAAATTTCATTTTTTAGTTCTATTAGATCCTGAGATGTAAACCATCTGGTCCAGATGATTTGCTACTATTCAGTCTGACAATATGACCAATTACATCTTTCAGGTTTATCATGATTTGGTTCATCATCTCCAGAACAGGTATTTCCTCAACATCCTCTTCAGTAAACACCAAGGCAAAAAAATGTATTTAGTCTTTCCATGATAGTCTTATCTTTCCTAAGTGCCCCTTTAAGCTCTGGATAATTTAACAGTCCAACCTATTCCCTCTCAAGTTTCCTGCTTTGGATATATTTTTTAAAAAGTTTTTATTATGAGTGTTTGCCTCTACATCCAACTTCTTTTCAAATTCTCTCTTCACCTGTCTTATCAGTGTTTTACATTTAACTTGCTAATGCTTATGCTTTTTCCTAATTTCCAGATGGATCCTTCTTCCAATTTTTGAAGGAAGTTCTTTTGGCTAAAATAGCCTCTTTTACCTCACCTTTTACCCTTGCCAGCAATTGTTTGGCTTTCCTTTCACCTTTGTTAATGCATGGAATACATCTGGACTGCAATTCTAAGAAGGTATTTTTAAACAATGTCTATGCCTGCTGTACACTCTTAGGGGTAGATTTTCAAAGGGTTGCATGTGTAAGATACGCGTGCAATCCCTGAAAACCTCCTCCTGCCTCCCCCTGCGCGCACCAAGCCTATCTTCCATAGACTTGGCGGCGCGCGTAAGTCCTGGGGCTTGAAAAAATGGGTGTTCTGTGGGCGAGGCCATAGGCGGGGCGCCGACCCAGGGGCGGGATTGAGGCCTCCAGAACAGCCACTGGGCCAGGGGATGGAGAGCCAGCGCGCGCTAATTACGCCTGCCTGGAGCAGGCATAACTTCTCCAACAAAGGTTGGGGGGGGGGTTTAGTTAGGGCTGGGGAGCGGGTTAGATAGGCGAAGGGAGGGGAAGGTGCAGGGGGGGGGGGGCTAGGAGGGAACGTAGGAAGGCTGCTCGGCATGTGCACCCCCTTGCTCGCGCCGACCCTGGATTTTATAATATGCACGCAGGTTGCGCGAACAAATCTATGCCCACGCACATGTTATAAAATCTGGCCCTTAACCTTTATAGCTTCACCTTTTAGTTTTTTTCTATCTTCCTCATTTTATCAAAGTTTCCCTTTTGAAAGATTAGTGCTAGAGCTGTAGATTTGTCCCCCTTCCAGTCATTAATTTTAATTGGACCATATTATAATCACTTATGTCAAGTGGTCCCACTACCATTACCTCTCTCACCAAATCCTGCTTTCTACTAACAATTAGATCTAAAATAGCTCCCTCTCTTGTTGGTTCCTGAACCATTTGCTCCATGAAGCAGTCATTTATTACATCTAGGAATTTTACCTCTCTAGCGTGTCCTAGGGTAATTGAAATCTCCATTATTACTATGCGACCATTTTGGTTAGCTTCCCTAATTTATCTTAGCATTTCATCATCTGTCTCATCATTTTGGTCAAGGTCCTATTCTGCCAAATTTGGGACTTGGCAATGATGTTGCTGGCAGCAAGTTACTTGCCAACTATGGCATATTTAAAAACAACAACTCAAAGACCATGCATCACTCAGGAAAAGTAAAGAGGTCTCCCTTTCCTTGGGTTTTTAGATCATCTTCTGGTTTGAGCTCCGTGATTCATCAGCTTTCTTTGAACATTGGAAAACCTTCAAGGTCCCTTTTCAGCTAGGTGGGCTTGCTCTCATGACATCACTAGCATCCAGAACTGGGTAGAGAAAACCTACGTGAGCATAATCACATCTGTTCACATATCAGTCTCCTCAATACCTTATATAAATCAGTTACATAGCAACGATCCATAAGTTCAATTCAGGTAATGAAAAACCTTTTGATTAAAAAAAAAAAAATTTGGAATCCTTGACAATATGTTTGGAAAAGAAAATTAATAAAAGAATGTTTGTGCCTTTTTTTCCTCCTCCAACCTAAGCTTGACTATGAAAATAGCTCTTTCTAACTTGACTTAAAGTATGTATTCTGTGAAAGCAAGCAGGAAGGAAGAGGAGACCTGGATAAAAGGCTTTGAAAATCGCCTTCTGTTTATGTAAAGAAAGTACTGGGGGCATGCAGGCACTCATGGTATTGAAATAAAGAGTACTGGCTTAGCCTTGATGCATCTTCCTCCCCCTCCCCCCTCCCCCAAAGGAGACACTAATCATGCATGTTATCAAAGCAAACTCTTCCAACTCAAACCGAATTAACAAATGTGCAGATTCTCAGAGATCTGATGGAAGGAGAATAACCGAAAGGGACACTGTGATACCAGGGCACAAATTATATCAAAATGATATGTTAGGTCAAACTGGTGGAGGATTGGTGGCATATATTAAGCATGGCATAGAATCAAATAGGATAAAAATCCTGCATGAGACAAAAAGCAATATTCAATTTCTACTGATTGAAATTTCCTGTGTGATGGGGAAAAGTATAGAGGCGGGGGGATAATATCAGACACCTGGCCAGAAATAAGAGACAGACAGTAAAATACTAACAGATATTAGAAAAACTAACAAATTACGCACCATAATAACAATGGGGGATTTCAATAATTCCAGTATTGACTGGGTAAATGTCTCATCAGGACATTTCATGGAGCAGCTGATCCTGGAATGGGGAAGGAACTATTCTAGATCTAATCCTCCTCAGATCTGATGCAATCATAACAGTCAAATTTAACTAAAAGAAGGATATTAAGGAAAACTACTGCACTGGCATGTAACTTTAAAAAGGGAGATTTTGATAAAATGAGCAAATCAGAAAAAAAAATAAAAAGAGCTGTCAAAGGTCAAAAGTTTGCATGCAGTATGGATGTTGTTTAAAACACCATCTTGGAAGCGCCGACATTATTTATTTAAAATTTCTTATATCCCGCTACTTCCAATTACTTTTTCAGAGCAAATCACAGAATATACCCACATAAAATTGAACATATTAACTCCACGGTAAGCATAAAACAAATAATTCATCACATAAATTATTAATAAGTAAAACTAATCTTATTAAAAATATTTAATTGTTTCAATAAAATAGTGAGAGCCTTTACCATTTTTCTAAAAATTGTCAAGTCCGTCTCTCCATGTAACTCTGCTGGGAGGGCATTAGGACTGTATCCTAAATAAGAAAACACCCATGCTTGAGTGGTTGAGTCTAAAATCTGAAATGGAAAGAACTGATGGTAAATTTAAATCCTGTGATCTTAACCCATTCACCGGAGCAAAACATTGCAAGCTTCAAGCCAATGAGCCAGCACCTTCACCATAAAGGAGATTATGTATAACTACGAACATTTTAAATGTAGATCTCCATTTAATTGGCAACCAGTGAAAGTTTTACAAGATGGAAGAGAGGTTAATCTGGAACATGACATAAATCAAGCTGCTGTATTTTATACAAGCTGTACCATTCGGATCTGGTTTTTTTTTTTTTGGGGGCGGGGGGGGGGGGGTAGACCATTACAATAGTTCAATTGATTTAAAAAAAATGACCTGAAGTACAGATTTAAAAAGCTCATTGGGTAGCATCCACTTTAATGGTCTAATAATCTTCAATTTATGCAACCTTAATCACTTGTCTTACATATGTGACAAATATCAATTTAGAATTCAATATTACACCTAGATTTATTGCCTCAAAGCTAATGTTCAAATGTATATTATCAATATATAATCCTAAATTGTTAGGAGGCCTCTTACCAATCCATAACAAGGTGAACTTTGACAAATTAAGCACCAACTCATTGCTGTGTAACCAACCCCTTCCTTATGGCCTTCAAATATTCTTGGTAAAACAATTCAGGGAAGGTGTTGTCAGTGTTACATGGGCAACACATTGTATGTCATTGGCATACATAAAAATACAGTAACCCTAGTGATTTAAAAATAATTATAATTGGATATAAATACATTTTGAATAGAACTGAAGGCAATGAGAACCCTTGCGCTACACCACAATTTACCTTCCTTGAATTAGAACAGGAATCTTCGAATTGCACCTCCTGCATCCTATCCTCTAAAATACTTGAACCAGGATAGAACCACTTTTCCCAGGCCAATTCTTTCAAGTCAAAAGAATGGCATGGTTCAGTTTCAAGTGCTGCAGAGACATCTAACTGGACTGAAATCCATGAAACACCATAATCTTAAATATAATGTATCCAACAAGGAAAGCAATAATGTCTTCGTACTATGTGAATTACAGAATACATACTGCTAAAAATCCAAAACCTCTTGATCTACTATGAAATCATCCAACTTCAAGAGTACATGCTTCCCTAAAGTTAGCAGATTTGATACAGGGCAGTAGTTAGATAGTTGCTGTAATGGCAGTGAGCAATTCTTTTGCACTCATCTCATAGTCACTATTTTTTGAAGTGAACTGGCACATAGACCTCAGTTAATGACCTATTAACAATTTCTCAAATGACCCCTTTGATAATAGCAAAGGGGCAGGGATCTAATTTAGAGTATTGTATTCCATGCATTAAAAGTTAGAAAGAAGACCAATGACACCAGGTAAAATGGACTATTAATGCCAAAATGACATCCAACTACTTTGATGTAATATTTTATGAAAAGTATATTAAATTTAGAAATAAATAAAAACTAACACCCACTTTTAAAAGGGCTCCAGGGGTGATCTAGGAAACTACAGACTGGTGAGCCTGATGATGGTGTCAGCCATTATGGTAGAAGCTATCCTGAAGAACAAAATTACTGGCCATCTGGATAGACAGAATAATGGGGCAGAGCCAACTTGGATTTAGCAAAGGGAAATCTCAGCTAGATTTTTTTTTGAAGGTGTTAAACATGTCGACAAGAATGAGTCAACTGGATTGTCTGAAGGCATTTGACAAAGTCCCTTATGAGAGACTTATTAGGAAATTTCTGTCACAGGAGACAGAGTAAGACTGATTGATCGTTTCTCCGAATGGAAAAATGTAAATAGAATTGTGCCCAATTGATCTGTACTGGAACCAATGCTTTTTAATGTATTTATAACTGATCTAGAAAAGGGAGGGAGGGAGGGATGAGGTGATCAAGTTGGTAGACACAAAATTATTCAAAAGTTGTTCGATCAAGAACCAATTATGAGAAATTGGTAGAGGCCCCTGCAAGACAAGGACATTCACTTTGGACCGGTGCAAAGTGATGCGTATAATGAAGAATAATCCAAAATATTGGTACATGATGCCGAGTTCCATATTAGACGTCACCACGCAGAATGCACCGGGAGATAGGGCACCAGTTACAAGCTCCACCATATGAGGTTTAGAAGGGTGCGGGGGGGGGGGGGGGGGGTGGCGGCGAGAGAAGGGTGAGCTTATGCTGCAAGGCTTCTCTTTATGTGTTTAGATTTTAGTAGTGGAAGAAAGGTTTTCAGACTTAAAGGCTCACAATACTGTGTACATATTTTGGGGGAGAGGGGGGAAAGAGGAGATTAGTCAGCAGGCTGATACTGTTTTCACTGTGGTGGGGGATCAGGCTGTGAGGCCTGCACCACAGCATTCTTTCCCATCCTGCAATATTCTTTTTAATATTGCTGGCAAAGTTATTCAGGAGCATGTTTTTGGATAATTGTAACAGTCCTTGGGCCCGCCTCTTGACAGAGCAAATATCGGTTAAGCCAAATGTTAGACAGCTATCTCAGCTCCACCTAGCAATGCCCTTGAAACACCCACTACTTTATCCGGCTAAAATTTATCTGGATAAGTGCTGGAGATATTGGAACGTTTCACGTTATCCAGCTAAATGCTAAGTTGATTGACTGTTGTATTCATTTATTTTATATTATGCATGCATTTAAGTGAGCCTTGTCACTGATTACAAAGAAGTCCATTATTCAAAAACCCATTGAGGGGTAAGTTACCTGGGTAATTGTATCCAGATATTCAGCAGTACTTACACAGCTAAATGTGCCACTGAATGTCTCTCTATAAAAATCCCCAGGTAACTTTAGTGTAGCTGTTTATCTGGGTAACTTTATCTGGGCAATGTTGAATTTCAGCCCTGACCATACAAAGTGAAACCGCACTTCTGAATCCCCTCCTGTGCCATCTTTATTTTTCCGGGTAAATTTTGCACAGGTGTACGATGCTTGGACAAAATGGGGCCAGGGAGCAAGGGGGAATTTTCAAGCCATCAATATTTTTTTATCCAAAAGTCAGCCAGACCAAGCCCTTAGAATATTAACAGAGGGTTTAAGGAAGGCTTAGGTACTTGTTTGTTTTATTCCTCGCCTTTTTCAGCTACAGACTGACGAGCTGCTCCAGAGACTGAGTAATAGTATCAGCAGCCAAAGCAGCCACAGAAAGCACCACCTTGGCTGCGGTGAACATTTGTGTTACATTATCCCCTCTGCCCTCCATAAAGCACTAGAGAGTGTAGCTATATCCTGAATGTTTGTATATTCTGTAAATAAAGGTTGTGCTCTTGCTATATTTATAAAGGTAGATATTCAATCAAAGCAGAGGCAGCAGGACAACGTTTTGCTTGGGGGGGGGGGGGCAAATAAGCTCTGCTCCCCCCCCCCACTCCCCATCTCTTATTTTTCATTTAAAATTATTCTCTCTTACATATATTCTTCATTCATTTCATTTATTCAAAATGTATATTCCGCAAATACATGAGTGCTCATAGCAAATTACGGGACATACATCCATCATAAAATTATGAAGGACAATCATTAGTTCCCAGACTAACCAATAACATACTTGATGCTAGAAAATCAGACCTAGTGACAAAACCAACATTGCCAATAGAAATGCCAGTACTAAGCCACTATTCTGTACTACGTATGAAGAGCGAGAACCACCATCATCACATACCCCGAGATGCAATCAGAGACCAAGCAAATGTGGCCTAAATATTCAGAAACAGTTCTAATTGTTTGGGAACCACTCACCTGATTAAAAAATCTTCCAAGCTCACCTCAATATGTTACCTTTATCTATACATTACACTACATAATGCACAATGCAAGTAGGAAGACGACTACTAGCAGTAAATTTGAGAGGCTGAAAGCACATCCAACATATTGAACTCTGGCTTACGAGAGAGGTTTCATTCTTGCTACGGAATGTGCAAAACAAACCCAATATAAATCCTGTACCTCCAGTTCTGTAAATATATCATTATGAATCCACAGAACACCCCTGCCTCTCCCCTCCCCCCCTCCACACCTCCAAATGTGGGAGGAGAGCAGGATATTTCCCATACACTTCACCATACAAAAAAAAAATAAATTAAAATTTTGGTATCATCCAAATAACAGTAACACAAACTCCTTTCACAACCAACATAAGGTGGAATAATATAAAATCCTGCAAAATCTGCCATGCCACAGCAATCTTAACTCACAGAGCAGCAGCAGCAATAACCCCACCTATAAAAAGGCAGCACTGCAAATATTGCATCAAGCCCTATAATACCGATTCACCTCTGGTGGGGGAAAAAAAACAAAGGCATGACTGCTACAGACCCCTACATTCTAGCAGCTTGGTCACACTTAAAGAAAACAGAAAGACTTTCAACAAATATAGAATAGTTGACCACAAAGCACTAAATTAAATGGAAACCTAAAGAAGCCAGATTCTGTATACAATTCATAACTGGAAACCTAGTGTAACCCTCCTAGGGTCACTAAGGAGAAGTTTCCACAGATGGAGCCTTTTTTTCTGCAAAGGAAGTTCATGAAGAGTTCAAGGAGCTGTTCCTAAGCACTGCTTGAGGGGAGGCATTAATTTTCCCCATGGGGAAGGCATGGGTTGCTGTGACATATAAATAATGTGTCAGAATGAGACACAAGAGAGGGTGGTGATGAGAAGAGATAGAGAAGGGTTCACACCAAGGAGTAACTAGGGAAGTGAAGTGAGAGCTGAAAATTGTACGCCCAGGAAGGGATTTTGCCAGGAACACTGTAGAGCCATCCAGAGGGATGAGATCTCTTGTGAGAGAAAGAGAGGCTATTTTTGACTGGGGAAGCCTAGAGTGAAGAGAAATTGCAAAGAATTGTATTTGGGATCCTTAACCTAATAACCTTAGATTAACTCAGGGGTGGGCAATTCCGATCCTCGAGGGCCGCAAACCAGTCGGGTTTTCAGGATATCCTTAATGAATATGCATGAGAGAGACCTGCATACACACTGCCTCAGTTGTATACAAATCTATTTCATGCATATTCATTAGGGGTATTCCTGAAAACCCGACTGGTTTGCGGCCCTCGAGGACCGGACTTGCCCACCCCTGGATTAACTGATGAAAGAGGTAGAACAACATCTGAATTGGACTCTGTTTTGGGAGCTGTACCGAGAGGAGGCAGTTACTGACTGTTACCTTGGTTTTCTTCTTCTTTTAAATTGGACTGTATCCTGAGATTTAGTTGGCTTTTTACAATTGCTTGGTTTTGAACCCTACAATATATTTTTTTTTGTTGCTTTGCAACTACAACTGTGGTGTAGAACTTGTTTCTTTTTGTAAGGCCCCTCAGGCCTCACAGATTTATATGGTCCCCGACTGAATGAACTCTGTTAGTGGATCTTTTTTCCCAGTTCCAGAGCTGGCACTCACCATCCCCTGTGCTGACTGAAGGTAACCTCATGAAGGGGGTTACACTGGAAATAAAAATATTTTTCCCTACACTTAAGCCAAGCCCCCATCATCATTCTAACACTTCCCCATCTTTTCCCTCTTATACCTCGTACTACTTTGCTTCTATTAGTCCAACACACGTATCTTTGCCCAGTACCATCAATTTGCCCAGTGCTAGTTTCCCCTGAATCCCTCCCTCAGTGCACAGCAGCCAGCCTGCCTCCCCTCCTCCCACCAACCAGCATTAGGCCTCCAGCATCGTACAATCCACCCCCCCCCCCCCAGCCAAACCCTAGCCAACCCCCAGCCATGGAATCCTCCAACCTCTGACCTCCCTCTTTTTCACAGAAAGTCTCCAGCCTCCTTTCTCCAGGAAGCCTCCAGCATCAGGATCCACCCCGCTTCCCCCCAACAAGTCTCCTCCTTACCCAGAAAGCTTCAGGTCTCCTTTTCCCAAGAAACCTCCAACTTTAGGACCCCACTCCCACCCAGTCCTCCAGCCATAGGACTCATTCTTCCCCAGCAACTGCCCCTCCTCCCTTCCATAGCAAGCCAGCCCCTGAGCTGCCTGCAGTAGTGCTGCTACCTGCGGCACCACGCAATCCTCTGCTCTCCAGTGGTTGTACGAGACCAGCGCAAGATATGCGCTGGGAGTCGCCCATAGCAACAGTTCTGGATTTGTGGAACAACAGAAATTTGATGGGATAACGTCCTGAGTGGCCCACCCCATTCCAATGCCTATGCACCAAAGGCACAACAATATTGTTTGCTATATTTTACCAGTTTTTTAAAACTCAAATTAACAATTATAACACACCTGATTTAATTCTTTCCAATCAATAATTTAGCTCATAGGCTCTTATTTATTTTCTTTTGTGAGTCTTGTCTATCTTTGCAAGACAGCAAGCTTGAAGGAGTAGGGAGTGTCCGTTACGTGCCTCTGTATAGAGCTGCACACATTTACTATTTACTATACAAATGAATAATAAAGCTTATTATTAATTTGAAAATTAAGGATTTTACCTTCAACCTAGCTGGCTATATTGTGACTTAAAGTATCCTAAATCTAGCTGACTAAAACTAAATGTACATCCTTAACACTGACTTTGGATGATCGGCATCCACATTGACTATCTGCAACATGCACTGAATGGGAATCTAAAATAGCTTAATCCTAAAGACATTGCTGGGTCTTTATTCACATGCCATGGCTCTGCCACTCAAGAACTTTTGTACATTTTAATCAAATCCCTTTATTTGGTCACCAAGCTCTCTAAGTACTGGAGGATAAAGGTGCTCCTTGAAGCTGCTGCCAAACTTATTGGTAGAACAGATTCAATTAACGTCAATCAGAAGTGAGAGCTAAAATATTTTCAGCTGTTGCTGAAGTGGGATGCTGTCACTCCGCCATCAGAAACAAAGTCCAATGGCTCTTGCAGCAAGTAGAAGATACATAAAAAGTTTCAACCTGTCAAATATACATCTTGGAAAGACAATACAGCTTTTGATAAACAGAAAATGAAGACTGAAGAGTGTCCTCCTTCCCAGAAGATCAGAGATGCTGGGTCTCCTGATTTTAGGAGTTTGTAAATTGTACATTTAGGTGTTTATTTTCTAACTAATTAGGGGTTCTTTGGGGGTATTAAAGTCAGTCTTGTTGGTGTTTTTGCAGTGCAGGTACTATTGTTGGGTATCTTTTCCAGTTGACTCAAATCCATACATTCGTACAACTGAGGAGTCATTAGCTGGAGACGGCACAAACACAAAAGATCCAAGGTACACAAAAGAGGAGTGAGGAAGTGGTGTTTTGCGAGTGTTTATCTAATAAACACCTATTTTATTATTTTTTTTTGCTTCAGGGTGTTTTATTGGGGTTTATTGGTTAAAACCTAAAATCAGAAGCCCTAATTATAAATCACATTGAGCCCATTATTCAGTCATGGCTGACCTGCTAAGTTAGTCGAATAAGATTATCTGGCTAACTTATATTAGATATTCAGCAGCATGCCTGCACTGCTGAATATACTCATGGTGTAACTTGGATAACAGCAGCTTGGGAAACAGCCAGGAGGAATAAGGAGGCAGACTCTGGCTGTTTCCTTTATGTGAATCATCAAATGTTTCCTTTATGTGCAATTTATTTACAATGCAAAGCAAATCAAAACAAAAATGCAGCTCACCTTTAAGTTCAGGTAGTACACACATCAAACATAGCAGGTTTTAGTGTACGCTGGCTTCCTCCCTGCTCCCCGGGGCCTCTCTAACCCTTCTAGACTGTGTTTTTGTACACTGGTGAGGACTCCTCCCTGCACCCAGGATTCCTTGTGCGTCTAGATCTTAAGGAAGTCTTGGCAAGACAGATATGCCCTGTCCCTTACTCTGGTCTGAGGGAGTTTCCTATAGACTTGCTCACAACCCAGCTATAGCAAAGTTATTTGGATAAGTTTATTTGGCTAAATTTAGGACTGCTTTCATGTAGCTCTAAAGATATCTGGCAACCGTAACTGGATAATGCTGAATATCAACAACTATCCGGCTAAGTTAACCGGACAGCTGATGCCAACCTGCAATGTCCCAACTCACCCCTGACATCTGGTAAATATTTTATAGCCAGATAAGTGATGGCCACTCAGGGTGGCCATATATTCAAACAGCTCCATTCATCTGCTCAAGTCAGAACTAAGCGGGACAAATGACACCAAATATGAACCTCATAATGTTTGGTCATCAATCAGATTACATATTGCCTGAAGTTTCCAATGTCTCCAGTAGAAATTACTTTGTCTTATATGAGTAATATTTTGCTGGGTTACACTTGCAGCAATGAAAGTATAAAGTGAGCATACTTTACACTTTGCAGCACTGCAGCTTTCAGGAGTGGGTGAGTGAAGACCCTTGCTCCTGGCAAGGATGGGTTTTGGCCAAAGGGGGGGGGGGGGGGAGGTAGGATGGGGGGAGTTGAAAGGTAGGGGAGGGTGAGGGGTGAGCTTGTTTCTTGTGTAACTGCAAGGGGGTATGAAAGTCTAAGTAGGAACCAATTGCAACATTTTTAATCAAACTGGGGAAAGGTTTTGGTGGAGGGGGGAAGAGGGATCAGTCACAGTTTGGAGATGCAAGGCCCTGGGCCTGATAGGGCCATTTATCTATGAGGTAGGAAAAGCTCACATTTGGGCTACAGACCTTTTGATTTATTTATTTTTTTGCTGCTTAACCGAATATCTTTGAAGATATCCAATTTAGCACATTATCCGGCCATACAAGGCTAGAAAATCTAACCGGCTATATTCAAACATATCCAGTTAGGTTTTAAAGTTATATGGCTACATGTAACCAGATAACTTTAAGCAAATATATTAAGTGGGGTGTTTATCCTGATGAATCTATAAGACAAGTAATCTGGCTAACTTTAGCTGGATAACTTGTCCACTAAACGGCCTCTACATTTCATAATTACCCCATACTGAGCAGTTTTCCAACTTCACCCTTCTAGATTGTATCTTCTATCCAGATTTTGATACCATTTGTTGTAGTAACAGATTATCCAAAGATAAAGTTACTATAGCTTTTGGAAATGCATATTTCCCTTCTTTGAGGTGCTTTTGAAATTGGCTGCCTTAATTAAAGCTTAGCATACAAACTAAGGCCGTTTACTGTGCATATGGAGCAGCTTGTTATATACTGCAAACAACAGGCCAACCTCTGTGTTGACTGCTGCTGAAACAAAGGATAGTGCAGTTTTTGGAATCCAGTGGATTACAGGATCCGAGGTATCATGGTTTTACCAGCGGTAGGAGGACTTCTCAAATAAATACGATCAATTGCTTTGATGCTGACTAGAGAGTTGGGTCAGAGGAAGTGCTAAATGAAGAGTATAAGGATTTCAGCAAGCTCTTTGAGTTATGCATAGGCAACTTAAAGCTTATAAATAAGCTGAGTACTTATGTTATGGGCTGTAAAATGACGTACTAAGTACCTGATTCACTAAGGAGGTCATTTTCAAAGGAATTACATGAGTAAATGTAACATACTATCATAGCAAATTTCAAAAGCCCACTTATTCAAGTAAATACTTTTTAAAATCAGGCAACTAAGGGTTTTTCCCATAGATGCAAAATAGGAAAAAAGCCTTAATGAATCTGGCCCTAAATTAGAAACAGGATGAGTGGCAAGAAAGGGTAGCGTAAATAGAGTTCACTACGAGGAGAAGGACATTACTAGTGGTGTGACACAGGAACTGCTCCTTGGACCGGTTCTTTTCAACATTCTTGTAAATGATATTATGGAAGGCTTCTTGGGAAAATTTTGCTTTTTTACAGATGATAAAAATCTGCATCAGGGTAGACATGAAGGAAGGTGTGGAAAACATAAGGAGCTGATCAAATGAGCTTGAGGAATGGTCTAGACTGGCAGCTTAGATTTAATGGATCTGGGGGTGATCATATCTGATGAGGTGGATAAGGCAATGCAAAAACCAGAAATATGCTTGGGTGCATAAGGAAAGCAATGTTCAGTAGAAAAAAAGAAGCAATATTGCCCCTGTATGTTTCTGGTGAGATCTTTTTGGAATATTGTGTACAATTCTGTAGACAGCACCTTCAAAAGGATATAAATTGAATGGAGTCATTCTAGAAGGTAGCTACTATGGCCTTCATTATAAGGCATATAGGGATAGACTCAGAGCGTTTTCCACTAAAGCCCCTTAAATTATAGAATAACCTAGTTTTGGAGATTAGGAAGGAGCAAGATCTTATGAAATTCCAAAAAAAATTAAAGATCTGGCTGATGATCAATGATGGGAATTGAGAAAAGTCGAATCTGAATTGTTGATAATTACGTATTTTCTGAACCGACAAGCAACCTTTAAATAATCAGAGATAATTACCCCAGGCCCCTTTCCTTTTTGATATTTTCTGGTTCTTGTTATCCTGAATGATAACTGTCTTTCGGGGTTTGGCCTCCCTACTTCATGATTTTAAACTTTTGTGTATTGAAGTGCAGGTTCCAAGCTTTGGATTATTTTCATTTTCTCAAGTTATTTTTCATGCTCTCAGTCATCCTTCTACACTTTCCAGGTATGCTACGAATTCTTGTGTCAGCTATAGACAAGCCAAGTTTTCCTTCCAACCTTGCTGATTATAGGCATTTATTTTATTTATTTCAATTTTTGATTCACTTAATTACAAAGTACCGGAAGGACAGAAGTACAACTTAAATGGAGCCATTGCCAACCTGTTCACTTTCCTTTGCTTCCAATTAAAAAAAAAATGTTACCTCTCTTTCGTCAACTGTTTTTTTTTTTCCATATATCTACTAAGGAAAACTACATCTACTTTTTATATTGTTAGGATATTCTAATAATGATATTAATAAAACTAACAGATAACCAGCTACCAGGCTCCTTTAAAGGATACAGCTATATATTTTTTCTTTTTTTAAATTATTACTGTAAATGAAGCATGCAATCATTTTCCATAAGAAACTGTGATTTTGGAAATGGTATCATTAAAAGAAAACTGGTCATCCATTTTAATATACATTTTTTAACCTATGGCTTGTAATGGATTTTGACAGTAATGAAATAGTGGGAATGGGGCTGCTGTTCTCACCGCGGGAATAAAACTCCAGCTATAGATGGGCTGTGATGTCCACTACAGGAATTTTCTGAAGCAGTCACATTAAAAAAAAAAAAAAAAGTCAAAATTTACACTGGTGCAGTCATGCAGTAAAATGTAATTTAAAACAGAATCCATTTCCCAAAATCATCCATGCATTCACTTTATAGGAGAAAGTCCCTTTTTACCAGTTCTAACTGCAGCTTTAGATTTTAATTTGTCCTGAGGTCAGCTCTGCGAGTATGCAGACACTCAGCTTGGATACTTCACAGCCTTCTCATAATTCAAGGAATCACAGTCTGGCCCTCTCTAGTAGCATAAGGAGGTACCATAAGAGGAATAGATTCTTTCAGATAACAAGAAACAGCTAATCCTTTATCCTGGAATGGATTTAATTTGGCCTTCAATTTTAATTGAGAAAAATAACAGTGAGAATAGAAGATACACTTGAACAGGCAGTGCTATGAAAATTGTTTTTGGTGGTTATATCTATTTGCACAGATTCTTCTGCACTGGTGAGATGAGATATAGCATTTCACTATATGCAACTTCATGTTTTGTATTTTTTTTTTTTACTGACAATTCCTAACAGGAACCAAAACAACATATATGCCCATTTCCAATTTTTACATCAAAATATGGGCAGCACTGGAATATAATACAGGAATACAGACCCATTACCATGAATTCTGTTAATTTATTACATCTGGATTGCCAAGCAAGTACTGAGGATTACTGTAGGCCAGTCGTGTTCTGCTTGAATCACTCCGCCAGCTATGCTATCCTCCACAGACTTGCATTTATACAGGTCACACAAATTGGGGATGTTCTGATATTCTTGCATTTGAAATGTAACCTGACAATTGAAAGATAAAGTACACCTCACAGGTTTTCCATATAATAGGCAACAATCTTATTCAAATCCTTACAGGCAAATTTTCCAAGGCGTTACATATATAAAAGTAACATACTATCATTGCAATTTTCAAAAGCCATTACCTGTGAAAGTGCACTTAATGTGGGTAAATCCTATGGACATTTCAATGGCCCATATTGTAGCAATTTTCAAAAGCCCATTCACACAGCTAAAGTGCATTTACATGTGCAAAACCCAGTTTGAAGCATGTAAATTATTTTGAAAATCAAGCCCTTTTTTTTTTTTTTAATTAACTTGAAAATCTGAAGTCTCAGCTAAATATAAATAGACATTACAAATCAAAAACTACTTTTACCAGAAAAAAGATAATTTTGTAATAAATGTAGTCATAACAAATTCTACAGTGTAACAGACAGTGCTATGAACCTATCAATCTAATTTCAAATCCTGGTGGAGTTACCCCAAAATAGCAGAGGACCAAAAAGTGGACAACTAACAGATTTTTATGGAGTCATGACATGGCAGTGTCTTGTCCCCAGAAAAGAAAAGCAACAGGACTTGGGTACACTCTTAGGAACAACTGAGGGAAGTGGTAAATTGCCTCGCCTGTACTCCTCTGTTAACAGCAAAAAGGATAAGGAGCAACCTCCTGCAGGCGGTCAAGCTTGTACTACTAATAGCTGGGAGATATCCATTAGTGTAGTGAGTGGAGGTAAGAACCCAAAAAAGTGATGACCAAAGCTTGAGTTGTATGTGCAGGGGCCAACCAGGATTGTGACACTCTTACTACTGATATACACACAAGTGCTGTACAGATACACAAAAGAGACAGTCCCTTCTCCAATGGATCTTGTGACTAGTTACAGAGGACACGTACATTCCATATACATTTCAGGATGAAGAACATTTCAGTTTGGGTGTAGCTCATTTACAAGACAAATGAGACATTTTCTCTATTAGCATACTTCAAGCAAAAAAGCAAGCAGAGCAGCCAAAAAAAAACCGCTCCTATAACAGTTCTGGTCTTTCAGGGATTCTAGACATCACTTAAACTTTAATATATTTCAATAAAACTGTAATTGAGATTTCAATCGGTATATTGTCCATGATTATTTTTAATGTTGCTTAACATTATTCCATTGCTATTCAGACAAAATTAAAAATAATGGGGGTAATTTTCAAAAGGATTGACACACTTAAAACTGGATTTAGGGACGGTGACTTTGAAAGGGGTGCGTGGGCGCACGTGTGTGCTGAATAGACCCCAGGGACGTAGTGATTTTATAACATGTGTACATAAGTGTGTTCACTATAAAATAGCCTAGGTGTGCATGTGTGTGTGCCTAATTTTACAAGATGGTGTGCCCAGCCGGGCAAAGTGGGAGAATTTTATAACCATGACCTGTTTCACCAATTCATCCACCAGTTTACCCAGTCTAGAGCTAGGTCCTCAAAGCCCCTCTGGTTCTTTAGCCTGCACTCTTCACAGTTACCCAAGACTCCTTAAACCCCTCAGGGATGCCTGTTTGTTTGTTTTTTTTTTAACTTAATTCTCCTCCATAGCAGAAGTAAACTTACGCGGCACTGGACCTGGGCGTGTGCCGAGGGCGCGTAAGTACTTGTCAGCACGTCTTTTGGCCACACCCTGGAATGCCCGTACACCATCCATACCAGGCTCCTTTTTTATTTTCTGATGTGAGATGTGTGTGCATCGGCACGTACGTGTGCACCCTCCCCCACATTATGTGCAGGATTTGGGCCGACCTCCAGATTTTGGTGCGCACATCTCTTATAAAATTCACCCCTTACAGTACACTTACGAGGGTAAATCCTATGGACAATTCAATGGCATAAAATGTAGTAATTTTCCAAATCCCACTTACACGAGTAAAGTGCAATTACACGTGTAAAACTCATTTTAAAGCATGTAAATGCTTTTGAAAATCAGGCCCTTAAAATTGGGCTTAACGCGTGTAAGTGCACTTTATGGGCAAGATTTTAACCGTATCTAACCCACCCTCTAGCCCTAACTAAATCCCCCCCCCTACCTTTGTTGAAAAAGTTATGCCTGCCCGAGGCAGGCGTAACTTGCACACATCGGCTGGCTGCCGGTGCACAATGCCCCAGCACAGGCCCCTGTGCCGAAGCACTCGACCCCACCTCTGGACCACCCCCGGACTGCCACCATGCCCCGGCCCATGGCCACGCCCCCATATCGCCCTTTTTGCAAGCCCTGGGACATACGCGCGTCCTGGGGCTTGCGCGCGTCGCCGAAACTATGCAAAATAGTCTCAGCGCGCGCAGTGGCAGATTTTCTCGGGTTACGTGCGTAGCCTTTGAAAATCTGTCCCTATGCTTGTAAGTGGGCTTTTAAAAATTGCTACAATATATTGCATTGAATTGTCCATAGGATATTTATGTGTAAGGATACTTTACACGTGTAAATGGTTTTTGAAAAATTGCTACGATAGTATGTTATATTTACACCTATTAAGGTGTAAATAGATATCAGAAAATTGCTATGATAATTACTGCTTTTGCACATGTAAATCCTTTTTAAAATTATCCCCAGTGCTTAGAAGTCATGGCAAAAGCCTATTGTTTATTCCAAATTTCATATGTATCGCATTAGCACAAAAAATAACAAAACCTGCTGCTATAAGAATTGCAGTCTTTCAGGGATTCTAGACTTCATTTAATCTGAACACAGCAGCTTAATTCCATTCCAAAATTGATTTTATAATTCCCCTTCCCCACCTCAAACTAAATACTTCACCTCACAAGCAGGATCTGGAGGTACAATAATAAGCCCTCTGTGAGACAGAGGTCACTGATTATTGCTTGATCTCTTGTAGTTTTATAAAGTGATCCCGAGTGCACCAAAAAAAAAATTAGTTTGGGTCTTTTTTTTTTTTCTTTTTGGGTTCATTTAAAGGTGAATTTTTAAATACTGTAATTTTAAACATCCGCACGGACATACATTTATGCGCACGTGCTGGCTGGCACCCAGAGACACAGACATTTTATGTGCGCGTATTATATAAAATTGGCTGCAAGTGTGTACTATGTACGCACAAATGTATATGGACGCGTGCGGGCAAATGCCAGCTCTACCACGAAAGTGTGTGTGGGGGGGGGGGGAGGCATTTATTAGATAGGTGCACCGACGCAACAGCTCTTTTTCCCAGTTCACTCCCAGTTTGCCCAGTTAATGGATAGGATTTCCTAACCCCCAGTGCATAAATACTTATGCGCACATTTCAAAGTAACTTCCCGGAATGCCATGCACCACCAAGACCACGTCCTGCCCCTTTTTTTAATTTTTTGATTTGTGCACGAACCGAGAGATACACACGAACTCGCACGCTTTTTAAAATCCATGCAGTGTGCACTGGTCCGAGACACGCACGTATCTCCCGGCTTTGGCTTTCAAAATCGACCTTTACGTGCATAAAAATGATCATGTACGTGTGTAAACAGCATGCATTTGAGTATATTCTGTCTTATAAACTTCAAGTAATTAGCGTTCACTCATAAATATACACATGTAAAAAGGTGTGGTCTGGGGCATTCCGATGCAGGGCCAACATTTACGCATGTGTTATTTTAGAAGAGACTTTTGCATGTATGTTTGGCAGCTTATTCGCGTATAGTTACACCTGCTCATTTTCCTGATAGTGCATGGCTTTATTGTGAAGGACTGAATGGGTGGCAGGTCTGGCTGAACTGGGAGGAGTTCAGACTGGTCTTGATGACCTGGAGAAGGCCAGGGGAAACTGGTGGACTAGCTGGTAAAACTCATGCACGTATCTTAGAAAATTTGTGGACTTCTATGCATAAAAAGCAACTTACCTGGGATAAGCGCTACTTAAATTTCATGTGTAAAACCTCCATGAATATATTTTTAAAATAGAAAATAGAAAAACATGCATACAGCAGTTAGGGTTCACATAGCTAGGTAAGTCTTAATAAGTGATACTTATCCGGCAAAGTAAGATAGGTGGATAAGTCTCAAATAGTGCAACTTATCACAAACTAGATACCTTGTTGATAATTAAGAAAAATTCAATAAATATACATTTATAAAAATGGTGATACTTACCTGGCTAAGGACCATTAAGGCTTTTCTCCCATTTTGTGTCTATGGGAAAAACCCTAAGGGGTAGATTTTAAAACATGCAAGCGTGCATCCATGAGCGCGCGGTTACCGGCATGCACACATGGGGACGCGCCGATTTTATAACATGCACACGTCGCTGCACGCATGTTATAAAATACGATACCCGTGCGCACATGTGTGCCCGATTTTAATATTGGCGCGTGCATGTGTGGGTGGGTCGCTACTCGCGCACGCAGGGGGGAAAGTTTTTAAATTACGCAGGGCAACGCGATTGGGCCTTTGTCCAGTTCCCTCCCAGTCCCCTCCAAATAAGGAGGGGACTGGGAAGGAACTTCCCTAACCCCCTAAACTACTCTTCCTCCTTTTCCCCTCCCCACCCCGACCCCTAAATCCCACCTTTTTTTTTTTATTTTAAAACTTACCTGTTCATTTGAACAGAAGTAAGTTGCGCGCACTGGCCGGCTGCCGGCACACACTTCCCCGGGAGAGGGACTAATGGCCGCTGTTCTGGTCTGTCCCCACCACGCCCTGCCCAGGCCCTGCCCCCTGGCCCGCCCCTTTCAAGGAGCCTGGCACTTTGGCATGTATTGGGAGATATGCACATGGCTGGGCCGTTATTAAAATGCGCTCGGCGCATTTTAATAACGGCCCAACCACAAACAGATCCCCGGGTTTTTTAAATGCATCAGGGCTTTGAAAATGTGGGCTTAGCAAATCAGGTACTAAGTAAGGTGGCTGGATAAGTGGCACTATTTGAGACTTATACACCTATCTTACTGTGCCGGATAAGTAGCACTATGAGACACATCCAGCTATCTTATTAGCCGGATAAGTAGCACTTTTTAAGGCTTATCTGGCTAATTGGTGGCTTTGCTTCCATTTAGCTGGATACATTGGCATATCTATTTCACATACTTTTTACATACACACAAATGTTGCAGGGAAGAATTCTGCGTATTTTATAACACGTGCTTATATGATACACATGGGTTATAAAATACTGGGGTAGCTCTGTGCACGGCCAAATACATGCATATATGGGCACACGCCTATGTTGTTTATCCTAGTTTGGTTCATCTGCCATACCAAAATTAAATATTACATTTAAGCTACATAAAACAAACAAATACAGTTCTCCCTGGTCCCCCCACCACTTTATTAGGTCCTGGGGATCCCTCCCCAATCCCTCTATTCTATCCCTAAACTCCACCAATAACCAGAGCTGGAGCCAGAGGAGACTCTGGCTCCACAGGTTAGGTTGAGCCAAGCCCAGCTAGGGCCTCTCCGAACCCTTGGTGTCCCCTCTGCCCACCCCATGCAAACAAGCTGAAGCCAGAGCCTCCCCTGGCCCCTCCCACCACTTACCCCTTCTATGGGGGTCTGTAACCTAAAAAGAGGCAGTGGCCATTCATAGTCACGTCTGTCCTGTTGCTGTCCCTTTAAAAATGGCACCAGCTGGCTCTGAGTCCCGTGCCAAATGTGGCATGCTGCCCATCTCAGGCCCTACAACAGAGTGATGCCGGCAAGTATCAACACTGACATGATTTTGAAGTCTACAGCCGTACAGAGAAATTGGGGATGACTCCTTCTCCTTTTGGGGATACAGACCACAATTGAAAGCATAAGCTGGGGCCGGTGGGGAGGACACAAAGTGCCCAGGAATGTCCCAGCTGGGCTTGGCTTAGGAAGGCCTGAGTTATTAATGAGGGGTGGAGGAGGGGTGGGGGGGGGGGGGCAGTTAAGGGCCTGGGAAGGTCCCCAAGAGGAAAAGGTAGAGCTAAGGAGGCCTCTATTTAGTTTAGTTTAGTTGTTTGTTTTTTTTAAGGCTTTTTGAAACAAGCAGAAAATAGCCAAACAGTTTTAGATATTTTCAGGCAAGTCAAATGGAACAAACTGACAATAGACTTTTTCATTCTGAAAACCCATTAAAATATGAATGCACATCTCAAGTTAACAGCATGCGTTTATCTTTTCAGTTCAGAAGTCAGGATGCCCATTTCCATCACCTCCAATTCTGTGGTAAAACAATCAAAGAAAGGAGGAGAAACTGGGGCTTTCCATTAAGAAAAATTGCCATCCATCTGAAGTTCTCCCAAGAAAGACAATTGGAAACGTATGTATTCATTTAAAACTATTCATTGACAGCTTCTCTGGGCCATCTATGCAAGCAGCCTGAAGCAGAGCATGTGCAGGTTTAAACAACTAATATTAAAGTTAAAGCCAGCAGACTGCCAAAGACACACAAAACCCCAAAAAATAGAATTTAAAATACAATGTATTCAACGCCTCCTACAGCCATCGGATAATCAGCAAACAATACTCCTCAGCTCCCCACTATAGAAACAACCACTATGTCATCCACTTCTTCTGTCTGTTTCAGAGAAAATATTCCCAGTATCTATTTAACCCTTCAAAATTACCCATAGGATATGGGGAAGGGTCAGGCTTTAAGACCTATTTTATGGTCGGAAAGAAGGCGTGCCAAATATGGAGGAGGAAGGGGATATCTCAACCTTGGTAACTTGCTGGTATGAGGATCTATCTGCTATATGATGAGGAAGCCTCAGAATGATGTCTATAAAGAAGAGAAAACTTTAGTATTCTGGGGAAGTGTGGATAAATAAGACAGGAATTTCGAAGAATTTAAAAGAGCTGGCCAAAAACTAGATCACCGACTGTATGGGAGTCCTAAGGATAGAAATTGTGGGAATATTAAAAAAGTGCAGCAGGCCAGAAAACTCTACTTTACTTTTGAAATTAATTAAGCCATTAGAAAGCCCAAAGAATTTTTTTTTATTGTGAAAAAGCTTTCTAGGAAGCCGGAGACAGAGGTGAGTATAATTCCAGATTGTGAGGCCATTGCCACATTTTTTCCAACAAAAAGCTGAGAAACTGCTGAATTCTATACCAAAACAAAATGAGGCCAGCGGTTTGGAAGAACTGGGGTCCAGATAAGGAGGGGCTTGGATGGTCACAGTTTGTGCCATTGCCTTTGAAAGAGGTTCAAGAAATAATAGTAAGCACGATTCAAATCAAACAGTGTTGAACCATATCCTGCTGGATTGTGCATATCAAATAATTACAAACAATAAACCAATCAGTCGTTAATGGCAGAATCTGAACAGCTGAAAAAGGTGGTTATCCACCCAGTTCATAAAAGCCTGTCCTTGAGTAAATTAGATAAGACTATCTATTGCCTAATATCTAATTTGCAATTGTTAGGAATGGGATTAGAAAAATGGGATTTTATACAGTTAGGGGTGGATTTTAAAAGGATTTACGTGCATAACCGCTCCTGCGCGCACCGAGCCTATTTTGTATAGGCCCAGCAATGGGTGCAAAGCCCCAGGACACGTGTATGGCCCGGGGCTTTGTGAAAGGGGTGGGACAGGGTGCGGGGGATTGTGTGCTGGCAGCTGACCAGCAGGCATAACTTACAAAATAAAGGTGGGGGGATTTAGGTAGGGCTGGGGGGGTGGGCAAAGGAAAGTTCCCTCTGGGGCCGCTCCGACATAGGGGCTCCCCTAGGGCTTGGCGCGCACAAGGTGCACCAGTTTTTATAAGATGCGCACAGGTAGCGCACACAAATGTAGGCTGCGCATGTAGGTTTTAAAATCTGCCCCTTAGAGAATTACCTAGAAAGAATATGGAGTGTTGGATGCCCAGTAGTTAGATTTTAGAAAATAAAGAGAAACTAAATCTTTCCCGATATCATTGACTGACACTATGCAACAAGATATTTATGATGGCTCAACAGTTTTATTGATTCGGCTGCATCTTACGGCTACATTTGACACAGTAGATTTTACAATTGTATTAACTATGCTTCAGAGAGTGGGTATAGCTTTTTTTTTTCGCTTTTTCGATTTTTTCCGCTTTCGTTGCTTCGGGAGGAGGGGAGAGGACTGGGGCTGCCCCGGAGACCAGCACCCATGGACGCAGCCAGGGTAGGTGAGCGGGGGCTGGGGAAACGTTTGCCGCCTACCTTTACCCCTGCCTGTAATGCAGGGGTAAGGGTAGGTGGTAAGTTAGCAGGTTAAAGGCGCGGCAAAACGGCAGGGTAAAATAGCGATAGTCAGGGCGCGCGTTACTGTATGGGAGGGAATAGCTAATTCGATCGTTTACATCTAATATACATGCCGCGGGCAGAAGGGGTTACCCGGTGATTTAAAGAGGCGGTAAGAATGGGTTAAAGGGGATAGTGTATCGAGGGTTGGACTAACGCGGCCGAAAAGTGAGTAGAAAACAGGTTAGGAGCAGGGTAACCGTGGCAGCACTTTACTGTATTGACCTGAAAGTGGTTAATAAGGTCCTCTGGTAATCTATCAGCCTGCCCACTACCCACATTAGAGAAATCTCCAGGCTCCATTCTTAAATGGTTCTTAGCCTCAGATAAATTATCTGCAATGTGGTTCAATCTACCAGCAATTCCAATGGAAGACTATTTCATCTCATTTCAGCTGCAACAATAAAAGCCCTTGTTCTTATCCATGCTTTCTGGGTGACCTGCTGAGGCAGAATGAATCATAAAATATTTAATCTGTGACTAAAAGGATCATTAGCTTATGTCCTGGACAGAGCGGTATTTCATAAGCATGGTTGTATCTCTCCCTGTTTTATCCCATCAACAAGTACAGTTCATTTCCACGAAAAGTAGATTTTTAAAAAACAACAACTTTATTTGCACATTCAGTAGCCAGAGATATAAAACAGCCTGCAAAGCTGCCTCTAGATGGGATGAAATTGATAGAAGTATGATGCAATCATGGAATTTGTTTGAGGAGAATGGTTCATGGCTTAGCAGATGTACTGGACAGGAACAGGCTAAATGCATGGAAACTGAATGGAAAGGATTTAGCGGGAAGGATTATTTAAACAGTCAGAAGAGAGAAATACAGAAAAGTTATTATGGTGTACAAAAAGTCAGTTTAACAATTTTTTTGTCTATGTATTTAGAAAAACTTGGAAAGGAATAAAACATTCGCATGCATTTTTTCCTCCTCTGCTGTTAATAGTTGTAGCAGCCAATCAGAAAGCATTCTGGCTATTATCTGCCCCATTACTGGCGGCTGCATTTATTTGCCAAACAACAGGAAAAAAAAGAGATTGTCAGTGCTATATTTCAGCTTAAACCAATTTTACATAAACTGGTCCAATCACCATGGCATTTGTCACTTACAAGCAGAGTACAATAGACTGCTGGTGACACTGTTGTTTAGAAGGACTACTCCTGGAATGACAACTGTTCATCGGTGTCATTGTATTTGAACCTATTTTCTTTTTCAAATGTAGTCAAGTTTGACCAAACAAAAAAAATATCAAGTACAGTAACAGAAGCCGTGATTACAAGATACACATTTTATTACTTGTATTTTTAGCAAATTTAATTTACACAGTGCAGAATATTTCATTAAAGTGTAGCTGGTCCCCTGTGTGGGCATTTGGCCTCAACCAGGGTTGCTATTAGTCCAGGTCCAAGTCTGGATTGGGAGAAAGAATTATCTTTCAGGGCCCCTGGTGCGTCAATCTCTCTCACAGTCTCAATTTCATAGTCTAGCTCAAAAATCTCCAAGGAGGTGGCAAATTGTCCAGAATAGGAGCAAAGCAGCCAAAACCAACAAAAGGGGTAGAAAACAAGAACCAACCCAATGTCCATTCATTCAGTTCTTGCACTATAGACAAAGAAAAAAAAAATTGGAGTCCAAACTGGTGTTCGAAATAAAGTACTTACTGCAACTTAAAAAAAAGGATCCAAGCCAAAATCACAAAATTCAAAATCAGCATACAACGGGGGTAACCAAAACAAAACAGATGGTTTCCTTGTCTCACCTCTCTCCTATCTCTTGTACCTTCATCCATTGATAATGTATCCTCACCAGAGAGGGTGGGATAACTAGAGCGTAGCTCCAGCATAATACTGGTCAGACGGAAAAATATCCCCGAGCGCAAAACTAGTATACTGGTCCCAAAACAATTCAAAAATCACATTAGAATCCCAACTGGGTCAAAAACTATTAAACTTCAATTCAACTGCAAAATCTTCAAGTCTCTTACTTTCTTAGCTCAAAAGTCTCAGAACTTCTTTTCACCCATCCTATTAATTGATTGCCTGGGGAAAATTATCTTTGATCTAGTTCTTTGGGATACTGAGGGTATGCCCTTCCCTCTGCTACTGGCCAATCTTTCCAAAAATCTTCTTCAAGCCTCTTTCCTCCAAAACTCTTGCTTGAGATCTTTAGGGAATCTCCAGATCCTTTGAGATCCTAGGGGAATCTCTGGACCCACGGTTTATCCCCCCATTCTCTCTTCACCTTCCCACGGAATCACTAAGTATGTTCCAGGGGACTTTATATTCCACTGAAGTCCCCCTGTCCCCCACCCCAAGAAAAATGGTGGGGTTATGACTAGGGGAGGAATCAAAATGGTCAAAAACCCCTTCTAATGCCCAATTGCTGGAAAAATACCTGGGGATAATGTTAGTGACTGGCAAGGTCCTGGCTCAAAAGTATGCAGTTTAGGAAACCACTATGTTTTCAAACATGAAAGTCCCAAACTTTCTTTCAAGAGAGAAAAGACATGAACGGTCAATGGAATAAATTCTGAGTGATAAAGATTTGCTTCAGCATGAATGAGGTTTCAGACAGCACAATTACGTAGAGGTCTATTGAAGTACTGCACAGTCCCAATTGCTGAATTTTGACACTAACTGGCTGGCAAAATTCCATCTGCTCTGCTTTCCTATGGCATGGAAAACATCTGAAGGTGAAACTAGTTATCAGTAAATAAAAAGCTTAAAACACCTTAAAAAGTAAACAGAAACTACATCAAGACAAACATAAGCAAATATGCATAAGTGATACCTTGGCCTAAAGTAGGCATCTCAAACGTCACACAGTACATTCCACACAGAATAGTTTGCTGGTCAACTCTCTATACCTTTGTGAATCAGTAAACACAAAAGCTGACCTGTATCATGTAGAAGTGTTGGAAGGAATACATGATGAAGTACATGCAAAAGAGGAAAAGGCCAAAGATTGCAGGCATGTATCTGTTGTGAAAATATTTATTTTTCCTAACACTGGCTGGTTATTCTGAGAATATAATAGAGGGCAAGGACTGACTAAAGATGAGGTGACATAAGAAATGTAGCCAATCAGATTAGCTAAAATAGGGGAGAAATAACTTTTTGGTTTACTTACAAGGAGAGAGAAAGACCTGCTTTGTGTTCCGGGGGTAAGGCTCCATTGGGCCTGGCCCCGACGGCGATCCCGGAGCCCTGCCCTCCCGAGTGACGTCAGCCTGGTGTTACTTTTTAAGGCGGGTAAGGCAGCGGCGCATCGCGTCTGCCGGCGCGACCTAGCTTCGACTTTGCTTTGGACTTTGATTGGGATTTGGTTGTATATTTATATCTGTTTCAATTCTTTCTCCTCTCAGAAGGTCTTGATAAAGTGTAGGAAGGAGGTTAAAGGTGGTAAACTTTCATTTATATGACAAGTATTATATTATGCCTCATACAAAACGGAAGGGACGTGTGAGGCTTGAGTCTGCTGCCTCTGCCTCACACACCCCCTCCCAAGCAAGAATTGAAGGGTTTTTCACCCCAGCTGCAGCTTCAACACCAAGAGATGTCCGCTGAGGGACTAGGTAAGGGACAAAACCTATCCCTCCTGGACAATCAAACATCTTTGTCCCCAGGTGCACCGGTTATCCCCCCACCTCCAATTCTTGTAAATACACAGGAATTCCTCCAGAGCCCAGGGCAATGTACCATGGGTACTCTGGAGGCAGAGGGAGTCACTGTGCAGAGTACAAGTGTTTTACCCCAAATTGTGTTTGTCGAGGGGGTAAATAAGTCAAAAGAACAGGAGGAGGGAGGTGACTCGACGGGGGAAATACATGTGATTTCTAAGACCTGCCGAGTAGGGGCGGTGACTGCTGGCATAAATTTACCTAAAATAGATAAACCTAATATTATTACATTGGAGTCAATATGGCAAGCTATAACAACATTGGAAAAATCAATTTCTTTATTGGCCAGTACAATGAACAATTCACAAGAGATGTTAGTTTCGATTGAACCAAGGGTAAATAAACATGAAGAACAACTTGAAGATTTTACAAATAAGATAATTGCTCTTCAAAAAGTACAGACTACAATGAACCAGTCAGAATTTGTTTTAAGAAGGAGATTAGAAAATATGGAGAATAAAATGAGATATTTAAATCTGAGAGTTCTCAATTTTCCTAATAAGTTAATCTCTCCGAAGGAGCAATTTAAAAAATATCTTAAGGATGTTTTATTATTGTCCCCTGATAAATTACCATCAATGTCAAAAATTTATTTTTCCCCAATGATAAAAAATGGTAGTGAAATAAAGAAAGATCACCCTAATGCTAATTTGGATTTAGATCTGACAGCTTATCTAGAAAGTCCTTCAGAGGAACAAATAGAGCAACGTGGTACTTTACTAGTCTCATTTAACTTCTCATCAGACAGAGACTTGGTTCTGAGGACATTCCTGAAGAATCGTAATAAAATGTATCTTGGGCAAAAGCTCCAGATATACCCAGATATTGTAAAGGATACACAGATTCGTAGGAAACCTTTTGTAGAATTGAGTCAAGAAGCTAGAAAGATGGGAGCACAGGTCAATATTAGGTACCCATGTAAATGTTTAATGATACATGAAGGGAAAATGTATATCTTACTATGACCCAGAACATATGAGGAATTACATAGAAAGTGTAAAGAAAAGGCTAACAGTACCGAACCAACCAGGTGAATAGATTGAAATATGCTGCAGATTTTCTCCTATTATTGTTACAAGTGTTATAATATTTTGTTCCATTTGTGTTTTTAAGACCTTTCTGTTCCTTTATAGCAGTTTGAGTGCAATTTAGGTTTGCTGATGTTTGATGTAAACCTATTTTTTGCATTGTAATAAGTAAAAATTGATAAATAAAGAATTAAAAATTTTTTTTAGCTAAAATAGTCCATTTATCCTTTGTATTTATTTTTAAAACATATATACATGTTCAAACAATAAATATGGTATACACATACATAAACAATAAAATCAATATCAACACACTTAAAAATCTAACATATTAAAATTAAATAAATACATGAATAAACCAAACAAAACAATACTAAAAACAAATATAAATCAAAACAATAGACAAAGCCTGCTATATAATCCCCAATGCTCAAGCCAACTCTTAGCAAGGTACAAAAAAAGATGCTCCAAAATACAATCTACTTCACCTACATCTTTGCCCTCCATATAACACATTACTCATTGGAAGGAAGCAAATGAGATTTGACCATTTTCCAACATTTCAAATAGTTACACTCATTCCTTACCACAGGCAGACTATCCCAAGTTTGTGGGCCAATAGCCATAAAGGCTTGAATACAGCATCGGTTAGAACTAAATGTAAACCCATGTGATAGCTGTAACTGCGCACACTGCAACACTTGGATAGGTGGCCATAGCAATACCATAATAATTTAGTAGACAAATACTGTGGTCCATCTAAACAAACAGAATATCAGCATTATCAATTTAAATTTTGCCTTCTCCACAACTGGAAGTGAATGTAGCAAGGCTAGTAGTGGTGAAACCTTATTCCTCCTCATTGTCCCACAAACTAGCCTCGCTGCACTGCTCTGAATACATTGCAATTTCCTCACCAAATTCATTGGCAAACTCACTAATAAACTGTTACCATAATTCAAGGTTCCAAGCACCAAAGCCAATATTAATATCTTCTCAACTCCATCGTCCAAATAAGGCCTCAACTAATGAATCCTTTTCATTTGCAAGTAAGCTTTCCTGCAGGTTTACGTATTATTCTATAACTGAACAATTTCACTGTGCAATTAGAAGTGATAAGGTTTCCCGTGTCCAACAGTTTTTTTTAATATATGAATTGATCGACAAGTATACACTTTTTAGGAAACAAGGCTCTCTCGCAGACATTGCTGTCTCCTCATTTGAAAAACAAAGTAATATCTTCAAGGGCAAATTAAATCTCCTGGATTATCTATCATCTTATAAAATAATTACTACTTCCAATGCCGGCTGTACGGTACATGCTGATCTGCTCTCATTTCATATATTGCTGGGATTTACTTGCTTAAGGAAGAAGTCCTGGGGATTCCTCATAGTAGAAAAGGAGGAATGACTTAAAAGATCCAGTAATTCAACAGTTTTGTCACTCTTTTGTTAAGGGAAAGCCTTCCAAGATGAATAAACTATTAAGAAATTATATAGTGCAAAGATTCCATAGAACTGCATCTGTTGTTTTTAAAGTCCTCCCTCCAGTGATATAATCAGTGAAGGGAGGGACATTAAGTTAAACTCCTGCAGCAGTAATATAACTTTAAAAATTGAGACTATGATAGAATGAGAAAAAAAAAAATAAAATGAGCTGCAAAGGTTAAAAGTTTGCATGCGGCATGGTCATTATTTAATAATCCCAAAACAACAAAGGAGAGCAAGTGCTGCACTTGAGAGAGATACACAAAAATGAAAAACAAAACGCAGAATAAAGTAAGAATCCACACAATATTTCCAATATGGTATAGACAGTGGTTTACTCGGTGGTAGCAACTCCACAAGTCTTTAAACAGTACTTTACAATATTCTTAACAAGTCCCCCGACACGGATCCCGTGTTTCACCGCGAGGCTGCGTCGGGAGAGACAGAGCAGAAAGCTCTAAATCTGCTTGAATTTTAAGTGAATGTTTCCGGGACACCTGGAAATATTGTGTGGATTCTTACGTTATTCTGCACTTTTTTCATTATTTAATAATCATATGTACTAAACAGATCGGTTAAGTGAAAACGGATCATGTATACAAGGTGTGATATCACATGCGTGTGTTATAAAAATCAGCTATCCGTGCATACATGCGCACATGATTTTACACCGACACCTGCAAGTGCACACGGATGCTATTTTGAGTGCATAAGTAAGGGGAATTTTAGTAGGTACGCGTGCTGATGCATGTTATAAAGTCCGGGAGCCTCGCGCATAAGCGCACCGGATTTTATAATTCGCCAACGCATTTGCAGGTGGCACGCATAAAGATGAGAGATTTCCACAATTTTTGCACAGCAATGCATACCAACCTTCCCCAGTTCCTTCCCAGTTCTAGCAGACTAGGAGGGAACTTCCCTACCCTCTACCTAACCTCCCTTCCCCTTTCCTCCTCCCCACCCCCTAAACCCTTTCTCCTACCTTTTATTTTTTTTTATTTTGTTGCTTACTGCTCCATTGGAGCAGAAGCAACTTGCACATACCAGCAGTCCCTTCCTGGCTGCTTCCAGCCTCATCCCTCTCCGCCCCCCAGACTGCCCCTTTCCTTGGGGCCCAGTACTTCTGCACATAATGAGGTTTACACACATGGTTGGTCCCCCTTTGAAAATGTGTGCAGTGCACACATAGCCCATTTAAAATTTACTCGAACATTTTTTATATTTGAGTATTTTGAATCGTGCATCTTGAAATTTAAAAGGTAAAAAAAAAAGTCAGTAATTTTAAAAATATAAAATTGAGGGACAATGATTAAAACAGGTAGATTACCATGCTTCTGAGGAAAACCCAATGATGATTGTTCTCAAAAAAACATGTTTTTAAAATTTAAATTAATAAATATTGATAAATCAGTAATTTTAATGGAACAATTTTGCTGGTGAATGTTTTGTATATACATTTTTTAAGAATACCATCTTGGAAGCCCAGATAAAATATATTCCATGCATTAAAAAGGTTGAAGGAAGACCAAACAACTGCCAGCAAGGTTTAATATAAGGTATAGAACAGATAAAACCAAAAGGGGCAGATTTTAAAGTGTACGCCCGATTTTATAACATGCGCGCGCAGCCGCGTGCATGTTATAAAATCAGGGGTTGGCATGCGCAAGGGGGTGCACACTAGTGCACCTTGCATGCGCCGAGCCCTCGGGGAAACCAGCTGGCTTTCCCCGTTCCCTCCCCCACCTTCCCCCACTTGTCCCACCCCCAGCCCAAAATAAAAAAAACAAAAAACCATATATCTGATCAGTTATGCCTGCTGGTCAACTGCTGGTGCACAATTTCCTGGCCCAGCAGCCTTGCAGAGTCCTCTGGCCATGCCCCGTCCCCCCCAGGACCGCCCCACCATGCCCCCTCCCCGCCCATTTTTTCAAGCCCAGGGTCTTACTTGCGACCCAGGGCTTTATGCGCACCACCGGGCCTTTTGAAAATAGGCCCCGCATGCGTAGGGCTTTTAAAATCTGCCCCAAAGGGTATTGCTAAAAAACTGGAAAGCAGACCTAAATGAAGAAAATAGGCAAGAATATAAGAACTGCACTTTAGATGTAAAACAATAATAAACTAGGCCAATAAAGAATTTGAGAAAAAGCTTGGCAGGGAGGCAAAAAGCTAATAATACAAGTTTTTAAGTGCATTTGAAGCAAAAGACCTGTAAATGAGTCAGTTTGGCTACTAGATAACCAAAGCACAAAAGAGATGCTCAGCAAGGTTAAGAAAAATAAAATTAATTTTTTAACACAATCTTTACTAAGCAGGATGTTAAGAATATTCTAATACCTGAAACATTCTTTAATGGTAATGATTCTGAGCAGCTAAAACAAACCTCTGTGATAACAGAGAATGTACTAGATCAAATCCACAACTAAAGAGTAACAAATCACCAGGACTGGATGGCATTAATCCCAGAATCCTAAAAGAACTCAAACATGAAATTGCAAACCTGTTACTAATAATCTATGGCTTATCACTTTAAACAGCCATAATAACTAAAGACTGGACCATGACCAATGTGATGCCAATTTATAGGCTTTATTTATTGTATTTATATTCTGCCTTTTAGCTACTACAAAGTAGATTACATTCAGGAACTAACTGGTGGATTTTCAAAGGCCTGCACGCTCCAAAACTAGGAGATATGTGTGTAACTCAGACCCTCACGCACTGTGCAAATTTTAAAAGGCCCGTGGCCACACACATATCTCCTGGTATGCACATAAAAAAGTTTTCTGTAAAAGGGGTGGGGCAGAGGCCTGGTCAGAGGCGAGGTATGGGCGGGCCTGGACTGCACCATGAAGTTGTGCTCAAGTGCATGCCAGGGTCTCCTACAACATAACTTTACTTCTGCTATAGACGGTGTGTAAGTCGTGCAACAAAAAGAAACAAAATTAGTCAGCAGGGTTTTAAGGCTCGGGGCTAATAGGGTAAGAGGGAGACAAGTTAGGTAGGGGGTTTAGGAAGTCCTTGCCTTTACTGGAGCAAACCGGGAAGAAGGTCTTTTGCGTCAGCACGCGTACCTACTAAAATTCCCCTTAGTTATGCACTCAAGACGGCATTCGCGTTCACTTGCAGGTGTCAATGTAAAATCATACGCACATGTACGGGCGGATAAGCTGATTTTATAACTCGCGCATATATGCGTGGGATTTATAAAATCGGTGCATCAATGTTTACACGCAGGCAAAAATGCACATATATGCGCATAGGTCTTAAATTTTACTTCTATGGTTATTTCTCTGTCCCAGAAGATTCACAATGTGAATTTATACCCGACATAATAAAGGATGAAGTGACTTGCCCAAGGTCATAAGGAGTGACAGTGGGATTTGAACCCTGGTATTCCTGGTTTGCCACTAGGCTACTTATGAGAAATAAGTAGCCTAGTGGCTGCAAACTGATATATATATATATATCAGTATTTAGACAGTATTTAGATAGTGTAGAGGCCAAAAGAAAGTGTAGGATCCCGGAGGAGACCCTCGAGTTCTTTCCTTGGATGCCTATTATTCTTACATTGTGCTAAAGTCTGAGCCTTGTCTATTTCCAGATATTTTCTCTACATTTCTGCTGCTTGCTGTTAACTAAGAGAATCTACAATGAAAAGACCCAGACTGAATACTTGAAGTAAGCCTTATCCTAATTGTGAATTATTTCTTACATTTACATGCAGTACATAAGACGGGAGCTGTTATGTTATCGCCATTTCTATATAAAATCACATAAATACTAAGTGAATTTGCTGCAGAGGTCTTCAGCCTGACAGCATTTTGTAACTCTATTTTGCTTCAAGAATTGTTTAACAATGTGATTGCAATTTGGGGCAAAATATCCAACAATCTTCTGTATGTAATGTTACGGGATGAATATAAGAAATGAATGTACATCATGCTAGTCTCTATTCATTATTTGTTTCAATAAATAGTTTAAACATTAAAAAGGGCTCCAGGGGTAATAAAAAAAACCAGACTGGTGATCCAGGGAAGAAGCTATTATTATAAGCAAAATTGCTCGCCACAAGATAGATAGAATATTAGCCCTATTATGTCATTATTTGTATCGCCTGTTGTATTCTGTCTGTTAAAATAAACAGTTAAAAAAAAAAGATAGACATGGGTTAATGGAGAGCAGCCAACATGGTTTTAGGAAAGGCTCGCCTTACCTATCTATTAGATTTTTTTTCACAGTATAAATAGACATGTAAATAAAAGTGAGCTGGTTGATAGTGTATTTGGATTTTGGAGAACATTTGACAAAGTTCCCCCCTTAGAGGTTCTTCAGAAAATTAAAAAGTCATGGGGTTGGAGGCAGTGTCCTATTGTAATGGATTAAAAGACAGGAAACAGAAGTTAGGTCTAAATAGAGAATGGTCATTAGTGGAGAACCACAGGGATAGGTACTGGGACCTGTGCTACATTCATAAAAAAAATCTTGGAAAGGGAGTGATGAATAAGGTGATCAAAGCAGCAGCAGATTCCGAGGAACTGCAGGTTAACCCTGTAAGACTAGGAGAATGAGCACCTGAATGGCAGATGAATTTAATGTGAACAAGTACAAAGTGATGCATATAGGGAAAATAATCCTAATTACAGGTACCTAATGCTGGGTTCTGGATTAGAAGTAACCACCTGTAAGGGGATTTCTTGGCCTAAATCGGACAAGCCTGGCTTAAGATGTGTTCAGAAGATAAGCCTCGCTGGACTCAACGTTCTCATATCGACCACACATCATGTGACTATAAACCAACTGTGAAAACAGGAGGAGTAAACACCAGATGTGCAGGCTCCATTGTGAGGGAATTAGATTTGCAAGAGAAAGCCAGTATGTTTTGGGAAATTGCAATCATCTCTCAAGCCATAGTTTCAGATGTGCAGATGAAAGGTATATAATTAACAAAGGCAGGGGAGAGAGAATCCCTAACCTTCAATGCCCTCCTAATAATTGTAAGAAAAGTATTTGTGCTATATCATTGCAAATATTGTCTTTGCTAAGTCTGTATCTAACTTTTACTGTGTTGCTTTCTGAAGCATAACATAGTATTAATAATAAAACACTACCTATTGCTGGGCTCTGAATGTGTGCAGACTCAAACTTGTGCTTAAGTGAGTTGAGTGTTTTGTTTTTTTTATGAATTGCCACTAAGGATACATTTCAGCGAGGAAGGTGGAAGCAGATCCCGAGAGATAATGGTCTGAAATACCACCCAAGAGAAGATCTTGGGGATATTGTTAATAATATATGGAAATCCTCAGCTCAGTATATGTCAGAGGTCAAAATATCAAATAGAATTTTAGGAATGGAGAATAAAACAGAATATCGGATTTCCTCTGTAACAATCCATAGTGTGACTGCACCGTGAGTGTTCTGTGTGGTACTGATCACCCCATCTAAAACAAAGACATAGCAGAGCTAGAAAAGGTTCCGAGGAGGGTGACAGAAATGAAACATCGAACAGCTGCCCTATGATGAGAGGCTACAAAGATTAGTTCTCCAGATTTTAAAAGAGACAGCTGGGAGGGGGGACATAATGACTCATTCCATAGTTTATGAGATCACGAGTGGAGTGGAACGAGTAAATAAAGGATGGTTATTTACTCTTTTAAATAATACTAAAACATGTAATCAACAACCAGCAGGTTTAAAACAAACTGCAGAAAATACTTTTTCACTCAGTGCACAGTCAAGTTGTTGACAGAAGACGTGGGCAAGGCATCTGGCATAGCAGTGTTTAAAAAAGGATTGGACAAATTCCTAGAGGAAATGTCCATAAAATATTATTAGACAGGTAGACTAAAGAACGCTATTGCTATCCCTGGGAGTGAGTAACAGGAAATAGGTCTACTTTATGGGATTTGCCAGGTACTTCAGACCTGATTGGCCTCTTTCACAGACAGGATGCTGGGCTCAATGGACTTTGGTCTGGCTGTTCTTATGTTGTTGACATCAAATCACAAGTGAACCATTAGAATTAATTTTTCTGAAAGGTTGGTGAAATTAGAAATTTTAGTTGACATGGACACTGTTAGGTTATTTACTTCTTGCTACTAGTACAATCCACTTTGTATATGCGGACTTCAACCCAATTTTTCAAAGCATACTTATATTAGTCTGCTTTGAAAACAACAAGTGTACACATAATCCACCAGTGCGGCTTGAGAGCAGGTGTAAATGTGTGCACGTGCATTTACGTACAAGCTTGTGAAAATCAAAGTATATACATAAACGTTTTCCCTGCTTATCTCTGTCCCTGGAAATGTCTGTCAAGTATGCAGAAAACAACATGCAAAATTTTGTCTGGGCATATTTTCTGTACACCTAATCCCCAGGTCAGTTTTCGAAAAGCAAATTATTGCGCTTAAAATGCTTTTAAAAATCTGGCCCTATATGATCTGAATCAATAGTATTCCAACTCCTGGATGCCACACTGAAAACTGGGAGGTCAATATTCAAAGGATTTCTCTATCTATTTCCAAACGTTAGCTGGACAATGCTCAAGGTAATTTTACCCAAATAATTTTTCTGCTCACCAGCTTTACTCAAGATGGACCTCTAGGGTTGTAAGTTTATTAGAATGAGTGCTTTCTTCTGACGGTACTTGCTGGTACTGAGAACTGGCACCTTTCCCCTCCCCTGCATCAGTGCCTGCCAAATGTCTGGAACGGAGGGACTGATTAGGGGAGATGAGTAGCTTTTCTGATCTCTCTCCTCCAACCACATCCCTTTCGGTTGTCCCCTGCAGCAGCCAGGAAGAGGAAGAAGCCACAGGCTCCTCTTTAGAATGAGATTTGAGACACGAGTCCTGTGTTTCTAAATAACAGGATGAGCACAGAGATCGTGTCCCAACTCTATTTGACTAGTGCCCAAAATCTCATGCAACAGAGAACAACCCTCTGCTCTCCAATCCAGCCCTTCTCTTCCTGTCATATCCTCTCCCCCTTTTCCCTCGGGAGAGGTGAGTGGCTAAAGTGGATACAGCATAAGACCCATATATTTCTTTGCTTAAGGGATTCAGAACTCAACTGCCAGCAAAGGGGAAGGTAATAGGTGAATGCTGGGGGAGGGAAGGAGATACCTGGAGAAAGAAAGATGCATTAGAGAACGGGTAGATGTGAATTGGTTATTTAGTCTTTCAGATAATTGAAAGACTAGGGGGCACTCCATGAAGTTAGCATGTGGCACATTTAAAACTAATCGGAGAAAGTTCTTCTTCACTCAATGCACAATTAAACTCTGGAATTTGTTGCCAGAGGATGTGGTTAGTGCAGTTAGTATAGCTGTGTTTAAAAAAGGATTGGATAAGTTCTTGGACAAGAAGTCCATTACCTGCTATTAATTGAGTTGACTTAGAAAATATCCACTGCTATTACTAGCAACGGTAACATGAAATAGACTTAGTTTTTGGGTACTTGCCAGGTTCTTATGGCCTGGATTGGCCACTGTTGGAAACAGGATGCTGGGCTTGATGGACCCTTGGTCTGACCCAGTATGGCATGTTCTTATTAGAGTTGGGGGCTGGGGGAAAGAGAGAGAAAAAAAATCATGAGAGATGAAAAGAGGAAGGCCAAGTGTGCGTTTGTGTTGGAGGAAGCAAAAGAGAGAAAAGCACCACTGGTGCCTCTCTCTTTCAACCTCCCTCCCATTCCCATTGCTTTTCATGCTCTCTCCACTCTTCCCCTTCCCATTAGTGCTTTTCCTATGTCATGGCGGAGGCAGAGAAGACACCTGCAGGAAAGAGCACTGCTTGTATGCCTCCTGCTGGCAGGAGGGAGGATGAGAAGGGGGGACTGCGTTATGACTAAGCACTGCTACTGGTTGTATGGATAACAGCTACCACAGGGTATGGGCCCCCAAAATGTGGGACTATGGGTTGGCCATCCCTATTTCCTTTCCCCTTCCCTCTGCCCAATGAGAGCCCTGCATCTGATTAGGGATTGCGCATTCATGCAGAATGAAAAACGAAGCGGATTTTCCCGAAATTTCCCGCAGCGGGCCGATAACTAAGGCCAAACCGAAAGGTTCAGCCAAATCACATCTCTAATCTGCATACCAACACCTTTCCTTCATAGAAAAGAAACACTAATTAGAATAATTTCCTACCCAATAAAATTGGCTTATTATAGCATTCTACCTGAAACTGGAGAATGTAATAAATCAGATTAACAGAATAAAGAAAACAAATCACTGGGACTGGATGGTACTCAGCCCAGACATCTGAAGGAACTAAACCATTAAATTGTAGACCTGTTTTTGGTGATTTGCAACCTATCGTTTAAAATAGCCACAGTTCCTAAAGATTAGAGGATGGCAGACATGATGCCAATTTTTAAAAGGGCTCCAAGGGTGATCTAGGAAACTATAGAACAGTGAGCTTGACATCAGTGCAAGGCAAAATGGCAGCAGCTAGTCTTATAAACAAAATGAATGACCATATAGACATGGTTTAATGGGGGACAGTCAATATGTTTTATTTTGCAAAGGGAAGTCTTACCTTACCAGTTTACTAGATTTTTTATGAAGGTGTAAATAAACATGTGGATAATGGTAAGCCAGTTGATATAATGTACTTGGATTTTCAGAAGCATTTGACAATATTCCTTATGATAAACTCCTCTGGAAATTGGAAGTTCATGGGATCAGGGGCAATGTCCTATTGTGGATTGGAAAAAAGACAGGACACAGAAGGTAGGACTAGATCGTCAGTTCTCCACATGGAGAAAGGTTGATAGTGGAGGTTCCCATGGATCTGTATTGGGATCTCTTCTATTTAGCATATTCATAAATGCTTTGGAGAGAGGTCACTAAATTTGCACATGATACAACATAGTTTCAAGGCATTGAAACAGCAGCTTTTTGGAGAGTGGTTTCAAGATGGCTGCTCCTAGTGATCTCCACTGCTGAGACCAGCGGATCTTTATTCCTGCTGACATTTCCCCCTCCCCCCTTTTTTTCGATGGGGAAAAGGAAAGGGAAAGCTATTACTTTTCCCGAGGTCTCCTCACTGATGATTGCCGGCCTGATTGACAAGTTTGTCATTGTCAACAGTGCTGGAATGGCTCAACACATTTTGTCCAAAGACGTGTCCTTAGATGGTGCGGCACTCCCCCCAGACCTTGACACATCTCTCTTTCTGGAGTGCTGTTTTCCTCTTAAGCAGCCTATTCCAGGTGCCAGCTTGATCGATGTTGTCTATGTTGGAGGAAACTGAAGGGGGCAAGAAGAACTCTCACTGGACAAGATGCCATTTCTTCTACTTTGTTGGTGTCTGACTTGTTGGGGAATTTGCCCCTGCCTCAAGTAACCACTAAAGGGATGGAAGAATTTCTTCTTTCTAAACCTGTTGTTATCACTCTTGACTCTATCTGGGAAGCAATTGCTGGTCTTTCCTCTCAGCTTGGACAGTGTTATCTCACAGCAGTCTCTAAATGAATCACTACATGTTTCTAAAAAAGATCTAGAAAAATTATCTGCTCAAGTTTCAGAATTTCAACCTCAGATCTCTTCACTCAAAGAAAATGTTGGGAATATAACTAAAAGTCATATAAAATTGAATCTTTAGAAAAAGTGGTGAGATCTAGGAACATCAGACTAATAATCTTTCCCAAGGAAAACACTGTATCACCTTCTCAGAGAATATATTACCACCTTTGACTAAGGTGTATTATTTACCATCAATGAAGAAGAGTCCTGGTCAGGATTTAGAATTACAACCTTCTTTGGATGTCCTGAATAGATTTTCTGGAAAATTCTGGTAGTGTTGAAATGACTGTTGCAACTTTGATTGCTACCTTTGTAGTAGACTCGGATTGGGACTTGGTGATGAGATATTTCTTTTGTAATAGAATTTCTTTTTTAAAATTTTCGTGTTAACATGTTTCCTAATGTGGCTAATTCTACCCAGCTTAGAAGAAAAAGGTTTCTTATGTTGTATCCTGGGGTTTTACAACTTGGGGCCCTGTTTTGGTTAAATTTCCTCTGTAAATGTGTGATCAAGCTACAAGGGGGGGGGGGGGTTCAAATATATTTTTTAATAACCCCGTGCAGTTAACTAATTTTATAATTGAAAAGCAATCTTCCATCTCTCCATTGAGTGCTTCTTCTCCTATGTCACCTGTCCCTCATACTAATGGCTAAATATGTATTTTATGAATTAGGTAAGTTTCAGCCTCTTTGTTTTTTTTTAATAGCATGATTCTTTACATTTTTTCTTTTTACTCTCCCTCAAGAGTTGTGGGCTAAGAATTGGAAAATATTTCTTGTTTAATTGAATTTTTTTTCTATTCCTTGATATTTTTTTCTCTCTCTGTTTCTGTACAAGTATGATTTCTCGGCATTATTGTATAAGCAATAAATACATACAGCAGCTTTTTGAAAGAAACTTCAGAAAGACCTTGTGAAACTAGGAGTCTGGGCTTCTAAATGGCAGATGCAATTTAATGTGGACAAGTGCAAAGTAATGCACGTAGGGAAAAATAATCACAACTACAGGTACCTGAAAGCTGGGTTCCAGGCGAGGAGTCACCACCCAGGAAAAGGACCAGAATCTTTGTGGACAAGACCTTGAAATCTTTGGCTCAGTGTGCACCAGTGATCAAAAGACAAATAAAATGTTAGAAATTGTTTGGAAAGGAATAGAGAATATAACTGAGAATATCATAACGCTTTTGTACAGATCCACGCTGCGACTGTACCTTGAATACTGTGTGTAGTTTTGGTTGCCCCATTGCAAAAAATGCATAGCCAACAGAAAATGTACTGAGAAGAGCAACAAAAATGATAACAGGAATGGAAAAGCTCCTTTATGGAAAAAGGCTAAATTGATTAGGGTTCTTTAGCTTAGAAAAGAGATGACAGAGGGCTTATGGTTGAGATTTATAACATCATGTGTGCGGCGGAATGGGTAAATAGGGAACAATTATTTACCCTTTCAAATAACAGTAGGACTAGGGAACACTATGAAACGAGCAAAAGGGAGATTTAAAACAAATCATAGGAAGTATTTTTTTTTCACTCAGTGCACAATCAAGCTATGGAATCTGTTACTGGAGGACATGGACAGTGGGGTTTAAAGGAGGGTTAGACAAGTTCCTGAAGGAAAAAATTCAAACAATTATTAATCAGGTAGACTCGGGAAAGCCAGTGCTTATCCCTGCAAGTAAGATACAAGAAACAGATTAACTATTGGGGGATCTGCTGGATAATTGTATCCTGGCCTGGGCACTGTTGGAAGACAGGATACTGTGCCTGATGGTCTGAGCCAGCATGGCACTTCTTATGTTCTTACCTATGTTCTGATTATCTGTCACTTATCTCCCATCACATGTTCTCATCAGATATGTAGAAATGTTATGGGCTAATACAAGGGAATACAATAGGAAAAAGGGGAAACAAGGGAGACAAATAAAGATTGCAATGGCTCCTTTAGCCACTGAGTAGTACCAGTTTTGATCTATAGCCACAGGGCAAGCATGACTGAGAGAATGTAATTAAATGTGTACTCATGCACAGCCCCAGTGAGGAAAATCCCCATTAATCGTGCTGGATTATCTATTAATGGAACTCTTATCATAAGGAATGTCGCCTCGCTTGAAGTCTTTTAGATTTAAATATTTGCAGGCTTCTGTCATCAGGCAGAACACACTGAAACTCCCAGTCACTTAGCCAGTGACATTCTGCATCTACGTCTTTCATGCAGCACTGTGTAAAGAGATCTACACCGTCACTTGCTTCCAAAACGTATTTGATGTAGAGCACAATAAAAGGTTGTAAGTACAATGTTAGCTTCCCGAATGACCTGCTTCACAGCTAAATATGAACTTTGTTTGCAAAATATATTTAAAGAAGGAGTTATGTCACTTGTGACAATGTTGTTACTACTGTGCTTTGATTTAAACCCATGTAATCTATTTTAATTGCTTAGGGATGCTTTACTGACAATAATTGCTTCTTTATTAATAAGAAAAACTCTGTTGTGATGGCTTCAAAGGACAAATTGGAACAATGGATGATTAACTGCTTGGCAATCATCCAAAGAACTTCCCACATTTGTATAACATCAATATTTCTTCAATGTGGAATGATAAGAGTTTAACCGGGCCACATTATACAAAAGATTTAGAAATAAAGCTATTGAAACAATTCCTGATGATTATGCTGAAGATCACAAGTGAGGACAAACCACGTATCTCTCAGGATTTGGAACATTTTTTTATTTGACCATATTGAAAATGATCTCATCTTTATCGGATCTAGGTCATTTTTTAATAAGGTGGATTCCAGGGCAGTGGTTCACCTTCCAAACTGCAGCCTGATCAGTCCACCGGCATGCAAGGTATTGTGTCCCAGGATGAAGATGGATTTAACCAACCCTGTTCTGCTTGCCACTTAGTTGAGAAATGCTATAAAGAGTTCACTAAAAGTTGTTGGTCTCCAGGCAATGCACTTTTCAGTTGTTTAAAATGTTCAAGATCAGCACAAGACTAAGAATGAATGAAAAGTCAATGTTTGCTCTACCTGGGAATGCTGAGGAATCTGATGGTGAGTCCAGTCAGGCTCCTCGTATTGCCCTAGTGTTTGCGGTTCCTCCTAAGCCGGCAGTACTCACAATGGATGCACTATGACTCTTAATAGTTACTATTGACCAGACTTCTGCTAACTGTTCTGCTAAGGCTGACAATATTTCTCATTGTCTTGAGACCCATGTTTCCACATGTGATATTTCCCAGAATAAATATCAGGAGAGATTTTTATCTTTAGAGCAAGATGTTTCCACTGTCAAAAACATTCAGGCCATGTTAATTAAAGAGCGGAGCAGTCTTCTGAGAAGAGTGGAGCTTCTTGAAAATAGAATATGTCATTGTAAAATTCAGTTTTACATGTGTAAATCCTTTTGAAAATTATCCCTTTAGATTGTAAGCCCTCTGGGTATAGAGATATGCCTACAGTACCCAAATTTAATCCACTTTGAATTGTCTGAGAGCAGAATATAAATAAATAAATACTCAAAGGGGCTTTGTAAGGCTAGAGATGGAAATATCCGATTTCCATAACATATGCAACAGCATGTGCAACAATACATTTGGATTCTAAATAAGGGAAGTCCTTTTCATGAGCAAGACAACTTTTTAAAACTATCTGGTGAGAGGGCAGTTTGAAAACTGAGCCCCCCCCCCCCCCCTTCTCCACAGTTAAAGGCAGGCACGGTGATCCGCAGTGCAGGTACCTTTACTGCAGTGGGTGCTGCCATTCTGAGAGATGGAGATAGAGTGGGGAATGCAACGACTCATGGGATTTTGAATTTTGAAAACAGATAGAGCAGGAAGGCAAGGAGCAAACAGGCAAATGAGGGACAAGTAGGAAAACTGAGGAAGGAACATGGACCCTGGAGTTGAAGACGAGATGGAACTGAAGAACAAAGTCAATCTGGAAATGAAGATCGAAGACAAGTTGGAACTGAGGAACGAACACAAGATGGCAACTCACGAAGCAGGTTGACCTGTTGCTGAGGCGAAAAGTGAAGGGAAGAGAAGGCCTTTATAGGCCAGGATTCATGATGTCAACTTCATGGGCCACGAGGCTTTGCCTGTTGCGGTCCCTTTAAAGTCTGACAAGAGACACACGAGTGCCTAGCCGGGATGCTCTGCGCAGGAGCCATCAGCAGCGTCTCGCCATGTTGGAGAAGGGCAGCTGGCCTGGAGGAAGTTAACAGCAGCATCCCGCCGCATGCACTGGCAGTGCCCTACTTTAACTTGGGTCAGGCAGGAGGTGTGGCGGTCTGTGGGGCAGTGCGCACACTACCGGTCGCAATGGGGTAATTTTCAAAATCACTGCCATGGATAAAACAACGCCTGCAGAAAGAAGCTTTTAGACAATTACCCTCCATATACAGTAAAGTGGGTAAATTATGTGTGTGGGTCTGTGTGTGTGTTTGTTTACCCATAGTGACAAGAGGTGTTCCCAGGGCTGGGGTTGTGAACTAAGCACATACTTTTGAATTTTCATGTCGTTTTTCTCTGGGAAAGGTTTGTAAATATGAATGGCAATATTTTTTTGAAATCATTTTCAAAGTGGAAGCACACATGGGCTGGAGGAAAGTTCTGCATCCCCATGTATGTTCTTCACAATTTGGGGGTTTGTTGATATTTTACATTGCCCTGGTCAGACAGGCTGTTCCTCTGTGGCCATGATTATAATAACTTCAACAGTAGGATGACCCATTAAGAGTTTGAACAAATACACATATTTATGTACTGCAAAAATGAATAATTCCAAAGCTCCAGGTCTTGATGTACAACACACTGCATACATCTTAAACTCTGAGTGTAAAACGCTCACAATCCTGCAAACTCTGTAATATTGTCATGTAAATATTGCCTCATTCACAATGATCATGCAATATTATCCTTGAAATGCCCTTTAAAAAAAAAATCCAGGTTTTAGGGCTAATAGCAATTTGCCATCTAATCTATGGAAGCTCAAAACACCATCAAAATTACTGTTCTAACTCATTCCAATCAGATTTGTAAAACTAAACTTACCCCCTATTAATTTTACTGCTTCCAACCCTTTCCCTGTGTCCCTGCCGTAATCATAGATCATGCATTCACTTCCCTCCCACTGTGGTCCATGATTGTTTTTTTCACACTCTCCCAATCCCTACCATCAGACCCTCCTGCACAGGTATTCCTCAGTCACAGCTCTAGATGACACTGAAATTAAAATCCAAATCAAACAAAATGCTATTGCACACCAAGCAATAGATCAAAAAGTATCAGTTAATTTACTCTGTTTCTTGATACTCTCAGTAGCAACTTTTCCAGGGAGAATTTTAATTTGTTAAAGCAGTAAACATGAGAAAATAGGATAGGGAATGGCACAGGGTTACAGAGGTTTTTTTTTCCTTTTAGATTACCAGTTCAGATCTGCTCACTATACAGCTCTCAGACAATATTAAGAAAAAAAATTGCAAATAGATTAATCCTGCGTATTCTTAGAAATTTGTATGCACAGTTGAATGCTCTGAACATTCTTTGGTCATAGCTATTTATTTAAAGGGGAATTTTAAAAGCCCGGTGCGTGCCAAAATCAGGAGATGAGCACATAAGTTGACTCACATGCCCACTGCGTTCACATCTGAAAAGTTCTCAGATAATGGGCATGGTCTGGGGGCGGGCATGGGCATTTCAGGGCATGGTCAAGAGATGTGCACATAAATACTTACGCGCCAGGGCATGCATCCAGATCTCCTGCTGTGCAAGCTTACCTCTGCTATGGAGGAGGTGTAAGATAAAAAAGAAAGAGTCATTTCTCAGGAGTTTGAAGGGTCTGGGGTAACTGGGTAAACTGGTGGATAAACTGATGAAACTGGTAATGGTGTGGATGCGCGCCCCTTTTAAAATTTCCCGACTTACTCAGTAGAAGCAGGATTTAAGCGCGTAGGCGCACACCCACTTCAAATTGGGTGAACATGTGCGTGCAGTCAGGCTATTTTAAACATGCATGCATATACACGCACAAGTTATAAAATGACCATTTATCTGGGTGTGCATCACCACTCTTGCGCCAAAGTGCGCCCGCACACTGATTTGAAAGTTACCATCCCTATAAGCAAATCTCGAAGGGGGTCATTTTTTCAAAAGATTTAACTTGTTAACTTTGGGAGTAAGCCAATTAAACCCCTGCTTTGGAAATGTCCCCCCCCTCTGATCAAGTAAATTTAACCTCAGAAATTCACAGCGCAACTAAATTTAGCCAGTCAAAAAAGGGGCGACTCCAAATATACAATGCAGCGATTAAAATGTGACATCCGTTATATTATTTTATTCTATTTTAATTTTCTTTAACCCTCGACCGTGTTTTAAACCTGGAGTCAAATGCATCGGAACAATTCGATTGATAGACGTCAATGCCTATTTATGAAAACTACCTCCGTTACCCATCATTACTTGTTGATTTAGAACTACGAATGTTACTTTTGTAAAGCATTGGGATCATTTACATGGAACAACGGTATATAAAAAGTCAAAATATAAATCAATAAGTAAATAAATAGAGGTTTCCTGAGCAGATTTACCATTTAGTCAGTAAGCTCTGATTGTCCTTGCTAACTGGCGATAAATAACCAGTTAATTATAATCAGAGGCCCTGGTTTCTTGTGACAGATTTTTCAAGATTCTGTAGCAAGGGTAAGCAAATTCTGTGGCATATTTTTCAAAATTCTGCATCAATTATGTGGTAAATTTGAAAAATTTTGGATAAAGATTCAAACCGCTGACTGTGCAAAATAAAGGTTTTTTATTAAAATCGTTTTATACTGTTTATTTTTTAAATAATATTTAAACTATATACAAATAAAAAATATATCAAGTACAAATCTCAACTATTTATTAAGTGAAGACATTACAAACTTTTAACTGTGAAATGACATTTGTGTTTTGAATGGCAATGGTGCAACCATCCTTTTCATATTTCCTTGAGAAAGTCCTTGTCATCTTTCCAAATATATGGGCATGTATGCTAAAATGCCCTCAAAACCAGAAGTTTGTCTTCTGTTAATTACACAGAAAGATATGTGCACATGTAGGGGTAGATTTTAAAAGGGTTGGCGCGGGCATACATGTGTACACACTACCCAGCGCACCCACATGTACACCCGATTTTGTGGCAGTAATGTAATATAGTTGCTTTCTTTCTTTCTCTCTTAACGTTAACTCTATCCCTCACTAAACTCTGCTTCTCTTTTTCGACATCCCGTTCCTTGGAATTTACCTTGTTAGATGTAACTATTATTTTCCTCCTACTGATGTTAATTGTTACCCCTGTTATAATGTAAACCGATGTGATATCCATTTGAACGTCGGTATATAAAAGTTTTTAAATAAATTAAATAAATAACTTGCACGTGCAGGTGTGCGCAAAAGTTATATAATCAGGGGTCAGCAGCACAAGGGAGTGCACAATTGTGCACGTCGAGCCACGCTGCCATCCCCAGTTCCCTTCCCATCCCTTTCCCCCCCCCTAGCCCTACTCTAACCCCCCCAAAAAGTTTTATCATACTTTTTGCGCCTGCCGGCAGCCTGATGGCACACAATCCTTCGACACAGTTGCAATGGCCGTTGTGTCAGAGCCTCTGGCCCCACCCCCTTCCACACCCCCAAGACCGCTCCTTTTTGCAAGCCCCGGGACTTACGTGCGTCACCGGGCCCGGCGCACGTAGAGCTTTTAAAATCCGGCCCATATTGAACACATGGTAACAGATACAAAAGGGGTTGAATTAGCACAAGTTGAAAGTTGCCAGTACAATCATATGTGACATGCCACCGGCATCTGCTCCCAGAAGGACACCCAGTGTGTCACATTTCAGCTCCAGCATTTTCTGCTATCTGTGAGAGTTCTGGCATAGCCTCTGGCACTGGCTCCTTAGTTGCTTCCTACTTTGCTCTCCTCACTTCCTTTTTTTTTTTTTTTTTATACACCCAACACTCTGGAATTCTTGTGTTGCGACCTGATGATATAATTGCTCTTCCTGAATATAAACTTGCTCTTTCAGCTGGGCGATACCTGTTCCTGTGCATTTTGAATCTTTGAGCCTCATATTCTTGCCTTTGGTCCTGACCTGGTGTGTTCCTGATCTCATCTTGCCTGCTGCCCACCTTGACTTCAAGTTGCTTACCGGATCTTGCTTTGCCTACATCCTGCCTTGACCTCAGCCTATTTACCGGATCACAACTATTCTTCTGCCTGACTCACCCTTGCCTGCTTTTTGGACTGCCTACCTCTGGCCTGGATTGCGGCTTATCACCTGTCAGCTGTCAGACATGGGTCTGTTTGCAGATTGCACATACTGTTCTGGCATCTGCACAAAGAGTTTACATGTCCAGCTCCGATCAGTCTGAAAGGGTTCAAGTAATGGCCAGACTGCTGCCTTCCTTACAGCATCAGTCATCAATTCATATCATCTCCTCCAGCTGTAGGACACTAACAGTTACAGACTTCCAAAATACATCCAGGTCTTTGTAAATTTTGTATGACTGGGCACATATCCAGATACAAGACCTTTGTCTAAAGATGAAATTCTTCTTTAGGGAAATATTCCAGGAATTATATCAAAATCATCTTTGTTTTGATAAGGATTTAAGAGATCTTCGAGGGATCAAACAAACAATCTGCCTATTTTATGTGCCTACTCTAACCTCACCTCCCCTTCTTCACTTCAAGACATGAGGAAGGGGAATGGGAGAAACAACAAAAGAAGGTTCCCTACAGGCTCTTTGTGAAGGGAGGTACTGGAGCAGGAGCAGACAGAGCGCTGAGGTTGAAAAAAGAGACTCCCTGCAGCTTAGCTCAAAAGACTGAATTAATAAGTGTGGAAACTTTCAGGAATGTTGATTTTGTGGCAGATTGTTGAATATGCGGCAACAAGCTAATTATATGGTTTCTCCCACAGCCACAGGAGGCTAGAACCACTGACTGTAGTCGTGTGAATGGCATGACTACATTTATTTATTTCCTTCTCATGTCTTATATACTGCTCACTCAGGTACCAGCACTGGCCAGTGTATTGTACAACATATAAAATAAATAAGCAACAATGCATGATAACAATTATATTAAAAATATTAAAATAACTATAAATTAAAATAAATCCCTTTTGCAGTGCTGAAAAATCTCACCATGACTAACTTCAGGCCCCATCTGAGCAACTGAAGATAGAAGCAACCAGGATTTAATCCTCTTCCCAAAAAGTAAATAAATTTAGGGCAGGATTCATCATTCCTCGCGGAATGATGAATCCCGCAAAAAAGGGGGCGGGCGTGTGAAAGGCCGCAGCCATTTGCACCATGGCGGTGCGATTTTGCTGGCCGTAGTGTGGCTGGCTGCAGCCTTTCGAATGAATATAGCGCCACCGCAAAAGGTGGTGCTATTCGCCGTGCTACTGCCGTCGAGAATGTTTCTCACATTATCGCCGGCAGCAGTGCCGCGGCCGACTCCTCCCCTCCCCACCCCCTCCCTGTAATTTACATCCTATTGCACGTGAAAAGGCCTTTTTTGCATGTGATAGGGGTTTATTGCGTGCGTTAGGGCCTTATCGCGTGTGATAAGGCCCTAACGCACGCAATAAACCTTTAGAAAATAACCCCCTTAGTTCCTTCCTTACTTCCATTGGTGCAGAATTCCAGAGTTCATCCTACAATGAAGAAATCCTCCGCCAATAGGTTCTCTTAGATATCTTCTGGACTGGTGGAACATTAAAGTACTTCAGTTGCAGAACAAAGACTCCTGTTTAGTATTTGATAAACATCAAACTTATCAACTTTAAATTTGCCATCTGCTGAACTGGGAGCCAGTGTAACTGCCATACTCTGTGGATAACCTAAAATAACCAAGCCATCATATTTTGCATTACTGGACTCAATTAAATAACTCCCCTCACCAGAGCCATCAATTCCTACTGCCTCTAGATCAGGGGATGGCAACCATTTTGAAGTGTGCCAAGATTTTAATTGGGGAAAGGTAACTGGTCATAGAGTGCCACAAGCCAGTCTGAACCCTGAACCACCAGATTATTTTTACACAATCCTTGAATATTCATTTTCACATTAATTTTCAGTTAATGCTAAAGAAAACACAGGTACCTCTTGATCCTTAAATAACTATGGTATAACAATACTTATAGGATCAAAAATATGTGTAAGTGCTGTTACACCATTATTAATTTTCAGTTAAATATTCCAGAGTTTCATAAAAATATGATTGAAACTGATATATTTTCCTCACATAAAAACAAAATTATGAAAAGGAAAAAAGGAAAAATGTCTCTCACTCCCTCCCCCCTCCTTGCCAATACACTGCTATTAAGTAAACAGAGCAGGCCAGGCTGCTCTAGATCCCTAAATAGAAACTATATGCTAGGTAGCAGAATACCTCACCTCAGTCACAAATGTAGAATCTCACCAAATACAGAGTGATCATAAAAAAATATAAATAGAAACACGCAGACAAAAACTGAACTGTAAACTGCAACAAGCCAAACTTTGTATGCAGTGCAACAATGGAAAAACAAAAACATTACCATGCCTCATAAAACTCAAACAAAACTAGGAAATATAAAACAATCATTAAAAAACTATACCAATAAAAAGAATACATATTTCAAAACAGCTGACAAATAGAATAACATCCAATAATTAAAAACTTATTAGAAAAATTTAAAACATTTTCCAAATAGCAATAAAATATTTCAGTACAGCAGATACATCAAATACCCAATAATTAAAACTTTTAAAGATTAAAAAAACCTGCTCTCCATACCTTTGAACTTTTGATTTCCAGTCACCCTGAGATTGTCATAAAATAATTGGGGTGAGCAAGGGGGCACACTAACTTTCTCCTCTCTCTTGTTATGTTAATTTTAAATATGTTTTTATCCTGATGATTATGTATGTTTTTTATTGTAACTTGCCCCAAATCTTGCCCCAAATCTTGGAGGGTGCAGGATATAAACCCTTGCAAAATAAATAAATTATTGCACATACTCTCAAACATATACACAAAACACGCTCGATCTTTCCCCTAGATGCAATCACACACACAAGCTGTCTCGTTCACATGCAATCACACATGCTCTCTCTCTTTTTCTCCCACATGCAACATACACACATACTCACTCTCGCCTGCATGCAATCACACACATGCTCTGTCTCTGTCCCCTGTAGAATCACACATACACTCTCTTTTCATATACACTTGCGCACAACCACACGCTCTTTCCCACATACAATCACATGCATGCTCGCTATCTCCCCCTCATGCAATCACACACATGACAATCTCTCTCCCACATTTAATCACACACACACGTGCTCTCCCCCACATAAAATTGCACACAGGCGCTCTCTCACATGAAATCACACACACACACACTCTTGTTCTCTATTTCTTTCACTAAAATCACACACATACACATCCACACCTACAACCAGGCAGACATCTACCCACCTACACTGGCTCACAAGGCATGCACAGGCTCACACATACACTCTTAGGGTCCAGCCCTCTTCTTCAGCTTCCAGTGAGACTGGGTCCACTGGCAGCTGCTGGGTCTTCCCTTCTGTTTTCAGCTGCCATGGCATGGGTTCTGTGGTGCCTGCTGGGTCTCCAGCCACCAGCGGGATGGGGTCCACTGGCAGCCATTGGGTCCTCCTCTCTTTGGCCATCCTGGAATGGGCACCGGAGCGGCCATCTGGGCCTCAGCCACCAGTGAGGTGAGATCCACTGGTGGTCTCTGGGTCTTCTCTCTTTCTTCTGCAGCTACGGTAGACTGCTGGATCATGGAGTGCGCGGCAGCAGAAGTTGTGTTTAACTGATAAAAGCTGCAAGACCAGTCTCATAGCAGCCAGAGATGACATTCGATTAAACACAACTCCTGCAACTGAGTAGGGAAAAGATCGAGAGTGTTTTGTGTATATTTTTTAATGTGTGTGTATTAATTTATTTATGTGGGGTTTGTATTGCAATCCTGCCTGCTTCAATCGGTAGTGGTGGCAGCCAACATCTGCATTCATTTTACTATTCAGTTGCTCCCCCGCTACTGTGCCACTATAAATGGCTTTGCATGTCACTGCTAGCACGTGTCCCATAGGTTACCGACCCCTGCCCCAGATGCTTCAAACCCTTCCCCCATTATCCAGTCACAGTTTTCCTCAGTTTTTCATTTTAAGGACAATTCTTTTAACAGCTACTATCTCACACCTTCTCCCTCCATGTCACCCAAAGTCTTAAAAAAAAATAAAGTTTCTCTCCATTTTATTTCAGCCCCATGCCAGCATCCTCTTATCCTCACACATTCACCTGTTTTAAAAAAACAAACAAACAAACCCTCACCTATTCAAGTTGGCATTCTCCAACTCCTTCATCCTTATCTGGTGTCTAAATTTCAACATTTTTATTCACTGACAAAGAAAGAGAGCAGTGAACAAATCACAGAACAGTATTTGGGTCAACTAAACTTTACCCTTCTACCCCAAGAACAAACACACAGCAAACAAAATTACACTAAGGAGAGTGATGCAATTAGAACTGGGAGCAAACAGACCCTAACACCCTATATGTGAACAAAAAAAAACCACAAAACAGTCACGGTTTAACGTGGAGACAGAAACTCATTGCCCCTCCCACCCTCCAAAATCTCCCAAATGCTGCTGAAGCTGAATCAGGAGGAGATCACAGACTTCTATCCTCAAGCCCCAGCATCCTGGGTTGGCCTGAAAATATCCAGAATAGCTTTGATGTCCAGCACTGCCACATCAATTCAGCAGGCTGAGGCCAGAAAAGGTAAACCCGAGCTCTCCCTCCTCCTGGATTGACTTCAGCAGCATTTGGGAGTCGGAAGGGGATCACAGGAGGCCGGTACCATGGGAGTGGGTTATTCTGGCACCTGGGATTGAAGGAGGCTTTTTTTTTTTTTAAGAGAGCAAGAGGGATGGAAGAAAGGAGGCTTGGCAGTTGAGCAAAGATTTTGGAACATTTTTGTTAGTTAAACGTGGAGCAAGCAGAGGGCTGCACTTTAAAGATTGGACTTAGCTGGTTAGTGCTGATAGGCAGCGCTAACCATGCAAGTTTATTGACTCCAGCCACACAAATGGCAGGCCGAAGTCTGATTTTGGCAAATTTTCAACTAAAAACCTGGCCAGTTACGTTCAGCTGAAAATCAACCACTTATCTTTGCCACTCTGCAGCTTTTGGAAAATTGACTTCTAAGCATGTTCAGACTACTCCTCTGAGGGGGGATATGATAGAGGTCTATAAGATCATGAGAGGTCTTGAACGAGTAGATGTGAATCGGTTATTTTCACTTTCGAATAATAGAAGGACTAGGGGGCATTCTATGAAGTTAGCAAGTAGCACATTTAAGACTAATCGGAGAAAATTATTTTCACTCAACACACAATAAAGCTCTGGAATTTGTTGCCAGAGGATGTGGTTAGTGCAGTTAGTGTAGCTGGGTTCAAAAAAGATTTGGATAAGTTCTTGGAGCAAAAGTCCATTTACTGCTATTAATCAAGTTGACCTAGGGAATGGTCTTTGCTATTACTGGCATCAGTAGCATGGGATCTTCTTAGCATTTGGATATTTGCCAGGTTCTTGTAGCCTGGTTTGGCCTCTGTTGGAAACAGGATGCTGGGCTTGATGGACCCTTGGTCTGACCCAGCATGGCAATTTCTTATGTTCTTAATCATTGCATTAGTTTTCATAAATGAGGTATCAGCTGAAAGTTCATGTCATCTACATTACTGTCCGTAAGTCCAACAGGGCATACAATTGATTTCAAATTGAATAAAAGCTGCAGAAATAAAAACCATCTTTATAATTGTGAAAGAACTTCTTACAGGCAGATTATTTTTGCACAGCTTGGATACTGAAAAACTTCTCTTTGCATGAATGGAACTCAGTTCACTGCGCTTGGATATAGAATTCATGGCGACCCTCTAATATGTTGTTGCGATATCATTTACACGTCAAAGTTCAAAGTATATTCAACTGTTCTGTGTACACGTCCCTGTAACGCGGCAACAGTTCCCATGCTATGTATACATAACCAGAATATGATAATGCCAGGGATAATGATAGTGAAAAAAAATCCAAGCTATAGCTACACAATGCTGGGTTCCCTATTAGGAGACAGAATCACCAACCCGGAAAGCAATCTTAGTGTCGTTGTGAACAATATGTTGACATGTTCAGCTCAGTGTACGATGGTGGTCAGAAAAACAAATAGAATGTCAGGGTCTATTCAGAAAGGAACGGAAAACAAAAAACGGAGAACATCATAATGTCCCTGGATAGAGCTATGGTGCAACAGCACCTTGAACATCGTGTGCCGTTCTGGTTGCCCCATTTTCAAAAAAAGATATAACAGAACCAGGAAAGACAGAGAGAAGGGCAAAAATGAAAAAGATAAAGGAAATTAAATGACTCCTTCATAAAGAAAGGCTAAACAGGTTAAGGCTCTTTAGGCTGGAAAAGAGACAACAAAGAGGATAGGACAGAGCAGGCATCATTTAATTTTTGATTTATATTTCATCTTTCCTGACTATAAAGTCACTTCTCAGTAGATTGCATTCAGGTACTGTCCCCAGAGGGTTTACAATCTAAGGAGGTCATTTACTCAGCTGTGTTAGTGCTTTTCTGCTCGGTAAATAGCATTTACTGCATAGTAAATGCCTTAATGCATTTCATGTTATCTCGTCTCTCCTCCCCCCCCCAAAAAAAAACAAAAAAAAAAAACTGGCACAATGCAAGCAAATCAGCAAGTAAAATTTATGATATTCAAAAAAAACCAATCTTTCGTTGAATTTGCAAGCTGTAATATTTTATGGAAAATTAGCTACACCTCAAGAGCTAACTTTCCCTGGAAGCAGCGGGACGTTAGTGCTTATCCCAGTGCTCCTGGGCTCATGCCTTGATGGAGCCGTTTGGGGTCAGAGCTCTATCCACCCAGAGAAATATAAAAATCGGTGGGGGTCTATTGAGACTCCCCCATCCTTGCCACAGGATAATGTGGCCAAAAGGTAAACAAGAAGAGTTAATGAGTGGGCAGTAACCCCCCCCCCCCCTAACCCCAGGACTCTTCCCTTGTTCTTCAAAATATTACCCAGTCCCTCCCATCTCTCCCAGTTCCCTGAAAGTCTAGCTGTGAAGACTGCAACACCCCCGTAGGTGGTGCAGGGCCAGTGAGTCCATTTTTAAAATGGTACCAGTTGTCAAGTGGATTTTAAAAGCTGCCCAAGGACCCATGTATCTCCCACTGTGCACACAAAATATTCTAAAAAGGGGAGGGGAGTGGGCGTGACATGAGCAGAGGAATGTCAGGGCCTGGCCAAGAGATGCATACGCAAATACTTACACGTCCTTGTGCACGCAAGAGTCCCCTGCCCCGTAAATTTACTTCTGTATGCATGACATGTATGTACTAAAACAAAAAAAATAGGCAAGATAGCAGAGGATAAAGGGGGGGAAGGGTGGCTATTAAATTAGGAGGGTTTACAAGTCCTAACCCTAAACTGGGCATGCTGGGAAGAAACTGAGAACATGGTGAATCATAGCGTATGTCCCTTAGAAAATTCCACCACTTATGCGGTAGAAGCAGCATTTGCCCATAGCTGTTTGTGCATCCATGCACAGAACATGTGAGACATATATGCACGTAAATAATAAAATGGACAGGTCTCTGAGCACGGGTTGATGAATGCACGAACATGTGCCCCTGTGTGCCTGTTTAAAAATTACCGTCCCTGTAAATATAGACCCCTAAGTTTGTACCTGAGGCAAAGGAGGAAGAAGTCACTTGCCTAAGAGATCACAAGAAGGAAAGGTACATCAAACTCAAATGCTACAAGCCAGTATGGTTTCAGGATATCCACAATGAATATGCATGAGATGCATTTTCATGCAATGGGGGCAGTGCATACAAAGGCATCTTATTTCAGTGCAGACTTCCTGAAAACCTTAGTGGCTTGTGGCACTCAAGGATCAGAGTTGCTTTTATATACCTTGAAAGTACCACACAGCGTCACACGCATGTTATAACATCAGTGCATCCATGTGCGAGCATCAGGAACTGAGTGCGCATGGACGCATGCTCATTCCTTTTAAAATCGACCCCTAAATGTTTTAAATAAATACATGAGTGGCGAAGATCAGATAAATAGGGAATGGTCATTCACCGTTTCATACAGTACTAAGACTAGAGGGCACTTCACAGACCTAACAAATACCAAATATAAAACATATTAGGGGAACTCTTTTTTTAACTGAATGCACAACTGAGCTGTGGAATTTGATGCTGGAGGATGTGGTCAAGGCATCTAGCACAGTCGAGTTTAAAAAAGGGCTTGACAAGTTCCTAGAAGAAATTTCCATAAACCGTTATTATTGGGTAGACGTTGGGGGAAAGCCATCACTTACACCTGGGAGAAGGGATCAAGAAATGGATCTACTCTTTGGGATCTTCGGCAGCATCCTGCCTGTTTTGTACGTCAGTCTCAGACGGCTTCACCCCGTATGCTTACCTTGTTCTTGGCTCCTCCCGCTTACCTTGGGAAAATGGCTACTGCCGCATCTGCTAGTCGCCCTATCCAGCGTCCCCGGAATGGCTATGGTGTTGCCTCCCATCTTGTTCCTCCCAAGGGCCTACTAGGGTGCATGCACACTACCCACAACTTTATTCTATGGAGCGAACATCGTGGGTGTCCCCCTCGAGTGACGTCAACATCCAGGTATTTAGCTTGCTCGCAATTGCTAGCTAACCGAGTTAGCAAAGACTGTACTAGGACTGGATGAATGGAACTCCTCCGGTCTACGCTGCTCTGCCACTTCCGTGCAGCCTCTGGAAGCTCTTTCTCTGACCTTTGGGGTAACTAGTAACCTGGGTACCCGCTCCTCGGGGGCCCTTCCTTCTTCTTTCAGGTGCCTTACTGGGATCAGGTACTCGCTCCTCAAGGGCCTGCTCTCCCTGCCTCGGTGCCTGGAACTATCTACTTCTGCCTGGTGGAAACCTTCTACATCACAGCTACCATCTAGTGAGTAATCTAATTCTTAGTCTATCTCATCTACAGCTTTGCCGTGCTGGGAGCCCTACACCGAAACCTCCCTGTATCATCTTGGTGAGAAGGGTCCCTCTGCCGAGAGTCCCTGGACTGCTCCTTCAGAACCTGCTCACTACTGCCACCTCTGGTGGCTTACATCTGCTATATAATAAAGACAATTCAGTGTTTTTGCATCCTGAGTCTAGCCCAGTACTGTGGCTCCCCACGGGGCTCCTCTCCGTGGGCATGGTCAACTGCCACAGTACCTAAGAATCCACCCAAACACCTCAAAACCCTAACACTGCCAGATTGCCTGGTATCAAAGACAGGGTGCTGGGCTTGATCGACCCTTGTCTGACCCAGCATGACACCTCTTATGCCCATTAAGTTATCAATCAATAGTAGTCAGGCCTGGCGCGGTCTGCTCCTTTCTCTTTCTACATACGGTTTATTGTTCATGTCTAATCTAGGAACCATTTAACTTTAGAATACATAAAAATAGGACACTTTCTGAAATAAAAGCCCAGTGACTGTGTTACTGGGAAATAATTGCAGCAGGCATTGCCAGATCGGTAGGGCAAGGGAAAATGTAAAATGTACAGTGACTACATAATCACCTTTATTATCACCTACAGTGTTATGGATTATACAGCACATTCAGAAGGAAGGCGCAGAAGGTTCTTTTCACTTTTATTTCCCTGCTTTCTTCTGTTTCTCTCCCTATGCATAGGTCATTACCATTCTTAAAATGTATTATTTTCTCTGTATCATCTGCTGGGAAATAGGCACAAAGATTAGTAGTGGCATACAGAGCAAATTTCTTCTCTGTCGTTTCGTTTGGGCAATTTTCTTTTTTTTAATTTAATTTTTTTTTTTTTCATTTTTTATGGTTTCGGAAAATAGTGCATGATATTTACAAAGTGCCCACTAATTAGAAAAAGAGAATAACTTTAAAACATGCACAAGCATGCCCATATACACAGCTATAAGGACACATGCATGCTTTGTGCACACAAATAGGTGCACACTACATAAAATATGCGTAAATCTAACCCACAATATGTTCACGTATCAAAAATACACAGCATGTATTTTAAACATAGCTGCATAAGTTTTGACTTATCTGGCTAAGTGGCAACAAATATTCAGCTAAGCAGCACTTTGGTGACTTATCCTTCTAAGAGGAGCTTTTTAAGAATTATCCAGCGAAGTAAAATAGCCGGATACGTAAAAGAAAAGTGCTGGATAGGCAGATATGTAAGATAGATGGAAAACTAGTATTTTATGACTTATCTAGCTACGTTTAAAATACATGCTGTGTATTTTTTGATACGTGAACATATTATGGGTTAGATTTACGCATATTTTATGTAGTGTGCACCTATTTGTGTGCACGAAGCATGCATGTGTCCTTATAGCTGTGTATATGGGCATACTTGTGCATGTTTTAAAGTTATTCTCTTTTTCTAATTAGTGGACACTGTTTGTAAATAGCATGCACTATTTTCCGAAACCATAAAAAATGAAAAAAAAATTTGCCACCACATAGCTGGATAAGTAAAAAATGACCTGGATAAGTGGTAAGCATTTTCAGGCGTGTGTATTTGTGTTCCTAATTTTCAACATTTACCAAAGGAAATTTAACTCATGTATTTTCCTTGTACTTGTCGAATTTTACGCATGTAAATGATCAAAGTTTATAACATGCATACATGAAAGAAATTACCAGTTAAACCAATTAGTCCACCAGTTTGCCCAGTGTATCTCTAGGTCATCAAGACCCCTCTGGTTCTTCAGCCTGCACTCCCCCCAGTTTAAACAGATCCCTCATCCACTCAATATTTGCCTATAAAGAATTCTATTCTGACTTATACCTGATAAATACCAGGTGTAAATATATACAGGTAAAAGCCATGCATGCGTTCTGTTTGTAGGTTCTAAAATAGCACCTTATAGAGATGTGAATTGGTTCAGGAATCATTTCCGGTATCATGTTCGTACAACCGTGGGAAATCTTCGTTTCCCGTGGTTCTCACCACTTTTTTTTTTTTGGCTGTCCCAAGCCGAAAAAAAAAGACCCACCCCAACCCTTTAAATCTAATTATTTAGCATCCCCCACCCTCCCAACCCCCCAAAACTTTCCTAAAGTACCTGGTGGTCCAGCAGGGGTCCCAGGAGCTATATCCTGCTCTCGGCCGTCAGCTGCCAATAAACAAAATGGTGACGATGGCCCTTTGCCCTTACCATGTGACAGGGGCTATTGGTGCCATTGGCTGGCCCCTATCACATGGTAGGAGCAATGGATGGCCCACACCATTTTTTTAAGATGGCGCCAGCCGTCCATTGCTCCTACCATGTGACAGGGCTGATTATTTTCAGCAACATTTTAAATTATTTTGAATAAATATTAAGTGCAGTGTCATTTCTCATATGTATAATTGTATGCGAGCATGAATGATTGATAGGATTGTATGCATATGTGCAGCACAGGTAGAGACTGGATTAGTGTAAGGATGAGAGAGGACTGCTGTAAGCAGGTGTATTAGGCTGCCTCTGACAAAGCACTTAAAACAAATGAGGGTCACATCTGCTGGAAAGAAAGAAAGTAGTGTTGTCTTTTTAAAAGCAGCTTTTGTCATAAGGAAGTTCAACCAATGAGTTACGAGCAAAGTATTTTGTTATCTGTTGTGCTCATGTTATGTGACACAGTTAGCAAATTAAACTAGTCTAAACAATCCCCACTCAAAATAAATCCAATCCGCAACAGGGGTTAAGCAAAAGAGAAATTCTGTTTGCACGTCTGAAATCTTTCAGTGTGAATCAGTTTTAAAAAAAAATATAACAATACATCTTTCTTTGTAATCTGCCTTGTGCCTTTCCTAGGAAAAAGGCAGAATATCAAGTGGAAAATAAAGCAGAGAAAGTATTTTTTTTCACTCAGCACCTCATTTAACTATGGAATTCATTGCCAGAGGAGGTGGTAAAAGCAGTTAGTATAGTTGGGTTTAAAAAGGGTTTGGTCAGTTCCTGGAGGAAAGTCCCTAAACCATTATTAGCCATGGAGACTTGGGGAAGCCACTGCTTATCTCTGATTATGAGCAAGAAGGACAGGATCCATTCTTTAGGATCTCACTGGGTACGTGTACCCTGGATTGATCCCTGGCAGAAGGACATCAAATCTTCACAAGAGTACACTGTTCTATTTGAACGTTTCACTCTGCATGTAAAAGTGGCCCCTAACCCCTCACTACTACCTAAACCTCACCTTGAGTTACTAGGTGAGCCTCCTAATAGAGATATAAATAAATAGCTTACTACTACAAGGGCCTTGTAGATAGTCTCTCTCTCTCTCTCCGCTTCTCCCCATGGTGAAATGCCTGACAATTATTATTTTTATAAGAAATGATGGTTGTAAGTTCTGTTGACAAAGCTATGCACACCAAATACCAGGTGTAATTGTGTGTGCCTGTAGCTTTGCCAGGATCATTTTCCAAGTGCACTTATGCTTGTAATTTTGTTTGAAAATTTGTACAAATGCTGAGCAAATTTGATGGCTTAACTTACACATGATGTTACAAAATTATCCCCTTTGAAGGTAATTTCTAAACTATTTTCACAGGTAAAACAAAACAAAAAAAACCAACAGTATTTTATCTGCAGAAATGAGCGTTTGTAAAATTGACCATCTAATACGCAATATAACGTATGCATGTATGACATGTTTTCATGGAGGCATTCTTGTGTGTGTGGGGGGGGTGGGGGGGGGGGGGGGGAGGCATTTGCACTCATGCAAAAACTTCCCTGAAATTTTATGCATAGAGTCTAGAAGGTAGAATTGCCGGGATTTCACATTTGACGTATACCTGGTCCACTGAGGGTAAAGCAAAGCTTTCCATGCAGAAAAAGGCTCACCTATGTGGGTCAGAATACACGTGCACAGCCTGTATGTGGGGATTTTTACCCACATATCAGAGAACATTTCTTGGGGCAGAGTTAGGGAACAATTCTGAGTTATGCACTATATATATATATATATTTTTTTTTTTTTTAATTTTAAACTGTGCATATCTACGCTTTGCCAGAAAAACCATCCACCCATATTACCAGGTAATAAATATAGAGGTCCATATTCAAAACCCATTTAGAAAGATGACATAACATCCATCTAAATGCCAAACCTGGTTAGAATTTAGCCAGAGAAGAAGGAGGTGGGTCCAGGGGCAGGCAAGAAGCGTTCTGAGGAGCAGACTTAGCTGCATAAGTTGAGAAGCCACTGATGCTCCCTTTTGTAAGTCATGTCACTCTTCATTACCTCAAGTAAAAACTTAGAGGATGACTTTCAAAGAACTCTGTGCAGCCTCATACACACACGGAGGTCTACCACAGTATTTTATAATATGAACGTATCGGGTATGCGCCGATTCTAAAATATGCATACTTCCACTCTCTAACATGTGCACCTATGTTTCCTTACACATGGAAATCAGTAGGAAATTGCCTAACTCGTCCTGGTTCAGGGAGCCCGAAACCCAAACAAGTTTTTCCTAAAATTTCGGGAAAACTTCGTTTTTGGGTTTAGTGTGCGCTAACTTAAAATTTTAGCGCCCACTAATGGGAGCTAGGGCACCCTAATACGAAATTTCCTGCGGCGGGCCGAAAACAAAGCTTCATCTTTAGATATCCAGATATCAGCAATGCATTGGAAGTGCATAATTATCCTACCTATTTTCAAAACATAAGCACGTATGTGACCCCTTTCTGCAAATTCCAGACTCAAGGCATGCTAATTAAAGGGGGGAGGGGTCTTCTCTGATTTCTACTAATTCTGCACTAGTGTGTCTCTTGTCTACAAGCACAAGGATTGCAGTGGAAGTCATTCCAGAGTTAACTAAGCTCTGAATATGACTGTGGAAGGATCCGAATCTTATTATTTGCTTGGGAAAAAAAAAAGTGAGCAGTTTATCTCTATATATCTTGCGCTTCAGATTAAAGAGTTGATACTACTTATTGAATGAAATAAGTGCCTTTATTGTGACAAAGTTTCAGTGATAAACTGTTCCTTTCCATTGTTTTCATTGAAATAACATGAATCTATTGTTAAACTGTAGTCAAACTTTAAGTCAGTTCTTTATTGATATTGTTTTGCATTACTCTTTGTAAGAAAAATATTGGTTGACATGCAGAGTACTACACCTTGCAATGTAAAATAGATTAACTTGCAAGTCTACTGTGATCTGGCTGCATAGCATATCAGCAAAAGGCCTGTAGTGGAAGTAATTTCCAGAATTAACTAACCCCTGGATGCACTAAGCCGCAATGGTTTTTCATGGGAGGGGACCCACTATTGTAGGGAGAGGATGTCACTAGGGGTGTGCATTCATTCCCTACGTATTTGTAATCTGCAACGTATAGGGCCATATTCGTTGTATTCATGGGGAAGCGAAACGTATCGAGATTCCCCCAAATACAATGAATCTTCGCTGAATTATTCGGCTGTCTAGAGGAAAATTTAAACCAACCCCCCACCCTGCTGACCCCCCCCCCCCCCAAGACTTACCAAAACTCCCTGGTGGTCCAGCGGGGTCCGGGAGCGATATCCTGCACTCGGGCCGTTGGCTGCCAGTAATCAAAATGGTGCCAATAGCCTTTGCCCTCACTATGTCACAGGGGCTACCGGTGCCATTGGTCAGCCCCTGACACATGATAGGAGCACAAGATGGCACTGGGTCGGCGCTAATTTCTGAAAGTAAAATGGGTGGCTTGGCTGCACATTTTACTTTCTGTATCCCGCGCACATACCTAATAGGGCCCTCAACATGCATTTGCATGTTGAGGGCGCTATTAGGTGCCGCGTGTTGGATGCACATTTTCCTCCTCTTACTGAATAAGGGGTAAGGGAAAATGCGCATCCAAGAGCAGGCTAACAGTGCGCTCCGTCGGAGCGCACTGTACTGTACCGGCCTGTAAGGAAGGACCCAGAGAAGCAAGCAAGCTGCAAAAGGAGCAGTTACCCATCCTCCTGCTGTTTTGAAGTTTTAGCTCTGTCTGGAGACAGTAGGAAAGCATTTCAAAAACTTGTGCACATACACAAACCAAATAGACGTGGTATTCACCTACAGAGCCAAGAGCTGAGTTCAGCAACATTATAAGATTGCAAGATTAAATAATCTAAAGCTAGCAGAGAGTTCTACTTAGTATCTTGCGAAAGGAGAGTTAATTCATGCATTTTCATACTAATGTGAAAGTTATTTTTTTCTTATCCGATTGCTTCAGTAAAACCTCATCTGTTGCAATTACTATACTGTGTTGAACTGTTTATTGCTACTAAGACCCCAATTATTGCAGGCTGAGAAGTAGCAAGCGCACAAGGGATATATTGAATTTGTTCTTCTAGTCAAAAGTGCAGAAATTTACAGCCACATTCCATCTTAAAGAACTCTGGTAAAAGTGAGGCAATTGTTGTTTAAAGTAATGCATTTCTCCTCCCTGCAATGACCTCTTTCCACCTGGAGAGCTTCAATTGAGAGGTAAGAGAGGGTTGTACGTATATTTGACGAATGAAAAAAAAAAATGATGACTAGCTCACACAAGATCCCCGTTTATGCGTGGAAGTTGGTATATTTTCAAACATACACGGAATTGAAATCACCCGTTTGCCGAAACCTCCACCAGTTCACCTCTTCCAGGTCAAGACCCTCCTAAGTAGTTGTTGACTCTGAACTCCACCCAGTTCACCCACACCTCCCACCCAACCAAAAATAAACAATAAATGAGTCTGATGTAAACTGCATAAGAAAATTAGCAGGGGTAAAATTATGCAATAAGGTACGTAAGTTTCCTATAAAATAGCAACTTGCGTGCATCTCTTGGCCCCATCCCAGAATGCCCCCATTTTTTTGCATGTAAATACGCATGCGAGACCAAAAATGTGCGCACACTATTGACGTTTATAAAATAGTGTGTACACTAATTTTACACACATAAATGTTTTGGAAATTCACCCTTTAGAGTGCCTGAATGTGATCTGCTTTGAAGCGGCTGAACTGTCATGAAAAGCAGAATCTAAATTACTAAAAACAAGTTGTGCCTTGGGATTTTGAGTACAGTGGATGATTCTCAACTCCAAAACCTCTTCAGATGTTTGCATTATATGAAGCCTTTTGAAGTTTATTCTTTAAAACCTACCTACAACCTCCCAGCTCTGGGAACATCCTCGTGCTGGCTCTTGGTTTCCATATAAGCTGACTTTCCTAATTCTGATGTGCTTTGGGGGATTGATGAACAGGCCATTGGCAATGCTGGGATAATATATATTTTATGTCTCTGTTCAGCCGCAAGCATGAATGGGGATTGGTCCCTTCTTGAGAAAGCAATGAATGAATTAATAATAAGTGCAGCACCTGAAGCTGAGACAGTAGCAGAGAAGGCTGATTCCTCCTGCCAGCTCCATCTGGGAGATGAGGTTAAGGGGGTTGGGAGGTAGGAATTTGGGGGCGGAGGGCAGATTGTGGTTGGTGCAACTTTTTTTTTTTTTTTTAAGATCAGGAGCCCGGCAGGGATTGATGGAGGATGATTGATCATGGTGGAGGAATTCTTTTTTTGTATTGTTTTTAAGATCGGTTGTCAGGAGGGATAACTTTACAGCAGGGGAACTAGGTATTAGTTTAAGGTTGGGAATAATTTTAAGATCAGAATGAGAGGCGCATCTGGGGGATGGGATTTTTGTCTATGGAGTGCCAGGGGAGAAGAGTGAGTACAGCTTTTTTTTTTTTTTATTATTATTATTATTATTATTTTTTTTTTTTTTTTTTTTTACAGAGGACATAACTGTTTAGCATTGATTTTCAGTGCTAACAGGCTAAGTTTAGTCAAAGAACTCCAGCCACATTAAATCTAACCGGTCAAATGTTGACCAGCTAGATTTAAGACAATTTTAAACTGAAAACCCACTTAGCTAGACTCCACTGAAAATTCACCTAAAGATAGCCAGCCATCATCTAGGTTGATTTTAAAAGGAACGCCTGTGTGCCCATAAACGCACGTATCAGCGTGTGAGCGGAGATATGCTGCAATTTTATATCGTGCACACAAGTACGCGCATACCATTTAAAATCCCCCTGCCCTGCATCTGATTGCACGTAATCTTAAGTGGCAGCTTGAGTAAATGTTCCATGAGTATTTCCGCTAGGGCTTTAGCTGCTTTTATGTGCGTATGCAGACAGATTTTAAAACACGCTTGGAAAAACTGTTTTTTTCCCTTGCGCAATTAGTCTACCAGTTTGTCCAGTTGATACTGAACTCTTCCAGACCCCTCTGGTTCTTCATTGTGTAAGTCCCCTGCTTGAGGCTGAACCCTTTTGCTGTGCTGAAAGCCCTAAAACCCGAGATCACTAGACTTCCTCCTCATCAGGACCAGCAGAAAAGTAACGCGGATAACACACAGACGTGCGCCATGCTCAACTTTTTTAAAATTCGGAGATATGCACGTAAGTCTTCATCCTGCCCAGGAACCCCTATGCCCGCCCCTTTTTTTGAAAAAAACGCTATGTGTGTGTGTGTGTAACGGGAGCTACGCGTGTAAGCGGGCAACTTTAAAAATCTGTGCGGCACACGCCGGCCTGACTTGTGCATATATCTCCTGGTTTTGGTGTGAGCAGGGCTTTTAAAATCGACCTGTATCTTATTTGTTGTATCTTATTTGTCAACCATATTCTAAGCTCCAAGGAGCAAGGACTGCCCTCTTATGTCTCTGTGCAGTGTTGCATATGCCTAAAAGTGCTATACAAATAATAATTTCTGGAGTCTCATCTATTCCAATGCAGTGGAGACATTTTGTATGGGAATTGTTTGGGTGGGGGAGGGGAGAAGGGTTCTCTACTAGGAATGTGCATTTATTCTGAACAAAGGCAAAAAATAAGGTCATTTTCACTATGTTACAAATGGAGCAAACAGAAAATAATCTCAGACAAAAATCAACCAAAAATCTTTTGATATTTTTATATTTGTTGCATTAAAAAAAAAAAAAGGACCTCCAGTGGCCTAGTGCCAAGGAAATGATAATGGTACTGGCCACACTGCAAGAAGGCACAAAGTGCTGTCACTTTGGTGCTGCCCACAAGCTGACAGTGCCATTTCTAAGGTGCCAGGACATCGGTGGGAGTGACTGAGCATCCTGCCTCCCCATTTTGCCACTAGATCTTGGAAGGGATAAGAGGGAGCTAGGGTGGGAGTTTCTCAGCCATGGCACTTCACAAGCACCTGGTCCTGAGTCCACTCCAGGCAGCCCCCAGACCTAGGTCTCTGTGCAGCTTTTCATTTTCTAGTGGATGAAGCAATCCCTAGGCCGGGACTGAGGCCAGCTCAGGCCTAGACCTCAGTACCAGGCCCAGTCCAGGCCTAGGTCTTGGTGCAGGGTCCTGCCCCAGACCTAGATTTATGCACCAGGCCCTGCCAGACCAGGAGATTGCTTCTCAGTCCACTTCAATGGAAAACATAAAACCAATGGGACAAATAAATGAAACTTTATTTTTTATTTTGTTTGAAATTAACCAAATAAATGAATGTGATCTATGAAACAAACCAACAAACTGAAATGAAAATCTTGCATCTGCACGTCCCTACTCTGCATAAAAGTTGTTATCCTGCCAGAAGCCACAATAGCATTATTGTGACAAATTTAGCAAAAGGGGAAACAGACTTTCAAGTAGTTGGCTTACACAGTTCTACAGACACCTCAGCTTTTGCTGCATAGGAGAAGCAACATTAATATCAAATGTGTTTTAGTTTAAACAGGATGTTGATTTTTGGGGAATGATAAGTCTTTTTTTTTTTTTTTGCTTTTGGTTTTTTGCTTTTGGTTATGTGTTTTCTGGCTCAGTAGTTTTCTCCTCCTTTATTCTTCCATCTGAATTGAAACCAAGGCCCTCAGCCTTCTTTTGCAACTATCAGGGGGGGTCACAAACTTCAGATCCTTCTAGAAACAATCTAACATGGCGTGGTCCCAGACTGCTGCTTGAGCCAGTTAACTAGCAAACAGAGGAACTCTCTCTGTGTCCTTGAATTTTAAAAAGGTGAATTTCAAAAGCCCGCTGGGTGCATCAATTAGGAGATGTGCGAATGCGTCAGGCTGGCGGATGCCAAGCAGATTTTCAAAGCTGCCCAGATAGGCATATAAATACCGCTGCACGAACAAATGAAAAGTTTCCAAAAAGGGACGTAGGCATGGTCTGGGCAGGGAACGGGTGCTCTGGGATTTTAACATGAATTTTGCTCAGAAATACTTATGCACCCTGGCACACGTTGGGGTCCCCTGCCGTGTAACTTTACTTCTGCTATGGATGACGTGTAAGTCATAAAGCAAAAAATCCTAGGCAGATCAGCGGGGTTTTATGGGGCGGGTCTAACAGGGGGGAAGGAAGAATATTAAACCAAGGGAGTTTGGAAGTCCTATCCCTTACCTGGGAATGAACTGGAAAAATAGCCAATGGCGTCGGCTCATGTGGCATTTAAAATCCCCCCCCCCCCCCACTTATGCAGTAGAAGTGGCATTTGTGTGCACAGGCGTGCGTCCACTTAAGTTGCACGCATATTTGTGCATATTTTATAAAATGCCCGCGTCCCTGGGTGTGGGCCGACGAATGCCCATGCTCTGCTTTGAAAGGTACCGTCCCTGAGGTCAATTTCGAAAGAGTTTAGGCTACTAACTTTTGGAGTTAAGACTCCCTTTATTGTCCATTTTGAAAATTTACTAGGTTCAGTACCTAAATTCAGGACCCTAAAAAATAGGGTCGTAATTGGAGCATGAAAAAAAAAAAAGTTAGATGCGCAGCACTGCTTCTCAGCACTGGGCACCTAATTTAAGATGCCAAATTAAGGAAATCAGCCTTTTCTTTTTCAAATATTGGCCTCTATGTTCCTAGATGGATCAAGTCTATGTCTCTGGGGGCTTTTTTTCAGTACTGCTGCCAGTCTGTGCAGCTATTAACAGATGGCTTCAGTAAATAAAATCAGTTTATGGGCCAGGACTGAACCTGATATAACTATGCTATCAGAGATCAAGGCAAGAATCCTAAAATGTTAGAGCTAACCGAGTAGATTAAAATTTACTAAGTACTTACAATCCCTGTCCCTTGATCAGAAATTAATATGATATGGAAGACAGGGCTAGATTTAAGAGTACGGTGCCCGTAGGCAAAAAGCCAGGGATGGAGGAATCTGGCATCAGAAATCTGTTGCGACCATCGCTGCCCGTTTCCACTCCACCCTCCTTACCTCTTTGGCGACTCCCTCTTTGGTTGATGGAAGTTTGGCTGCCGAGGCGTCATCTTGCCGACCTCCTCCGGCGTCCCTGGACCGGCTAGACATTGCCTTCCGCCATGTTCTCCTGAGGCCTAGAGGTGCGCACAGCACGGCCCCGACTTAAGCACCAGCTGTGGCGTGAACCTCAGGGGCGTCCCCCTGAGATGACGTCATCCTCACCGGATACTTAAGGTCTTCGTTCTTGCTAGCTATTCGAGTTAGCAAGGATAGGTTTTTCTAGCTTCCTCCAGGTATCGCTGCAGATGGGATTCGCTCTCCGCATACCTTGCTACTCTGCCTCCTCGGACTTTACCAGGGGTACCCGCTCCTCGGGGGCCTCGCTCTCTCTCTTACTTTTCAGGTCACAGTCTGGAACCGGTACTTGCTCCTCAAGGGCCCACATTCCCGGACCTACTACCGAAAACAACTTCTGCCAGGAAGTCACCACTGCCTACAACACCAGTGAGTTACCATCTCTCTCTCAGAGCTTTCCCAGGAACCAGGTACTCGCTCCTCGAGGGTCTACTTCATTCCAGCCTCTGGGCTGCCTCAAGAGACTATTGTGTGAGTGTTACCATCCAGGTTCTGTTCCTGAACTCTGCATACTCTGCTTACTATCTCCAGTTTTTCTACAGCTCAGCCATCCTGGGATCGCTGTTCCAGTGCCCGAGGAACTACAGCCCAGCTGGGCTCTTCCAGCTCACTACTGCCACCTCTGGTAGTTCACTTCCAGTTTAATAAAAGAACTAGTGTGTGTCTGTCTCCCAACTCTGAGCCTGACCAGTGGCCCCTCTAGGGATCTTCCCCCATGGGCGTGGTCATCTGCCACCGGCCCAAGGATTCACCCACAAATATCACAAATAATAACAAAATCAAAGAGAAACAGAAAGAAAGAGTCAGAATTTGTGGACACCTTCAGAATTTTGTGCCTGTGCCTAAATACAGTCCTGATGGAAGCCGATACAAATGACATTTATCACTGTGGAATTTCTTTCACTTGAATGGAATCGGATTCAGCTTTCGTTTGCACTATCTGGAATCTGCAAGTGCAAGCTTGATTATGGTAATCTCACTACCTCAAAATAAAAGCAAATATTCTAGAAATGCAGTTCATTCCAGTAGTTTTAACTGCACTGCTCCTGCCAGAGAATCTGAAGGGAAGTATGAAAGGCAGCAAAGTGTTGTGGCCGTCTGGTAGCCCTCTTGAATATATAGAAATAAAGGGCATGGCTTACCCCTTTGCTGCAAGGAAAGGGAGTAAACCATGGGCTTTTTACAATGGGACATCCTTGCAGTTTCTGCACTAATACTTAGAAATGCAATCCTCTAATTAAACCTGGACAATTGCTGCGTTTGAGCATGCAGTAGTCCTGATACTCGGTAACAATAAGGCTGAGATAACTGTAAATCACCTAAGGCTGAGGAGCTTCTCTCTTCTGCTTTCACAGTGTGGGCAGTGGCTTTACACTTGGGGGTTCCCAGATTGTTAACTCTGAGAGGTGTTCACCAGATGGAAAAGCCCACAGAATTTACAGTAAAATAACGAGGTGGCCTCTTTTATTTAGGTTATAGGAAGCGATGCTTCAATTCCGATCTCTAGAGATGGAAAGTTCAAGCAGGCAAATAAATTTGCAGAGTTACATAGAAAAAATATTAAAAATATAAGTTAATTTTATTTACCTTTCATGAAAAAACTGTTGGTAGTAGTATATATATAAGTAAATATATAAATTCATAGGTAACAAAAAACAACAGTACCACAGCAATAATTATAGTAGTGCTAATGTGTATAAATCATAAATAAAAAGCCACTACTAAGGTGAATAATAATGATCATATTAAAGAATTGCACACTATTTTTTGTTTTTTTTTATAATTATATTAAATTAAAAGGGTAAAAAAAAAAGCCAGTTCATGACTTACCGAGCAGGTGAGCAGGCAGCAAAGTGAACTTGAAGGCCTGTCACACATGCACCAGCAGACCTCAAGTGCTTTAAATCACTACTGGCAAAAAAAATCCTGCTGAAAATAGCATTGTCTGCCTTGCCTAAGATACTTCAAAAACTAACTCAAGTCTTAGAAACGCCATGGATGCAATAAATCACGACAATTGCTTCCTTCACTTGTGAAGCAGCACGGTGTTAATGAGCACATCAATACCTCTTTTCGTAATGATTGCTTTCGTGATCATTTAAAATTGTTTCTCATGTGGAAAACATATGTTGGTACAGTGTTGGCAAACTCATCAATACCCCACTTGAGACCCCTGTTTCACCATATAGCAATGGCTTCCTCAGGGTCTATTTCAAGTCTTGAATGGGGTAACGCTGTTGATGAAAGCTTTACATCCGCTCAAATGCTGCTGCTCAGCAAACAAACTGTTTTTTTACTTACAGCCACTCAGATGTTGCTGCATTTTGCACCAACATATGTTTTCTACATGAGAAACAATTTTAAATGATCAAGATAGCAACCATTATGAAAAGAGGTATTGATGTGCTACTTCACAAGTGAAGGAAGCGATTGTTGTGATTTATTTCATCCATGGTGTTTCTAAGACTTTAGTTGGCTTCTGAAGCATCATAGGCGAGGCAGCACAATCCTATTGAGGCAACAGAACACTATTTTCAGCAGGGGGTATCCCAGTAGTGATTAAAATCCTTTGAGGCTTGCTGGCACATGTGTCAAACGCCTTCACATTTGCTTGCTGCCTGCTCAGTAATGGCCAAATTTTAAATCCTCCACGCGCAAAAAAACAGGGGTTAAGCGCATGGCCGGGCCTTACACATGCCAAAGTGCTGGGCCCAGTTAAAGGGGTGAGGAGGAGGGCAGGAGGGGCAGGGCTGGAGGTGGCCATTTGCCGCTGTACCGGGGAGGGGATGGAGTGCGCGCGCGCAAGTTGCTACTGCTCCGTTGGAGCAGTAGCAACAAAATAAAAAAAATCAAAAGGTAGGAGAAAGGGATTAGAGGGTGGGAGGAAAGGGGAAGGGTGAAGCAGACTGGGAGGAAACTGGGGAAGGCCGGGATGCGTCACCGTGTGGGAATTGCGTAACTGCTCCCCCCCTTGCGCGTGCCGCATGCACATATTTTATAACACGCGCGCAGCCATACATGTCTTATAAAATATGTGCATCCTTGTGTGCGCGCCAGGTCCCGCGTGAACGTAGACGCACGCGTACTTCATTTAAAATCTACCGTAAGTCATGAACTGACACTTTACCCCATTTAATTTTATTTTTTATGTTTAATAGTCGAGTGCAATAATTTAATATGATTATTATTTTGCACATGTATTATTCACCATAGTAGTGTTCTTTTGGTTGTGGTGTATCTATATGTATATCTATCTATATATCTATATAGAGAGAGATATAGACAGATATAGATAAAACAAAAATAAAAGACTACACACATTTTATGCAAAAAATCCTTTTTTAAAAAGTATCATAAAGCTCTATTACAAGTTAATCACATATAAAATTGATATCATTTAAAAAGGATACAACCCACAAAATTGCATACTTTTTATTATTTGAGTATTCAAATGTTATGTATATGTATATTGGTGTTATTTAAGAAATGTGAATTTTCATCTAGCAGATGTTCTAGATCTTTGCATGGTAAGTATGAAGCTATTTAATCACTGTCCTTTCTCTTGTATATTTCTTCTATTTCCTTTCTTTGTTATGTCTAATAATTGTCTTAACTCTCCCTCTCTTACTATCTCACTTTGATATTTGAGAGACCTACTACACTATTCTTTAACTAACATAAAAGGAAAGAAAACTAACTACACAGTCACCAGTTATCTTCATGCTTCTAAACATGTTCCCTTTAGTGTATGTCAGGATAGCTTGTTATTTTATTTAAAAGGTTCTTATATGCCTTTTATTTATTATTTATTTATTATCTAATATACAATTAGAATTGTACAATCAGCACCTACTTTTAAAAAGAGACTCAAGACCTGGTTGTTTAACCAAGCATTTCCTTAACCCCAACAACCAAGCTCTTAACTGCATCACTATCGACATCAGCCTCGACATAGTCAGTACCAGCAATTATACCAGCATTTATACTCATTTTATTTAAAATATATTGTATTTAAATTGTATTTAAATTATAATTCCCATGTTCATTTTAATTTATTATTATTATTTATTATTTATTTATCCAAGTTCATCCTACCTTGTTCATTGTAAGACATTATTCTATATATTGTCAAGTTATTTGTTACAATGTAAACCGGTGATTAGTAACTATGTTACCAGAACGTCGGTATATAAAACTGTCAAATAAATAAATAAATAAATAAATAAATGCCATTTATAGCCCTAAGCAGTGAACATGATAAATTCATACACAATATAATACACAAAAACAACAAATTCAAAACAGTATGGATGGACTTAGAAAGAAGAAACATGGACTAAAATCATCAGTATATGCCAGGGCCAATAGAATAATGGTTTAATAAGGCTCAGACATTAAATGCTACATTAAAGAAATAGGTTTTCAGCACCTTTATTAACTCTAATACAGCTTGAGAGGAACAGTGTCACATGCAAGGAGTTCCAAGTGTCAGGCCCATGACTGAAAAGAACCATTCATGGGTCTCAGCAAGCCATGACCTCCAGATGGAGGAAACCTCAAATAAACCTTGCTGGGAGGACCTCAGGGTATGATCAGGACTATAAATATGCAATATCAAGTTTGCCCAAGGAGGGAGATCGCTCCCGAGCAGTTTGTGTATAAGCAGGATAGCTTTGTACTTAATGAGCCAGGCAATGGGCAGCCAGTGACGCTGAAACAATACAGGAGAGATATAGGCTCTCTTCTTCTTGCTGGAAATCAGTCATGCTGCAGAGTTCTGCAATAAATGTAAGGCTCAGAGGTCAGCAGCTGGCAAGCCAAGGTGCAACAAGTTATAGTAGTCAATACTGAGAAGAATTATGACTTGTATAATTGAGTAAAATTCTGAACTGCCGAGCAATGGTTTTAGAGGTTGAAGTAGGCACAGCTTTTAGTAACTGGTCTAAATAATTGACTTAATCTGCTACTGCAGATGGAGATTCTTGTCCAATATGATACCTAGGCTCTTCATGTAGACTACATTTGGAATGGTAATGTCTTCAAAAACAAAGGGGGTCATTTATCAAAATGTGGTAAGGCGTTTTCGCATGCGAAAAGCCCCATTAACACATGCGATAGGCCCTTACCGCATGCAAAAGCACCATATCGTTTGGTGCGATGCAAATTTGAAAAACAGGAGGAGTTAGGGGCGGGGAATGAGCTGGGTTTACCAGTCTGTGAAGTGCTATCGCACAGACTTAACGCTGATTTTAACTACACTTTTTTCAGTAATGTTAAGCCGTGCAATAGCTTGCGTTATGGGGCGGTAAGGTTTTATCGCATTTCGCGATGTCTCTGGAAAGGCCTGTTTTTGTAGATTTGAAGCTCCCGGTGCACCAGCCTAGCCATATCGGGGGGGGGGGGGGGGGGGGGGGGGGGGAGGGGGGGAGAGAGAGAGAGAGAGAGAGAGTGAGAGAGGCCATGTTGTCTTCTCCCTATATCCCTTGTTCCATGTACCACCTCCAGGCGATCTTGTTGTTCTCAGTTTAAATGTAAACCGATGTGATTTGTATGACATACAGGAACACCGGTATATAAAAATTAAAAATAATAACAATAATTTGTATCCCTATGGTAGGCCCACTTAGTAACTCTAGGTGGGGTTTAGGTATAAGTGTGGGGGGTTAGGGGCCACTTTGACATTCAACGTGAGAAGTACGAACAGAACAGTGGTCTCTTGTGAAGATTTGATGGCCTTCGGAGTGAGGAAGCTCACCCAAAGATGAGATTTGAGCAAGGTTCTCTCAACCTAGCTTGATGGACTCTCTACCTGGATAACATCAAGCATCTCGATGCAATGGAACTCCATGGTGGGTTATCACTTTGAATACATGACAAAGGGCTACTGATCTGCTACCTGACTGATGGAAGAGACTATGGGATAAGTTGGGGAAAAGTCTTCCCCTTTTCAACCCTTTTCCTCTGGCTTTTACTTTAATTGGCAGAAGAGGACCCCAGCTAACCTCCCCTGATGCCAATGCTAATGGGTGTTGCTCCTGCAGTTAATGCTGTATATCAGCATTTGTCAGATGACCATCTTACTTCCCCTGATGGATATCCTTTCTGCAGATCAAAATGTGGGTCCTCCTTAACTTTGAAATGCCTCCAGATTAGGGATTTGTTCCATGATCCTCTCTCTATATCCTTAGGGGTGGATGCTGGCACTAGAGTTGAGATATAGGGTAGACTAGAGGAACAATGCCTTCTATTCCTCAATATCCTCAGTTTTTTCTATCTTTTCTATCACTGAAGTGGAGGTTAAGATGTTACTATCTAATCCTACCATATTTTGTTCAGATAGTTATTCTTCAATATCTTCTGATTCAAGAGACCCAATAGAAGACCCTTCCTCAGAATCAGCTGATGCAAATACTGTCTGAATTGCCTCAACAACAGTAGCTAAAGAAGAGTGTGATTCTGGTTTTGGGCATTTTGCTTCTGCTATCTCTCCTGACCTATTACTGTCCACCTTGGATTGCTCTCCCACCTTTTCCCTCTGCTCCAAAACAACAGGAAGAAGAGCAAGCAGTGGTGGTATAAACTCTCCAAATTTCTTCTACCTGGAGCTGCCTTCTTCTACTGCCATTCTGGACTTGAAAAAGTCTCTCTTCAATTTAGGTGGACAGCCTTTTTTTTTTAATTTGCTGTGCCTGCCAACTTTCCTTCATCTACCTTTCCCTGACATGATGGAATTGGTTCAGGTGAAGTTAGTAAGAACATAAGAACATGCCATACTGGGTAAGACCAAGGATCCATCAAGTCCAGCATCCTGTTTCCAACAGTGGCCAATCCAGGCCATAAGAACCTGGCAAGTACCCAAAAACTAAGTCTATTCCATGTTACCATTGCTAGTAATAGCAGTGGCTATTTTCTAAGTCAACTTAATTAATAGCAGGTAATGGACTTCTCCTCCAAGAACTTATCCAATCCTTTTTTAAACACAGCTATACTAACTGTACTAACCACATCCTCTGGCAACAAATTCCAGAGTTTAATTGTGCGTTGAGTAAAAAAGAACTTTCTCCGATTAGTTTTAATTGTGCCACATGCTAACTTCATGGAGTGCCCCCTAGTCTTTCTATTATCCGAAAGAGTAAATAACCGATTCACATCTACCAGTTCTAGACCTCTCATGATTTTAAACACCTCTATCATATCCCCCCTCAGACGTCTCTTCTCCAAGCTGAAAAGTCCTAACCTCTTTAGTCTTTCCTCATAGAGGAGATGTTCCATTCCCCTTATTTTGTTAGCCCTTTTCTGTACCTTCTCCATCGCAATTATATCTTTTTTGAGATGCGGCAACCAGAATTGTACAGAGTATTCAAGGTGCAGTCTCACCATAGAGTGATACAGAGGCATTATGACATTTTCCGTTTTATTCACCATTCCCTTTCTAATAATTCCCAACATCCTGTTTGCTTTTTTGACTGCCGCAGCATACTGAACCGACGATTTCAATGTGTTATCCACTATGACGCCTAGATCTCTTTCTTGGGTTGTAGCACCTAATATGGAACCTAACATTGTCTAACTATAGCATGGGTTATTTTTCCCTATGTGCATCACCTTGCACTTATCCACATTAAATTTCATCTGCTATTTTGATGCCCAATTTTCCAGTCTCACAAGGTCTTCCTGCAATTCCTACAAGTGTTTGACCTCGATTGCTGTGCCTGTCCATCCAGGCCTTATGTTCCTAGGTGGGACTGACTCTGTCCTCGACTGCTGTGCCTGTCCGTCCAGGCCTTATGTTCCTACAAGTGTTTGACCTCTGTTCTGGAATGCTGTGCTTGTTTGTCCAGGCCTTATGTCCAGTCCTAACGGCTGAATCCTTGTTGCAAATGGAAACCTCAGTCTCTGGCAATTAAAACTAGTAATCCTTCACAGCATGGATCCTTAAATAAAACAAACAGTTTTCTTTAGTTTCAGGGCAGAGAAGAGGACTTCCTCCATCTTGCTTATGAAGTCATGATCTGTTTACAAATGTTTAAATCCTAACAATTTGTACCATTATACACTCCTAGTGGCCAATCCATTCCAGGCAGCCCTTTCCTGCTCAAAGAAAGGGAACTCTCCCCGGTGTTGCAGCCTCTCTCTTAGTACCTGTTGACCATTGTTCAGAATGAGAAAAGATCTCTAAGGTACTTAGTCTGTGGCAAACACAGTGAGACCATGCTCACAGTAAGACTCTGCTCCATGTTGCCATGCTTTGAAGGCTCGTGCTCCACTCTAGGGGCCAACCAATTCAAAGGAAGCCCTTTCCAGCTCTTAGGAAAGGGAACTCTCTATGGTGTTGCAGCCTATCCCATGACTTTTTATACTTTTCCTAGAAGCCTCTCATGAGGAATTTTGTCAAACGCCTTCTGAAAATCCAAGTATACTACATCTACCGGTTCACCTTTATCCACATGTTTAACTCCTTCAAAAAGTGAAGCAGATTTGTGAGGCAAGACTTGCCTTGGGTAAAGCCATGCTGACTTTGTTCCATTAAACCATGTCTTTCTATATGTTCTGTGAACTTTCCACTATTTTTCTTGACACTGAAGTCAGGCTAACCGGTCTGTAGTTTCCCAGATCGCCCCTGGAGCTCTTTTTAAATATTGGCGCTACATTTGCTATCCTCCAGTCTTCAGGTACAATGGATGATTTTAATGATAGGTTACAAATTTTTACTAATAGGTCTGAAATTTCATTTTTTAGTTCCTTCAGAACTCTGGGGTGTATACCATTCAGCCCAGGTGATTTAGCTTCCCTAATTTCTCTTAGCATTTCACTGCTCATCTCACCATCTTGTCCAGGTAGAAGGTAGTATACTCCTATCACTATAGTCTTCCCTGATACACAAGGGATTTCTACCCATAAAGATTCAATTTTGCATTTAGTCTCATGCAGAATGTTTATCCTGTTGTACTCTATACCATCCTGGACATAAAGCGCCACACCACCTCCTGGGTGCTCCTCTTTGTCATTGTGATATAATTTGTAACCCGGTATAGCACTGTCCCTTTGGTTGTCCTCCTTCCACCATTTCTCTGAGATGCCAATTAAGTCTATGACATCATTCACTGCTATAAATTCTAATTCTCCCATCTTACTTCTTAGAATTCTGGCATTAGCATACAAACATTTCAAAGTTTGTTTTTTGTTTGTATTTGCATTCTGCTTTTTTTAATTGATAGGGATGTTAGAATTTTTTTACCTCAGGTGAGTTTTTAGTTACAGGCACTTGGACTACTTTTCTTATTACTGGAACCTCACTGTCGGGATGCCCTAATTCTAATGCATAATTAGTATCCTTTGAAGATACCTCTCTCCGAATCTGTCGGCTTTCCCCTTTGTTCTAGTTTAAAAGCTGCTCTATCTCCTACTGGGAGTTTGGATATTACAAATATTTTTTTTATTTATTGGTACTATTATTGTACCCCTGCTCAAAGTACTGTGAATCTGGAGAATGGTCTGTCTTACACACACTGCAGCAAGCCATGCCATACCTGGTGCTGAAAAATTGCACACACAAAGACTGGCAGCTTGGTATAAACTCTTTGCTTCAGTCACTGTGCACTAGAGATGTGCATAGTTTTTTGTGTTCGTGTCGTTCTTCGTTTTTCGGCCGCCATGGAAAATGTCGTTTTTTTTCGGTTCGGGTCTTTTTTTTCGCGAAAAATCGATTTTTAGTTAGTGCGCGCTAACTCCCAGTTAGTGCGTGCTAACTCCCCGTTAGTGCGTGTTAACTCCTGTTAGTGCGCGCTAACTCCTGTTAGTGCGCGCTAACTCCTGTTAGTGCGCGCTAACTCCTGTTAGTGCGCGCTAACTCCTGTTAGTGCGCGCTAACTCCTGTTAGTGCGCGCTAACTCCTGTTAGCGCGCACTAACAAAAACCGTTAGATTTTGTTAGTTTTTGTTAGTTTTTGTTAGTTTTTGTTAGTGCGCACTAACAGGACTTAGCGCGCACTAACGGGGAGTTAGCGCGCACTGACTCCCGTTAGTGCGCACTAATCGGAAAAACGAATTTTTGCGAAAAAACAGGAAAATCCTGATTTTTTTCGGGCTCCCTGAAACATGCCAAATTGGACAATTTCGTTGCAATTTTCCAATTCAGCAAAAACGAATGCACATCTCTACTGTGCACTGCTTAGTCACCTCACCAGATAGACAGAGACAAAAATATCACCACATTCAATCCAGTGGGAGCACTGAGAGGCGAGGATCATCTTGCTGGTAGCTGAAAAGAATTGCTAAGTACAGCTTGAGGAAATATTAGAACTTAAAAGTTTTGGGGAAAAGCTAACTATTGGGGTATATTCTTTAGTGCCTTTGTGTGTCTGTATTAAATAGCTGGTCAGAAGGCAGGCAGAAACCAAGAGTTCTATATGTTTGTATTAAGTAGCTAGACAGAGGGCAGGCAAAAACCAGGAGTTTTGTGTGTTTATATTTCCCAACCACTCCTAGCTCATCCTTTAATTTATAGGCAGGTGACACTTTCACAATAAAAAAAAAAAAAAAAAATCAGCCGTTTAACTATATTTCAGAAATGCCCCATACCTTTAAGTGGATGGCGTCATTTTAAGATCGATGAAAAAAAATGATGTTATGAGGCCTGGTCCTAGGCTTCCATACCTAGCTCTTGGAGGTGGGACCAGGTCTTTTGGGCAAAACCCCAATGCTGGGCCCAGGCAAAGGCCTCGAACCAGATCTGGAGCCAGGCCTAGGCATTGCTACAGGATCAGGCCTCAGGCCAGGACCTAGAGTCAGGCCTAGGCCTAAGTGATGGGACCAGGCCTCAGGCCAGGCCACAGCACCAGACCTAGGCTTTAGCAAAAGGACAATGTCTTTGATCATGGTCTAGGCCTCTATGATGGGACCAGGCCTAGGCTTCAGAACATGGAACAGTTCTTGCTGTCTGGTCCAGGCCTCGGGCCATTCCATGGCCCTGGGCATAGGCCTCAGTGATGGGATTGGACCAACATATAGTGCTAGAACCGGATATCATCAATGGGATAAGGCCTCACATCAGGACAAATGCTAAGCCTAAGCCTTAGAGAATACCAGGCCTCACACTGGGTGCTGCAATCAGGCCTAGGCCTCAGAGATAGGACCAGGCCTCTGGCCAGGTCTAGACCTTGGCGATAGGACCAAGTCTTTAAGCCAGGCCCTGGTGCCCAACCTAGGCCTTAGCAAGGTAGCCAGGCCTCTGGGGTCTGTCCCTGCTGGAGACCTGTTTTGGATTTTTTTTTATTTTTAATGCATATATACTAAAATACCCAAAATATTTTTGGGAAATTTGTAGAAAGCTCTTTTTGATTCATTCCATTTCAAATTAACCTAAAATAGCCTCATTTGTTGCATTTTGCACATTTGCCTTAAACAAATGCATATCTCTAATGTAGTGGTAGCCAACTCCAGTGCTTGAGAACCACAAACAGATCTTGTTTTCAGAATATCCTCAATATAAAGGAACAATATAGATTTGCATGCACTGCCTCCATTATATGCATATTCTTTATGGGTATCCAGAAAACCAGGCCTGTTTGTGGCTCTTGAGGACCAGAATTCACCATTCTTGTCCTCGTGGATTATTTGAGCTTGTATTAAAATATTGTTTATAGTTAAAAAAAAAATACACTTTGAAATTCACATGTGGTTTAATCTACTTACCTGCTTAAAGATGAATTTTAAAAGAGATGTACGTGCAAAACTTATCAGATGTACGTGCATATAGGGCCTGATTTTAAAAAGCATTCACGCGAGTAAACTGAGTTGTACTCAAGTGAATGCACTTTACTCAATTTTGAAACTTACTACAATGAATACCACTGAACTGCCCATAGGATTTAATCATGCTTTACTCGAGAAAATGGTTTTTGAAAATTGCTACAATATTATGTTACATGTAAACGTGTAACTTCAATGTAAATGACCTCCATTGTGCATATGCGTGTCCATCTTATTTTATAAACCTCGCACATATGCGCTTAAGTACTGGTGCATGAATACATAGGCATGCTTAAAAAAGGTGGGATGAAGAGAGGCAGGGGCGTTCTGGGCCAGGGCCAACAGTTACATGCATAAGTTATTTTATAATCAGTGAAGTGGCGCCATGTAGCTAATTACTGACTGGGTGAAGGATCAGGTAAATATGGGGGCATGCATGCTGAATACCCAGGTGGGTTTAGATGTCCTAGAGATAGGCCAGGCAAACTGGTGGACTAATTGGTTACACTGGTCATTTCCTTTAAGCACATATGTTACAAACGGGCCGATACAGTAAAAAATGCGGGAGAGCGGGCAAGTGCCCGCTCTCCCAGCGCGCACACAGGACACTCGCCTGTGCGTGCGATACAGTAAGTTAATTTATTTAAATTAGGCGGTAAAAAGAGGCGCTAGGGACACTAGCGCGTCCCTAGCGCCTCTTTTTGGACAGGAGCGGCGGCTGTCAGCGGTTTTGACAGCCGACGCTCAATTTTGCCGGCATCGGTTCTTGAGCCCGCTGACAGCCACGGGCTCTGAAACCGGACACCGGCAAAATTGAGCGTCCAGTTTTCGGCCTGACAGCCGCGGGCCGAATTCAAATTTTTTCTATTTATTTATTTATTTATTTATTTTTACTCTTCGGGACCTCCGACTTAATATCGCTATGATATTAAGTTGGAGGGTGCACAGAAAAGCAGTTTTTACTGCTTTTCTGTGCACTTTCCCGGTGCCGGAAGAAATTAGCGCCGACCTTTGGGTTGGCGCTAATTTCTGAAAGTAAAATGTGCGGCTTGGCTGCACATTTTTCTTTCTGAATCGCGCGCGCATACCTAATAGGGCCCTCAACATGCATTTGCATGTTGAGGGCCCTATTAGGTGCCGCGGGTTGGACGCGCGTTTTCCTCCCCTTACTGAATAAGGGGTAAGGGAAAATGCGCGTCCAATTGCAGGCTAACAGTGCGCTCCGTCGGAGCGCACTGTACTGTATCGGCCTGAAAATGTGCTGACTTGTGCATTTAAAAGCCGCAAATGTTAAGGAAAACGTGCAATTATACTTTAAACTCGTGTCAATGCTAAAATTAGGAGCACAAATAGACGCTCAGAGGTGTATTTTATAAAATGTGCATGCACTTGCGCAAATGATATAAAATACAATTGCATATGCACTCGTGCCCACATAGATGCACCTATGGGCACATGCATGCTCATTTTAAAGTTATCCTCCCTAAGTCTTCTGTCTCCCATTCTTCTCTCTTCTGCCTGTTTTACATAGATTGATTCCGGCACAAAGACTTATTTTTTTAGCTGATTCACCACTGCTTCAATGGCAGGGGGATGAAGAAAAGAGGATTTATATTCAGACAACAACCAGCAAGGACTGAATTGCATAATCTGGGTAAATAAATAAATAAAAATAGCGTACCCTGACTGACTAACTGACTCCTTTCCAAAGCTGCGGTATGACCGACGGACTGACTCACGCCCAATATATTTATTCTCTCCACCCCCCCCCCACCATGTGGGTATCCTCCTCCCCAACTTATCACTCATAATACTTTTCCCCTCTTGTTAATAACCTGACTGCTTTGATTAACTCCATTGTTAAAACAAAAAAAATAAAATAAAAAAATAAAAATAAAAATGTATATATGTATATAATTCACGTACTATCTCCTCCTGCCCCTGTTAGTCTATTCCCTGTTAGAATTGATATTATTGTAAAGCTTGTTGCTATGTTATGTTACATTGTGAACCGAGGTGATGTTTGCAAACGTGCCTCGGTATGTAAAAAACCCTTAAATAAATAAATAAATAAATAAATAAACAAACAAATAAGCATGGGAGAAGCTTGCTTATTGCAGTTGTTACTATCCCTAAACAATTAAGCCTGATACTTTACTTTGAATGCATATCCAGAGCAGTTCACTGTTTCAACGGCAGGGGGGATGAAGAAATAGGATTTACATTCAGACAACAACCAACACGGACTGAATTGCACAGTCTGGTTAAAAAAATAAACATGGGAGTAGCTTGCTTGCTGAGGTGGTTACTACCCTAAACCAATCAAGCCTGATACTTCACCTTGAATGCATATCCAGCGTGGCTCTCTGCTTCAGTGGCAGGAGAGGAATGAGGAAAAGAGGATTTACATCCAGACAATATCTAACAAGGCATTGATCTGAGCAGTACGAGTATACAAACAATGGGGTAACTTCTCGTTATAAAGGTTATTACCCTCAAACATTAATCCTTATACTTTACTTTGATGCAGCTCAAACACTGTTCTCTGCATCAATGGCAGGGGTGGAAGAAAATTGGAATCAAAAAATTACCAATAAAGGCCCTGAACTCAGTGGTCAGGGTAACAGAAAAGTATGGGAAAATAAGTGAGAGCGCTTGCTGGGCAGACTGGATGGGCCTGTTGGTCTTCTTCTGCCGTTATTTCTATGTTTCTATGTAGGTGAACTATTGTTTCTTTACTACTTTACCTAATAAAATCTTCGGCTGTCCCGAGCTGAAAAAAATGTCTTCAGAGGCCAAAATCTTTCTGTTAGCCTCCCTGGACCCTTTCAAGGGCCTCAGCTTCTCAACCTTGGTCAGAGGCGCAGGAGACATCGACCAAGGCCGCCCAACAAAGCCACTTGGTTTAGTTCCTTCCTACTTTTAATCACCTTAGTCATGGCCTTTTGCTTGCTTATTGCGGCGGTTACTACCCCTAACTAATTAAGCTAGATATTTCACTTAGATGCAGCTCCAACACTGCTCTCTGCATTAATGGTGGGGGTGGAGGGGTAATAGAACCAAAAGGTTACTAAGAGCCAAGAGAAACAGATAAGTATGAAAAAAAAAAGTGTGAAGCTTGCTGGGCAGACTGGATGGGCCGTTTGGTCTTCTTCTGCCGTCATTTCTATGTTTCTATGTTTTTTCTGTGTGTCTTGTCTGTCTGTGTTGAATAGATTGCATGTTCCAAGGAGTAGGAACTGTCCATTATACACTCTATACAGTGCTGTGTGCATCTGATATGTGCTATAGAGATGTGAATCGGGTGCCGGAATCAATTCCAGTTTCAGGATCAAGGACCTGTGGGAAATTCCGTTTCCCAGGGGTCTGGATGGTTTTTGTTTTCGGGTGTCCCGAGCCAAAAAAAACAAAAACAAACCCCAAAAAACCCCGCCCTTTAAATCTTATTATGTCGAATCCCCCACCCTACCAACCCCCCCAAAAACTTTCCTAAAGTACCTGGTGGCCATTTTGTTTATTGGCGATCTCCCGCTCTCGGGCTGTCGGCTGCAAGTAAACAAAATGGTGCCAGTGTTTAACCCGTGGTTGGATGTGCGTTTTGGAGTCACATCCACAGTGTCTTATGCTATAAGGGGATTAGTGCGTCCACAATGTGCATCCAACACGTCATGAAACTAATGGCACTCATCACATGCAAATGCAATTTGATGAGGAAATTAGTTAATCAACCCACATGCAAAAACAAAATGTGCGCCAGACCACACATTTTTTGCTCAGAAATTAACACCTGCCCAGAATTTCCGAGCACCCCAAAAAGTTGTTCAGAAAAGCAGAAAATATTGCTTTTCTATACATCATCTGATTTAATATCATGGCAATATTAAGTTGGAGGACCCAAAAGTTTAAAAAGTTAAATGTTTTAAAAAGTGCTGTGGTCAAGTTAGGGAAACAGATGCTCAGTTAACAAGCATCCATTTTCTTAACCCATGGCTGTGCATGGGCTAGGAAAACAGATGCTCGTAAAATTGAGTGTCCGCTTTCCTAACCTGGGGACAGCCGACCTCTCCTGGCGCTCGCTGCCAACGAGGTGCTAGGGGCATGCAATCAACCTTAGTACCTCCATGGCAGTGTGACCCCTAATTTAAATACTGCATGGCACCCCCAGGAGAGGTGCCTGGGCGTGCATTAGGAACGCGGGCGCTCAACACTGAGCGCCCACTTTCGGTGCACTTTTATTGCATCAGCCCCATGCAGAGCCAACATCGGTGTATGCTAGCTCTGCAGCAAACACTGTTTCCTCTTATTTTATCATCTTGAAAGCAGAATTTGTAATGTATGCCTGCCAGATGAGGAAGTAGAGATAAAACCCCTCTAAGATTAATATAATAAAACCTTCTAAGAGTTTGTCCAGGTAAATTTAAGTTAGATAGACAAACCCCAAGATTTGAATTTCCTACTGCTGTCACTGGCAATATTTTACCTCAGTGAGTCATTACCCAATTAAAACAGAGCTGGATAATAAAAATGTTACGTGGGTGGCATTCCAGAGCTGTTGCTAAAATTTCTCTGGCTCTTGCTGATATTCAAGACTAGCTGGATAGTTAGCCAGGTAAGTCTAGCCATAAAAATCTCTGTCCTAGAGTTCCAGAGGTAAGTTTATCCAGCTAACTTTAGATAATCTTTAGCAGACTGCTTACCCAAGTATATTCTTCTGAATATCTGGGTACACTTATCCTTCTTATTTAAAAGGGACCTGCCTGCATACAAATCCACAGAGCTGCCATGCGTCTACAGCGTTTTGGGCTGAAACCAGCAGAACTGAATGTCTCCATACACAAGCCAGGGAAAATAAGTACAGAGCCATTATAGCTGAAGGTTTGTAATTGACTGAAATGAACTGAGGAAATTATATACTGACTGGCACAAACTATATGTATGAATCATAATTAAACACAGACTGTAATGATTTGCTTTAAAATGACCTGAAGCTAATAGTAACTTCAACAGTTTGGGCAATTTTTGATGAACTGCATAGCAAACTACCAAGAAGGGATACAATTTTGCAAGCAAATGCTCCTCCCCTGTACCCCCACTATCAGAAACATAAACTGTTCTGGTATTAATGAGGGATCTATAAGCACAGGTGCATTTTTGGGGCTGCGGGGGCCAATTCTGCTTCAGCATTCTAAAACTCGCCTAAACATTCCCCTAAAAAAGGTCGATCTTATTTAGATGGAGAACTCTGTAGATTGTAGAACTTTCGGAAGGCAAGACAAAAAACAAACAAACAATAAAGTATGTATTATTTGCTTCATTCCAAAAAAAAAAATAAAAAATCAATGTACCAAAGCAAAATGTCAAAGTTACCCGTTTTAAATCATGCAGCCTTTGCCCTTAAGACAAACAGATTTTTTTTTCACTTCTTTATTTGCAAGCATTTTATTTTAACTCTGCATCAAAGTTCATTCTGTAAATATTGTACATGGAAGAGTGTCTCAGAAATTTTCTAAAGCATAAAACATTTATCATGTTTTAAATTTGAATGCTAGAACTAAAACAAAATCTTCAGGCAGCGTCACCCAACCCTCCATAGCTGTTTGTATGTAACCAAATAGCAGACCATATACCATATGTATTAGTCCTGTAAACCATCTTTGTAGAACGTCTTAAAGCAATTGCCTGCTCTAAAAATAAATAAAACTTAAGAGCAATAAGTAACATAGGTTACACCTTAAAACCTAATTTTGCTTTGTTCCCTTTTATGTCTTGCCCATCATTGAATGGTTACAATTATTCAAAACAGAGATGAGGGATGTGCAAAGTCAAAACACTTAATTTTGTTTACTCATTCATTTCGTAGGCCACAGTCATTGATTAGATTTGTTAAAAAAAAAAAAAGAGGAAATTTTGGGGAAATTTTCCCCAAAACCCATTTACTATCGCCTAGGGAGTTATTCAGGAGTTATCCTATTAAGGTATTAAAATACACAGAAGCAACTATTCCTGTAATATCGAGGATATATTATATATCTCAACCTGTGCCCCCCTTGAAGGAGCACAGGACCAAAATCAGGGAGATCAAGGGGAAGACACTAACTTATTTATTTATTTTATTTAAAAACTTTTATATACCGGTATTAGTATGCATACATCATACCGGTTTACAATGTAACTTGTCAGAATTATTAGAAAAATCATCTGATATGGAGATTAAATCAAGAGCCACTTTAATAGTCCAATTTACAGATATGTCTCAGCGAGACATAGTTCTTAGGCTGTATTTTAAATATCAGAATGTAAACTTTCATGGGCATTCCATTAGAATCTTCCCTGATATATCTTATAATACTCAGATTAGGAGAAGAGAGTTTCTGTTAATGCGGGATAAAGTCACTCAACGAGGAGCCAAGTTTATTTTACGATTCCCATGTTGTTGTATTGTATTATTTCAAAATATGAGATATGTATTCAATTTGCAAGAACAACTGCGTTCATACCTGGACTCTTAGATCCAGAAAACCTTAGGTTAAGGAGGGGAATAAATGTATATGGTTCTCTTACATGAATGTTTGAGGAAGTATTTCTATAGAAATCTGCTCTTTTCATTTTACCAGAATCTCATTATTTCTGATAGCCCAAATAGATTTATCACAGTTATATGGGCAATGATTTGTCATATATAAATGTTTGTATAATAATATCTTGTTCAATACTGTGTAAAATCCTTTTGAAAAATTGAAATGCTTAATAAAAATAAAATTAAAAAAAAAAAAAAGAGTTTGTTTTATTTGTTCATTTGTTTACCATTATAGTTGATGGGGGAAGCAGTGAAGGCTATTTTGGACTTCCAAATTGGGATTTTCTAAAACATTTATAATTAAACTGGTGGGTGGACATCATCAGAAGGGTGAAGGTATGCTAACATATAGAGACTATAGCAACATGGCACCAAACGTGGCATGAACTGCCCAAAGACCTGCAATGGGGCAAAACAGTACCAGAGGTGGCAGATCTCCATGGCACCATCAGATCAGCAAAATGGCAGCAAGGGTGTCCAGATCACCTTAAAGATACAAAAGTGAGGTACAAGGCACCGATAGTGGCACGAATCCGCCAAAGGCTGTGCAAGAGGGGCAGTGGCACCAAGTGTGGCATGAATAGCTGAAGGCATCATGAAAAGGGAGCAGAGCACCAAGAGGTAGAAAATCCCATAAGGTGGTGATAGATGGCAAAAGTGAAAGATTAGCATGAAGACACCAAAGCATCATGAGAGGCGCAAAGCATCCAGTCATAGGAGTAAGAATACCACTGAGCTCCAGCCCCAGGGCATCCCTCACTGTCAGGTGCAGTATGTATGCAAAGCAACAGATGCCCAGAAAGCCCCACCACCACTAGCCTTTACCATATTTGTACCACTGTCTGTCACAAAGAAACCTGCTTGAAGATTCCTGCCTCTCCAATCTAGCTGCCAACCCTCCAGCATCTTTCTTATGGTGGACAGAATATTGCATGATGTATGGCAGTTATCCATCAACTAGGTGTGTAGTAAGGCCCACCTGAATCTGGATGCAACTGGGGGTTAACGCATGCAACAGACACTTAAACCCATGTTCTCCACTACTTGCATGGGCTGGTCATCCAGGGCAAGCATTTCTCCAATGCTCAGAAAGCATTTGACAAAGTGCCTCTTGAGAGACTCTTAAGGAAATTAAAAAGTCAAGGGATAGGAGGCAATGTTCTGTGGTGGACTGAGAACTGCACCAGGGATCTGTATTGGGACATTAAAAACAAAACATATCTCAGTATAGGCCAGAGACACTGCATTAAATCCAACATATTGGGTTTAAAAGCTAAAGAAAAAGATATATGAATTTCTATTCGTGAAGTCCGGTATAGAAATATATATTAAATAAATAAATAGCTTTTAAACAACTACAGGGTGGTAACATAGCTTAGCGTTTCTGGTACAGAGTTCCATATCGGGCCTGACAACAAATATTGCTTGATTTCTCGTGGAATACATTCTTGTTAGTTTAATAGTTGATACTTGCAACTGGTTCTTAGTAGTATAACACAGTTGTCTAGCATGTTTGTATAACCGATGAGTTGTGCTCAACCATAAGGATGAATCAGAATTTAGGTGGTTATAGATAAGAGTTAACACCTTGTATTGAGAGTAATATACATTACAATTAGTAGCCACTAAAGAATGGACAATAAGGGAGTAATATGATCTGGAATCAAAGAAGTAGGGCTAAGAGCCTAAAAATTATCATGGATTCCAACCTTTCTATGAAAAAATTACAATTTTACAGTGGTTAAATCATTCTTTTATAAAATCTGTCTGATAAGGCTAAAACCTTTGCTTGATCATAAATATTTTCATACAGTTTTGCAAAGTCTGGTATTGAATTAACTTTATTAATGTAATTATCTCTACCTTGGCCTTCCTGCAAGACTATTCGTCCCCTACAAATAGTGTAAAACTTGTCAGCCAGAATAGTAACCATGTCTTATATTTGATCATTTAATGTGAACAAGTGCAAAATGATGCATGTAGGGAAGAGCAACCAAATTATAGCTACATGATGCATTGGGAGTCATCAACCTAGCTTGATGTTATCCAGGTAGAGAGTCCATCAAGCTAGGTTGAGAGAACATTGCCCAAATCTCATCTTGGAGTGAGTTTCCTCACTCAGAGGGTCATCAAATGCTCACAAGATACCACTGTTCTGTTCGTACATCTAACATTGAACGTCAAAGGGGCCCCTAACCCCCTACACTGATACCTAACCCTCACCTCAAGTTACTAGGTGGGCCTACCATAGAGATACAAATATCTTTCTAGGGAGATGACATTATGGCCAGTCTCTCTCTCAATCTCTCTCTCTCTCAAACTACTAAACATGTCCCGTCCCCCCCCCCCCCCCCCAGTGGTTATAATGTGGGAAATACAACAGGTCTGGCTCCTATCGCTGATAATGTTATCACAATTTGCACTAACTTAGCTCTTCGCATAGGTACTTAGCACAAATTGCAATAAAATGAATATTTGCATAATCCGCACACTTACCGCATTTTGATAAATCCAGGCCAATGTTTTGTAAATCAAATGTTTAATAGGAATGTGCAGAGCAAAATTTTATGTTCATATTTTTTATGTCCGAAAGGGGGTCCCACTTGCGGCCAATATGGACATAAAAAAAATCCAATGAGTTGGGTATATGTACATATGTGCAAAAAAAAAATTTAAACCCCCTCACCCTCCTTAATCCCCCCCCCAGACTTACCACAACTCCCTGGTGATCGAGCGAGGAGTGAGGACGTCATTTCTGCAATCCTTGGCGAGAAGCATGTGACGTCGGCGGCACGTCGAGTGACGCGGCGTCACGTGATTCCCGGCTCGTTCGCGCCGGACGGCTCGTTCGGCCCAAAAAGAACTTTTGGCCAGCTTGGGGGGGTCAGGAGGCCCCCCCAAGCTGGCCAAAAGTTCTTTTGGGCCGAACGAGCCGTCCAGCGCGAACGAGCCGGGAATCACGTGACGCCAGCGTCACTCGACGTGCCGCCGACGTCACATGCTTCTCGCCAAGGATTGCAGAAATGGCGTCCTCACTCCTCGCTCCATCACCAGGGAGTTGTGGTAAGTCGGGGGGGGGGGATTAAGGAGGGTGAGGGGGTTTATATTTTTATTTTGGCTCAACAATCGCGATTTCCCACATATCGAACATATCTATGTTCGATATGTGGGAAATCCGATCGTTTATGTCGAATCAATTTTTTAAGTAAAAAAAAAATATGAGTTGCGTTTTACTAATGCGGTCAATCCGAATGCACACCCCTAATGTTTAACTAACAGGTAATTGCCTTACATATTTGAAACAAAGGATATTGATAATCCATTGAGAAGAAATATTTAACCCCAACGGCCTCACTAATGCTGACTACTAATATACATATAGGATGTAAACAAATATCTATATCCTAGCTATAAAAATGAATTACACTGAGAACTGAAACGTGTAATGTTTATTCTGGGTATCCAGTACCTCTAGCCCCTCTAACTGCTGCATCTTTAAGGGCTAACGCAGATGTGACATGATCCTGATGCTAGGAGAGGAGACCTGAGCCATATGTGAGGGGGGTACAGGCCCCTGAGGTCCCCTAATGTATAGCACTCTACTTTCCTTGTACCACCTGCTCCCATATCACTTTCAGCTCACAATATCCTGCATAGCTTCAACGACAGGGGTGAAGAAAAACGGATACTTCACGCATATCCAGCATAGCTCCCTGCTTCAACGGCAGGGGAGAAGAAAAAAACAACCAATAAGGGCTGTATAACATAGTCTGGGTAAAAAAAATAAGCATGGGTGTAGCTTGCTTATTGCGGCGGTTACTACCCCTACTACCCCTAACTAATCAAGCTTGATATTTCACTTGGATGCAGCTCCATCACTGCTCTCTACATTAATGGTGGGGGTGGAAGGGAAATAGAACAAAGAGCTAAGAGAAACAGATAAGTATGAGAGAAAAAATGTGTGAAGCTTGCTGGGCAGACTGGATGGGCCATTCGGTCTTCTTCTGCCGTCATTTCTATGTTTCTATGTTTCTATAATAGTGTTACTGCTCACCAGCTTCAAACGTGACAAATCAACTCCTTTTTTATATGGATTAAATAAATAAAATCAAAACCGATACAATCCTTTAATACTGCAGCATTTTTAGGAATTAACTTTGCCTGTATCATCTAATGAGCTCAGTCTAAGGTACAATGCAACAAGAGAGCAATTTGCAAAACAGCTTCCTCAGGTAGATAGCTGTTTCCCCTGGTTAAAGTGACCTATGTGAAAATTGCCTTCTTTGCCTGGCAGATAGTGCTTGTGGTCTTCCATAGCACATGCACTTTTAAGCTAGATTGAGGGGTGGAATTCCCAGTGATGTTTAATTCAGAGGGGGTGAGGAGGAAAACGAGTGTGCAGATTTCATTTTAAAAATTACATGAACTCGTTTGGTTGTGTCTCAGTGCACATCCCTTGGTCCTCCAATTCTTAGCAATCATTTGCTGCTTCAGCACCATTGTATCATTCCTAAGGTGGTGCTTCCTGTCACTTCATTCGCCAGACTGAATGTCAGGCTGTTTACCGAATCCTCATGGTGCATGTCAAGCAGAGGACATTATTAGCATGGAAAAAAAAATGCATTTCAAATAGTGCCAGCGCATAAATCTACTCAAGGCTGCTTCCGATGAAGGCTGATATCACAAACTAAACGCTCTAGTACGTTTTCACAGAAACACACAGCCATATTCTTCTCCAGGCAGCTTGTCTATCCTCATCTATTATTTTGTATAATACATGGAACCAAATTGGACAGGCTTAAAAATTTTTAATTTTTTTATTTTAAAGAAGAGAATTGTGAGGCGATGACTGCACAGACAAGCATCTACATTATGCTGCATATTATCTGATGAAATAAATCATACTACAGCAGTAAGGGCATGGTACTAATACTGTAATTTTCTTGCATGCAGCACTGCTATCCAATGAAAGATTTTTCTTTTCAATTCATCTACTATTAGGGATGTGCAGAGCAAACGTTTATGTTCATAAGTCCATAAGTCGAAAGGGGGTCCCATTTGCGGTCAATATGGACATATGGAGAATTCCATAAGTTGAGTCTATGTCCATATGTGCAAATAAAAATTTAAACCCCTCACCCTCCTTAATCCCCCCCCCCCCAAGACTTACCAAAACTCCCTGGTGGTCCAGCGGGGTCAGGACGCCATTTCTGACCTCCTTTGCAAGGAGCACGTGACGTTGGCGTCACGTCGGAGTGACGCGGCGTCACGTGATTCCCCGCGGGTTCGCTCCAGGACCCTCATACGACCCAAAAGGAACTTTTGGCCAGCTTGGGGGTGTCAGGAGGCCCCCCCAAGCTGGCCAAAAGTTCCTTTTGGGTCGAACGAGGGTCCCGGAGCGAACCCGCAGGGAATCACGTGATGCCGCGTCACTCCGACGTGGCGCCGACGTCACGTGCTCCTCGCAAAGGAGTTCAGAAATGGCAGAAATGGCGTCCTGACTCCTCGCTGGACCACCAGGGAGTTGTGGTAAGTCTTTGGGGGGGGATTAAGGAAGGTGAGGGGTTTAAATTTTTATTTTGGATCAACAATCGCGATTTCCAACGTATTCAATATAGCTATGTTGAATAAGTTGGAAATCCGATCGTTTTCGCCTCATCCCTTTTTTTAAGTTAAAAAAAAAAAAAAGTAGCGTTTTACATTTAAGTTCAAAATGAATGCACACCCCTATCTACTATCCTAACATGCTTTTTCTGCATGCTTCATTACCAAAGATAACTAGCAAGGTAACATTTCACAACCAGATTCCTGCTCGCTCATTATTAGGGTTTATGAAGGAAGGAAGGACAAAATATGGCTAATTTGTCTTCATCTGGTCAGCAATACAGAATGGGGCTCAATTTACTGAGGTTTTTTTCACCCCCCAAGTACAAAAAGCCTCTGAGGTAGATTTTAAAAGGGTTCCGCGCATAAGTTATGCGCGGAACCCTTTCAAACCCCCCCTGCGTGTGCCAAGCCTATTTTGCATAGGCTCGGTGGTGCGTGCAAGTCCCGGGACGCGCGTAAGTCCTGGGGCTTTGCTAGGGGGCGTGTTGGGGGCAGGTGCGACGTTCGGGGCGTTCCGGGGGGCGTGGTGCCGGTCCAGGGGCATGGCCGAGGCCTCAGAAATCGCTCCCAGGCTGGGGAATTGCGCGGCGGTGGCCGATCGGCGCAGGCGTAACTTTCACGATAAAGGTGGGGGGTGTAGATAGGGCTGGGGGGGTGGGTTAGGTAGGGGAAGGGAGGGGAAGGTGGGGGGAGGCCGGAGGGAATGGGCAGCACTTGCAGGGCTCGGCATGCGCAAGGTGCACAAATGTGCACCCCCTTGCGTGCGCCGGCCCCAGATTTTATAAGATACGCGCGGCTACTGAAGAATAGGCCGAGCAGACAACCAAAAATACCCAGATGCCTCTGCTGTACTGTGGCCTGTCAGAGGTGAATGAACTCTGAGTGTCTTTCTGAGCATGACTTGCTGAATATCCCTGAAGTAGAACTACTGGCATCACCAGGAAGAGACCTATTCAATGGTAACATTTACTTCACAATACAAGGAAACTTAGTTTGCAGGAAACCAGGATGCAGGCTTTTGTCTTGCAGATGCCTATCTCAACGGACAGGAACCAGGTACAAAGAAGATGCCTTTGAGGTTACAGCTTTAAATTAAATCCTGGTGCCAACCGACGGAATTCAAGCCTAGCTTCTATGTAAGACTAAGACTGCTATCTGTTTACACAACAAAAGAAGAACAGAAAAATACAGTGCATCAAAGCCTGGGTGATAAAGGAACTTTTATCATGGAAGGGTGGTTTCAGGGGAGACTAGTAAAAGAATGATTTTTACAACTGAATGGAGGATGTCCTCACAAGCATTTCCTATACATGATAGATTGTCATGACAACAGCATCATGTGTTTGTGGGCGGTTACACCTTTCTGGAAGTTTCGGCAATACTGTATGTTTTAATTATAAAAGAAGGTTCTCTTCCTGTATGAGATGAGATGCTAGTTATTACAGATAGAGGGCATATCGCATCCCACAGGAACACTTGGTAAAGCCAAATAAATTTCAATTTGTACTATTGTACTGAGTTTGAGTGTTCTTGTTGCCCTGACTTTGAGTCCAGAAATTATAGACACTACACGCATATCTTATAAAATCCAGCGTACTTTTGTTTGCGCCTGGTGCGCGAACAAAAGTACGCGCGGGCGTACAGTTATAAAATCTACCTCTCTATGAATCAGGTCATAGATGAATCAGGCCAAATTTTAAATAATGAAAAATGGGTATCTTACCCAGCTGGAGTTAGCTGGATAAGTTATCTGTGATATGTAGTGGGATAAATATTCAGCTGGATAGCATGACCTCAAATAAAGTTATCTGAGTAAACCTACCCAGAAAACTTTGAAACCTAACCAGCTATGTTTGAATTTCATTACTTAGGATTCAAAGTTATCTGAGTACTGTACCCAGATAGCTTTACCTTAACCAGCTATATTTACAGAAAATAGACAGTTAAATGCCAACAGCAAAATAAAAAAATAAAAAAATAAAAAGAGAAGCCAAGTTTTTCCAGGACCAACATACCTAGCACACTGCTACACTATGACAAAAGAAGAAATGTGTTTTATTCAAAACAGTATTCTGACACCTACACTTTAAGAAAAGGCCGAAGGTGCATTTGTTTCCATTAGAATGATGGGTTTCCAATTACACAATTAGTCATTTATAACCATTCTTTTATTTGATCATATTGTTTTAATTTATTTTTAGCACGTTAAATGGTGTTTCCTCTCTCTCTATGGCATCCAGGGCAGGTCTTTTTTTCCCATTAATTTTAATTAATTTGAGGCCTGTTTCAGCAGGCCACCCATTTGTGGCCTGCTGAAACAGGCCACAAATGGGTGTTTAACCTGTTTTGTTTTGTTTTTTCCAGCAGATAACGTTAATATGTTACTACTGCAGATAACACACGCGTGCTACCCCGCTAGTCCCACAAGCCACAGTATGAGCCAGTAAGTCACTCACCCCCCCTTTTGGTACAATTAAGCCTCCAGAGCCCAGGGCCATCAGAACTCCCTTCCCCTAGGCTGAACTTCGTGGGGTGTGGGGTGTGTAGGATGTTGATTCTTTTTTTTTTTTTTTTTAATAATCTTTAATCTGCATCCACACAATACAACAACACATGAAGTATACACTGTACATATCACAATATATAATAAAATAATATGACGCACATCAATATGTCCAGACATCAATATATGTCCACATCAATATATCCAGACGACCTCAAAATTGCTTCTATCAAACCTCTATTAAAAAAACCTAATCTAAATCCTAAAGATCCTTCCAACTTCCGCCCGATCTCTAACCTTCCTTTTATAGCTAAGGTTACAGAAAAATTAGTCAACACCAGATTATCAGAATACCTCGAAGACCACAATATATTATTCCCCACCCAATACGGCTTCCGGAAATCTTTAAGTACAGAATCACTTCTCATATCTCTGACAGATTACCTCATCATGGGCATCGATAAAGGTCACGCCTACTTGCTGATACTCCTCGACCTATCGGCCGCCTTTGATACAGTGAATCACTCCCTTCTCCTAAATCAACTAGCGAACATCGGAATAACAGGCTCAGTACTTACATGGTTCAAGTCATTCTTGGAAAACAGAGGATACAAAGTCAAAATACATAACAAAGAATCACAGTTTTATCCTTCCACGCTAGGAGTTCCACAGGGCTCCTCTCTTTCCCCCATGCTCTTTAACATTTACCTCCTACCCCTATGTCAACTTTTAACAAAACTGAACCTCAAATACTTTCTATACGCAGATGACATCCAGATTATCATCCCCATCAAAGAATCCCTCACTAAAACTATTAAATTCTGGGAAAACTGCCTACATAATATTGACCACCTCCTCTCCAGTCTAAATCTAATCTTAAATTCCGCTAAAACCGAACTCCTCATAATTTCCCCCGAAAACAGTAACCTCACCTCAAATCCTCCAACCGGCTTTCAAATTTCACAAGTAAGAGACCTAGGAGCCATCATTAATAAATCGGCTAAATCTAAAATCTTTTATTAATCAAACCACGAAGGACTGCTTTCATAAACTGCACGTCTTAAAAAGAATTAAACCACTTTTCCATTTCCATGACTACAGAACAGTCTTGCAATCAATAATCTTCTCTAAGTTAGATTATTGCAATTCCATTCTACTAGGTCTCCCATCTTCCCATACGAAACCTCTTCAGATGGTTCAGAACATGGCGGCCAGAATTCTGACAAACACAAGAAGAAGAGACCACATATCTCCGATTCTCAAAGACTTACATTGGCTGCCAGTGCACTATAGAATCTTATACAAGTCCATTACCACCATTTACAAAGCACTCCATCAACTCTCTCCGCTTAACCTCCAAATACCATTTAAAAAACACACCTCCACCAGACCTATTAGAGAGTCCTACAGAGATTCACTACAGGTTCCTCCTGCCAAAACCTTTCACCATATGACGCTTAGAGACAGGGCTTTCTCTACAGCAGGACCTACTTTGTGGAACTCCATCCCACCAGAACTGAGACAGGAACCCTGCCTTCCTACATTTAGAAAAAGACTAAAAACTTGGTTATTTATGAAAGCCTTTCCAGATACCAATTGAACTTTCTTTCAATCCAAGCAACTAAGACCTCCCCTAAGTGTAATCAACAAATTCGACAACTCCATAATACTCTTTCTCTTTTAAATTGGCAGGTTTATTACATTGTTGTATCTTTTACCTCATTGTTAATTTTCTCTATCGCTTTCTTTACATTCCAAGTTGCATTATGTCCCTGTTTTATTGTAACTGCTATTTCCTCTTCTATCACATGTTAATGTTCTAAGTATTTCTTCTTTTGTCACACCCTGTTAATTGTAAACCGGCATGATGCAACTCCCATCGCGAATGCCGGTATATAAGAAATGCAAATAAATAAAATAAATGTCAGCAGAAAACACTGAAATGCCTTGCAAGGCCACAGCTTTTTGTTTCAAACTATCTTTGCTCAGCTTGGCGGACATTTGAAAATCCTACAGATATTTAAGTTGTTGTGCAATCATGGCTATGGATTTTAACACTGTTCAGCAGATATTTGAAGAACATACAAATTAAGTTGTTGCACCATAAGTTTTACTGATGATATCAGTTAATTTAATTTATATGGATTTCTTAGGACACAATTATCGATTTTTGAGCATGTTTTTCATATTGAACATCACAATTTAAAAACAGGGGGGGGGGGTTCTATGATTAAGTACAAAGATGAAGGAGGTTTAACAGTATTGCATTAGCTGTACCCCTTCTCCTGTTATGATGGCAATTCCCAACATTGATTGCTGAACTTAGTTTTTAATCTAACAAGCAGTGATTCACAGAAATTGTTTGAGAAGGGCACAGCTGCTTTTTTTTGTTTTGGTTTGGTCAATTGTACCCCCAGACTGCGTACAGGGTTTTTAGGTAGAAAGGGGGTTCCTGACAAAGTTAGTAAAGTAGCTTGGGGATATTTTTTATTTTTATTTTATATTTATTTTTATGCTTTTTCAGCACTTCAAAGCAGATTACATCCAGGTACTGTAGGTATTACATTCAGGTACATTCAGGTATTGTAGGTATTAAGCCGGCGAGGATGCCCTCGCCGGCTTAATCAGAGGAGACTTGTAATTTGAGCCTTTGTTTATTAAAAGGTGTCCTGTCCTAAGTATCAAACTTTTCTCCAGAAATCCTTCCCAAGTAGTAAATCATTCATAAGTGCTTTATTGAGAGCGTCCTGTACAGTCATACATTTTAAAGGAGTAAGTCCCCCGACACAGTCTTGAGTTTTGTCTGAAGGCTGCTTCAGGAGGGAGATCAAAGGAATGAACATTTCAACTCTGAAAACATAAATGGTATCAATGAGGACAGAGTACATGAATTACTACAGCACTGATAAAATATATAAAAAATAAAATATGGACAAGAAATTGTTACATACCCAGTGAAATCAAATCTTGCCTGGACCCGACCATGATTTCCTGCCACCAGGGCCTGACCCCTTGCCTGGACCAGACCATTCTTGCTAGCCACCTGCCCAGATCTTGGCCTGTCTCTGACGCCATTAGTCTGCTGCCTGCCCTGACACCGGTGTTCCTTTGGACTCTAGTTTTCTTCACTGCCCTAGGCACCTGCCTGCCAGCCACCAGAACCCAAGGCTCAACCTGTGAGTGAGGTGGCTGGTATAGGTGAAGCTTCAGACTGTCCCACTATAGGATGCGTTTGCCAGCTGCCGACATAGGCCTTTTGGGTTCGCCCTCAAGGCTGCGACAACTACACCTCAGCACAAAGGGTTCACTCAGCCGCTACCCTTCACAAATTCATTATGAAGCCCCTTTTTTTCTATTGGCTATTAATTATCATGCAATCTCCTTGCTGTAGTTAAGCCATTCAACTAGTATTATTTAGTCCATGTTTCATGGAGGATGCTGAATATATGATTCCATTCACTATTTTGTGTCCCTTTCTTGATTGGTTAAAAATGATCATGTGCTTCTATACTAACAACTCTTGATTGCTTACTGTGTTTTTAACATGTTTGCAAAAGATTGATACGATAATGGCTACCTTAGCATTCCTCACAAGAGCTATCTTTGTTGTGATTTCACTGCTGTAGTATCATTGCTATAGTATCTCATGTATTCTCTTCTTACTGATGCCATTTATGTTTTCAGAGTTGATGCAGTTGTGAATTTGTTGTCCATCCCAATGTACTCTTCAGGCAAAACAAGGGACCATTTCAGAGGACTTAGTCCTTTAAAATGTGTGATTGAACAGGAAGGACGGTTTCATAGCTTAGGACGGTTTCATAGCTTAGGACATTATACCCTTTGTTCTAGTTTGATTGCTCGAGTGTGGTTTCTTTTTACTCCATTATATCATTATTATATTTATTTAGCCAGGATGCTATAGCTATGAGATAATCACTGAAATTAGCTGCAACTTGGTCTGTATCTGTTTTGATGCAGAGCTAGATATTATTGGCATATAGTTGGCATTTGATGTTGAAAGAATGGATGAAGATGCATATTGGATTGATGTAATGATAAAGAGGATCAAAGAAAGTACCAAAGCTTGGTGGACTCCACAACTGAGATCAATAGGTGTGGCTGATATGTTGCCCTAAGAGACAGACTGTGATTGATTGGTCAGGAATTAATTGTGTTTTTTCAGGAATGATTTGAACCATTTGAGGATTGAGCCCCAATGTTTCTCAAGTAATCTAGCAGAAGCACATGATAGATGGCATCTATTGCAGTGGAAAGGTCTAGTAGGACCAATGAGGCAGTCTCCATCTTGGTCAGCATAAAGATGGATGCTATTGGTTAAGGTTAGCAAGATGTATTTCATTCTTTGGCCTTTCCTGAAGCCCAAATGGTTAGTGTGGAGATGTTGGCCTCTTCTAGAAAGATGATCAATTGAAAGAATACTATTTTTCCACTAATTTAGATTGGAAAAGAGGTCTGGAGAATGGACAATAGTGATCGAATATTATGGGGTTGGAGGTAGGTTTCTCAAGATGGGTTTGATCATAGACTTATAAGTAGAGAGGAAGGCAAACTTAGGTTACTATGGCATTGATTATGGTGGTTAGCCAGAGGTCTTTTCCATGATTGTACTCAGTGCTTTTTATGTTTTCTGTCTGTCTCCCTTTACTAGATTGTAAGCTCCATTGAACAGGACTCTCCCTTCTGTGCAACTGTATAATGAAGCCTGCAGACTGGGATACTTTATACTACATTCATTTAAATTATTGAAAATATTTTATTGCCATTAATCAACCATTCAACAGAGATCATTTTCTCCTCCTCCCCTGCCTCAAACTCTCCTCCCTTCTACTCACTGACCTTACCTTGGCAGTCTAATCTCTCCCTCTAGCCAAACACAGGCACTCGTCCCCTTTTGCCCTCTCCTACCCATCAAGCTCCAGGCATCCTCTGCTTCCCTCTTTTCCTACTGTCTTCTCACCATGCTGTCTTGGGGATTTTCAAAGAGTGCACTACCCTCTGAAACCCTCTGGTCTTAGGATTTTGCAAAGGGTAAACTAGCACACACTCTTTGCAAATTACACACAGTTGACAGCACACGGTGTCCCTTGTAACCAGAATTGTAACAGCACTATCTGCATGATTCCTGAAACAATGTAATGCCACCAAGATTGCTGAGCATGATATATACAAAAAGCAAACCAGAAGCCGATCCAAGATGGCTATATAGCGAACAGAAGAAACAAGGTCGGTATATGAAAAAACTTTTATTCTGACAATATTCGAGCCCAACTCTGGCCGAGTTTCACTCTTCAAAAGTGGCAGCACTCCGCGAATGCATGTTGCAGTCTTTTCTATGCGGTCTGGTGAAACTGACATTAATGACAATCTCTGTCTGAAAGATTTTTGTGATTAGAACATTTCAGCCAGAGGATCGATTCTATGGTCTGGATTACATAAGCAGCTACATTACTGAGGATTCAGACTGAATATAAATGCTGTGATTATATAGTAGGGATGTGCAGAGGGATGCCATAGGTTGCATTCGTGATTCAGATTCGTCGGGCAGCAGATATGTTGCATTCGGCCGTATGGTGCTCCGAGGCGTTAATACGGCGATTCTATTCGTGTCCCAGCTAAAATTAAAATTAACTACAACCCCCCACCCTCCTGACCCCCCCCCCCCCAAGACTTACCAAAACTCCCTGGTGGTCCAGCGGGGAGTCCGGGAACCATCCCCTGCACTCTCCCACCCTTGGTGCTGGTTTCATCATGGTGCCGATATCCTTTGTCACAGGGGCTACCGGTGCCATTGGTCAGCCCCTGTCACATGGTCATCGGCACCATCTTGTGCTCCTACCATGTGACAGGGGCTGACCAATGGCACCGGTAGCCCCTATGACATTGTATGGGCAAAGGCTATAGGCGCCATTTTGAGTACTGGCATCGGACGGCCGAAGTGCAGGAGGTCGCTCTGGGACCCCCGTTGGACCTTCAGGGACTTTTGGCCAGCTTGGGGGGCCTCCTGAACCCCACAAGACTTGCCCAAAGTCCAGAGGGGATCATGGAGCGACCTCCTGCATGCCGGGCGTCCAATGCCAGTACTCAAAATGGCACCGATCGCCTTTGCACTCACTAGGTCACAGGTACCGACGGTCGGCCCCTGTGACATAGTGAGGGCAAAGGCGATCTGCTGCCAGTATTCAAAATGGCGTAAATCTTGAAGAACTGCCCTGAGGCAGGCTTCAAGAAGAGCGAAACTCGGCCAGAGTCAGGCTTGAATATTGTCAGAATAAAAGTTTTTTCATATACCAATTTGTTTCTTAAGCATGATATATATACATATATATCTACATATCTATAAGAAAGAGATATTAGTAATAAGGCTTGACAAAGTTTTAACACTAAAACCTTTTTGTGGTTTCATACAATTTCAACTGTTACCACCCAGGTAATCAATATAACATAGATTGAATAATCATGAACCACCAACCATCTTCCACCCTAAAGTGTTCAATTTTGTGAAAATTATTTTAGAAAAATGAAAAAAAAAATGTACATAAAAAGTTATTTTTCATTTTTTTTTTTAAAGCTGCTTGATGCATGTACTTTCTTTTATAAATCCATGTGCTAAAGCTTATATCAACCTCTTCTTAGAGACTACGTGATGATAGAAACAACAATGACATCTAGTTATAAATTCTTGCTGCCCTCCCAACAAGGCCACAGCACAGTATGAGAGAAATGTTCCTTCTCTCATACTGTGCTGATAACGCTGTCACTTGAAAAAACCTTCTTAGCTGATAAATTATGAATGCAGTAAATCCTTTTCAAAATTTCCTCCAGTGTGCATATGCTAAAAGGCACTCACTTTCTTTAGCATGGGACTTTTAGCTTGTGTACACTGTGCATATTATTAAATTAGTAAGTAGGACATTAAATGAGATTTTAGCATACATATTATAAAGAGCTGGTATTTTATTGACTGAGACTTTTATTTTATTTATTTAAGGTTTTTCTATACCGGCATTCATGATAAGATCATATCATGCCGGTTTACAAATAACAGGGGGGTACAATAACTTTGTTCTTTTAACACGTGCAGAGGAAGCCAAAGTGACAAAAAACAGGGTTGTTGATCTGGGGGAGGAAGGTGACAAGAATAGACAGGAGTAAAAAATCTTTACAGAGGTAACTTCATATAACAGAGCTTAATGCATAACAGTGCCTTGTAAGATATAAATGTATACTGGACCACATTTGATCAAATTCCTGGATTTTCTAACATGGAACATTTCTGGTTTTGACCGATTTCACACAAATGTTTGCTTAGAGGGCTTTTGACATCTTGCTTAAAATTGCCTGTTTTTATGACTCAACAAGTTATACTAAGCAATGGTCAAAAAGTTGAATAGGGTTAGTTCAGAGATGTCAAACTAAAATCCTCCAGTGAAGCAAACTAATTTAGTTTTCAAGATATCCAAAAAGAATATACATGAGATATAGTTCCATATAGTTGCATCTTAATAAATGCACATGCAAATTTATTGCATGTGTATGTATTAAGATCCTGAAAACTAGACCAGTTTGCAGCACTAGAGGACTAGAATTTGTCACCCCTAGGTTAGTTCATCACTTAAGGTCAACAACAACAAACTATGGGCCTCACTTTCTAGAGTATCGCAGGCCTGCGATACTTTAGGTAATGAGGGGCAGGGGGGTCGACATGGGGGCGGTCCTGCGCTAGCCTGCAGCGATCGCACCGCCGTGGTGCGATCGCTGCCGGTTTCGCACCCAATAGCGCCACCATAGAAGGGTGCAAACTCGGACGCTAAAAGGCCCTTACCTTTTCGTCGTCCGCGGCGTCTTCATGGAGTTGGCCCCAGTGGCGCCCCGACTCCGACTCTTACAGGACTGACTCCGCCCCCATCCTGGTATTGCATGCAATAAGGGACTTTTCGCATGTGAAATGTCCCTTATCGCATGCGAGCCACTTGAAAAATGACCCCCTATGCCAGTTTTGGGTTTGTCCTATATTAAGTATGGACTTGGAAGGTCCTATTTCTTGAACTGCAAGGAATGACCTAGTGATTACAGTAATGGGCTGAAAACCAATGGATCCAGAGTTCAAATCCCACTTCATCCACTGACATTCTTTCATCTTGAGATGTCACTTTGGGGCTGATTCACTAAAGTGTGGTAACCCATGCTATCATTAATGTGGATTACTGCACACTTTAATTGTAATGGGTCAAAGTATTTCCAATGAAACTAATTAACTAACTGTGCAATAACCTGAGTTAACAGCGCAGGTTAATGTGTTTTAGTGAACCAGTCCCTTTATTTCTCATTGCTTCTGGTACCCAATTAGATTAAGCTATTAGGTGCAAAATATTATTGTACCTGAAGCCTACAAAATGTTATAGGCCACCTCGATCATTATTTGAAAGGTGGGCCAAAAATTTATAAAATAAGTTAAAGTTCATATAATGTGGTAGAATGGGCATGTTAATTTAAGTTAGCTAAAGGAACAAAGATATTTTCTATTATCTAATTAGATAAGACAATAAACTTGGTATTATCATTCAGTACCTAACTAATATAAAATTTAGGGGGTTTTGTTTTTTTTTTTTTAATTTAGATCATTACAGCACCGATTCACTAAAGCTTTTTTTCCTCATTCTCTCTGGGAAAAGATCTTGATGAATCAAGCCCTAAGTGGTGTCATACATAGTTTTCAAAGAGGACACAGACACAGAATCTGCATACTGTTTAACTCCTGGGTTTACTTCTTTTCAGGACCAGTTTGAATTATTTTTGGATTTCTTAACTTTATGGAGCTTTTTTTTTTTTTTTTTTTTTAAAGTATTAGAATTTCTATATATTGACTTTTGTTTGAAAATCAATAAAATATTTTTTTCGGGACTTTAGGTGAATGACTACATTTTAAGTGTCGAAGCACTGTGTTCTTCTATAGTGCAAATCTAGCAGAGATGTATTACATCTCACGCAATCATTTTTTGATATTTCAACAATTACTTTATTTGGGATTACTGTGCACTCTTTTCATTACACTGTTTTTATTTTTTCAATGGAGGCAATAGAAAAAGGTTGAAAGTATATAAAGAAGTCTACGAATGCTAAAGCACTTATGAGTCACTGTTCCATAAATGTATGCATCCTAACAGATAAGTATCACAGATTAATTTTTGCACTGAAACTATTACTGGTACTTGGGATTTTATATTGTGTACATGCATGCTTCTTCAAAAAGTCAGTTTGGATCATGGTTAAACATTAATCAATTGTTTACTCTTTTCAAAAAATACAAAGTACTGGGGACATACAATGAAGTTACTGGGTAATGCATTTAAAATTAATAAGAGAAAATATTTTTTTACTCAATGTGTAATTAAGCTCTGGAATTTGTTGCAGAGGATGTGGTGAAAGCTCTTAGTATAACCGTATAAAAGGTTTTGGAGAAGTTCTTGGAGGAAAAGTACACAAACCATTATTAAGGTGGAGTTGCAGAAATCCACTTTTATCCCTGGGATAAGCAGCTTGGAATCTATCTATTCCTTGGTATCCTGCCAGGTACTTGTGATCTGGATTGGCCACTGTTGGAAACAGGATACTGGGCTTGATGGATTAGTCTCACCCAGTATAGCAAGTCTTATGGTTTGGAAAATGGAAAGAAGTTCAAAAGCTAGGCTGTGCCCTGAGACTGCAAAATTTTAAGTTAAGAACCCCCCCCCCCAAAAAAAAAAAAAAAAAAAACAACCAAAAAACAAAAAAACAAAACCTGATAATCATATTTTTAGTGGATTCCATACTACTTTATCTTTCCAGATTGGATAAGATATGGGGGTAGCCAAGAACCACAATAGCTTTCCAAGTTTGGGCTTCTATTTACTGCAGACAAAATATCTAACCTTTTTAAAATTCAAGCTACAATACTACTTTCTTTTTCCAGCCAAGCAAAATCACCCACTTGACCAGACAATAAGATTTAGATTTACAATGAATATGCACACACATAGACACTGAAAACCAGACTGGCAAGGTGGGCCTCAAAGACCAGATGGAATATCATCGAGCTACCTTGAAAAAGGTTCCCTGTTGTGGGACCATGCATTCTGTGACAAAGAAACAGAGTAGTGATGTCAGCAGAAAAAGTGATAAACAGGCTCACCTTACCAATTGCTCAGATACTGTAGACAAAACAATATATGTTCCAGTTACAGCAGAGATCTCTCTCATCAAGCTGGGTTGAAAATGCAACCAATAAAATAAGCCGACTAGAATTCTGACAATAAAAGACTATCACAAAACCCTACTTCTTTACTTGTGTGTCGTTTTGCAATGGTTATTTGAGCCTTATCAACATATTGATTTCATTTTGGCTATATACCATTAAAAGGTTGTCAAAGTTCTCAAGCATCTCATCAGAAACGTACATAATACCTGTGGCAGAGATGATTAATATTTGGCCATCTACTTCAAAACTACTTCATTTTCACTCAATTATTAAAGGGTTTGGAAAGTCATGCCAGCTGTGGTCTAGTGGCTTGTAATAGAATATTTTATTTTCTCTCCATATATCTATCTATATCTATATATATATATAAAAACACACATACTATCATAATAATTTTAGTATTACAATTGAACATAAAAACTTCCAGTACTGACCTGAGCCCATAAAGTACCGTCCCATCAGGGTGCAGGCGAATCATTCTGTTCTTGACAGTAACACCATGGACAAATGATTTCTTGTCATTCAGGAAATATGTATCAGGAACCCAAAGCTGATCAGCAACTCTATTATCCAATGTAAGATTTAAAGGTATTACAGAATAAGAGAGCCTTTTATCCCTCCATGCTTGCTGAAAGTACATTGTCAAGGTGTAATCCTGTGATGGCAAAAAACAAACAAAAGCTCATAAGATGGTGGATTGTATTAGACTGGGCATTTTTTACTATCATATTTTGTAATGTTTCTTTTGTGACTTTCTGTGCAGCATAACCACGTACAATAAGACCTGCCTTCAAAGTAATAACATGCTTCATTGTATATTACCACCTATTTATTACTGTACATGAACTTTCTAATTTCACAAATATAGGGATAGATTTTAAAAGGTGTGCGCACACACATGTACGCCCAATTTTATAACTTTCACGCGCAGGCGCGCACAAGTTATAAAATCAGGGGTTGGCGCGTGCAAGGGGATGCAAAATTGTGCACTTTGCGTGCGCCGAGCCACGCTGCTTTCCTCTGTTCCCTCCCCCTAACCTAACCTTCCCACCCCTTCCCCAACCTTTCCCCCCAACCCTACTCTAACCCCCCCAAAATGTTTACCTTAACTTTTGCGCCTGCCTGCTCCAGCACCCTGCTGGCACGCGATCCTCTGACCCCGCCCCACCCCCAGACCACCCCTTTAGTAAAGCCCTAGAACTTACACATGTCCTGGGGCTTTATGCGCATCGCCGGGCCTATTGTTATGCAGATAGGAATATAGACGTTAGGGATTTGTAGAGTAAAAAAATGTGTCTTGGTTTGTTCAATCATTTCATAGGCTACAGTCATTCATTAGGATTTTTTCAAACAAAAAATGCCCTTTAGAAATTAGCTGTTTAATATTCTATGATTTACAGAATTCAGTACATGATTCTTATTCTGAATACATTTTTTTGCAAAGCTGCCTCCATTACCTCAGAACCAGTAATCATGCAGACGTGCATTGCTGGTTTTGGATGCTGAGATATGCAGCCTTTGCTTTTGGCTGTGGTATAATCCATGGAAGACTAAATACTGGATGAGACCAATAATTACAAGAATCATAAAGTGTGGATCTTTGCAAATAGTACAAATATGTCTAACCATCCAAGGCTTAGGAGTGGATTTTCTAAGTGTTGCTTGTGCTAAAAAGCCCATATAAAATATGTATGTGGGCCACGCATGAGCAACACATTTTAAAATTTGGAAGTTACGTGTCTATATATATTTGTATGCATGCATGAGTAACAAAAAAAGGGGTGGAAAAGAGGCAGAGTTGGAGGTGGAGCATCGGCATTCTGGGACAGGGCCAACTGTTACATGATTAACTCCATATTTTAAAACCATCAGCCACAGCGCATGGTTTACACTACAGGATGAGGGGTCTGTATCAACTGGAAGGCATGCAGGATGAAGAACCAGAGGGGTCTGAATGACATTGAGACTGACTGGGAAAACTGGTGGACTAATGTGAAAAAATGGAATGTCCCTCACACAAGAATGTTTTAAAATCCACTTACATATGTGCATAAAAGTCGGCAGTCCTGTGGAAGATATGCGAAGTAGGTTTGCTCGAGTAACCTCTTAAAATTAGGGGTATTCTTAAGCATGTATTTTAAATCATAAGTGTGCAAGTGTGCGCATGATTTAAAATTCAAGTGTTTCTCCGCTCATGAACTAATATACAGGTGTATGGGCGCTTAAGTGTTCATTTAAAAATTAGCCTGTAGAGTGAAATCCATCTCAAACAGCATAAAGGTATCAAAACCCCTGAGGTTTAGAGTGCAATCCATCACAAACAGTACAAAAAGTGTCATAACCACCAAAGCATGGAGTGTGGTTAATGACAAACAGCATAAAGGCCTACAAAGGCCTTGACAGCAAGATGGAAAACAAGAAAAGGGGTGGGGTGGAAGGAGAAAATTCTATGTTTTTAATTTTTTTTCCTAGATACATAACACTCCAGTATAAGCAATAAATCAACAGGATGGGAAATCCAAGCAGAAAACAAGACAGAGGAACTAAAATTCCCATGCTAATGTATTATAGAAATAGCAAGTAGGCATATTAACAGCATAACCATTAAGGTGGTATATTGGGGGCATAGCAGATAGGCAGACTGATAGCAGTAAAACCTCTACAGTTATACACTTTGGGCATGACAGGTAGGTAGAGAGGGAGCAGTAAGACCCCTACAGTGGTACATATGGGGCATGGCAGGCAGCAGAGCAGCAGTGTAACTTCAAGGTGCTTTCAATCATCTTTCCATTTACATAATAATCCTGGAAACCCAAGCAAAGGTAGCTTGATTTTCATTCGACAATGGTGCCTCCTTGAGCAATGAGGGCTCATAATGTCCCTGCTAGTGAGAAGATACATTCACTGGGCATGCTACTTGTTGGGCAAGAACGAGCACTGAGACACTTTGGCTAGATAGGAATAGACTGTGAACATGTGTTCCTAATGTTACAGCACATCTGTGTCCATGGCCTCTATGAGCTCTGCATGATAGTGGGTCACAGAAATTTGTGCTGAGGTCTCCCTTTGCTGTGGTCAGCTGAGGGTCTCTCTTCTGAGCTGTTTTTGCTATGGCCTGTATCAGGAGATATGGTTATTTGCGGGCTAAGTGGCTTTGGCGTATTGAGGTGGGGGAGGAACTGGTAGTTAAAGTGCTGCTTGTGCTTGTTCTACTCTCAGAGGTAGCCAATCTTTCCTGTGCTACATCTCCACTGTGCCTCTGCATCTGGTGCTCCTGTTCACCCACCTTAGTTACCTGCATCTCCTTCATGAATGTGAGATGCTGGGACTGGAAGAAGGGAATCCCTTTCACCCATGAATCATAAAGTGTGGGAAGCATATTATATTATTTTTTGTCAAAGGTTCTACTCCCTCTTCCAGCTGATGCTGCAAGAAGTCCACATACTGGAACACTTCTACTTTCCTTCCCTCTTACTCACAGAAATTCTCCAGAATATTTACTATAGGGATGACCCCCAACCAGGATGGCACTTCTGGAACTCAGATCCTCTGTGGCAATTTGTGAAGGCTTCAGGATTTCCATCAGCTGCCTCAGCACTAACCATTTATGATGCCCCAAGGGGTGCTCCACAACTATCTCTGTTTTAAGAGACAGATCATGAAGGGGAATAGTCTGATCCACTAACCTCTGCAGTACCATGTAAGTACAATTCCAGTGGATGCCAACATTTTGATTCAGATGCATTCCAAATTCTTCCTGTTTCTCATAGAGAAACTGCTCTTCCTCTATGCTTTGATGCATGTCCTGCATGTCTCTATCATGTCCTTGGGCTCCAGCCTCAAAGCATCACTCACTGCCAGGTGTAGCAAATGTGCAAAGCAATGGACATCCTGAAAGCCCCCATCTTCTATTGCCTTTATCATGTTTGCACTACTGTTTGTCATAAAGAAACTGCCTAAATACTCCTGCCTGTCCAATATAGCTGCCAAACCTCCACCAACTTTCCTGTGGCTGAAAGAATATTGCATAAGGTATGACAGCTATCCAACAACTGGGTATGCAGCAAAGCCCACTTGCACCCTGATGCTTAGTCGCTGCTACAACTGCTGCCTGGCCCTGTCTCAGCCAGTTCCCACCAGGACAAAGTAAGTATGCTTAGTGTTCCTTCTGATCCAGATAGTGCTGGAAAATGTATACAACTACAACACTGATTGAACAGGATTTGGATGACCTTCCTACTAATATAAATGTAGTCCTGGAATGGACTTTGTAATTGGGAATAACTCACATAGCAAATGATTAAACCCATATTTTCCACTACCTGTAAGGGCTGGTCATCCATGGCAAATAGTTCCCCAAAGCTATTCAGTACTACTTTAGATGCTGCCTATCTCTTGCTCTGGTACAATTCTGGATATCCTAAAAATCTGGCATGTTTTTGGCTCTTGAGGACCAGAGTTTGTCACACATTGTCAAGATCTTAAACATTCAATAGCTGTACTTTCAATTGATATTCTTTATTGCAGAAAACAAAAGGTAGAAAATAAATATGTGCTTCCTGACTTACAGCTTTGCAGAGTCAACCAAAGTACTAAGAATTATTAGGAAGGGAATGGTTAATAGAACGGAAAATGTCATAATGCCTCTGTATCGCTCCATGGTGAGACCGCACTGTGAATACTGTGTACAATTCTGGTTGCCACATCTCAAAAAAGATATAGTTGCGATGGAGAAGGTACAGAGAAGGGCAACCAAAATGATAAAGGGGATGGAACAGCTGAAGAGGTTAGGGCTGTTCAGCTTGGAGAAGAGACGGTTGAAGGGGGATATGATAGAGGTCTTTAAGTTCATGAGAGGTCTTGAACGAGTAGATGTGACTCGATTATTTACACTTTCGAATAATAGAAGGACTAGGCGGCATTCCATGAAGTTAGCAAGTAGCACATTTAGGACTAATCGGAGAAAATTCTTTTTTACTCAACGCACAATAAAGCTCTGGAATTTGTTGCCAGAGGATGTGGTTAGTGCAGTTAGTGTAGCTGGGTTCAAAAAGGGTTTGGATAAGTTCTTGGAGGAGAAGTCCATTAATTGCTATCCATCAATTTTACTTAGGGAATAGCCACTGCTATTAATTGCATCGGTAGCATGGGATCTTCTTGGTGTTTGGGTAATTGCCAGGTTCTTGTGGCCTGGTTTTGGCCTCTGTTGGAAGCAGGATGCTGGGCTTGATGGACCCTTGGTCTGACCCAGCATGGCAATTTCTTATGTTCTTTTGTTCTTATCTGAATCATCACCCTTGAAAACTTTCTCCAGATTGAGTGTCTCCCCAACATCCCCCTCAGTAAACACCAAAGCAAACAATTTGTTTAGTCTTTCCAAGATGGCCTTATCTTCCCTAAGTCCTTTATCCTTTCGATCATCTAACGGTCCCAGCTGACTCCCTCACATGCTCTCTGCTTCGGATATATTTTTTTTTTTAAGTTTTTTAATGAGTTTTTGCCTCTACAGCCAACTTCTTTTCAAATTCTCTCTTAGCCTGTTTTACCAATGTCTTACATTTAAATTGCCAATGCTTATGCTTTATCTTATTTTCTTCTGATGGATCCTTCTTTCAAATTTCAATGAAGATATTTTGGCACTCCAAGACTGGAATTGCCTACCCCTGCTCTAGAACAAAGAACACCATTCCTGGAAACCCTGGGACTCTGAAACTGACCACCTAGGCTGCTGGCCTGAGCGCCTTAGTTACAGGGTTACTAAGTCTAGGAACACTAGAACATACATCCCGGGCCAGAAAGTCTCAGACTTTGTATCCCCAAGACAGACTCCTTGCTCTGAGTCTCCTGGGCCAGAAAACCTAAGCCCAAAGACACTTGGGTCAAATAGATTCATCTAATCCCCCATGCCCTACAGCCAAACACATACTTTAGCCCCTAGCTCATTCCCCACTTAGTACCCCACCCCACACTCATTCCCCTATCAAATAAACCATCACCACACCCAGCACACACACACAACCACACATACAAACACACACCATAAAGCTTCTAAATCTTTTTAACTTCAGTGGTTATATCAGTTAACTTCCATGTCTAACTTCTTGCAATCTTGGACAAGTCACATCACCCTCCATTGCATCAGGTACAAACTTAGGTCATTCACTAAGTCATGGTATTTTTTAATGAAGAAAAATCTGCAATAGTAAATGACCCAGTATATACACACAATGGAAGCCTTGGACTGCCAATGCTTAACGGGACCTATGGTCCCGAGTAAGCACCACCTTCCCCCGTGCAAAAGTTGCCAAACATCCCAGGAAATCTGCTACCTAAAGAAGCTATCATGGGACTAAAGGAGAACCACTGGAGCCACAGCTAATGAGAGATGATTCCACTGGTTGGCATTACAAGACATGAGCACCCAGTGAGCAACTACCAACAAGATCCTCTACCACTGAATCCAAAAGCCACCACCACCACCAAAAACAGAGAGCCTAAGTTTCTGAGATTTTCTATGAGATTCATGGGATGTATGATGTGCCACCCCTTCACCCAAGCAATGCCAGAAAACAGGGGTTTAGTAATATAGTTACATTAAGAAAAGTAAACTACATATGGACATAGGTGGACAAAAATATAGTTGCATGAAAAAATCCTAAAGGTATTTTTTAAATGAATGACTAGATACATGAGCAGAGTACACCATTTATTCTTTGAAATCAGCTGGTGGCCAACAGGCTCCAGATTTTCAGGACAGGTTACATGCAGGGATTTGTAGTTCTGATTTCCCTACTGTATTCCTTAAGAAAAGCAAGATTACAAGTCCCTGTTTAGCCAGGCTCAGAAACATAGAGCCAGGTGGCTATCCAATTTCTAAGTCTATGTCAATGTACAGTAATTTTTTTCAATCTATATTTGTCACATCTGCTTTCTGAGGATGCTCAGCAATCCAGAGAGGAGAGAGCTGTTTGGGTATTTTTATATTGCCAGCACATTGCCATGGGCAATCCACAGACACTCACAGGTATCTTAAGTACTTTCCATGGACTCAACAGCAGTTTAGCAGCCGTATAGCATGGGAAAAGAGCATATTCCTATTTTCACTTCCTAACACCAGTATTGTGTTTCTTTGGGGTACTGAACCTCAGGGTCCTCGGATCTATCTACATCAATCCTGATAGATGTGGAAGAGTTGTAACATCAGCATTCCCAGAGGATCCTGGTGTTTTAGACCACAGAAGACAAATGCCATTGTCTAATGTGTCAGTTCATCAAGGACAGGCTGAGCCAAGCAAGGTTTAGTCCGATGAAAGGCGAGAATGTGTAATTCTGATTTTGCTAAACAATGCAGCCCCAAGCCCATCCATGCACTTGAAAGAGAGAGTGTGAAAATGATTGCCTGGCAGGGGTAAATCGTTGACATGGAACCCATTCAACTTGAGGAAACCGTCACACAGAACGAACATGCCCTGTTCTCCCCCACCTCAGATTTTCATTATTTTTAGTTGTGGATAATTCACATGCTGATAGGAGGGCACTCCAGCAGCAGAAAAGCAGGGTCCTTCATTCATTGTTCTCTCACTTTAAATGTAATGATTTTCATTTAGAAACAATTTTAATAAAACCATAAAATAACCTAATGCTCTACAGTCCATCGGTCTCTATACTTACCTATTATGTTCTCTCCATAGGTAGCAACAGAAGTGCACAATTTTACCCACAGCAGCAGAATCTGCTGCCTACATCCTAAAATTAATTGTTAAATGGACATGAAGAACATTAAATAAATTACTATGTAGGTGGCTGCCTACTGCTTAGTGAATATTTTGCTAAGTCTCAAATAGGTGAGATACATTTAGGGTTCATATTGTAGCTTAACAAGTTTGAAGGCAATTGCAGTGCACTCAGTTTCCTTTTGCAAATCTTTCAAGAATCAGTGGCAAGAGTTAGCACATTTGTGGCAGATTTTTCAAACTTCTATAGCAATTAATATGTAGCAAATTTGCATGATTGTGCATATATTTGCAAATTAATTACTGTACATTTTTATTTTACTTTATAAAAATAAAGTCCATGTCTGACATTTCTGTGCCCAGTTAATTTATTAGGATCTTTTCTGAGTGGCAAGATTGATAGTACTGGGATAGAGAAAAGGGGAACATAAGGGAGGGGGGATAGAGAGCGGAATTCAGAAGGACAATGGAGAAGGAGAGGGAGATAGAAGGATAGAGGGACATAGAGATACAGTTGGGAAGGATTAATTGGAATCAGGAATTAGAGGGAAAGAGAACAAATGGAGAAGGGGTAAGATGGATCAAGGAGAGGGGAAGGGAAAGAAGGGATCCTGGATTGGGGGGAGGGGATCCTGGATCAGGAGAGGGGAAATGATTTCCTCATATCTTCCTCTCAACACCAATCCCTTGTTTCATATTCCTTTGTTCCCGTCATTCACATCATTCCCATCCTCTGATCTCCTCACTTACACCCCACAACTCATCCTATTTCTCACTGTTGCCCCTAATTCTTTGACTCACTATCTATTTTTCCCCTGATACCATTCATTTTTTCTCCATCCCCTCTTTTACTCTTGACCCCATCTCCTCACCTCATTTACTCTCCCTCCACTCACACCGCTTCTAATCCCTTCATTCAGTCTCTTACCCCATCCCCTTATTGACTCTCCTGCATCCTATACTCCCTCTAACTCCATCTTATCCTATTCCCTCATTCACTCTCCCTCCTCCTCCCACACTCTGATCCCCTCATTCAATCCAGTCTCCCATCACCCCAGCTGCTCAATCTTGCCCTCATCCCCTCATTCTCACCCCCACCCTCTCTGATCCCCTCATTCATTCCTGTCCTCATCACCCATCCCTCACTTTTACCTAACCTCAAAACCTCACTTATCTTTCACACCATCTTATCACTTGCTCTATTCAGTCCTCCCACCTTCAAAGCTTTTCTATCCCCCCCCCCCCCCCCAAAGCAGTAGGATGAGGATAAAAGTAGCAGCAGCACATCCGGCTGCTACTTCCTCTCTTGCCATCTAGGCCCAACTCTTCTTTCAACCATGTGGCTAAACACACAGCTACATGGTTGAATGCTGCTGTCGGGTCTGGGTGGCAAGAGAGGAAGAAGCAGCCCAACGTGATGTCCCTGCTCCTCTTCCTATGCCAGATCGGCAAGGAAGAGGAGAGGGCCTTAGAATGCATTGCTAGCAGGGCCCCTGATTTTCCTTGGTAATTCCATGGAGATGGGCAAAAGCTGCAGGAAGAAGCATATTTTGCACTCCATCCCATGTCCATGGATAGTGATTGCAGATTCTTCAAAAGTTGTATGCAAACTCTGACTCTCAGACATCTGACCTTGCACTATGCAGCCCAAACAGGAGTTCTCACCATGGAAAAAAGAGGAAAAGGTGCCCTATCATGATATATATGGAGAACGCTTTAAACGAACTTCAGTGTTATGTTTTTGTTGTCCTCTATACTATTCTGCAGTTACAAATGAAAATAAGATCATTGAATATTTATTTATTTAGTTGTTTTATATACCGCCATTCTAAAAGAAGATCACAATGGTTTACAATATCAGTATTCATATTTGTGATCAGGCCAAAGGCAGTCCACGCCACTCTTCATTCTTATTTGATAAGAACAGATTAGGAGTTGAGGTTGCCAGCAAACCCTATCTAACTGGTTTGCACATTGCATCTCCTTCTGCTATGTGCAAGCAGGACTTCAGCTCGGAGGTCATGTCAAGGCACATTCTTCTGGCAGAGCCATGGCAGCTTCAGTGGCCCACCTGAGGGCAGTCCCCGTGTCTGAGATCTGCAAAGCTGCAACATGGAGTTCCCTCCACACCTTCGCTGCTCACTACTGTTTGGACAGAGATGACTGACATGATAGCAGCTTCGGCCAGTCTGTCCTCCAGAATCTCTTTCAGCTGTAGAACCCAACACTTCCTACCTAGGGCCCTTGTTTTCAGGTTAAGGCTGTTTCCCGCTGTTACCAATAGCGCCAGTGATGTTGTGCCCATTGGCACCTTGTTGGGTGCCTGTTGGTCTGGAACAGCCTGTAAATAGGGATTCATCCATGTGTGAGGAATAACACCCTGCTTGTTCTAATGTTATATGAAGGGGTTGGTACAAAAGATAAACCTTTATCGAGGATGAAAAATTCATGTGTGTTCAATAAACATTTTGAGATATTGATTACATGGTTTTCAGTGTATTTTGCTAATATGGGTGGTAGGCTCTCCTCCCTCTCCCTCTGCAAGTGGGAGTTTCCCCATCTGCTTTCTTGATTGTCCTTTTTTCTTAAATCACTTTTCCAAATCTTTCCTAATTGAAAAACCTGCTGATTAGGTTTACTTTTTTCTATTTTGTGTGTCGTGGTTGTGAATAGTGGTGCTGAAGAATCTAAAATGTCGTCAGTATCACTGCGTATAAAAGTTTTGCACTGCGATCTCTTAGGGGACTGCCAGATGTTCTTTCGTCTATGCTATTGATGACTGATCTCTGATTATTTTTGTTGTACACATTCCTCTGGTAATTATTCTTTGGTTTATTGTTATATCCCAACTTATTTTGGTGATGCCATGGGTAAATACTATTATTCTTAGTCATTTTCATCCCTTCTAAATTTTTCAAATTTTATATTCTTTAATTCTATAGTAAACGTATCTAAATTCTTCTTATAGTCAAAGCACAAATCATTTTTCTTTAAAAATTCCAATTCCTCGTCCAACTTATTTTTCAACTCCTCTCTTTTTTTGGAAATCTTAATGATCAAGATCATTAAGTCCAGGGAGCATTTATTAAGAATAGCCTCCCAACTGTTCATGAATGTACTGTCCTCTTTATACATACTTGGTGGTTTGTTGACTCTCTCTAGGAAGCTCAATTGATTGAGCAAAACTCGGCCAGAATCGGGCTATCATTTTCACCAGATTACTTAATAAACGCACACTGTTTTTACCAATCATTTCTTTTTGGTTGCTAGTATACATGAAGGTATACATTCCTTTATAAGCTTAGAAGCAATTTTGTTTCACTATAAATAGGAACTTATTGTTTTTATAGTTACAAGGATCTTTTAGAAAGAAACAGTGTATTCCGCACAGCCCAACCTGAAAGGTGACTTCTGGCTCTGGGAGGGGATCTGTCTGGTCCAAATCTATTTAAAAGCCAAAGCAATTATGATTCACGCCATCTGACAGGAAAGGCAGTGGTCGATGAATGAAGAGAAATGTTGTAACCAAATAAGTCGCAAAAAATTTTAACTCTTTCTTTGATGTTGGGCATGTTATATTGATTATAAGTATTCATTTGTGTTTATACCCAGCTCTCCAGCTCCTGAGGCAGATGCTGAGCGTCGAAACATGGCCAGTGTCAGTCGGGCATGAGCCACTTATTAAGAAATAAAGTTGGTGCTTTAAATTATGACTGCATAAACCACTTAATAGGATAAGTTAGAAATAATTTTTTGAATGGCACAAGAAATTAATCAAGCTCACACAGGGGGAGTTTTGGCATTAAAGAGACTTATTATATATGAAACATAAAAAATACATCATATAGTAGACACAATAATTAAATAATAAAGTAAAAAAGTATAGGTGCACAGCTTGAGCTTCAACCAGATTAATGGCTATTACCCACAAAATCAGTACTGAACATCAGAAGTTAGTTAATCATTAAATTCCCCAAGTTGGTTAATTCATTGTTTTATATAGGGGGGATTCATGACAGAGGCATTAGTATATTCATAGTTGTGTTTATCTTGGTCAAAACAGAGAGTTGGTAACCATTTATATGGAACAATTAATGAAAAGTCATTTAAGAAAGCTTGGTTGAAGATTTGGCAACTGAGATTCATTGCCGAGAAGTGCAGAGTCCTGCATCTGTGGTGCAGTAATCCAAAAGAGTTGCATGTGATGGTGGGTGAAAGGCTAATGTGCACAGACTGGGAGAGGGATCTTGGGGTAAGAGTATCTAGCAATCAGAAGGTGGCGAAGCTGTTATGGGAGCCGGCTGTGAATGGCCGCGACTAGCCCCCTGCAAGTGCTAGCAGTGCCGTGCCCCTTTTGCCAGACCTGGGAGCCTCACAGTGGCAGGAGACCGCTGTCAGCATATCCCGCCATGCTGCCTCACCGCTGGGCCTCCCTCTCCGATGCTGCGTCACGGCCTGGACATAGCCAGGCCACACTCAGGCCTCCCAGGTAATCCCCGGCCTCCTAAATGTGCCATGTATCTCTAAATAGAGATACATGGCACATTTAGGAGGTCCTGACTCCTCCGTAGGAGGAGTCAGGACCTCCCCTTCCGGGCCTCAGACTATTTAAGGCAAGTAAGTCCTGTCTTGGAGCCCATTCCTGCGTTCCTGCACTTCTTCCTGCATCTGATTCCTGTCAAGACCCTTGCCTGCCTGCCTGCCTGCCTACAAGGTTCGCCTTCTGCCTGGACCTGCGCTGATACCAGACCTCCAGCTCGACCCCTGAGACCCCACCTACGTCCAGCCGGCCCCGGTACCCAAGGGCTCAACCTGAAGGGAATGAGGGCTGGTATTGGTGAAGCTCCGGCAGGGTTTCAGGCCTTCTCCAGCCTCGCCTGCATACCTACGCAGGTTTTAAAATCTGTGCGGCAAGCGCCACACCGAGTCACACACATATGTCCCAGCTTCGGTGCTTGAAGGCCTTTTAAATTTGACCAGTAAACTTCTTGTGTACCTTTTAACCTGAAGAAATACTTGAGAATTGGAGAGGCAAAAGAAGATGGTGAGGTTTAGGAATGTCAATATTAATGCACTAATCCTCCTTTCCTGGAGTGCATTAATATTGTCATCTTTGTTTCACTTGACCTCACTTTACATTATATGGAATAAGCGGTGTTATTTGTCTTGAGGTTTATGAATGTTCCAACAACCAAATGAATTCAGAATGTATTTGGTACTACTAATGTTCTGACGTTTTGTTAGGCTACATAGACTGTTTAATCAATATACTCTCAGATAAGAGGTGTTAATCAGTCACTGCTATTATGTGTCATTCATCTGACTCACTACCGGCAAGCATTAATCATAAACTTTACAAGGTAACCCTGGTGAACATGTTTAACAATAGAAACATACTGTACACAACCTAACGGTTGAAAGACGATAACATGATGGTATATTGTAAAACAATTTCATAGCTCAGGGAGGTTAACTTCACATTGCTCCCCCCAGCCCCCCCCAAAAAAATGAAAAAATGCCAGCAATTAAAATGTAAAAAACCTAGAATAAAGCATACAATTAACAGCAAGGCCATCTAGCACATAGGGTATGCCCACAATAGAAGCTGTAATGAAAAGCTCTTATTTACTATACTGTTTTAATTAAGAGATTATATAATACTTCATGTTGTGTGTGGTAGACTCAGAAAATGACACTACGGCAAGAACATAATAGAAAACCATTGCTGGGCCAGCCTGGTGGCTCAGTGACCGTGCTGTGCGCACTGCCAGGATGTGAACCTAGTTCAATTCGCAGATCAGGGTTTCCATTCCTCAGGAGGCAATGATTACAGTCCTTGGGGTGGGGTGGGGGGGGGGGGGGGTCCTCAGCCATTCCGCAATGGTGACACCTAGTGACCGTATCTGCTTCCCATGCCTGCAAGATTCTGGAACCCTGGTGACTGCCCCCCCCCCCCCCCCCCCCCCCCCCAGCCGAGGACCATCGCTCAGATGAACAGGCTCGGCGATTTGCAAGCAAACATAAAAAACAAGGGGATAAATCCCTGGACAAGTTGCAAATAAAAGGATCCTTACACCAGACCCCCAGGGTCCCGTGTTGCAATGGAGCAGCAAGGTCAATAGCAGCAGGCAGAAACTGCCAACCTCTAAGAGTTAAAAATAATTAGAAATCCATTGTCGGAGAAAAAGCCCATGTAATACAATAGATAGCCATGCCTAAAAAAAAAAATTCAAAACCACCCATGACTGCTGTACAGATATGGGAGAGAGACAGAGATTACAGGCTCATTTCTAATCCCTAGACACGTGATGGCATGTACATGTCCACAGAATATGGCCACAATATGCGCACTAAGTTTCCCGATATCCGAGTGGCAGAGATCATTTGGCTGCTCAGCTGCCAGTTGTTAGAAAACCCATTTGTGTCGTGGTCACCGTGTTACTGCCTGATGCTGTGCGCAGCATGCAAAGTCCATTCCCCCCCCCCCCCTCCCTTTTTCAGCACAAAGCTGCCCAAGAAGAAAGGAAACAAGGTAGAAAGGAACTCCTTGTCGGACAGCAGAGACTGCCAGGTCATGTGGGCAGTCTGTGGCCCCTCACAAGGCATTCTTGCACAGGTAAGACCCATGCCAATGGCTTACAGGTTTCCTCTCTTTCCTGTCTCCCAGGCTATTTGGCACCTATGGCCAAGTGAGAAAAGGGCACCCCCAACCTGAACATAACTCACGACCCCATGAGCCAGGACACTCTGTTATATATGGGGGCTTTCATTTACATTTTTATTTTTACCCAGCAGTTTCCTCCTGCCCCTATGGGCTTTCAGCTCAAATCGGAAGCAATACAGGGAACCCATTCGCCATAAGCCTACATTCAAAACCTGAACTGGAAACCCCCCCAAAAAAAACAGATTCTGCCTGCCATGCAGCACCAGAGAAAGAGAAACAGAAATACATTTCCTCCTGTATTGTGCAAAAATAAGCTATCATGAGCTGCACATTCCCAAAGTCAACAGAGTCCATCCAACTAAACTGAATATAAAATGCTTTTTTTCTACTCTGGTTGTCTGGACTTTTATTTGTCTAATCACTTTGGTCCTCATCTCTTTATACTGCTTTCTTTTTCTTGGTCTCCTAACTCCTTTACAGGGTCTCCTGTTCATTTTCTATTTCAGCTCTCTCCTGTCTCTTCAGTATCTCCCTACGCCTCTAATATTGATCTTTCTCTTTTATTCTCCTTTTTCTTCATTCTCGTTATCTCTGCCTCTCTATTCACTCATCTAGATTTCATCCTCCCTTCTCCCTCCAGTTTTCTGTGCCAATCCTAAACCTCCCCAAATTTCCCCTCTATTGCCCCCTCTCAGTCCTCCATCTTCCCCTCACTGAGTTGCCCCTTTAGCCATCTCCAGCTCCCCTTGTCCTTCCCTCAACAGCTGCATCCTCTCTTGTGCTCTTGAAAACCCCTCACCTCCAAATCCTCCTCCCCCCCCCCTCACTCATCTTCCACGGTCATCTTCCAACCAATCATACCTTCCATCCTTCCCTAGGGCTGGTGTATAGGTATTAAGCACCCTAGGTGAGCCTTATAGCCTTGCACCCACCTCCTCTCCAGCTGTACCCTCCCCATACACAAGTCAAAATTATGCATTTATAATAATAGATTTTACATGAGAAAGGACTTTGAGGTAAAAAAAAATAGCATGTATATTATATGTACATGTACTGCTGTGGTACCAACCAGAAATCCTGCAAAAAAGATAAAAAAAGACACTTGGAACCCATATGGTATTAGGCCTATGGTAATACATGATGGGTGGGGGTTTGACCCTGGGAAAGCCATGTATTGAATTGCAATTACAGTATTGTAAATCTTTCATATCAAAACAGCCCTAATTGCCAGCACTCATAAGTAAATATCTTACTTATGAAAAGGCAACACTGTAAATATTACACCTGGTCTTAAAACACCAATTTACCTCCTATTGGGAAAACAAAACAAGTCAGGTTGCTATAGATCCCTACACAGAAAATACATGCTAGCAGAATACTTTACTTCTGTCACATGTATAGAACATAGGCAGACCTCACTAAATACAGAAGAGACCATAAAATATAAATAGAAATGTGCAGACAAATACTGAACTAGAAACCACAAAGAGCCAGACTCTGTATGCAGAGCAACAAGGGAACCAGAACCATTGTCATTCCTCATAAAATATCAAACAATAAAATAAAAAAAATATAAAACATCATAATAGTAAAACTATACTGATAAAAAGAAATACTTAAAACAGCTGACAAATAGAACAGTATCCAATAATTCAAAACTCATAAAACTTCTCCAGATGGCAATAAAATATTTCAAAAAAAGCAGATATATTAAATAATACCCAATAATTATAACTAACAGGGGTTAATAAATCCTCCACTTTCCATACCTGGGAATTTTTGATTTCCAGATGTCATGGATTAGTGGGGTAGTGGTGGGAGCTGTTTATTGCACATAAACTTACTCCCCTCTAACACACAGAGGCTCATTCACTCACTTACTCACTCACCTGCTCAATCATACACACACGCAAGCTTGTTTGCTGTCTCTCATGCTTCTCCTCTCTCTCTCTTTGTAGGCATGCTTCTTCAGACTGCAGGGACAGAATAGGAGGCCTTCTTAAATGCAGGGGAGGTGGAGGAGGTCCCTGTTACTTCAAGGGCTGGCTCCTCCCGACTTCCAGGGGTGGGAGGTGGATGCTGCTTTTGTTGCTCCATGGGTTGCGTTCATTCTGACTGCTGAGGAGGGGTGGGAAGCCAGCGCAGCTCCGGGGGCAGAATGTCTTCAGGCTGCGGGTGTGGGGTGAGAGACTGATGTTTTGTTTTTGCAGCTCATGCTCCTCCCTAATTGCAGTGGAGGAGGCCGACGCTACTTGGCAGGGTGTGCTCCTGACGTCCGGAGGTGTGAGGTCGATGCTGCTTCTTGCAGCTCCGTGAGCCCCTCTGATCCTGACTGTGCATGGGCAGAGGCAGTGTTGATGATTTTTTTTGTGCCAGTTTGGAGGCCACCGCCATTCCCCCCCCCCCCCCCTCTCTGGATTCCAGAAGCTGGTACATCAGGAGGGGACATAGATACTAAACTACCAGTGCAGTATTTATTTATTTATTTTAACAAGGAATAGAAATAGACTCTGCCAGACTGCACAGCAACTAAAGCCCACCATGTGGCTAGCAGATGGAGGAAAGAAGAAGAACAAGGAAAAATAAAAAACTACCATAGGGTAAAGGTAAAGGAAAGAAAATTGCTGCAACTCTAGAAAAAAATCACTTACATAAATTGTGAGGAGAGAGCAAAGCTGAATATTGTGACACACACAGCTCTCGCGACCACATGGCTCCATGGGGGGGGGGGGGGGGGGGGAAAGAGAGACTGAGGGACTTTTGCCTAGGGGGCAGGGTGATGACTACACCTGCACATGCTCAGTAGGGCATGTTTGAACATTTGCGATCAAAGTTCCGTGCCAGGCTCCATATGCTGATGTCAACCTATGTGTGAGGACTACCATCCTGCTTGTCCTTGGAGAATATCAAATCTTCATAAATAATGATCCAAATTAACACCAAGGTATATTGTATTCATACAGTGAATCAAATGGAACACCATCCTTCATGTAAATCAATAATTCTAAGTTACAGTAAATATGTTTATGCATACAGTACCAATGTTATTCCTTTTGTTGGGATGGCCAACTCTAAGAAAATGCCATACTGGGTCAGATCAAGGGTCCATCAAGCCCAGCATCCTGTTTCCAACAGTGGCCAATCCAGGCCATAAGAACCTGGCAAGTACCCAAAAACTAAGTCTATTCCATGTTACCATTGCTAATGGCAGTGGCTATTCTCTAAGTGAACTTAATAGCAGGTAATGGACTTCTCCTCCAAGAACTTATCCAATCCTTTTTTAAACACAGCTATACTAACTGCACTGACCACATCCTCTGGTAACAAATTCCAGAGTTTAATTGTGCGTTGAGTAAAAAAGAACTTTCTCCGATTAGTTTTAAATGTGCCCCATGCTAACTTCATGGAGTGCCCCCTAGTCTTTCTACTATCCGAAAGAGTAAATAACCGATTCACATCTACCCGTTCTAGACCTCTCATGATTTTAAACACCTCTATCATATCCCCCCTCAGTCATCTCTTCTCCAAGCTGACCAGCCCTAACCTCTTTAGTCTTTCCTCATAGGGGAGTTGTTCCATTCCCCTTATCATTTTGGTTGCCCTTCTCTGTACCTTCTCCATCGCAATTATATCTTTTTTGAGATGCGGCGACCAGAACTCTGATACTCAACACCCACAAACAGATCTGTTTTTCAGGATAGCCCCAATGAATATGCATATGATATATTTGCATACTAACAGAGGCACGCATGCAGATACATCTCATGCATATTCACTGTAGGCATCCTGAAAACCAGGCTGTTTGTGGATCTTGAGGACTGGAGTGGCCACCCTTTTCATATAACCTCAGAAGCTAAGAAGTATTAGTGTAGTGATGCTCTATCAGTGGTTCATCATGGTACTGTTGCTTAAATAAATCAGAATTAAACATAAGGTTTTCATTCTCATTAAATTAAATATATAGTAATGAAGGACTGATATTTAAACAACATACTGAATACAACTCAATATTTTACATTATTATACATAAAACCGATTACTGACTGTCAAAAGACTGGTCTACTTCCCAAATATGTTTCCCAGGTTTATTGTATTCTAGCCCAAAGTTCTCGTCTTCTGGTTTTTTTTTTGTTTTTTTTTTTATCAGATTAGTAGCTCCAAAAATTTCACCTTTTAATCTTCTGCATTAATTTTGTGCTTACTAACATGGCCTGTTATCATATTGCACTGGCAGCATTATCTCCAATTATTTATCACCTACAAAATGTTACCCGAGTCCTTTAGTTTGCTGTTTTGTTATTTTTAACTAAATATTATATTTTTTTCTTTTTGTATCCTTTTCAAACTTAAAAAGATAGAATGTTTCTATTGAATTACAATATGTCAACACAAGTCACATTTCACAAAGAAGAAGCTACTTGTTAAAAAAAAAAAACCTTCTTCAGATACAGAAGAGGATTTACAATAGGTCATTCTTTATCTTGTTGTTGAAAGCTCTTTTGCACATTTGACCCCCTGTTTAGATCACAGTAGAAATAGTCTTCCGTTTATCCAGTGATACAATGTATTATTCTTTGTCCAGTCACATTGGCTGAAAAAGATTTTAGTTGTATCCAGATTCATTTCCATTCCATGTTACTTCATTCACAGTTCCTTTATCGTGCATAAACGATAATAGTTCATTTCTTTCCTATCCTTCAGCAATCTGTTACTGATTATGAATGTGGGATGGCATGCAAATTTTTAATTCCTATTTTAAGTAGTAATACCCAATGCTGTAAATTATAGTTGTATACACGTTTAGGCACCACTGATCAATTGCAAAGTTCAATGAATCTCTAAGTGAACAGCAGTTGACATCTACACACAGCTGGTCACAGAAGAAAAGGCAGGAATTTTTATTTGTTTTATTTTATATTCCGCCTTTCAGACATTTCAAAATGGTTTATATTCAGGCACTGTAGGTATTTGTAAGAAAAGAGAATGTAAAACTCTAAAATAATTATTGTCAGTGTGTAAGCTTTCAACATAAACCTCTATAAAATTACATTTAAAACTGTTAACGGGGGGGGGGGGGGGGAGGAGCCAAGATGGCCGCTTGCCAGTAGTGCTGACTGGGAGCTCCCGCAAAGTTTCTTACAAAGAACAAATTTTGTTGGATAACATGCCCCCAAAATGAAAGGGGAAAGTGAGGATTAATCCCTCAAATCCTCCGCTCCCCATGGGTCAACGAACCATCGCCGAGTGCACCCTTGTCCACCAGAAGCAGGAGGTGCCATGCCCCGCTGGCGAGGAAGGCAAGGAAGCAGCCACCATGTCTGGGGACCTTTCATTGAGCCCTCCGATGCCTAAGATACCACAAGCTATCTCGACAAACTTGCCGGTGGAAACTGTGACGCAGATGTCGGGAGCCGCAGGCCCAGAGGCAGATACGGAGGGAGCAATAATGGCCGGTTTTGAAAGAGGTGAAACATAGAAATGATGGCAGAAGACCACCAAATGGCCCATCCAGTCTGCCCAGCAAGCTTCCACACTTTTTTTTCTCTCTCTCTCATACTTCTGTTACTCTCGGCCTTTAGTAACCTTTTAGTTCTATTTCCATTCCACCCCAGCTATTAATGTAACCTTTTGGTTCCATATCCCTTCCACCCCCACCATTAGTGTAACCTTTTGGTTCCATATCCCTTCCACCCCCACCATTAGTGTAACCTTTTGGTTCCATATCCCTTCCACCCCCACCATTAGTGTAACCTTTTGGTTCTATTTCCCTTCCACCCCCGACATTAATGTAGAGAGTAGTGCTGGAACAGCTTCTAAGTGAAGTATCTAGCTTAATTGGTTAGGGGTAGTAACCGCCGCAATAAGCAAGCTACACCCATGCTTATTTGTTTACCCAGACTGTGGAATTCAGTCCTTGTTGGTTGTTGTCTGAATATAAAAATCATCTTTTCTACATTCCCCCTGCTGTTGAAGCAGAGAGAAACACTGGATATGCATTGAAAGTGAAGCATCAGGCTTGTTTAGGTTGGGGTAGTAACCGCCATAATAAGCAAGCTGCTCCTCACATTTTTGTGAATGCAAATCCTTTTTTTCACTTTTCCTCTTGCCGTTGAAGCATAGAGCACTGTCAGAGTCGCATTTACCATGTGTATGTCTATTGAATAAGGGTATTATCGCCAGGTAGTAGCAGTCTTTCCCACAAGCCTCTCTTCTTTCACATCCTCTAGATTTTATTGATCCACAGTGTTTATCCCATGCCCCTTTGAAGTCCTTCACAGTTTTAGTCTTCACCACTTCCTCTGGAAGAGTGTTCCAGGCATCCACCACCCTCTCCGTCAAGAAATACTTCCTGACATTGGTTCTGAGTTTTCCTCCTTGAAGCTTCAAATCGTGAGCCCTGGTTCTGCTGATTTTTTTCCCAACGGAAAAGGTCTGTTGTTGTCTTTGGATCATTAAAACCTTTCAAGTATCTGAAAGTGTGTATCATATCACCTCTGTTTCTCCTTTCCTCCAGGGTGTCCATATTTAGATTCTTCAATCTCTCCTCATAAGTCATTCGATGAAGACTATCCACCTTTTTGGTCACCCTTCTCTGGACTGCCTCCATCCTGTCTCTGTCCCTTTGGAGATACAGTCTCCAGAACTGAGCATAGTACTCCAGGTGAGGAATCACCAAGGCACTGTACAAGGGGATAATCACTTTCCTTTTTTTACTCAATATTCCTCTCTCTATGCAGCCCAGCATTCTTCTGGCTTTAGCTATCATCTTGTCACATTGTTTCCCCGACTTCAGATCATTTAACACTATCACCCCAAGGTCTCTCTCCTGCTCCGTGCACATCAGCCCTTAACCCCCCATTGAATACAGTTCTTTTGGATTTCCGCACCCCATATGCATGACACTGCACTTCTTGGCATTGAATCTCAGCTGCCATATATTTGAACACTCTTCCAGCTTCCTTAAATCCAGTCTCATTCTCTCCTCCTTCTGGCATGTCTACTCTGTTGCAGATCTTAGTGTCATCCGCAAAAAGACAAACCTTACCTTCTATCTCATCACAAGGAAGAGGGGCAGGTCTGATGTCAGTAGATATTTTAAAACCAGGCGATACCAACAATGGTAAGGCCGTTTTCATTCTCACTTTACCTATTTCTTCATTTGAACTACCGACAGTAAAATAACAATGTTTAGAACTGATTACCCCAAGTAAACCAGCTGTGGTAACATTGGATTCCCTATGGGAATTGATGGCTCGTCAAAATTTGGCTCTTCAAGGTTGCATGAATCAGATAACTCAGATTTCGGCAAGATTGGAAATTGACTTGTAACCAATGAACAGGATAAAAGAACAGTTGACCATTCTAATAAAATACAGCTATTGGAAAATCAAATGAAAGAACTCCAGAGAGTTCCGTCTGCTACTATTCAGGATTGTGTCTCTTTAAATAAAAAAACAGAGCTTTTGGAGAATTGGCTGAGAAGGTTAAACTTAAGGTTGTTAAACTTCCCCAAAAATTTGGAGGAACAACCAAGAGTAACCCTGCGAAGATACCTAAATGAAGTAATGCAGATTCCAATTGAAGATATTCCATCCTTCAATAAAGTTTATTTCTTGCCCTTAAATCATTCGAGAGAAAGGTTGAATAAAAATCAAATAGATCTAGGGAATCTGACTGACTTTCTTGAATCCTCTACAGTAGAGATTGAGAGAGCTACTCTACTGATTTCTTTCATTTATGAACAAGATGTGGGTGCTATTATGAGGAGTTATTTTCAATGCATGTGGGTCAATTTTATAGACCAATTTGTCCAGATCTTCCCTGATCTGGCAAAGACCACACAGGAAAGGAGGAAAGGTTTTCTGGCATTGCACCAGGAAACTAGAGAGTTGGGGGCTATATACCAGCTTAGATACCCCTGTAAATGTATTATTAAATTTAATAGTCATACTTATGAGTTCCTGATTCCTGAACAACTGAAAGTGTGGCTCAATTCCCATAGAAGGGCGATGATAATTTCAACACCCACTGAAAGCCCAACTGTCTAGCATAAATAAAATGGGTGGACATGTGCAAGTTATTGGTCTGTTTCTATGAGTATTTCTTTGAAAATATGTATAATCAAGCTTCCAAATTAATTTTCTTAATTATCTCCCCCACAAAAATATTAGGGTATTAAGAAATAATTTGATTTCTGGATTTATGTCATATGATAATTGAATAATGTTTGTTTTCTAATTTTCTGTACAAAGTTGGATATGCTTTGTAATTTATTTAAAAAGCAATAAATAAAAAATATAAAAAAAACCAAACTTAACATTCTCCATCGTTTTAAAGAAAATTCTCTGTTCATTGTTTAATGTTCCTGGCCAATATAAAAAAAGATGACCAATAGCTGAACCATTCCTGGTTTTCCAATAGTAGTTTCAAAACAATCTGGGGTTGGGGAAGGATTTCAAAGTGAAATATTTTACCTGTTTCTTGTAATCAGAAGCCAGAACCAAAAACCTAGCAGAATCAAAATTTGAGAAAAGCAAAATAGCTTCAGATGCAAGTGCTGTGGCTTAATTGAGATGCAGAGTTGCAGCGGGTTAATTCCAAAATTGCATTTAGTGTGCAAAGCAAATATGATTTTATTTCACCTTGGCAGTGATAAATTATGACCAGTTGAAATGAATGTACCCAGCTGCTGTGCATAGTGCGCACATTATTAAATTAAATATGATCCTGAAAAGAATACCTAACCATTTTTTCTTTCTTCCTGTTTTGATATCCAGTGTCTTTGCAGCCACAAGAGGCCTGACAAAATCTGACAGTGGGGTCCAATAGAGGTTTACGATGCTGAATATATATAGCACCTCTTCTATTTATCCCAGAAGGCAGGGGTCACATTCAGTCCTGGCGCTACAACTATGCACAGTCTCGACAGCCCTAGAGCATGGATAAATAGGGTGGAGGCTAGACCTCTAGGGCTACAATGTTGTGGGTGCAGTATCAGTGGGTGTAAGCTGGATAGAGGTAGATACTGGAATAAACAGAATGGATACTCTGGATGGATGTGCCGGCTTAAAACTTGATGGCAGAAAATCTTCAGATGAAATTCAGTATCACCATACATATTTATTCCATCATATCCAAATCCAGATTTTGATTTCCCTCGGTATTTTGGGGGTCCCAGAAATATATCACCCTCCAGGTCCTAGCAAAATAAGAATCCTAGATGTGGGCAGAATTCCCTTCTCAAAAATACCTGAGATAATGTTGTGCTCCAGAAAATCCAATTCTCCCTTCCTGGGGAGGTGGAGGTGGAGGTGGTGGGAGTGAGGGTCTCCAGATAAAAAAAAAACACACACACAACTCTTACTCTGAGATCTCCTTTACAAATATTCCGGGACTTTTGGATGAAGTTTCTGTCAGACGATGGCAGAACAATCCTCTACCCTTCCCCACTCCTGTGCAGTAAAAGCTTCCTCCCGACTCAAAAAGACAAGTCTCAAAATAAAATTACTTGAAACAGACCCTCTCCAAAAACAGGTCACACTGTCCATACACTGGATGGAGATTCCTGTCCTGGACAGCTGTAAGACCTAAGCCCTCCAGGGACAGAGAAACCAGGAAAGAAAAAACAGCTCCTTTTCCTTTGACTGCTAACTCAAAACGCCATGTTGAATTATTATGTATATAAGAACCCAAAGAGTGAAAAAGAACTAATACAAAAATTGAGATTTCACCCAAAATAGCAATGCAGAGCAAATTTTCTTAAATGTAAACCCCAGGCTTTCTTTTAAAAAGGACCTCAGATAAAAGGCACTTAGATTGCATCACCGAATGCGGTGTCCTATGTCTTATACACTGAATGAATACCTGCCTATATCCTATATGTATTTATAATCATTGGCCCAGGGGAAGCCCAACAACCATGGATCCCAGGAATATATGTTTTTGAAAAGATTTTTGCTATGCAATTAAGTTTCTGTTTACTTTGCTCTCCTTATTCAGTGGCAAGAAGATTGTTATCTTGAGGCTTCACACAGAAGGAGATTTTATTTATTTATTTATTTTTATTTTTTTTTTATATACAGACATTCAATCTCAATTGAGATATCACACTGGTTTACATTCAGGTACTGTAGGTATTTCCCTATCCCCAGAGAGCTTACAATCTAAGTTTGTACCTGAGGCAATGGAGGGTAAAGTGACTTGCCCAAGGTCACAAGGAGTGACAGCAGGACTTGAACCCTGGTCTCCTGGTTCATAGTCCACTGCTCTAACCACTAGGCTATTCCTCCGCCCCATGAAAATGAGCTTATTAATAATTCTTTTGAATCCACAGGAACTGAACAGATATTAGAGCGCTGACACTTAATTTACCAACTTAACTCAATGCTGCAGTGTTTTCATGATTTTACATCTTCGTCAGGGGTCAAGATTAGCACCTAGCAATGGACAGAAGTCAAAGTCCAAATTATTACTGAAAGGTAGCAAGGCTGAACTGAGAACAAAAGAGCTGCGCTCATTCCCACAGTGTTGTTTGACATGGAATTATTATACAGCCTGCTCTTTAGCAGGCTGGAGCCTACCACTGCAACCACCACATAGGCATCAGGTCCTAACTTAGACTGTGAGCCCTCTGGGGACAGAGAAATACCTACAGTGCCTGAATGTAATCCGCTTTGAAGGGCCTGAGAAAGCGGAATATAAATCAAAAAACAAATCAATCAGCCTCTACTCTCTACCCCAGGAATGTTACTATGGCCATCTAGTGGAGATCCCAAAGGGTCTATAAATATACAAGTGGGGGTACTGCACTGTGGTTAACCTGCAGCACCAAAAGTTGCTGGTTCCTCTATCGTTCCCTTATTTCCCCTACCCTTGTTATCTGTAATACGTTAAAGTTATCTGTAAACCGATATGATGTACCCACAAATACCGGTATAGAAAAGTTCTTAAATAAATAAATAAATAGGCACCTCTCCAGCCCTAGGGCTATCAAAAGTCACATATTCCACCCAGGAAGTCTATGGAGGAAACTGTGGGAGTGGTAGTAGAGGCTGCTGATGGGTTAAGTAAAGAAAAACAGCTTCAGTATATTCATACACACACACACACACATATCTAAGTACAATTGGCACCTTCCCAGGCGCCAATTTCAGTTACGCTGTAAACCGATGTGATATCCCTGATTAACGTCGGTATATAAAAATTTTAAATAAATAAATAAAATTGTTTTATGTATTTATAGCTACCTAAAAGATATCAGCAGATAAGGAGCACTGGGTCCATTCAATTTGTTCATAGGTTCCCGCATATTGTTCTGCCATAGATCTTATTTTCTTCCTCCTTTCCCCTTGGGATCTACACCATGAATATTTCAATCATGCCACTGTTTTGGCATGTACCATGTCTGCTTAAAGTTTGCTCCAGACGTCTACCACCCTTTCAGGGAAAAGTATTATCTTGCATTCCTTTTCAGCCTCTCTCTCTTTAGCTTCATACGACTCCTTACCCTTGAGATTAGTTCTAATTGATTATCAAAGCCTGCCATATATTTGAATGACTTCCCTTGCCCTTCCTTTAAAGAACTTCTTTAAAGCTAAAGTCTCTCCATACCAGGATAAAATGCAGGTTTCCATTGCTCAAAAGAAAATGTTAGCAAAGGCATACTATTTGCTTTAAGTCTAAAGAACTTGAAGAAGAGATGGCTGAGGGGGGGATATGATAGAGGTCTTTAAAATCATGAGTGGTCTAGAATGGGTAGATGTGAATCGGTTATTTACTCTTTCAGATAATAGACTAGGGGGCATTCCATGAAGTTAGCATGGGGCACATTTAAAACTAATCGGAGAAAAACCTTTTTCACTCCATGCACAATTAAGCTCTGAAATTTATTGCCAGAGGATGTGGTTAATACAATTAGTGTAGCTGAGTTTAAAAAATGTTTGGATAAGTTCTTGGAGAAGAAGTCTATTAAATGCTATTAATCAAGTTGACTTAGGGAATGGCCTCTGCTACTATTGGCATCATTAGCATGGGATCTTCTTGCCAGGTTCTTGTAGCTTGGTTTGGCCACTGTTGGAAACAGAATCAATGCTGCAGTGTTTACTTAGGGGCGGATTTTAAGAGCCCTGCTCGCGTAAATCCGCCCGGATTTACGCGAGCAGGGCCCTGCGCGCCGGTGCGCCTATTTTACATAGGCCTACCGGCGCGCGCAGAGCCCCGGGACTCGCGTAAGTCCCGGGGTTCTCCGAGGGGGGCATGTCGGGGGCGGTCCCGGTCGTCGCGGCGTTTTCGGGGCGTGTCGGCAGCGTTTTGGGGGTGGGTACGGGGGGCGTGGCCGCGCCCTCCGTACGCGCCCCCAGGTCGCGGCCCGGCGCGCAAGAGGCCCGCTGGCGCACGGGGATTTACGCCTCCCTCCGGGAGGCGTAAATCCCCCGACAAAGGTAAGGTGGGGGCTTAGACAGGGCCGGGAGGGGAAGGTGAGGGGAGGGCAAAAGGAAGTTCCCTCCGAGGCCGCTCCGATTTCGGAGCGGCCTCGGAGGGAATGGGGGTAGGCTGCGCGGCTCGGCGCGCGCCGGCTATACAAAATCGATAGCCTTGCGCACGCCGATCCAGGTTTTTAGCAGATACGCGCGGCTCCGCGCGTATCTACTAAAATCCAGCGTACTTTTGTTTGCGCCTAGAGCGCAAACAAAAGTAGGCCTATTCGCGGAGTATGAAAATCCGCCCCTTAGGGAATAGCCACTGCTATTAATTACATCAGTAGCATGGGATCTTCTTAGTGTTTGGATACTTGCCAGGTTCTTGTGGCCTGGTTTGGCCTCTGTTGGAAACAGGATGCTGGGCTTGATGGACCCTTGGTCTGACCCAGCATGGCAATTTCTTATGTTCTTAAAGAGTTTCAGCATTATATTTTTCTCTAAGAAAATGTTGACTCAGCATATTCTACAAATAAAGGGCCGGATTTGGGCACGTGGGGGGGGGGGGGGTGTGTTTACGAGCACTGGGCCTATTTTAGAAAAGGCCCGATGATGCGCCTAAAGCCCTGGGATGCGTGTAAGTCCCAGGGCTTGCAAAAAGGGGTGGTCCTGGGGCAGGGCATGGGTGGAGCTGGACAGTCCAGGGGCGGCTCCAGAGGCCTCCGACACAGCGCCCATTGCCGCTGTGTCAAAGGATAGCGTGCCAGCAGGCTGCTGGCGCATGCAACTTGTGCCTGCCCGGAGGCAGGCACAAAAGGAACGACAAAGGTCAGGGGGGGGGGGGGTAGAGTAGGGCTAGGGGAAGGGGTGAGAAAGTCAGGCTAGTGGGGAGGGAATGGGGGAAGGCAGTGCAGCTTGGTGCGCATAAGGTGCACAATTATGCACCCCCTTGTGCGTGCTGACCCCCGATTTTATAACGTGCACGTGCAGGCGCGTGCACGTTATAAAATAGGGCGTACATGTGTGCATGTGCAGCTTTTAAAATCTACCCCAAAGTTTCATCATCAGTGATTTTATGAACATAAGAAATGCCATACATGGGTCAGACCAATGTCCATCAGGTCCAACCATCCTGTCCCCGACAGTTTCCTGGCATTAGCATTACAGTAGATAACCATAAGGCAAAGCTTGCTTTCCTGTAAACGGGGTTTTTCTATCGACAGCAGGACGAATCAAAAATAATGTGTAGGAGATGTCATCCGACAGCGCTGATATGGACCCAGCTTCTCAGAGCTCAGTAAAAGTTTTACTGTGAACACCTAGGAGTTCCTACATGCGGTGCTACCTCGAGAGCTCCTTAATCTCTTCCTGAGCTTAAGGTTGAGCAAAATAGTCAATTCTCTAAGGAGGAGGGGTGGGTATTAAGTATGGTTGATTCGTCCTGCTGTCTCTGGAGAACCATACTTACAGGTAAGCAAACTTGCTTTCTCTGTCAACAAGCAGGCATAAATCAGCCATATTGCATGGGGAGTCCCAAGCTGAAGGTGGCACAACTACTGAAGCAGATAACCCAGACCATTCCGGTGAAAAGCAGGGGTGTGCTATTACTTGAAATGACGGATATTGTCTGTCATTTCAAGCTGTTTTCTAAACAATAATAAAGTAATTTGAAATTTCATGTTTTATTTTCTATTGGGGGTTTTTTTGTGCTCACTATTTGCAAACAGTATGCAGCATTTGAAAATATTGCTCACCGGTTCCCTGGGCAAATATAATAACCAGGTGGTCTATGGAGACCCCACCTCACCCCCTGCTATCCCCTGGAGACAGCCAAAGTCCCCCCCCCCCCCAAAAGGTAATACTACAAAAGAAAAAATATTGTTCTTATGTCTTGCCCCAATCCATAACCCATTCCTTTTGATAAAAATAGCCTCTCTGGTCTCCGGTCACCGCTTTAGCCAACCCATCCAACAACCACCACCCAGACAGCAAAGTTTCCAAGGGAAGCAGCAGTATCCTAAATAAAGGATTCACTGTGAATCCTATCAGAATAGGTTCCAGAAAGAATGTGCCTCAAGGAGAAGGATTAGAACTCAGAGCTTCTTATGGACTTGCATAAAATAATATTCAGTAGACAGGCTGTGGCTATGTCTAACGGAGACAAAGTGGGGTGCTTTGAGGCAATGTATGTAAAGTTATGTGAGGATGTTGGGCAAGGCACAGTGGACACTTTTGGGCATTTTTAAGGGTCACTCCAGTGAGTAGAGGAAATGGTGACCCTGTAGCCCTAACCCTGGGTTTATGTGGTAATGTATCCTGGGAATTCTTTGGAAAACCTAAAACTGAAAGTATTTCTAAAGGCAAATAGACTTGCTTCATCCTGGCTCATTAGTGTGGGAAAAGGGTGAGTTCAAATTCAGACTGGGGAAGACAGCTGAAGTGTTAAGTCACCTCTCTGGTAGGTACTCAGGTTGGGTAAAGACAGTCAACTGGACAGGTACAAGCTGAGGAAGGATATGTTAAGGAATGTCCCTGAAACTCATTTTTTAAAAGTGTTGGACAGGCATCTGGCCTGGTCTACCTTAAAATCTACAGAAACATGTGGCTCTGTGGCCAGGACCCCTGAGAATAGGAATAAGGGCATTGGCCCAGAGGTAACGAAGTGCCCTGGGTCTCCAGGAGAAGGCAGATCCTGATACATTGCTTCCTAAATGCTGTATACTTTGATAAAGTTAAAGGGAAACAAGCTGAATGCTGTACCATTTTTATGTTTCAATTAAACCACTGCTTAAAAGGCTGGAATGTATGTGTGTTTGGTGTCTCCAGCCTAAGACAGATGCCTACACTTTCTCCTCTCTCTCTTACTCTCATACATGCTCTCTCATACACAGCCCAACCCTCCCTGCTAGTCACATATACTCTTACTCACACCAAGGCCTCTTTCCCACCTTCCGTTCTTCTGTTACCAACACGATGGGTTCCACCAGCCTTTCACTTTTTTTCTATAGCCACCAGGCCCTCTCTCTCTCTTCCTTCCTTTTATTGTGGCAGCCCAGTTGGGCCTGTCCCACTATTGTTGCCGCTGCACCTGGCTGTGCTACCTAGGGATGTGCATTTGGGAGAAATGAAATAGGAAATGAGACAAAATTATCCATTTCATTTCTGGATATTTGCTAATTGAAACAATTTAAATTCTGATGAAATTTATAGGAATCTCGATTCATTTTGAAAATCTAAAAAAAAAAAAAAAAAATCTGTTAGGCCTAAGCCTAGGCTCAAGGCAGGGACCTCACCAAGGAAATAGGCAAAAACCCTAAGCAAGGGCTGCAGCCTACTCCCGAGCACGATGCCGTCGCCTCAGACAAGGCTTCTCCCACATTCTCCCTTCTCTTCTCACTCACACCCCTCAATCTCCACCACCCTGGCATTTTCCTTCTCATTCTCCTACTGGCAAATCAGGACACCACTGCTCTAGGTTGTCCATGTGCGAGGGGAGAGGAACCTCACCGGTGTGTTGATCTTTCTTCTGTTTCCTCCCCCTTCACCTTCTCTCTCTTCTTTCTACCTTGCTTTACCTTTCATGCCATCCTCCACTCACCACTTCCATTCATTCCCTTGCTTCTCACCTTCTAGCCTCCATTTATCCCCATTTCCCGCTTTCACTCACCTCTATTCCCCTCACTTACACACTCACCTCTTTCATCCTCACTTCTCCTCCTTGCTTGGCAGCTCCCATTCTTCTTTAGCTAGTGGGGCCAGCCTCCCCTCCAGCCTCTGTCCTCCCCAGAAGGGGCAATGGCTCTTCTTTGACTGAAGGCCCCTTTTCTCTTCCAGCCACTGTCCTCCCCGGCAGAGCTGCAGGCTCTGCTTTGGTTGGCAGGGCCTGGCCTGTCCTTGGAATGGGACTTTATCTTCCTGGCAGTGGAGATGGGAATCCCACCGCACACTAGTAAAATTGTATGGCCTACACATGGCTTCTTTTCTTTACAGCAGGGTGTGGGAATCCCACTGGTACCTCATCAATAAGCACCGGGACTCTTGTCTGGTGGGGAAATAAGGCAGTTGCTGCAAGGGTATTTTGGATGAACTAGATGCCAGCCCAAATATTTGCCATCTAAGGTGACTGTCACACCCTGCTTAATGATAGAACCCGCTCCCTTCACCTGCCTTGGATCAATTCTACACTGATCCTCAGCTGCACAAATGCATGTACTTAAACAGAAAAAGGTACCCAGCAAAAGCACCTGCCATGTAAAAACACAAAGATAAAACACTAAGGGATATATTTTAAAAGGTGCACGCGCGTCCATGTGCGAGCGGTTCCCGGCATGTGCACATGGATGCACTGATTTTATAACACGCGCACGCGCATGTTGTGGTTTTCAAACCGAAACATGAAAAACAACAAATTTTGTCAATGATTTCATTTTAAGAATGAAATGAGAGGAAATAGGACATTTGATTGTTATTTCCGATTTCATTTCTACAGAATGCACATCTCTAGTAATATATAAAGTAACTTTGTTATTAAAAGTCTCCTTTTAATTGGGATTATGCCGGTGGTCTTTATGAGCTCCAAGCAGATCTTATTTCCTGGGTAACCGTTAGTATGTAGATGATCCCAGTTGCTTGACCAAAAGGCATACACTTTTCTCACGGGTGTAGCAGGAAATCCAGTTGGCTGACTGGTTTTGCCCAGGGTACTACATTGCCGGGGTTCATCCGGCAGGGGGGGAGGGGGGAAGCTTGACTTCCTGGACCCTTAGCATAGACATAGTCTGTGCTTACTAACTGTCCCTTCTGATCTCAATGCTCTTCTGAATTTCTGCCAGGCGTGATGCTGGAGGGGGCCCACAAGGCAGAATACAAAAATACCCCTACATCTCTCAAGGATCCTAAGTCCAAGAAAAAAAAGAAGTCTGTCTCCATTTGGTGTTCAAAACAAAATTTTATTTTAGATTGTAAAGATGGTAAAATATAAAAAATAACGAGGAAAATAAATGTCAAAAAAAGCCACAGCCCCTGTTTCCGTGCCTCTCCCTCCTTGTAGCTCTTTGCTTCTTTCCACCATCATCCATATCATGCTATCCTTCCTCTCTCAGGGTAGGATATCCCACTGCAAAATCCAGCATTCAAAAACTAGGAAAAAGGTTGAAAAAAATATTCCCTAAATCCCCTAGACCAGAGCTTTCCAAACTGTGTGTCGGGACACGTTAGTGTGTCGCCTGCAGTGTGCAGGTGTGTCGCGCAAGCCCGGTCAACTCTGATGCGAGTTTGGGCTTTTTTTTTTCTAGAGATTCACTTTTTTTTTTCAGTTTATGGGTTGCTTATTATTGGGTGATTTTTGCTGTCAATCACGTTTTTTGGGGGGGCTTGGTGGGTGGAACGAGCCCAGCCATCCTTGCATTGGCTGCTGCTGCCGATGAGGCCTGGCCATGAGGAGTACTGACTGCAAGCAGCAGTGTCTGGTGATCATGGAAGGGAGTGAAGCACTTAACTGGCAACAATCAAAAAGACGAGGTACATGAGTGTGGGGGCCAGACATGTGCTGGGGAGAAAGAGATGAGTGAGTGGGGGGCAAACGTGCTGGGGGGACAGACATGTGCTTGAGGGGGAGAGATATGAGTGTGTGGGGGCCAGACATGTGCTGGGGGGAGGAGAGAGATGAGGGTGTGGGGGACAGACAATTAGTTTTATTATTGTTTCTCATAAATTATAACAATAACATGAATCTTGGAATATATATTTTTAATATAAATGTAAGGTTTTCATGAGATAGGTTGTGTCGTGAAACATTTTATTTATGTATATATTTAAGGAAACATACATAAATTGTCGAAATGTTTCGTTCATTTAACCTTTAACCTCTGGTTTACTAGTAGACTGAATTACCGTGTCGTGAAATTATGTTTGTCTAAAAAGTGTGTCACCAACATGAAAAGTTTGGAAAGCTCTGCCCTAGACTGTCAAAGACAAGATCACTCCAGCCACTCCTTTTGGAATGTACAAGACTCTCCGTTTTCTTCACCTCTTGCTTTAGGCCTTCAGCAAATGTGGAAAAAAAAAAATCCAATACAGATCATCCAGATACCGGGGAGGGAAGGAATCACTGCCATTACTGTAAAGAAGAATGAAGAATTCCAACTCTGAAAAAGTATCAAAATCCACACAGCTCATAAATCTACTCTCTAGGTCAACTCCACTTCAATACAGAGAAACCTCTCTACTCCTGGTCAAAAGACCCAAATCACATTCTAGGGGGGATTTTTATAGTCCCCTTATGGCTTCCCACAAAGGAGGCACCCCAAAAAGTGCCCACCCCCTACTATGCTAAGAAAATAGAACAACAGCGTAGTGACAGACAAAGCAATTCACAGATGCATATAAACTGCTGATATCCTGAGAAGCAGTTCTGGTTGGGGGTTAGGAGAATTGAAGTTGAAAACCGCTGGTCTATGCCGAAGCAGGAAACTAAGATATCACAGCAACTTGTTTATCTGCAAGAAAACCATAAATCTCAGAGAAGCTGATGCACAACAGAGAATCCTGAAAACATTCCTGTGATAAATATGACAAAAGAGCAAGAAGGTTACAAACTGAGTTTCAGTGGCATGAAAGAAAAGATATGAGCTCTTTACTCAAAAAGTATGATACATAACCGCTAACTTCACATTCAAAAACTCAAAAGGCCTCCAAAGGGTGATCTAGGCCTTAAAGTGAATATCATCATCATTACTGGTTCTGCCCTTCTGCTTCGGAAACAATGAACTGCATGATCTAGCAGAATAATAACCGTCTATGATGAAAATGGTTGTATCGCGTATCAGGAAGATGGATCAGCATGATAGGGTTTGGTTGGCAAGATAAGTTTCAGCTATAACTATATTTTGTGTGTTTAGCTGTGCAATTCACTACAAAAGTTCTAGTGATAATTTTAGTAGCTAGATTGATCTAGGTTTAGATGAAAAAGAGAGTCCTTTGGGGTCCCAAAATCTCATACACCACAATATATTCTTTTGTTGATCCAATAAAAAACATATTATTACAACTTACAAAGATTGCTCTACAGAAAATGCCCATGATAAACCTGAAAGACCATTCAAGCTACTTGGCAACAGATATAAAAGACTAAAACAGCCTCCACAATACAACGTGTTGCAAAAAAACCAAATAAATGTTAAAACCCAAAATACTAGGGGTCATTTACTAAGCATTTTTCTCCATAGACACTGAATGGGAGAAAAGCCTTAGTAAATCAGGACCTAAGAGTCTAAAAATATTTGTAAGGAAAGATTGGTTCTACCTTTATATGAATGATATCTGATCAGCACTACAGGAAGTATGTTTTAAGCTACATGGGTAGTTTGTTGAAAATATTTTAGGGATTGTACACAGCTGCTATAGATTTGTATGAAATTTGCTAAAATCAATAAATGCAATTCCTTTGTTTGTATTATTTAAATGATCTGAAAAATCTGGAAGGCTGCTTCAGATCAAATATATATGATCTAATAGAGAGCCTGAAATCCTTCCTGGGTTGTTTTTGTTTTATGTTCCGCTTTTTGGCACTTCAAAGCAGACTATATTCAGCTACGGTAAGTTATTTCCCTATCTTCAGAGGGCTTACAAAGCCAAAAACACTCTAGAAAGCTATAAGGGGTGTATCTATGATTGCGAGCCCCTTCCACTGAAAACAATATTGTGATTGTATTGCCGCGTTGCTTTGGCTTGCGTGTCCTTGCCCTTTACCATGCAATAGTGACCCCCAATTCACAGGGCTGCCAACCAAGCAAAGAAATGGTGGTATAAAAATGGTGAAAAGTGTGCAGGGTTCAAACCTGACCCCCCTCTCCTCGCCAGGGCAAGTGCGAGGAGCTTGGCTGCCCTAGGCAAGCCATCATGCTGTGCATCCTCCTCCTTCCCCCATCTTTCTCTCTGCGCCCGTCCCTTATGACAGCCCTCATGATGTCATCCACATGTGGCCGACTCCAAGCTGCCCCAGATCCTCCTCCATTTGCCCACGCCACCACTACCAGGCTGTCTCCTGCTTTTCCCCACTGCTCCCTGGTTTGTGGTGCTCTAGGCGGCCATCTTGTCCACCTAATGCTTCCAACGGCCCTGCTCCTTACCCCGGGGCCGCCACTCGAGGCTGCCTCAACAGCCAAAGTATAAAAATTGTTCAATCAGATTGCATGATGATGGCCCCCCAACCCTACCAACAGTGGTAAAAATGGTGCCAAAATGTATCTCTCCACCCCCCTTTCAAATAAAATATAGTCCAGGCAGGTTTCTCCCTTGCCAAGCCCCACTCCCAAATGACAAAAATACATCGCTGGTGTTATAGTTCACCCCTTTCCTCCCTAGACCCCCCTCCCCCAAGTCCAATAAATAGTCGTTGGGTTCCAGTAGGGGCCACCCAAACCCCCCTCCCAACCCCCATTACTTTCAAAAGAAGAATTTTAGTGATTGGAAGGGCCTGAGGCACCGTCTAGCCCTGGGCCTGGTCAGGGTCATTTTCCAAAATGGTACCGGACCAGACCTTGTCCCGGTCACCTTCCCCATGCATATAATATTGCTCTTTTGTGGTTGGTATTCCTGAAGCCTCCAACACAGATTTTCACTTTGTATATTACTGACTTGAAATCGGATGATTAAATTGCAACCGACCCCCCCCCCCCCTTAAGAGAAGGCTAGATGAAATTTAATATAATCAAAGTTAGACATTTTGTTTTCTTGCTAAAAGTAGGCCAATAAATTTATAGGAAAAGTAAGAGAGGTGAGAGGGTATATTCCAAAGGAAATTCCCAGGTATTTGCTGAAGCTCACAGAAAATCCTCTTTGTGCTGCATGTGGCATGTTAAACAAAACTTCCTGCTGGTTGCTTTCGTGAATAAATCCACTCTGAGCTTTTCCACAAAAAATTCCCTTGATTTATGCGAAAACAAAAAATTGGCAAGTTTGTGCATTTTCATGCAAAAATGCTGGCTCATGCAAATAAACCTATCACAGAATTGTAAATTCATATACTGATGAACTACATTCAGACATGCTATAGACATCTGCACAAAAAAATGCTAATTTAAAAAGTCAAACTGAGTAAATGTATGTTCTCCCTTATTTTCCAAGTCCAGTGTTTTAATTGAATGGAAACTAATGAGACTGGTTCACTACTATTAAGCACTATTCAAGTCTTTGTGGCTACATGAGCTTCTCTGACCTGCTGATTCAAAGAAGCTCACAAAGAGGGTTCATTAATCTGCTAGAGGGAAACTGATGACTTGGAGGTAATGTGCTCCAGAGAGTACAAATCTCCTACAGAGTGACGTTCTACTCACCAGCCAGTGAACTGAAGCACATTAGTATCCATGGACCTCATGCAGCAAACATCACAGACAAGGCTCATAAGTTTAGAGGTCCATACTCAGAGGCATTTAGCTGGGTAACTCAAATTATCTGGCTAACTGCTGACTTTTTAAATATTCTGGACACACATCTAGCTAAAATGAGGCCAGATATTTCAATAACTGGCTAAGATGTAGCTGGATAGTATAGCGGTGTTGCGGGGGCATTTCTGGGAGTAGTCAGGTTATTTGGATAAGCTATCCAGCTAAATCTGGTCAATGCGTAGAGCTGCCCTAAAGTTAGGAGGATAAACATATCTGGCCATCTTTAAGATAGCCACCTATATACAACAGTGCAGCTGCCTCACTGAATATCCCACCAAAGTTAGTAAAAAGATGCAGAGTAATGCAATTACACTGCAAAACCCAAGGAAGAGGTGCAGTGTTGAAGGTGAACCTATTCTAAGGATGAAAGAAGAATAGGATCTGGGGTTGGTTATATCGGACAATCTTAATAAAAGCAAAACAGGTGGATAAAGTGACAGCAAAGACAAAAGGATGCTTGGCTGCCCAGGGAGAGGAATTGGCAGCAGAAAAGGGGAGGTGATATTGCCCCTGTATAGGTTCCTGGCGAGACCTCACTTGGAATACTGTGAACAATTCTGGAGACTGCATCTTCAAAAGGAGATAAACCGGTTGGAGGGAGGCTACTAAAATGATCAGTGGTCTTCGTTCTAAAGCATTCTGGGATAGACAAAGATCTAAACATGTATACCCTAGAGGAAAGACGAGATAAGAGGGATATGATAAGAGACATTAAAATACCCCCAAGAAGGCTCTAGAATGAGGGGTCATGGGAAAAGGAGAAATCTTAGCAAATATTATTTTACAGGGAGCATAGAAGATGCATGAAACAGTCTCCCAGTGGAAGTGGTAGAGACAAAAATGGTTACTGAATACAAATAGAATAAATACAGTGGATTTCTAAGGGTGCGATGGAAATTTTAAAGCTAAATTAGTTGGGTAGATAGGCATAGAAAGGCCATAAGATCCATTTCTGCCATCACATTTCTATATCAAATTTCTTTGCATGCAAGGGGTAAAACCAGGACGGTTTTGATTGTCCCCTTGATATGATTAACCTACATAAAAGTAACATTACTATGCATCTCTGTAAAATTATTAGATCCCCCCCAGTAATGTACGATGCTGAAATGTTATTCCTTCTGAAGTTGCAAGCACTGATGGGAGCTGAAAGCAAGAAAAAGGAAAGGTAATTTTAAAGAAGTACACTGTGCTCTCATACAAGGCTGTTGAAATGGATAGAAAAAGCCAATTTGCATGTTATCCTAATACTTCAGACGAAAATACACTTTGTAGAATTACTTGTAAGTGAATACCTGATGTGCTTAGATAATAGAAGAACTGTATATGAAGATATGATTATTCTTCTGGGACATAATCAACAAAAATGTGGTTGCAGGGAATATATTTACAGTGATTCTATCCTTATTTGCTATAGGAGGATTTTTTGATATAGCAATCAATGTACATCAATAACAGATGCTTACAGTTAAATTTTAAAAGGAAAGAGAGCAATAGATGCTTACAGGTAAATTTTAAAAGGAGAGTGAGAGAGACTCTTTATAAGTAAACTATACCACTGTATGAGGGGCAACTAGAAACTCAGGGTTAGGTTTTGGGGTGAAGTTTTACATACACAGTCAGAGGTACAAACAGCACAGTAGACATCTGTGAAGATTTTATGTGATTTGGAATGATGAAAGGCACACAAAGATGAAATTTGTACAATGTACTCTCAACCTAGCTTGATAGCAGTTAAGTAGAGAGTGCATCAAGCTAGGTTGAGAGTACATTGTACAAATCTCATCTTTGTGTGCCTTTCATCACTCTAAATCACATAAAATATTCACAGATGTCTACTGGGCTGTTCGTATCTCTGACTGTGCAAGTAAAAACCTAGCCCAGCACCAAAACCTCAAACCCAAGTTCAGAATACCCCTCTTACAGTGATATAAAAAGTTGACGTATATATGTGCCTCCCCAGAGACTCTCTCTCTCTCCCCCTCCCTCCCTTCCCTTTTCGAAATGGGATTTGCGATAAATCCCGTTTCGGCTGTACCGCTGGGAAAAAAGGTGTAGTTATTTCCAGCATTAAATCCTGCAATTGCATTTGTTACCTTATCACATGCAACGTTAAACCCCCTCATTTTCATTTACTCCACCCAAATTCCTCCCACTTGAATACATTTTTCAAATTTGCATACAGATCTCACAATGCATGATTTATTGCATGTGTTATGGCGATAGAGCCCTAACACCTGCGACAAGGCCCTAAGGCAATGTGATAAATGACCCTCTTAGTTAGAAGTGAAAGCAAAATCGGAGATCAATTGTGTCTGTAGAATTGTACCAGGAAGAAAATTAGGTAGACTAGATGGGCATTTCAATACTCATCCACTGTCATATTCCATCATTTATTTATTGTTTAATTTTGTTCATGCCTTTCTATAGACTACCCAAGGTGAGTTATGACAAAACATTGCATTACTAAATACTTATTTGATTTGAGGCTTTGAGGAGAGTGAGGAAATCCTCCTTTAACAATGTGAAGGGATGGGGGGGGGGGGGAGGTTTCTAACAAATACAATGTGAGATCTTCTCCACCACAGCACTCAGATCCAGCATGCAAGCTCCTGCATCTTTAAACATGGGGACCCCATCAGATGCACCCCCTTAAAAGGTGCAAGAGCTCATGGGCTGGCTCTAAAACAGTAGAATTTGGGACACTGGCATATAGATTAGGGCCAATACCGGACGATGTCCCTCTATCTTTGTATATGTTTTTTTTTTTTATTTATATTTTATTAATTTCAAATAATTTCACAAAGATACAACTTTGCTTGAGAAACATGATACACATACGTGTTTAACAAGAAACTAAAACATATTTCAATAAAGAAACCATATAACTTTTATCTTAGTATCCATTAGACCCCAAAACATTTAGGGGGTGGAGAAATTTTTAAGGAGATAATACAAGAAACAATTATAGGAAAAAATAACCTAGCGGGTTACATAGCTATATTCCAATTATTTATGTCTTTTCGCTGGTTCCAATTGTTGTTCCCTGTTTCCTTGATTCTATGAGTTTTTTTTAACTGTTCTGGGGCTGTAAACACAAAATTATCTCCTCTTATTTTAACTAAACATTTAGCTGGATATCTTAAATAAAAGGAAGCCCCAATATTTAGGGTTTCTTGTCTCAAGGCTTAAAAGCCTTTCCTTCTCTGTTGAGTGATTTTACATAAATCAGGGAATGTTCTTATTGGCTGTCCCATAAATGGGATATTTGCTTTTTTGAAGTATTTCTTCATGACTGAACTAAGATCAAGTTCAGTCAAAAAAGTAACCAACAGTGTAGCTCTTTCAATGATTTCGTAGTGGGATGATTCGAGGTAATCTGTGAGATTCTCAAGATCCATCGGTTGTATTTGTACTTGAGACTTTGCGTTAGTTGGCAAAAAATAAACCTTGTCCATAGGTGGGGTTTGTTCAGAGGCAAATTCTAAATTTTCTAGGAGATATCTCCTCAACGTAACACGGGGTAATTCCCCCACCACTTTGGGAAAGTTTAAGAAATGCAGATTTAAATGTCTCAGTCTGTTCTCTATGAATTCCACCCTCTTACTCAAGAAGTCTCCATCTTGAATAAGGGAACTTTGCACTTCTTTTATTACCTTTATATCCTCCTCCATTTTCACGAATTTTTCCTGATTTCCTTTTATTTGAACATTATTTTTGTTAGAAATTATTTCCATTTGTTGAGGCAGAGTTGTTATTTTCATTGAACAGTCGTTTACAGCATTACCCATGTTCTTCAACACATCCCAAATAGAATCAAGGGTAACATTTGCTGGTTTTGGAATCATGACAAAGGCTGGCTGAATTTTCAGCGTCTCACCTTCTCCTCCGCTCGCAGATGTTTCCTCCGCCGGGCACCCATCTCTTTCTCCGGTTGAGGATTCCAGCATTCTTAGAACGGGATCAGTCTCAGCAGGTGCTCCCTCCAAGACCAAATCCAAGGTCACCATTTCAGGGCTTTGGCTGGCTGACTTCTGCTGGGATTCTCGCTCTTGCGGCGGAGGTCTGACGTCTGGGCTCAGGGAAACATCTTCCGAGGTTGAAGGTAACTCTCCTCCGTTGCCTTCGACAGCTGGACCTCCTGGCCCTTGCTTAATAGCTGTCTCCAAACACTGCTTGATGGTCGGCTGCCCGGTTAAGGTAGGGGGTTCGGAGGGATAGGTCTTTGTTTTCCCCTTCCTTTTCGCCGGCATATCGATTATTTAGAGGAAAAATTTTGAAGAGAACAAAACGCCGAGCAGCACAGTGTTAGGGTCCCGCCGCCATCTTGACTCCACCCCGTCCACCTTTGTATATGTTTTAACACGATAAAGAAAACCAGCCAACCTATTCTAAAGAAGCCATGTTATTTCCCCATGCAGACACAAAAGCAAGGTTCTGTGATATGTCTGCAAACCCCTTCTCTTCTAAAGTTCCTAATTTGTCTTCCTCTTTTGTATAAACGTCTGCCCTGCAGCTGCGGATAGTTTCATTGCCACCTCTACGTGGGAACAATTCTCTGAAGTTTCCCAAACCAAAATCTCACAGATCACATGTTCTTTAAATTCTACTTCCTGTCCCTTAGATCCATGTTCCACAGTGCTGTTGAATTGCGGTCATGAAGACATCTGAAAGCCTACTGCCTCCATGATTAGCCAGTCTTCAAGATACTTGGGGACAGATTCATTAAGGCTTTTCTCCCATTTTGTGTTCATGGGAAAAACCCTTAGTGAATCAGGTACCTAGACTGTAAGCCATCTTGGGGATACGGAAATACATCCAGTACCGGAATGCAATCCACTTTGAAGGGCTAAAAAGCGAAATATTACAAATAAATAAATAAATATCAAGATCTGGTATTTTTCCTGCCTCCTTAAAGTACACTACTGTGAGGCCCTTACTTAAAAAGCCACGTGTTGAACTGTAAATGGTTGATGTTAAAATGCAAATAAAAAGATTAAAACAAATAAACAAAACAGCCTGCCTGTGACCCTGCTGATGTGATTAATCATCCCATCTCTTTTCTACCATTCATTGCAAAGATAATTGAGCATGTGGTTTTGAGACAGCTATTCCAATTTTTCAATTACAATTTTCGATCAGCATCTGCTCCAAAGCAGACCATGCCATTAACCTTTCAAAAAGTGCTTTGTCAAGCCTTGACTCTTACAAAACTAGTCTAACATTTTCATTGATACATATGCCCCCTACTTTCCTGTCCTACCTCATCCTCACATCCTCTCATATATACACATGAAATATTTGAATTTCAACTCGGTGGATCTAAGTAATCAACTACTCTTTTATGCACTTAAGTGACCAAGTCTCCCATAGCAGAATTTTGACCTAGATTAGATTCAGAATTGGCTGATCAAGAGGTCCTGAGTAGATTCATATTAACCAGAGCACACATCTCCTAACTCTGAGAGATGTTTCCTGGATGCCTAGCCTCCTGTGTAAATCACTCTCACAGCTTGTCTGCTGAACTGAAAGTAATGCTAAACAAACCAAAGGAAAGCCATAAATACCTTGCTCATATGACAACAATCAAAAGAAACAGGGTAGTAAGTGATCATATATAGCAGAGACTCCATTGTATCATATAGACATATGAATTCCCTCCACACATTTCTTCCCTTCATCCTGAGAGGGAAGTGAATGTGCACTCTGGATTTAATGAATATTTATGCTCATATTCCCATTCATCCCTCCCCCCAGTATTACTTGAGCTTTATGGTGAACCTTTATTAATGCAAAGTACCCCCTTTCAGCTTGTCAGCAGTACCAAAGGTCTTCACCAAGTGCCTAGCTGCATTAGCAGTGCATCTGTGGTGGCAGGGCACTCGTAACTTCCCAAATCTGGACAGCTAGCTTGTGATGGTAAACTCCCAGGAAGGTGTACTAATTTCTCTGCAATAATGAATGCAACTATTACAATCATTTGGGCTCTTGGTGAATTATGAGATATCTATTTTAATTCCCTGCCATAAAATCAAATTCATTGGAGCTTGGCTAGATTTTCTATTCTTCCATTAGATCGGGCAAACACTCTCTGGTCCCTTGCATACTGTTAAATGCAGTTCAGTCAATGACCATGGAGATGATAGTTGTTTTGGGCCACTTGATGCCAGCAATTCACATAGTTTCACTAACATGCCTTCACATATGTCTCCTGCAGTAAGGCCTTCATTCCCAAATGGACCATTTTACTCAACCCTTAACAATTAAAGTGGATATTTCAAAAGAAATGAAACAAATTGCACTAGTGGCTCAATCTTATCATTCTTTAGGAAGGAGCACCACGCCCTTTACTTTCATGATTGCCTCCACAAAGGGTTGGTCATTAATAGAAAGACAATGCAAGAGACTTGGTAATTCAAGGGATTTGGTCATTCATAGAAAGACAATTTCAGATCAGCCTTCTAGAACAGAGTGATTAGATAGTGGAAACTATTCTTAAGATGAAAATCGTAGAGCCTATAGAAAGACATGGTTTAATAGAACACAGTCAACATGGATTTACCCAAGGGAAGTCTTGCCTAACAAATCTGCTTCATTTTTTTGAAGGGGTTAATAAACATGTGGATAAAGGTGAACTGGTAGATGTAGTGTATTTGGATTTTCAGAAGGCGTTTGACAAAGTCCCTCATGAGCGGCTTCTAAAAAAACTAAAAAGTCATGGGATAGGAGACGATGTCCTTTCGTGGATTACAAACTGGTTAAAAAACAGAAAACAGAGTAGGATTAAATGGTAAATTTTCTCAGTGGAAAAGGGTAAACAGTGGAGTGCCTCAGGGATCTGTGCTTGGACAGGTGCTTTTATATATATATATATATATATATATATATATATATATATATATGAATGATCTGGAAAGGAATATGACGAGTGAGGTTATCAAATTTGCAGATGATACAAAACTATTCAGAGTAGTTAAATGACAAGCAGATTGTGATATTTAACAGGAGGACCTTGCAAGACTAGAAGATTGGGCATCCAAATGGCAGATGAAACTTACTGTGGACAACTGCAATGTGTTGCATATAGGGAAAAATAACCCTTGCTGTAGTTACACGATGTTAGGTTCCATATTACCACCCAGGAAAACTATCTAGGCATCATAGTGGATAATACTTTAAAATTGTCGGCTCAGTGTGCTGCAGCAGTCAAAAAAGCAAACAGAATGTTAGGAATTATTAGGAAGGGAATGGTTAATAAAATGGAAATTTTTATAATGCCTCTGTATCGCTCTATGGTGAGACTGCACCTTGAATTCTGTGTACAATTCTGTTCACCACATCTCAATAAAGATATAGTTGTGATGGATAAGGTACAGAGAAGGGCAACCAAAATGATAAAGGGGATGGAACAGCTCCCCTATGAGGAAAGACTGAAGAGGTTAGGGCTATTCAGCTTGGAGAAGAGACGGCTGAGGGGGGGATATGATAGAGGTCTTTAAGATTATGAGAGGTCTTGAATAAGTAGTTGTAATCACTTATTTACACTTTTAAATAATAGAAGGACTTGGGGGCATTCCATGAAGTTAGCAAGTAGCACATTTAAGACTAATCAGAGAAAATTCTTTTTCACTCAGTGCACAATTAAGCTCTGGAATTTGTTGCCAGAGGATGTGGTTAGTGCAGTTAGTTTAGCTGGGTTCAAAAAAGGATTGGATAAATTCTTGGAGGAGAAGTCCATTAACTGCTATTAATCAAGTTTACTTAGGGAATAGCCACTGCTATTAATTGCATCAGTAGCATGGGATCTTCTTGGTGTTTGGGTAATTGCCAGGTTCTTGTGGCCTGGTTTGGCCTCTGTTGGAAACAGGATGTTACGAATCCGGAAGTGGACCCATGTTCTGAGGTAAGGTTAGCGCCGCCAAAGAGGGAGTTAAACCTCTCTGGTCCCTACCGTCATAGGGCAAGGCTTGGAGGTTTGTCCGTCTTTGCCCTGGAAGCTTGTGGTACCCCCAGGAGGAGCCCATAGGAAGCCAGCCGCTGGGACTTAGGAGACTCCCTCAAGACTGAAGATTGGTCTGGATACAGGCACCTCCTGCAGGTTGAATCAGTCCAAGAGTAGAAGACAAAGAGTGGTCAAAAGCCATTCCGAGGGTTGAAGCCAGGAGAAGGGTCCACAGCCAGTCCAGAAGCAAGCCAGGAGAAGGATCCGCAGCCAGTCCAAGGTCAAGCTAAGCGAAGAACGACAGCCGGTCCAAGGGTCAGAAGCCAAGAATCAGTTCAACGAGGAAGGAGAACAGAAGCGGGATGAAGACCAGGAACGAAGATCCTGAACACCAGCACAGAATCCTGCACCAGAAGCCTCAATAGGAAGGCAAGGTCTGAGGAGCAGACCTTGCCTTAAATACCTAGAAACAGGAGGAAGTCCAAGGGGGGAACCATGACAGCTTCCTGTTGTGGTTCCTTTAAATTTAGCAGTCAGCCACGCGCACGGCCCTAGTCATCCCCCAAGGTGGGCGGAGCCAACCTGGCTGACGAGGAGCCATGTGGCCGGACACCGCCAGCGGCAACGGCCATGAAGATCGTGCAGGGAAGGGCTGCCCGCATCTGCCGGAGCCTGGGGGATCGTTGGCCCCCATGGGTAGATACTTGCCCCGGTTGCGGTCTGCCACAACCGGCGGCCATGACAGTCTGTCCCAGCCGCGGAGCGCCATGGCCAGTGACCATAACACAGGATGCTGGGCTTGATGGAACCTTGATCTGACCCAGCATGGCAATTTCTTATGTTATGCTATAACAAACCTTTACTCATTTCCTTCAGGGGAAGAACTTGCTCATTCAAACTGACAACCAAGTAGCCATATTCTGCTTGAACAAGCAAGGGGCACAATGTTATGGACTTTTTGCCAAGAATCCATAAAAATATGGGAATGGACATGGAGACATCAATCTGTCCTGCAAGTGACCTACTTTCCAAGGATCTCCAACACATTGGCAAATTGCCTCAGAATGTTTTTGAACACACAAATGGTCTCTGTAACAATCAACACCTGATAAGACTATTCAAATGATGGGGACTTCAAGAAATCAATCTATTTATGTCAAAGCAAACAGAAAACTGGAAAAGATTTGCTCTCTTCTTACCAGCAAATTCAGATCCACTCAGGATGCTTTTCTGCTAGATTGGATTGCAGATCTCATATTTGCTTTTCTACAAATTCCACTAATATCCAGAATGGTACAAAAAGTGCTCAAACACTGAGCCCATCTGATACTCATAGCTCCAGCATGGCCCAAACAAGTTTGGTTCAAGTATCCAGTACAACTGTCTAGCAGTCTCTTCTGATCTCTCTCAGATCAGATTCATCCTTATTAACTCAATAAGAGGGTTATCTGCTTCATCCAAACTTTACCTCCTTAAACTTGATGGATTGAATGTTGTGTGTTCAATTATTACCAAAATGTCCTTACCCAAGGAACATAAGAAAATGCCATACTGGGTCAGACCAAGGGTCCATCAAGCCCAGCATCCTGTTTCCAACAGTGGCCAATCCAGGCCATAAGAACCTGGCAAGTACCCAAAAACTAAGTCTATTCCATGTAACCATTGCTAATGGCAGTGGCTATTCTCTAAGTGAACTTAATAGCAGGTAATGGACTTCTCCTCCAAGAACTTATCCAATCCTTTTTTAAACACAGCTATACTAACTGCACGAACCACATTCTCTGGCAACAAATTCCAGAGTTTAATTGTGCGTTGAGTAAAAAAGAACATTCTCCGATTAGTTTTAAATGTGCCCCATGCTAACTTCATGGAGTGTCCCCTAGTCCTTCTACTATCCGAAAGAGTAAATAACCGATTCACATCTACCCGTTCTAGACCTCTCATGATTTTAAACACCTCTATCATATCCCCCCTCAGTCGTCTCTTCTCCAAGCTGAAAAGTCCTAACCTCTTTAGTCTTTCCTCATAGGGGAGTTGTTCCATTCCCCTTATCATTTTGGTAGCCCTTCTCTGTACCTTCTCCATCGCAATTATATCTTTTTTGAGATGCGGCGACCAGAATTGTACACAGTATTCAAGGTGCGGTCTCACCATGGAGTGATACAGAGGCATTATGACATTTTCCGTTTTATTCATCATTCCTTTTCTAATAATTCCCAACATTCTGTTTGCTTTTTTGACTGCCGCAGCACACTGAACCGACGATTTCAATGTGTTATCCACTATGACACCTAGATCTCTTTCTTGGGTTGTAGCACCTAATATGGAACCCAACATCGTGTAATTATAGCATGGATTATTTTTCCCTATATGCATCACCTTGCACTTATCCACATTAAATTTAATCTGCCATTTGGATGCCCAATTTTCCAGTCTCACAAGGTCTTCCTGCAATTTATCACAATCTGCTTGTGATTTAACTACTCTGCACAATTTTGTGTCATCTGCAAATTTGATTATCTCACTCGTCATATTTCTTTCCAGATCATTTATAAATATATTGAACAGTAAGGGTCCCAACACAGAACCCTGAGGTACTCCACTGTCCACTCCCTTCCACTGAGAAAATTGCCCATTTAATCCTACTCTCTGTTTCCTGTCTTTTAGCCAGTTTGCAATCCACGAAAGGACATCGCCACCTATCCCATGACTTTTTACTTTTCCTAGAAGCCTCTCATGAGGAACTTTGTCAAACGCCTTCTGAAAATCCAAGTTGCATACATAATAGTGTCTGCTGGAAAACCATCAATTAGAAGAGCTTATGGGTTTTAGTGGAAAAAGTTCTCCACATGGTGTCATAGCAGCTCCTTGGATCCACTCGCATGCAAATCTAAAGGGTTGCTCTTTCTTTCTGCTTCAGAGCTTAGCACCTCATCAAGAACAGTACATCTCAGTGCCATAGCAGCTTACGGTACTCAAATCAAGGGTAAGGCAATCGCTACATATTCATTAGTTTGCAGGTTCATGAAAGGCATATTGCATACTAAACCTCCAGTTGTGAAATTACCTGTTCCATGGGACCTAAATGTGATTCTGACACAACTAATGAAGCCAACGTTTGAACTTTTGGAGTCCGCTTCTCTCAAGTTTCTAACATAGAAAATAATATTCCTTATAGTAACAACATCAGCCACCAGAGTCAGTAAGCTTCAGACTTTATTGCATTTTCTACTTTATATGCAATTCTTCCACAACAGGGTGGTGCTCCACACCCATATCAATCAAGCCTTCATGTTACCAATTTTCTTTCTGAGGCTGCATGTACATGAAGGTGAGAAAGCCCTTCCTATCTTAGACTGTAAGACAGCCTTAGCTTACTTTAAAAGAAAGTCTTGGCCACATAGTCAGGCTTCACAACTATTTGTTTCTCATGATCCTATCAGACTCTACTGATCAAACGTACATTGTCCAAATAGCTAGCAGACCTACAAATTACAGACACCATTAAGGATCATCAAGTTAGAACAATGGTTGCAACAATGGCTCATCTGCAAGCTGTACCTCTCAAAGACATCTGCAAAGATGCAACATGGTAGTCAGTATACATCTTTGGGTGCCATTATTGTCTGAACAATCTCTCAAAGAGTGACAGTAAATTCAAACAAGCAGTTTTTTTGTAGCCTGTTCATCCAGTAGTCTACTCTTCATGATGGAGTCCAAGTTGCTTATTGAGTAGTCATCCCACTGCAGCCCTCGGCTTGGAATTCACCACATGTCATGGCTAATTCAGCCCTTCTTGTCGACGGAAAAAACAAGTTTCCTTATCATAAATGCTGTTCTCTGTTAACCGCACAATGAATTAGCCATGCTAAATACCTGCCCACCTCTCTGGAGAGTTGACTACCTAACTAGAATTAGTTCTAAAATTGACTGAAGGGGCTCATAAGACAAAGCCTGCTCAGGAATTCCTGCATGATGTCATCCAGTTGTACCAGCTTTTGGGTACAACTGGATGACATCACCCACATGTCATGGCTAATTCATCCTGCTGTCTATGGAAAACACAGTTTACAGTAAGCAAACTTGCTTTTCCCCTTTTTACTTCAATTATCATTTTTCAAGTGTTCTTGAAATGTAATTGTGTTAATATATGCTAAAAAAATTTTAATAAAGAGTAAATAGTCTCAAATATTCATGCAGTGCTAGCATTTGTTTACACCTGAATCCAGTGCTGGAGTTGCCTCTATTTTCAATGTTAATTCGGATCATGAGATTCTTGCAGGCTATTTCCCACTTGACAGAGTTCAATGGGGCGGATTTTCAAAGGGTTACGTGTGTGTAACCCTTTAAAATCCCTCCTGCGTGCGCTGAGCCTATTTTGCATAGGCTCAGCGCCATGCGCAAGCCCCAGGACGCGCATATGTCCCAGGGCTTTGAAAAAGGGGCGGGAAAGGGACGTGACCGAGGCCTCCGGCATGGTGGCCGTGCTGGGGGAATCACGTGCCGGCAGCTGGCCAGCGCGTGCAAGTTACGTCTGCCAGAGGGAAGCGTAAATAGGACAACAAAGGTAGGGGGGGATGGGAGCGGAAGGAAAGTTCCCTCCGAGGCTGCTCGCTTATAACATGCATACGGCTGCGCGCGCATGTTATAAAATCGGGCGTAGATTTGTGCATGCCAGGTCGTGCACACAAATCTACGCGCTCGCATAATTCTGAATTATCCTGCCCAATGTCTCCAGTTTCTGTTCTGTCCTGATGTTTTATGCTGTATGCTCACAAACCATATAAGGAAGAGTAACAACGGGACCAGAGTAGGCACTGAGATACTCTTGTGTGATTTTCCCTATGTATGCTTATTTGATATCTGTTCTTCAAATATAAAAACAAATTAGAACATACGTACATCAACAGGAAAAGCAACCCAAAGGGATAACAAAAGAATTTAGGATCAGATAAATATTGTCTCTGGAGCTCTACTGATTATCAGCTTTTTTTTTTAATCACAAATGTTAAAACCTCAATGTTAATAATGGCACTCCCTTGCTGCCAAACTGCCAAACCTAGCACAATACAGTTTTCTAATGGAGAAAGAGAAATTCTTTGATATAAGACATTCAAAATAAATCATTTCATCCTGCAGTAAAATAATAAATATTTTATGAAAAAAGCAACAAAAAGTTCACCTGACCTTGATTTAACAGTGCTAAAATGAATGGTTATGTGTTTTGCAAAGTTGGCAGACCACTTTTAAACAATCAAAATATTTAGTGATCTCTCACCTAAGAAAAGAAAAGCAAGAGAATAAAGACAACTGGCAAACCCACAGAAGTGCTGCAATTTTTATTTCAAGCTAACATGGTTATGTAGCGGGAACAAACCAGTAAGAAACCACACTGGCCATAATTTAGAGAAACAGCTGGCAGCCTTCTGTGCAATGCTCAAGAGAAAACTACCTCCATAATAAAACAAGTAATTTCATTTGTAATGATACAATAACAGGGGCTTTTTCTTTCCATTCTAAAATATGTAAACCAAGGAGACAACTGAAATCCATCATGTAAAGAATCAATTTTCTGTCTGTCCATGAACAGAAAAGAAAAATATGACATGAAAAATTTAAAGTCTTTCATTTTGCTCATTTATTCCAAACAGCTTTACAAAGCACAGCGGGGTAAATTGTCAAAGAGTCTAAAAACATAAGAAGTTGTGATACTGGATTCAGACCGAAGGTCCATCAAGCCCAGCATCCTGTTTCCAACAGTGGCCAATGCAGGATACAAGTGCCCGGCAAATACCCAAACATTAAATTGATCCCATGCTACTAAAATTGGTAATGAGCAATGGCTATTCACTAAATCAACTTGACTAATAGCAGTTTATGGACTTCTCCTCCAGGAACTTGTCCAAAAGTATTTAAACCGAGCTAACTGCCTTAACCATATCCTCCGGCAATGAATTCCAGAGCTTGTGTGTTGAGTAAAAAAGAATGTCTCCAATTTGTTTTAAATGTGCTACTTACTAACATCATAAAGTGCCCCCCCTACTCCTTCTGAAACACTAAGCAACCAATTCACAAATACCCATTCTAGCCCTCTCATGAATTTGTAGACCGCCATCATACCTCCCCCCCACTATTCAGTTGTCTTTTCTTCAAGCTGACCAGCCCTTTCTTGCCTTTTATCATTTTGGTCATCCTTTCTCCAGTGCAATAGTTACGCGAATTGGCTGCATGGCTGGGTGGCCGGTCCCGCTTACCAGCATGATGGGGACTTCCTTCAGCTCCCTCGTGGTGGTGGGGAATCCCCGCCGATGTTTCTTGCAGGCCTCCTCTGGCTCCAGCCCCACCACATTCCTCAACACGCCGCAGAGGGGACACCATCCTGCATGGAGTCTCCAGCCTATTACTTAAGCATTCGCGCATGCCACTCTCTAGCATTTAAAGGGCCAGTGGTGGGAAAATGCCCGTGGCCCACTGCGATGACATCATAACCAGGGGCCTATATAATCCCAGCCCTGGCAATCTGCAGACACCTCAGCAACAGGTCAAACTCCTTTGGAGCTGCTGGTTGTCGTGTTCATGACTCCTCTCCCTTGGATTGTCTCCAGGCTTCTGAACTCGGTACATGTTCTGGATCTTCGCTTGTCTTCTGCCTGCCCCATACTCATAATATCTGCTGACCTCTGCTTGCCTGCTGCCTACCCTGACCTTGGAATGTCTGCTGACCTCTGCTTGCCTGCCACCTGCCCTGACCTCAGAATGCCCCATGATCTCTGCCTGTCTGCTGCCTGCCCTGACCTCTGGAATGTCCCTGGACTTCTGCTTGACTGCCACCTGTCTCAACTGTGGCCTGCCTGACTACGTCCTTGCCTCTTGCCATGGGATTCTGAGTCACCGGAGACCCCTGCCTAAGTCCAACCGGCCCCGGTACCCTAGGGCTCAACCTGTGGGGAATGAGGGCTAGTATTGGTGAAGGTCCAGTCGAGTCTCCGCACAGACTAGTTCTGCCTGCCAAACATGAGGACCTGTTGTGGTTTTCCCTACAGGTAGCATCAACCTCATCTCAACCAAGGGTCCACCAATGCAACAGCAACTAACTATATCATTTTTGATATGTGGCTACCAAAAATGAACACAGTACTCAAGGTGTGGTCTCACCATGGAGTGAGATAGAGGCATTATGACATTCTCCATTTTATTCCCTTCCTAATAGCTCCTCACATTCTATTTGCTTTTTTGACCATCGCAGCACACTGAGCTGACAATTTCGATGTATTATCCACTATGAAGCCTAGATTACTTTTCCTGGATGGTTAACTCCTAATATAAAACTTAACATCATGTAAATACTGCATGGGTTACTTTTCCCTATATGCATCACCTTGCACTTATCCACAATAAAATTCCTTCTGCCATTTGGATGTACAATCTTCCAATCTCACAAGGTCCTCCTATAATTTATCACTATCTACTTGTGATTTAACTACTGTGAATAATTGTGTCATCTAGAAATTTGATCACCTCAATCATTTCCCTTTCAAAATAATTTATAAATATTAACAATCACCAGTCCAAGTACAGATCCCTGAGGCACTCTACTATTTATCTCTCTCCACTGAAAAAAATGACCATTTAAACCTACTCTGTTTCCTGTCTTTTAGCCAGTATGTAATCCATGAAAGAACATCATTCGTGACTTTTTAATTTTATTAGAAGCCTCTTATCGGGGACTTTGTCAAATGCCTTCTGAAAATCCAAATACACTAGAAGTTCCTTTGAAAATTTGCAAGGGCTAAGTGATAAAATTTAGCCACACACAAAGTGGGCTGCCTCAGAGGCGTGGCTTGGTTAGAGGGGAAAGATTAGCCAGCTAGTTCGAACTTCTTGCATAAGGTTGCCGACGCCAAATCATTAAAAATGGAGAACTTGTGTCCTTCTAAAGCCAGTCAGATTGTTTTCGTGCCACATTGTAAAGGCGTTCCTTAAGAACATAATGTGCAGACAGAGAATAATGTCCCATGTTTTATAATCCGACTTGGGGCCTAAGGCTCTATGTACCCACTCGATTTTTATTTCTGGCAACGATCCCAGATCAGAGGTCAAACTATCAGCAATGGCTTGAAGTAGGAGCATGCAAATTGATGACTCCACATTCATGCTGTTAGAAAATTCAGGCATTTCTGGGATGCCATGGATTCATAAGTTACACCTATAGAATCGATTTTCCAGATCCTCCAACTTTTCAGCAAGCATGGCACATTAGTTTCGCAAAGCCTTCTGTTGATCTATCACTTTTTTGAAAGAAGTAGCCTGGCTTTCCAGACACATATCAATTTCATCAACACTGACATGTCCTCTCAAATTTCAGCTACTGAGGCAAGCAAGCAAGTCTTGTTTATGTTGTTTCATGTCAGCCCTTATTTCCATCAACCAACCCCTCATCTCATTCCAAGAGGACTTATCAGTGAGACCCGATGTTGTTGGGGCTAGAAGGGGGGGCCCCAATAGGATCTCCGCTATCAGTGTCCAGTGCGGCCTGTCCACCACGATCCTCGGAGAAGTCTGCAGCATGTTTGCTGAATGCAAACTTCTTAAGTTCAGTCATTTTTTGCTTTGCTGCCATTGATTAGTCATAAATAGCAGTATAGATGAGCATCAGCTCACCGATGGATGAAAATGATGGTTATGAGATGGATTCAGCTAGGCAGGAGCGGGAGAGTTGCAATTAAGCACCCAACTCAGTCGGTGATGTCAGCACGCCCCTGCCTCCAGTTTTAGGACTCAAATATGATTCTCAGTGTATGAGAAACTGAGATAAGTGAGCTATTAGACGGCTTAGCCCCACCAGCAGTACAAAACAGCATTTATTCTGGTATTAAAAATGAATACAATGAAACAGCTTGCCAGCATCAGAAAAACAATTAAAACAGCTCAAAAAAAAAAAAATCCAGCAAGGTTACCATGAGAAACTGTTCCTGAACTCTGATTATAGAGCTTTTGCAGTAGGAGTTCTGCAACTTCTCCCCTTCTAGGTATTACCCAAGGCTTATATGACGCTGCAAAATCACCTATTCAGTTACAGGGGAATTTTCAAAGGCGTTATGCATGTAAATGTATCATACTATCGTGGTAATTTTCAAAGGCCATTTACTCACATTAAGTGCACCTAATGTGGGTAAAACCTATGGACAATTCAATGGCATATATTGTAGCAATTTTTAAAAGCCCACTTACATGGGTAAAATGCATTTGCAAGTGTAAAACCCAGTTTTAAGCGTGTAAATGCTTTTGAAATCAGACTTATAGGGTTTTCACCTGGCGTTTGCCAGTTATAGTTTGAAGGCTGGAGCATTTGGACCCTTGGTCTGGACAGTCATCCAGAAAACAATTTCCAAAGTACAAGGCTGAAAGGGGTTTCACCCCCTGTTAACCAGCTGTCTGAAAATTCACCCTCCCCTGAATGCAGCAAAAAAGCTGCGCATCTTTTCACAATACATGTTTGACATATTAGGAGAGAGGGCATTAATTCTGGCAAAGAAAATGATGCATGTAGGCTGGCATCTTTAAACCTTTGCACATAAATTTCAAGCGAAAATTTACCCAGAGGAAAAACGCACTTACTCAATGCTACAGTACCCGCGCTGAAAACTGCCCTTCCCGCAAGGGCTGGAAGCAAACCTGTCTGTAAGGTTAGCCGCAGGGCTGGGGATGAGGATGGATGAGATGGGGGAAGGAAAACCCAGCATAGACTTTCCACAGGTTCATTACCCACGATCCATTTCATGCCCAAATTCCCAAAAGTGAAACTCCGCAGGGAGTTTGCCTTTGAAAAAAATCGGCTTACTGGTCTGCGGGTACCTGCAAGCAATCAAGGCTGTTTCAAAACTGCCCCGTAACAGGGAACTTTTCCAACCCAAACTCATTTACCTCCGTGCCTCTTAGCAAAACTAGGCAATGTTACCCAAGGCCGACTTGAAAGACTACAAAGTTGTGTAACTGTGTGCGCTCCATTTATTTTTTTTAAGTGTTGAAATAACACTTTTAATTCATTATAGAAATAGTGATTGAATTTTATTGTAAAACATTGTTTCATGATCTGTATTTCAGTCACATAAGTTGAATACAAATAATCTATTGACAGAGTAATATTTCTTTAAAATAATCCTTTTCATAGAAAAAGGTATGCCTGTAAAGTAATTGAATGAGAATGGAAAGACCAAGATCAGACTTAGATTTTTTTTTGCACTGCATTCCCAATTTAAATTTTACACTATGAAAATCTTAACGGGCAGGATTTATAAGTGGCTGAGATGAGGTGTACACCCCCAACCACAGCTACACAATGAGGAGACCCTCAGAGCCCAGGAGACTGGGTCTCATTCACAGTTGAACAGCCCCCAAGGAAGCAAGAGAGCTATATGGGAGGAAAAACCCCTACCAGGGGCCTGGTGATGAAGTCCTAAGGCGATGGAGGGCCAGGGCACCTCCCATATCCATTTGACTAAATTAGAAGGCTGGGGGCATGGTGTGAGGAGAGAATAAACCTACTTGGTAGGATGAAGGGTCAAAAAGCCAGATGCAAACAGAGGAGAGACTGTTAGCAGCAGAGATCAAGGTATGGCTGAGGCGCTGTGAGCAAAATTCTTCTTCAAAATGTGCTTTATCTATAGGGAGTATGCAGCTTTACAAACCACTCCAAGGGAACAGCTGCTCAAGACACACAGATTTCGTTGCTGTTTTGTTTTTCTCTTTGCTCAAAGTGTGAGGAGTTAAGTACTGTGCTTGGGCCCAGCAGCTGTGCAAGAATAACGTACTTCTGCCAGCCTGTTGCAAATGGGTAGCTTAAACACCTGAAACGGAGGTTACTCCATGGTGCAGGTTAACTTTTTTATTTGAGCCAGGGTTTACTTTTAAGGATGTGCATTCATTTTCAACAAATTCAGTTATCATAACGGAAAAAAAAAAAGTCTATTTTCGGTTTCTACCATTTTGTTGACATCAGACTTGGTTCTGGTCTCAGGGACACAGCCAGGGCCATCGCAGTCAGAATTCTGAGATGTGAAGGGAGGCCTGGGGATAGGCAGCATGAGTGCCGCAAGTGACCAAGGCCAACTCAGGAATTTCTGACCACCAGAAACCAGGGGGAAGAATTGCCTTAGGCCTAGTGTTGCCAACTGGCTCAAGATTAACCTACCAGGGTCGATCCAGTCCTGGGTTTACACCATTGCATGAAGGGAGCTGTAGTTCTGATTTCCCTATCGCATTCCCCAAGAAAAGTAAGGGATCCATATTCAGGAGCATTGAGCCAGATAACTTGTCGTAACTTCGTTTCTTAAATAGGTTTGATTATTATTATAATGGATTCTTTTGTTGATTATTGTGCATTTTTCTCATGAATCTGTAAATCAATATAAGCTTACTGGAAATGTAATAAACAAAGAAAACAAGCATCTAGAACAAATGATCAAGGCTTGGCATGCAGTACAGAATGGTCCTCATGTGCATGGTTGTATTTTCAGACATGGAAATCTGAGCTACATCTGCCTTCTGCAAAGCCACACCAGGACCCTGCATCTCTCTTCCTAGGGGACTCAGGCAGCCAGAAGATGTAAACTGAGCCCTGAAGAGTTTTAAACATTGAATATGATGTTTAATACCCTTAAAACTAGTTTCCACACCCAGAAGAAAAGAAGAGCACTAACAATATGTATACTGTAGTTCTTATATGTATCTCAAATGTTAATCTCACCCTCCTGTTGGGTACAGGAGGGTACAGGAGGGTGAGATTAACATTTGAGATACATATATATTTGCTAGGTCTCACTTTTAGCGGAGATTGGGAACGTTTATTACTGTAGTTCTTATGTCATATATATATACACATACATACATACATACACACACACACATACATACACACATACACTGAGGCTGCAGATGGGGTAGGAGAGAGGAGGATGGAGGCTATTGGAATGGACAAGATGCATAGTTACAAGCAACCCATTGTATGGGTGTGAGAGTGCAGTTGGTTTGCCTGGCAGGGGTGAAAAAGCTCCAAGCATGAAAAAGAAACAGTAATCCCCAAAAGCCATCAATAATATAATTTCTATGATTAAATAAAAAAATATAAACATGTAATATACGTTATAAAAGGAAAAAGACTAGGGACATAACTATATACAAAACATATACAAGGGGTGCATGCCAACCAGGTAGGGTTGCATGTACGTAGGGTGCATGCCAACCAGGTGTAGAACAGCCATGAGGCCCTCCTGAGCATGGAAAAGGCACTCTGCCACCGCCACCAATCTCCCTAAGGTGGGAGCTACCAGGAGAGGCATATCTCCAGGCAGCTCAGGGCTGCTATGTGTAGAGAGGGGAGGGGAGGGTGTTTGGCAAAGCTGAGGTTGCAGGTGGTGGCAGATGGCCACCTGCAGTTGGCACCGCGGCTGCATTGGAAGCCTCTTGCATCTCCTTCTCATCCTCCTCCTTCTCAGGGGAGGAGCTGGGATTGTCTGTGAATAAAGAAAAAGTGTGTGACAAGCCATCAGCTAGAGTGCACAGGGATGTGATGGAGAGCATCATAAAAATTGTAAGTGTGCATTCTATTTATAGGAGGGGTGGAGGCAAAGGAATTTGACCCTTGCTATGGGGCACTCTTCTGCTATAAGGAGTTGCAAGGTCATATATAAGTTCTAACAGAAATGGAGGCTTCTGAACAGCTGGCCTATATGGGATGGTGCCCACTCAGTGATAACAGCTCAGAAATAGACCCTGTGGCTAGGTGAGTTTCTATGGAGTCTGCCTTGCATGCCAATGCTTCTGCGGTCATGATGCTGCTGCAAGGCAAGGGAGCCTTGCTGGAAGAGAAGCATAGAGATTCTCAGGTTAAAATGTTTTTAGCATTCTCATTAACTTCCTGTATACAGCTGGCCTGTGACTGCTATTAGGATAGTGTCTCATGGCAAGCACACCATGACCCTGGGTTATGCTTTGGACACCATTCCTCTGAATGCTTACCTATGGGTTCTGGATGGATGTCTCTTCATGTTCATGAGGGATACTTCAAGCTGTTGGCTGGGACAAAGTTGAAATGGCATGCAAGGCAATAGTGGGATATGTGATGGAAGCTACAAATAGAAAACTATGTTGACACCTCCCAGATGGTAATAATGTGAACTTATCTCCAGTCTACTCCTGCCTAATCTGCAGCTGCTCCAGCCATTTCTCCTTCAACCAGCAAAGCCCCTGGGCCTTCTTCTTGAGGTCTTCAGCCTCTACAGATGAGAAGTTTGACTAATGCGCTCTTAGTTGTACGACGCAGGATCTGTGACATCCACAATGGAAGATTTCTGTTCATGCCAGCTAACCCTTGATCATGCTAAGAGTGGCTCTTCACTGTCCCTTTTGATATATATATATATGCTGTTTGGGTGGGGTGGAACCTATCCTGTCAAAATAAAAGACAATGTTATGCTAACAGCTAAAGCTTTGGCTGCCCCTTGCCCATCGTCCCCACCTCTGGAGTTTTCCTAGTGCCATAAGGTCATTGGTGCTGCCTTTTAAAGCTCTTAGCAGTGCGGTGCTTCTCCCATAGCTCTGGATACAAGGCTGCACATTTCAGCCCGCCGCGAGAAATATATTTCCCGCTGTTTGGGCCTTTGTAATTCGGAGGATCCAAATTTTGGGTTAGTGCGTGTTAATATTTTAACGTTAGCATGCACTAACGGGAGTTAATTTTCGGAAAAATTTGTTCGGGTTTCAGGGTCCCCGAACCAGGACAAATTAGTCAGTTTCATTGAAATTGCCTAATTCATCCTGAACGATAGCACATCCCTACTGCACACAGCTCTATTGTGTCCATGTATAAGGAAACTCCTTAAAACCTGGAATATTTTCCCTGGCTTCTGTGCAAAACAGCATGCAATGTGCAAGAGCCTCCACCTAGTTCATGAGGTTTTGCACATGCACTCAGGTTATCCTCACTTTTTAGATTTATGACCCCTCTAAGAGCTTACCTCCTGGAGGTAGGAAGCTGTATAATTGAGTAACAAGTACAGGCCCTGCCATTTTAGCTCATGTGCCTTACACGTTCCCCTCCAGGCCCTTCAGATGGGAAAGAGAGGTCCTCATTTATAACAATTAATGGGGCCAGCTTAACCACATCCCTGGCTGAGAAATTTAGGGGTTTTTTTTTGCTGGGGATGTGGGGCATTTTGGAATGAGCCTGCCCCAGTACTACTGGAAGTGTATGCAAATACTGGAGACCCCAGGGTATGTGCAAAATAAAGTATGTACAGGACAATTTGGGCAAACTTTGCAGGCGGAGAGGAGCATATTTTTAAATTGGTATAGACAGCTTAGCACAGACTATAAAATACTTGTTCAGATCTCCATGGACCCCCATAGACTCATTTGAAAGTTAGGCTCCCTGACTTCTGAGGCACGAAATGTAGGAACAGGGCCTTTCTTTGCAAGGTGCAGAATGATCTGCACTTTTACTGCAGTATCAATCATTACAGGATGTAAAAACGTTGAAGGAATCCGAGATTTAATACAGGTCAGCAGTGCGTTTAACTGTAAGAAAATAATTATATTTTGGCACCGACATAGCTGGGGACACAGCAGACATACATAATTTAAAAAACACGTAATGGAGACAGATTTGTTTTGGTCCGGGAGAGGGCAATCACTTTCTGCTCTGTAAATTATCCAATATTGACTGTACTGCTGTCGTTACAAACTTATCAGATAATAGAAACAGGATGCTTCACTTGAAGTGCAGACATTTCAGCCCTGCAGCAACCGAGAGAGCAAAGAAGTGTGGGGCATTTTTCTTGTTCTTCAAAACTGTGGCAATGTTTGAGATGCGCAGTTCAACTTTGAAAAGGCAGCCACACTTTCTGACAAGGAGATCCTTAAATTAAAAAAATGGCGAGGGAAAGGAACAAAGTGCCAATGTTTCTCCACTTTAGCAAAGCCGTTTCTTTAGTATCTTGAAGATTAAAAGAGAGCCACATCCTGAAGGCCGATTCTTGTGTCCCTAGTTTGAGGGTGGGTCACTCAGATTTTGCACACAGGTAGTAGATGCCTTCAGTTCCAAGCACGGCATGTTACGCTCCTTGTTTGCTCAGTTACAGGAAAAACAAAACATCTAATAGCCAGCAACTTTCTGCTTGTCCCCCATTAGCCTTCTGTTCCACCCCAAAACACATGGCTGAATCATGCTGGCTGCCCTACCAATAAAGATTTCACTGAAGACCTGGTCAGGATATTGAACGGGATTTTTTCGGAACAAAGAAATATAGAAACAAAGAAATGAAGCAGAAGACCAAACGGTCCATCCAGTCTGCCCAGCAAGTTTCGCACTTTTTTTTCCCCTCATACTTATCTGTTACTCTTGGCTCTTAGTAAACTTTTGGTTCTATTTCCCTTCCACCCCCACCATTAATGTAGAGAGCAGTGTTGGAACTGCATCTCAGTGAAATATCTAGCTTAGTTAGGGGTAGTAACCGCCATAATAAGCAAGCTACACCCATGCTTGCTTATTTGTTTACCCAGATTATGTAATTCAGTCCTTGTTGTTTGTCGTCTGTATATAGATCCACTTTTCTTCATTCCCCCTGCCATTGAAGCAGAGAGCTATGCTGGATATGCATTGAAAGTGAAGTATCAGGCTTATTTGGTTTGGGGCAGTAACCGCCGTAACAAGCAAGCTACTCCCCGCTTTTTTGTGAATGTAAATCTTTTTCCACATTTCCTTTTGCCGTTGAAGCTTAGAGCAATGTTGGAGTCACATTAAGCGTGTGTATGTTTATTGAATAAGGGTATTATCTCCAGGTAGTAGCCATCATTCCAGTGAGCCACCCACTCTTCATTCATATCCTCTAAACTTTATGGATCCACAGTGTTTATCCCACGTTCCTTTGAAGTCCTTCACAGTTCTGGTCTTCACCACTTCCTCCGGAAGAGCATTCCAGGCATCCACCATCCTCTCCGTGAAGAAATACTTCCTGACATTGGTTTTGAGTCTTCCTCGCTGGAGCTTCAAATCGTGACCCCTGGTTCTGCTGATTTTTTTCTGATGGAAAAGGTTTGTCCTTGTCTTTGGATCATTAAAACCTTTCAAGTATCTGAAAGTCTGTATCATATCACCTCTGCTCCTCCTTTCCTCCAGGGTATACATATTTAGATTCTTCAATCTCTCCTCATAAGTCATTTGATGAAGACCCTCCACCTTTTTGGTCACCCTTCTCTGGACCACCTCCATCTTGTCTGTCTCTTTGGAGATACGGTCTCCAGAACTGAACACAGTACTCCAGGTGAGGCCTCACCAAGGACCTATTCAAGGGGATAATTACTTCCCTTTTCTTACTCGATATTCCTCTCTCTATGCAGCCCAGCATTCTTCTGGTTTTAGCTATCGCCTTATCACATTGTTTCATCTACTTCAGATCATTAGACACTATCACCCCAAGGTCTCTCTCCTGCTCCGTGCACATCAGCCTTTCTCCCCCCATTGAATACAGTTCATTCGGATTTCTACTCCCCATATGCATGACTCTGCACTTCTTGGCATTGAATCTCAGCTGCCATATCTTCGACCACTCTTCCAGCTTCCCTAAATCCCATCTCATTCTCTCCACGCCTTCCGACAACATTAAAAGACTGTATGGTGTATTTAATCTGCAAATCTGCCCAAATAATTAAACTTTACAATTCCCATCACTCCCTCAAAGATCCCTTGTGGTTATCCCATGCTTTCTTGAATTCGCATACTGTCCTTGTCTCCACCACCTCCACGGGGGTTCCATATATTGACCGCCTTGTCTATAAAGAAATATTTCCTTAGATTACTCCTGAGTCTACTCCCTTTCACCCTGTTCCCATTTCCCCTTGCTCTAGAGCTTCCTTTACATTGAAAGAGGCTCACTTCCTATGCATGGAAACATTGGAGGTATTTAAATATCTCTATCATATCTCCCCTATCTTGCCTTTCCTCCAGATCTTTGTCTATCCCCATATGCTTTAGAATGAAGACCACTGACCATATAGTAGCCATGCTGTACCGAGTCCAACAGGTTTATATACTTTTGAATGTATGGTCTTTAGAAGTGTACATAGTATTCAAATGAGGTCTTAACAGAGACCTATACACATCCCTTTTTCTGTAGCCCATTCCACTCCCTATGCAGCCAAGTATCTTTCTGGCTTTTGCCATCAATTTATCCACCTGCTTGACCACCTTAAAATCACCCATGCTTACTTCCTGCTGCATAGAAATCAGGGTTATTATGTGTGCATGTTTTATTTTTTATCCTAAATTATGAACATATTTTTAAAATAGAGAAAGCATTAAAAATATTCACGCATGTTGAAAGGCATGTGCTTTCAAAGCAGAAGCAAGTATAAAATATTAGGATAAATCTCTGTGTGTCCATTTACGTTGCAAATGCTGTACCAGAAATAGATTTGAATAGGCTCCATGTACCAAAAATCATAATTAATCTTAAACACAATTATGAAAAATAGCATTATCTGTTTATATCATGAACTTCTAATCTCCTCTTTAGGACATAGAATATAGTGGTTTTCTAAAGCACTAAAACATCCAATCAAATCTCAATCCTGTATTTGAGGCAAGTTGTGCATTCGTGTTCAGTAGGTATTTCTGTGCCCCAGAGAGCTTAAAATTTAAGGGTAGACCTAAAGAAATTGAGGGAAAGGCGATGAGCCCAAAGATCACTTAGATCAGTGAAAGAAGCAGGATCTGAAAGCTGCTCCTCTATCCACTGGTCCACTCCTTCCTTCTGCTGCTACCTCGCCTCACTGATTTATTAGTGGACATTAGGGGTGTGCATTCGTATTGAACATAAATGTAAAACACTACTTATTTTTTTTTTTAACTTAAAAAAGTGATGAGACATAAACGATCGGATTTCCAACTTATTCAACATAGCTATGTTGAATAAGTTGGAAATCGCGATTGTTGATCCAAAATAAAAATTTAAACCCCTCACCTTCCTTAATCCCCCCCCCCCAAAGACTTACCACAACTCCCTGGTGATCCAGCGAGGAGTGAGGTCCCCCAAGCTGGCCAAAAGTTCCTTTTGGGCCGAACGAGCGTTCCGGCACGAACCCGCGGGGAATCACGTGACGCCGCGTCACTCCGACGTGGCGCCGACGTCACGTGCTCCTTGTAAAGTTGGTCAGAAATGGCGTCCTGACCCCGCTGGACCACCAGGGAGTTGTGTTAAGTCTTGGGGGGGGGGATTAAGGAGGGTGAGGGGTTTAAATTTTTATTTGCACATATGGACATATACTCAACTCATTGAATTCTGTTTATGTCCATATTGACCGCAAATGGGACCCCCTTTGGACATATGGACATATGAACTTAAACTTTTGCTCTGCACATCCCTAGTGGACATGTCCTTTACCTCTACCTGTCATGCTTTTCCCTGCAGTACGTTCCCCACCCCCCACCTAGGAAGGAAAAATTCTTAAATGAAATGTAAAAATTTAGCGCGTCTTGCAGGAGATACCTCTTTTTACAGTAGAACCTAAAAGCACTATCTTTGAAGTTACAGATAAAGCCACGGCTTTCACCCAAAGTTGCACATATGCCGTAGATCCCACTTGACTTTTCCGCTTGCAGAACTGTAGGGTAAACGATGAGCGAGTTGTATGGTGCCAGAGGTGCATTCTAAAACCTTTTCTGCGTATCTAACTATTGCGCTAACTCATTACAGTGTGATGAATTTCTATATTTATTTGACGCAAATAAAGCTCAGAATAGTTCAAAATGCCATTGTATATTAAATATTTCTGAGTACCATGAAAACCAGGCAAACAGAGGCTAAACCCTACCTATCTTTGTGCATTTACATTCTGTGTGAAATGAGCTGCATAGTGAATTATTTAGTAGGGGGAATTCTAATTGTTAGTGTAATGAAGCTGAAAAGTAAGGAGCAGCAGATGGAAGACTAAAAAAATCTTTTTCGCTGTGTGATAGAGAGGATGATTCATGAGTATTTGACATTAGTTAAAGCTACTTGTGAAGATGTGTTTACAGAAAATCTGTCCCTTTTCAAGACTTTCATAAGTTTCTGGAGAGTGCGGCTATTTATATCTCACTTTTCTCTTTTCCACCCAGCAATCTTATAGAGAAGAGACATCGAAATAGCAGCTAAGAGTGGAAGATGGAGATGGAGGAGAAATGTAATGAAGGAAAATGTTTTGTTGTTTTGGGTTATTTTATTTATTTATTTATTTTTTAACATGCATCTTGTCGCACAATCAGATTATCACCTAGGAATTTACTGACAGAAAAATAATGTGAAAGAAATACTGTAAAGAAATTGAAAGTGCTAAAAAAAAAAAAAAAAAGACTTTGCTGTGGAACTGAGTCAGACATCGCTTCTTTGATCTCCACCGTGCTGTACAAGCCAAGATAGGGAAAACATTCAAGGGAAACGGTGAAAGAAAGGTTAAGCAGAGGCAGAGTATGCAGCAAAGCGAAGGGAATATTCTCGCCAACATGTTTTCTTCAGCTCTAACTCCACCACACAACTTTAGTATCTTTCTCTCACAATCCCAAAAGGCACAACCAGTACTTACTAGAGATGTGAATCGTGTCCTCGATCGTCTTAACGATCGATTTCAGCTGGGAGGGGGAGGGAATCATATTGTTGCCGTTTGGGGGGGTAAAATATCGTGATATATCGTTAAAATCGTTAAAACCCGCTAAAACCCACCCCGACCCTTTAAATTAAATCCCCCACCCTCCCAAATGACTTAAATTACCTGGTGGTCCAGCGGCGGTCCAGAACGGCAGCGGTCCAGAACGGGCTCCTGCTACTGAATCTTGTTGTCTTCGGCCGGCGCCATTTTCCAAAATGGCGCCGAAAAATGGCGGCGGCCATAGACCAACAGGATTCGACGGCAGGAGGTCCTTCCGGACCCCTGCTGGACTTTTGGCAAGTCTTGTGGGGGTCAGGAGGCCCCCCCCAAGCTGGCCAAAAGTTCCTGGAGGTCCAGCGGGGGTCAGGGAGCGATTTCATGCCGCGAATCGTTTTCCGTACGGAAAATGGCGCCGGCAGGAGATCGACTGCAGGAGGTCATTCAGCGAGGGTTCCGGCTCCTCGCTGAACGACCTCCTGCAGTCGATCTCCTGCCGGCGCCATTTTCCGTACGGAAAACGATTCGCGGCGGGAAATCGCTCCCTGACCCCCGCTGGACCTCCAGGAACTTTTGGCCAGCTTGGGGGGGGGGCCTCCTGACCCCCACAAGACTTGCCAAAAGTCCAGCGGGGGTCCGGAAGGACCTCCTGCCATCGAATCCTGTTGGTCTATGGCCGCCGCCATTTTGGAAAATGGCGCCGGCCGAAGACAACAAGATTCAGTAGCAGGAGCCCGTTCCGGACCGCTGCCGTTCCGGACCCCCAGGTAATTTAAGTCATTTGGGGTGGGGGATTGAAGGAGGTAGGATTTGGCAAGGAAATGTTTAAGTTATTTGGGGGGGGTTCGGGAGGGTGGGGGATTTAATTTAAAGGGTCGGGGATGGGTTTTAGCGGGTTTTAGTGTGCCGGCTCACGATTCTAACGATTTATAACGATAAATCGTTAGAATCTCTATTGTATTGTGTTCCATAACGGTTTAAGACGATATTAAAATTATCGGACGATAATTTTAATCGTCCTAAAACGATTCACATCCCTAGTACTTACGCGACGTGTGCAACCTGAAACATGCAGGTAGGGGAGGAGTAAACCTGGAGCACACGTACTGCAGGCAGCAGGGGGGGGGAGGAACTGCAGCTGTGGATCCCAGGATTTGGGCTTCATCTGATTAGGGATGCACAAATTGATGATCTGTGATTTATAAGGGGGTGGAGAGCAAGAAGAGTGCTGGGGTCAGGGAGGGATAAAGGGAAAGAATGCTGGGGTCATCCCTGGTAGGGATGCGAATCGGGCTTCGGACGATATTTTCAAAATAGTCAGAAATCGGGGGCTCCCCCAAAACGATAGGAAAACCCCATGATATATTGATCATGGGGGTTCTCTTATCATTTTGGGGGAGGGCGGGAAAAACAGCACACAAAAATAACCCCTAAACCCACCCCGACCCTTTAAAACAAATTCCTTGGCTTCCCCCACCCTCCCGACCCCCCCAAAATGTTTTACAGGTACCTGGTGGTCCACTGGGGGTCCCTTTGAGCAAACTCATCATCTTTCAAAGAGCGATATTGACAATTTGCATTGACCTTAGCACCTGAAATTTCTAAAAATTTTATTTGATCTATTTGTTACTTTGTGAAGAATATTTTTATAATGTTTGTGCTTAGCAATTTTGATGGCATGTAGATAATATTTTGTTACATTTGAGCTTGTATTCAATGTCATGCACAACTTTCTCTCATTTATTTGATTTGTATTCTGCTTGTCGGCACTTCAAAGATTATGTAACAAAGTGACTTTATGAAGCTTTTTTGGCTTTGCAAGTGGAAAAATTCCATGCGTAGTCTATTGCATGCTAAACTTTATTTACATTCATCATTAATGAGCTGTTATGCAAAATTATGCAAAGTATCTCATTAAAGTTGAAATTTGCAAAACCTGGAGCATGAAAAACAGCTTTGTAGGCTGGTTTTCACAAAAAGTTAACTGCAATTCATTGATGTGTTATTTTAGCTTTTTTTTGTGAGTTGTCCATGTGAAAATTATATGTGTAACTTTTCTACCAGGCTCATTGGCATATGAGAAAAGTTACATGTAGAAAATCATGACTACTGTATTAAAACCTGTGCAGCTTGGTATAATCAGCCTCTAACAGCTAATCTTTACATGGTTGGTGTACAGTGACCACAGGAACAATATATACATTTCTCTTCTAGACAGTATGTTGTAGGTGCAAAAAAATATAGCATCTGAGATTTTATTATGGTTATGATGTTCTTGCCAATTTAATCATTTTAGAGATCATGGACCTGCCATGTGAAAGAGAGATACTGTAGAGAGAAGTATCCAAATAGAACTGGAAAAAATGGATTATTGATGTTTTCTGCAAGCATTCGAGAGTTGATGATAATTTCTTCAGTATTTTGGCCTTCACGTGTTAAAAACTAATTAAGAAGCAGGACAAACGGCCTGTTTCAGTACTCCACTAATTTCACAATAGATTTACTCTTCTAAACTTCACCGATTTTTAATTAAACTGCTAGTAGAATAATCTCACCTCAGTCACACATGCAAAACAGACAAATCCTCACAAAATATAAAATAAGTGATCACAAATTAGAAATAGACATGCAAATAAAAACTGAATTGGAAACTCCAAGAAGACAGACATCGGCATGCTATGCGGCACTGGAAAAACAGAAACATACATTTATTTCCTCTTGTATGGTGCAAAATACCAAGATATAAGAGATGCATATTTCCTAAAGCTGCAAGAGAAAATAAAATACTTCACATAAAAGAATTAGCAGGAAAAGCTTTACACAGAAAAACAGGAGAAACATCACTTATAGCAGTAAATTATGTGACACCCTGTCACCTGGTAAGAAACTTAATATGACCAGAGACAATATTGAATTTCAATAGAACTTGGAAACTCGTTATTGTCTGTACTTTGTAATTTGTTCCTTTCACTACTTCATTTATTACTGACGCAACACATGTATGAACGCTTAGGGCAATAAAGTTTTTGAATCCTAATTTACTTGGTTCCTTTCTGTTTTCTTAGCTCTCTAGCATACCCTTCTGGATGCTTGGACACTGAAGATAAGTAGACAATTGCCATAAATTCCATCAGGTCAGATCAAAAAACCTTAAGTAAGATGTAAAATTCAAAAAGCACCATGCATCTTACACAGGAGTCATCACAATAATAATTCATACATGATAATGGTCTCTTCAATAAGCATAGATAAATCATATTTATTACTAGACTATACTAATAAATGCTGTTTTATATATATATATATATTATATACATACACATACACACACACACACATATTTTACTTACAGGATGGTAAAATTGAGCAACAGAAAAGATATAGAAAACAGAAGTTAGACAAATGGATTACTGTAGAACCAAACTCAATTTGATTCAGAGTTCCATGTACACGTGTGCATTAATTAGGAGATGTACACGTGTGCATTAATTAGGAGATGTACAAAGCAGTTGGGATCTGCGGGATTTTTAGGGTTGGGGATAACTAGGGGGAGTGAAGGTTTTCAAACCTGGTCAGGTTGGAGGACCTCTCTCTTAACTAGGCAAACTGAGGACAAAATTTGCAAAACTGGGAATGGCAGCAGTGCGCGTCACTTTTAAAATTCCACAATTTACATGGCAAAAGTGAGATTTGCGTTGCAAATACGTGCACTCACTTAAAATTTGGCACATATTTGCACATAGCCAGGCTATTTTATAATGTACATGCATGTTTTATAAAATGACTGCATACCTGGGCATGGGCTGACATAAGCACACAAATGTGCACATGCGCACCAGTTTGAAAGTTGCCATCCCTGTATTGATCTGATATTGGTTTTTACTCAGCTTGAGATTTAGACCTGAGAAATCAAATTTAAATAAAAAATAAAGCTGAACTAAAAACATTATGAAAAGCATAAATCTTTATCCTAAGAAGATGAAATCATAGACCCATGTATTTAGCCGAAATGCTCCCTCTGTTAAAGAAAAAAGTCTTGTCATGGCCCTAATTTATGATAGAGATATTTGAAGATTTCCATGTATATTCATGGGAATTAATTTTTTAGGTTTGCATTTGTAATCATAGCTAGAAGATTATAAATAGGATCTCAATAAGAATCCTACAAAAACTCCAAATGGTTTTGACGATCCATTCATGGCTTTAGAACCTTGGCAAGACATTGGGCTCATCTTCTGCAAATTCAAAGGCAATTGAAAGCATGACTATGACCAGCCAAATCAGATTGACTCATATCACAAAACTGTAGTCTATGCACATTCACATGTGAAGATTCTATAAATCATGCTACCAAGATGTCCAAAGGCTTGGAGATTTAATATTGAGCATTTGATTTCCTCATGCTTGCCTACCTGAGATAAAACTAGTATCCTAGTCTAGGGCTATTACTTGTTAGAATGTTACTACAGCCTTAAATGTTCAGTCTCACGTCTCTGGGCAACATTTCTGCATTGTACAAATGCACGAAAGAGCTTTAGTGTAGACAGAAAAGATTGCTTCATCTCAAGTCAAACGCACCAGATTCACAAGAAACATGGACATCTACCTTTTTCATAGAAAACAAAAACATAATGGCAGAAAAAGACTACATCACCTATCTAGTCTTCCTATCCACATCAACATGGCAGCTCTACAATACTTTATTGAATTCAGATACTGTCCTTGACTCTAGCCTCCCCTGGGAGGCTGTTGTATGCATTTGCCACTCTTTCTGTAAAGAAATATTTCCTTAGAATACTCCTGAGTCTACCTCCTTTCACCCTCATCCCATGACCCCTTGATCTGGAGCCTTCCTTGCATTGAAAGAGGCCTCTTCAGGGAAACCTTGAGAGATTTTATATGTTTATCATATCTCTCTTATCCTCCCTTTCATCAAGGGTATTCATAATTAGATGTTTAAGTCTGTCCCCACATGCTTTACAATGAAGATCACCGACCATTTTAGTAGCCGTCCTCAAGTCTGACTACATCCGACTTTTATCCATTTGAAGGTATGGTCTCCAGAACTGTACACACTATTCTAAATTAGGTCTCACCAGGGATTTATACAGGGGCAGTGCTTTTTTTTTCTAGAAAGTCAGGTGCAGGGTCATCCTGAGAGTGGGAGGGGATGGGGGAAATCAAGATAACCACTCTACTCCCTGTAACTGGATGCAAAATCAGTCAAAGCATGACCCTTCCCATTTCTGATCTGCCCTCCTGGCAGTGGAAAGCTTAAGAAACAGCAATTTTACCTGCTGGTGCCTCCTATGCCACCTTCTTGGCATAGGTAAAGAGGTTAAGAGAGAGAGAAGCATCACTGGTGTTTTTCTCTCTCTCTTTTCTTCCTCCCTACTGGTGCATTGATCAGATTCAGATTCATCATACTTTGTTGTCATGACAACATTTATATATGTTTTGCCAAAGTAATATATCAAGTGGTTAAAAGAAAACAAGAAGAACAATTAGATAAATGTGCTAATAACAGAATGAGTATTAGTATGGACCAGGTTCTGATGCTGTTCTGTATTGTCCCTGGTCATGGCATACAGGGCTAACACCTCAACTCTATTGGCCAGTGCCATGCAGAAAATAGCCCTCTGCTTTCTGTTCTGTCCAACTCCTCCCCTATTAGGCAGCAGCTTGCAGAGATCAGGATAGGAGTGATCAGACAGGAGCAGAAAAAACAAACAAACAGAGCAGAGAAGAGCTACTCTGCTCCCTAATTCAGTCCCTCCCCTCCTGTCATTTTACAGGGCCTGAAACAGAGAAAGGAATGTGCTGGTCAAGTAACGGCAGAAAAACAGACATATACAGGGGAAATATAATTTCCTTTCTATGCTAATAATTTCTTTCCCTATGCACCCATGCCTCCTTCTGGCTTTTGCCATCACATTATCTACCTGTTTGGCCATCTTGATAACATCAGATATGACAACCCCGGGATCTCACTCTTCTTTCATGAACAAAAGAATTTCAACCCCCTTACTGTATCGCTGGATTTTTGTAGATCATTTTTTAGCATTAAATCTTAGCTGTTAAATGCTAGATCTTTCCTCAAGCTTTGCTAGATCCCTGCTCATTTTACACATATTCCTGGGTATATACCCTATTGCAGATTTTGGTGTCATCTACAAAAAGATAAACCTTTCACAATGTTGCTCACAAAAATGTGGAAAAGAACTGGTGCAAGCACCAATCTTTGAGGCATACCACTAGTAATGAATGACCCCTCCCCCTTGGAGTGAACTCCATTTACCACTGCCCTTAGTAGCCTTCCACTTAACTACTTTCTAACCCATTCAATGACTTTAGGGTTCATTTCAATGCTGGCCACCAAAACAGAGACATTGATCAGATTTGTCTGACAAAATCTACCTCTGGTAAAACCATGACAACTCAGATTTTGCAATCTATTAGATTCCAGAAACTGCACTATCCTCTGTTTTAGCAGTAATTCCATTTATTTGCTCACTGCAGGATTCAGACTTAGCAGCCTCCAATTCCCAGTCTCCACTTTTGTGACTAGGAACCACATCCACCTAGCTCCAGTCCTCCAGAACTACTCCAGAATCTAAAGAAGCCTTGGAAAGTCATCCATCATAGCTGCCAGAACTTCTCTAAATTCCCTTAGTATGCTCAGATGTATCCCATCCAGCCTCATTGCTTTATCTTGTAAACCGTTGTGATGGCTGCACCAAATGATGGTATATAAAACTCAACAAATAAATAAATATATATATCTACTTTCAATTTTATTAGCTTCTCTTGAACAAACGTTTCTGAAAATTGATTAATGAGTTTCCAATCTTATTTGTGTTCATTTTATATGCTCCTGCTCCTTCCCAGTAAATAACCAAACAGAAATATTTGTTAAACACTTTTATCACCTGGCTTCTACATATTCTCCTTTTTTCACCTATGAGCCTCACAATGCCACTTTTACATTTCCTTCTATCACTAACATATCTGTAAAAATGTCTTGCCCCCTCCCCTGTTTTACTGTATTTATTTTTCTTCTGATTGCACCTTTGCATTCCTGACTACCTTCCCAGCTTTTCCAGGTATCATTGCCTGTCTTCCTCTTTCTGTGATCTTTTGTAGTCTATGAACCCTAACCTTTTTTCCCTTATCTTTTCAGCTACTTCTTTAGAAAACCATTGTGGCCTCACAAAAAAGTTGCCCTTATAAATAATATCTCCTTTTTAGTTTTGTCCACTGCTCTTCTACTTCCCCTAGATTTTTCCATCCAGCTAATGACTTCTTGAGGTACTCCATTACAACAAAAAAAGTTTTTCTGAAGTCTAGAACCCTTGCCTTTGAAAGAACATTTATCTTCCGAACCACACCATCTGGTGATTACTGTATCCCAGATGATTGTCCACTACAACATCAAAAACATTGTGGCTGTTGTTGGTAAGCACCAGGTCCACTATCACCCCCCCCCTCCCATGTGGGTACCATTATCAGTTGACCGAACAGTTCTTCCTGTAGAGAACACAGGATTCTGCTTCTAGAAAATATTGCAGCTGGATTGTTCCAATCAACATCTGGAAGATTGAACGCCTCTAGCAGGGCGCCAGCCTTTGACTTGGCAGACGCTGGTTCAAGGCTCACCAAAACCCTTTTTATGCCTTAAAAGGTGGCTGAGAAAATGCCTGAAGACAGGCAAAGTTGGAGGGAGTGCCCAGGAAAGAGAAGAAGAAAATAATGCTTGGAAGCGTGGGGAATGTTTTGAAGCAGAGGAAAGAGGAAGTCCAGCGAGATCCCTGAAGGGAGAAGAAGGGAGAATGTAAGTGCCTGGAGGAAAGGAGAGGGCAAACAAACCCAAAAAGTCAAAATGAAGGGAATGAAGCAAAAAGAAAAAGGTAAACTAAAAAATAGACAAAGCAAAAACAGATGAAAAATAAAGTGCAAAATAGGCAAAAGGAAAAAAAGCAAAATCAGTTTTTCCCTGGCTGCTGAAAGCATTTGGCTGGCAGCTAAGTTTTATAAATGTTTTCCACCCTGAGCCCAAGGATCTCAATATGTTCATACAAAAAAACCAAAACAAAACAAACCAAAACACCATATATACTGCATATATAGAGAGAGAAGGAGAGAGAGAAAAAAAAATCACAGCCACATATAAAGAGGAATCTCTACAACAGTCTGCTTTAATCGAAGCAAAACAATTTATGCATACCAAAAATAATCATCTTACATTTCTGCAGCAAAAAATAGTAAACTTCCTTTTATCACAGAAACTGGCACTGCGAGACAGGCTGGCAGCTGCACCCTGAAAATCTCTCAGTGCTGTCAATCATGTGATCAAGCTTAAGCGCCCCTTATCTCACTCAAACAGAGCTTAATATCTGACTGTTTGTATAATCACTGCCTAAACATAAGGCAACCATATACAAACAATAAAGTAAAAAATGATTTTGTGGTATGCATCAGTCAACACAACTTAAGACAAACATTCAATAGCAACTTTAGCAATGCTTATGCTTGATGACAGCAAAATGTGCTTCAGAATATTCTATTTTTTTTATTTAAAAATTATTTATAGACTGTGCCCTCGATGTTGGGGCAGGTTATATAAAACATACATAATAAAATGTCATACGATGAGACAATAAAAGCAGTTACGCAAATTCTTATAGCATGTGATAAAAATAGCATGCAATAAAACAATAGCTTAGGACATCATAAGAAGGATTCAGTATGTTGCATGCACGCTGAGATTTTTGGTATCTTTTCTAAGTGCAATAACATTTAACTGTATGTAATGTACATGATGATTTTGATGCATTTCCCATGTATTAAGAGGGCCCATGCAAATAACCTCAGGGAGGGTAAATTTCAAAGGCACGTCTGTGGGTTAAGTAGATCTTTACTCGCAAAAAACTGTGTAACCAATGAACATGTAAAATTAAGCCCATTTACACTGTATACGGGTACTTTCACACACACACACACACAGTTGTCCCAGGGCATAAAGTCTGGATGGGGTTGGGACTTACAGCATACTTTTTGATGTAAAAAAATAAATATGAAAAATCTCTCAGCAAAAGTATGTGCACCAAAATAGCAGTGTAATTATGGGTCCAGGTCGAAGCCCTGGTGTCGGCTGGGCCATGGCATCGAGCCTGTGTCCAGGCTTCGGCCTACATTGGGACCCAGCCTAGCCGCATCCTTGGATACCCAATGGATCAGGTAACTTTGTTTAGGTGTACTTAGTTGAGGCAGGGCATCAGCCCAGGCTTAGGCAAGGATCCCAGCATTGTACTTGGGTCTAGGCGAGACCCCTGCTTTGGACCTAAGCCTAAGCCCAAGCCCGATGCATTCATTTAAAATGAATGTAACAAATAAGGTTTGTTTCAATTGGGGGGCCCCCCCCCCCCCTGCCGATTCATTTTGGGGTCCCCCAAATAAAATGAATAAGCTTTATTCATCCTGTTTTCCACATTGTTTTAAACAAATGCACATCCCTGGCAGGTATTAAAGGATATCAATGCACAAAGTTTGAAAAAAGGTAAACTTTTTACTTTAAAATACTAAAAGTTTGAGATCCAAGATGGCTGCCGCACAGTGAATATGGAAGCAACCCAGCTCCGCGGAAATTCTTGAGAAGCCTTTCTTCTAATTACTTGGAAAGAATTCCTTCATATCTATAATGCCTCACACAAAGAGAAAGGCAAGAACTCGAGAAAATCTTACCTCTACTCTGAATATTGCCAAGTCAACCGCGGATCGTGGAAGCTTTCGAGAGCATGCACCAGAAACCGGAGGGAGGGGCCATGAGCGAGCCCGGCAGAGAGCAGTCGCTGGACGCTATGGCCGAGGAAACATCCCTCAGCCCCGGAGCACCAACTCCTACCCTGCTATACAGAAGGAGAGGGGAGAGAACAGCAAAAGCCAACGCTGTTGGATCAAGTGACCCCAAGGACATCTAGTGCCCTGAGATCTACTGTCTGTGTCGGAGAGCCAGAGTCATCTTGGCTTCAAGGGTAAGAATGAGGAGGCTCGGCGTTTGGAACGGGGCGAGGTAGGCCCCTTGGAGTTAGGAGGTAAGGAGACTGAAATGCACATAATTGTCAATGTACCTCTGGAAAGACCAGCAAAAATCACCTTGGACGAAATCTGGAAGGCATTAACCAATATGAACAGAGCTATAAATGATTTAACTACAGTTGTAAAGCAAAATATTACTAAAGCTCAGAGAATGGAAAATAAGATTCAAGGGGTGGAAACTACTGTGAAGTTGGTTGAGGCAGAAATTAAAAACCAATAAAGAAGTGCAGTGTAACTTGCTAAAATCTGAAAATCTAGTCTTGTGAAGAATGAGTTTATTGAAAATGAAATAAGAACCAATTTAAGGTTCTTGAATTTTCATAAGACCAAGTGGATGACACCTAAGGATCTCCTCAAAAATTACTTAATTAATATTCTAGGATTTTCAGTAGCATCTGTTCCTGAAATTTCCAAAATACTCTGCCTGTTAAAAATGAAGAAAAGAGAATACAAGATCAAGATCAAATTTCCTCTGATAACTTAACAGATATATTGGAAAAATCTTTTGAGGCTAAGATAGAGACCAGATTGGTGTCCTTTACACAAATATCAGGCAGAGATAATATACTTCAATTGTTTTTCCACAATCAGAGTCAGTTTTCTACGGACAACAAATCAGAATATTTCCCGATATTACAAGGAAAATGCAAGAGAAAAGGAAATCTTTTTTGATGATGAAGAGCAATGTAACCTCAAGAGGAGCTAAATTCTATCTAAGATTTCCATGTAGATGTATCTTAGTATACCAAAATGATAGATATATTTTCTCAGAGCCTGAGCAATTATGGGTGTATTTAGACTCTCACTCCTAAATAACTCTAAGGGGTTGGGCAAATTGTAATTAGGTACATATCACTGAGCTGTAACTAAGTATTATGATTAATATTTCCTTGAATCTGCTTTAATACTTGTGTTCTCTCATTTTTATAATATTTGGATATTAAGGATATTTCCTAAATGATGTAAAGATTAGAATGATATTTGTTTTTTTCTGACATTGTTTTCAATGTAATTTGATTGCAATTCAATAAAAATTAAATTAAAAAAAAATAAAAAAAAAATGTAGTAAAATTTTTATAATTGTTTTCAAAAGGAAAAAAAAGTGATAGGAGTGGGGAAAACTAGGGAGTGGAACTTAAAAAAAAAAAACAAAAACAGGGCCAGGGAACTAGGAAGACTAGGGACAGCAAACTTAGGAGTCTGGTCTGTATGTAAGCCGTCTCAAAGTAATGATTTGCACCACCACTGGGAGATGCTGTAGTGCCTCACCATGGTGTTCTTCCATATGGACCAGATTCCCAAGGGCTGCTCCTCCAATATTATCTGTATTCCCTCAACAAAAAGCCACTGAGACCTAGGATCATTGCTTGAAGCGGGGGCTCAAGACAATGAGCCTTGTTCAGGTCAAGGGAAGCAGATGATGGTGGTGGAGGTAAAAAGGAATCCAGACCTTTCTATGTGAGCAATGGCTGTCCTGTTTGGAGTCCCAGCATCCCTACTTCCCTGGTCCAAAGTGGAAGGAGGCCCTACTTGGATGGGGAGAGTGCGCTGTTGGTCTTGTGGCCCGGAATGCACCAATTGGGTGGGAGAGGGGGTTGGACCACCAGAGCTATTGGTTCTGATGGTGGGTGGGTGGGTTGGGGAAGAGCTTGGATCTTGGCACTCCATTATTGTACATAAAAGAGGTGTGATGCCACCATGGAAATCAGGAGATCCCACGTTGAGTGATCAATGACTAAGATAAGTTCCTCCTGATGCAGAGCTTCCTGAAATGCTAGCTGAAGTCAAGGATTGGGTTTAATATTACTTGTGACTAAGTTATATTTTGCCTTTATTGTTTTGGGGAGCATTTGATTATGGCTTAGGCTGATTCTTTTATTTGCATTAAAAAAAAAAAAACTTTAAAAATTTGAAAGATTCATTGGGGGCCATATTTGTGAATGATTCAGAGGTCCCCATAATTTTTTTTTTAAGAGCTCTAGCACTCTCTCTCAACTTACTGACTCCCTTCAAACCACTGGTTCCGCTAATCATAGTGTTATATTTATTGCCTTTTCATACTTATTTCTAGTGCTCCTTCCCTTATTTTGTGTTTAACTGGCTTTTATCTTTTTTTTTTTTTTGTTTCAACAATTAGTCTCCATACATACCTATTTACTCTAGCACTAAATGTTGGCCATTCTGGGCCCCCCTCATGCACAACATATATAGCCTCACCCTCTAGTGATCCCCCTGCATGACACCCCCCCCCCCCACCGCTACTGACATTCTACTTACCCACATAGCTAAGCTGATTAACACACATTGCACATAACACTCCAGGCCTGTCACATTTCTCGCAGGTTCCTCTTCTGGCCACAGATTGGGAATAGGGGGACATCATTATCCACCATCAGGGATACCAGATATTGGAGACGTCCCTGGTGGTGAAAGTTGGCTGTTGGGCTGGTGCAGGCATTGTCAGTCTCCACACTCCTGAAGATCTGAAAGCACCACCCTCATAGAAGCATGCACATGTGTATGTGTGCATGCACACACATATACATGAGCATGTGCATGGGGCACATACATTTACGCACAGCTGCATGTGCAAAACATGTACAAAACTTACTCATTTTGTATCATCTACGTACATTTGCATGCATGTTGCAAAATGCATGCGAGTGCACCCACGCACCCATATACACGCATTTATGGGTGCATGCGCACCCCTTTTTAAAAGTTATCCTCCCTAAGGGCTTGATTTTCAAAGGCATTTACGCACTTAAAAATGGGTTTGGGCTTTTGTTATATATGCTATTGAATTATCCATAGTGTGCACACTTGTCATGTTTAATACTGAAATAAAGTATCTCATATCAGCCGTAGCAGTACATTATTATATCCAATAATAGATATCTCAATCTAGATATAGCCAGGAGACCCAGATTGGCCACGTTCAGAGTCAATGGATGACTGGTCTACTCTGACCCAGCAGGGCATTTTTTATGTTCTCATTTGTAAACCAGGTTAGGGATGTGAATCGTTTTTCAACGATTAAAATTATCGTCCGATAATGTTTATATCGTCTTAAATCGTTATAGAACACGATACAATAGAAATTCTAACGATTTATCGTTAAAAATCGTTAAATCGTGTTAGTGCGCACTAACTCCCCGTTAGTGCGCACTAACTCCCCGTTAGTGCGCACTAACTCGATTTAGTGCGCACTAACTGAAAATGATACAAATAAACACTTTCCAGGTCACTGAAGGTCAGTTAGGAATGAATATGTGTTCCTATTGGCTGGCTGCCCTCTTATCTATTGATGTTACCAAGGTTACCACTGAGGTGATGGTTGGGGGGATGGGAAATGGAACTGGAAACTAACGAACACCAACAGAAAATGAAACAAAGTGTTCACACTTCCCAGGTCAGTAAAGGTCACTTAGGAATGAATATGTATGTATGTATTCCTATTGGCTGGCTGTGCTCTTATCTATTGATGTTACCAATATGGTTGGGGGGATGTGAAATGGAAACAGTTGGAAGCTTGACAAAAAAAGTAATGTAATGATCAGCACTCACGTGACTAGAACTTGTTTGTTTATTATTTTTGTTAGCAGGCACCTGAAATGCTAGTGCATGTTGAATTTGCCAATCACTGTGCATTTTAGAAAGGTGGTCCTGGCTGGAACTGTACACAGTTCAAATATATGTAATTGATTGTTGGTAAGTGTATTTTTTAAGTAGCCACACTGGCACCAGTATGTTTACTTTTCCTCCTACTTAACTCACTAGCTCAGCTTTGTAAGAAGGGCTTCTCTGCTTGTGTGTTGTTTTTGTTTGGTGTGAGGAGAGCAGAAACATCAGATCTTTATTCAATCTACTACAGTCATCTCTTACAGTGCCCTATCCCTATTAATACCAGGAGTGTTGTGATCTTCCTGCACACAGTGCCCTAACCCTGATACCAGTCTGAGACAGCTCCCTCCCTGCATTACTAGTGAGAGGCTGGCTTCACAGACAGGGGGGAGCTGCCTGACCCTCACTCCTGACTTCCCCCATGTCCCAGCTAGTGAATGGTGTGTGGGTGAGGGGGGGGGGTGGATGGTGAAGTCTGAGACAGCTCCCTCCCTGCATTACTAGTGAGAGGCTGGCTTCACAGACAGGGGGGAGCTGCCTGACCCTCACTCCTGACTTCCCCCATGTCCCAGCTAGTGAATGGTGTGTGGGTGAGGGGGGGGGGGGGAGGATGGTGAAGTCTGAGACAGCTCCCTCCCTGCATTACTAGTGAGAGGCTGGCTTCACAGACAGGGGGGAGCTGCCTGACCCTCACTCCTGACTTCCCCCATGTCCCAGCTAGTGAATGGTGTGTGGGTGAGGGGGGGGGGAGGATGGTGAAGTCTGAGACAGCTCCCTCCCTGCATTACTAGTGAGAGGCTGGCTTCACAGACAGGGGGGAGCTGCCTGACCCTCACTCCTGACTTCCCCCATGTCCCAGCTAGTGAATGGTGTGTGGGTGAGGGGGGGGGGGGAGGATGGTGAAGTCTGAGACAGCTCCCTCCCTGCATTACTAGTGAGAGGCTGGCTTCGCAGACAGGGGGGAGCTGCCTGACCCTCACTCCTGACTTCCCCCATGTCCCAGCTAGTGAATGGTGTGTGGGTGAGGGGGGGGGGGAGGATGGTGAAGTCTGAGACAGCTCCCTCCCTGCATTACTAGTGAGAGGCTGGCTTCACAGACAGGGGGGAGCTGCCTGACCCTCACTCCTGACTTCCCCCATGTCCCAGCTAGTGAATGGTGTGTGGGTGAGGGGGGGGGGGAGGATGGTGAAGTCTGAGACAGCTCCCTCCCTGCATTACTAGTGAGAGGCTGGCTTCACAGACAGGGGGGAGCTGCCTGACCCTCACTCCTGACTTCCCCCATGTCCCAGCTAGTGAATGGTGTGTGGGTGAGGGGGGGGGGGAGGATGGTGAAGTCTGAGACAGCTCCCTCCCTGCATTACTAGTGAGAGGCTGGCTTCACAGACAGGGGGGAGCTGCCTGACCCTCACTCCTCCGGGGTAATGTGATCTTCCTGCACACAGTGCCCTATCCCTATTAATACCAGGAGTGTTGTGATCTTCCTGCATGCAGTGCCCTATCCCTATTAATACCAGGAGTGTTGTGATCTTCCTGCATGCAGTGCCCTATCCCTATTAATACCAGGAGTGTTGTGATCTTCCTGCATGCAGTGCCCTATCCCTGATATCGGGATGTGTGCAAGAAGATCACAACACCCCCGGTATCAGGAATAGGGCACTGTGTGCAGGAAGATCACAACACCCCCAGTATCAGGAATAGGGCACTGTGTGCAGGAAGATCACAACACCCCTGGTATTAGGGATAGGGCACTGTGTGCAGGAAGATCACAACACTCCTGGTATTAATAGGGATAGGGCACTGTGTGCAGGAAGATCACAATACCCCTGGTATCAGGGTTAGGGCACAAGTTCTAGTCACATTGACTGATCACATTACTTGTTTTGTCAAGCTACCAACTGTTTCCATTTCCCATCCTCCATATACTGTCAGTAGGAAACTTGGTAACATGAATAAATAAGAGGGCAGCCAATAGGAATACATATTCATTCCTAAACTGACCTTAACTGACCTGAAAAGTGTCAAATTGTATCATTTTCAGTTAGTGCGCACTAACTCCCAGTTAGTGCGCACTAACTCCCGTTAGTGCGCACTAACTCGAGTTAGTGCGCACTAATCGGAAAAAACGATTTTTAACGATTTTTTAACTAAAAAATTGTGCCTAAGACGATTTTCTTGCCCTGCCACACGATTTCTATCGTTAAGACGATATGGAAAACGATTCACATCCCTACCAGGCATACATCTTGAACATGACTTCCAGCATCCTCTGACCTGCTATAGTATTCTCTATGTTTAAATTGAAAATGCTTTCTTTTGATTTTAACATTACTTTTGAATTCACCGTGGAGCAGTCATCAGGCTGCCAATGAGCAGATTTGTTGACAAGAATGGATTCTAAAGTTTGACATGCACACTCTTTGGAGTCCTGTACGTGTAACCAGAAAAGTTTGCTCCTCACTTAGACAAGGTTTTTCAGACTGAACAAAATCCCTTTTCCATCTTTTCCTCCTGTTTTCCTTGCTGTCTCTTTTCATCTCTTGAAAGGAGCTCTGCTCACAAGAGAATAATATTCCCTTGTATTCTTTACAGCTCTCTTCACTACAAAGATGAAACAATTCTCAACAGCCTTGGCATTCAGACATGCCACTCTGCTCCATTTTCTCTACTAATTATCCATTTTTAGCAGAGACTCCTTTAGTTGTCTCCTTCAGAGGAAGTTCAAAATGGTTTACTTTCTCTACGAAATGAAATACTGAATTTTTTTTTTCCCACTGCTAAGAAGCAAGATCAGAAACATCCATGCATAATGTGTCACCGATTCTGCTATTTCATTTCCAGCCCTAGGACTGATTTTCTTCTTTTTATGTTTGAGGTAATGAGAGGCTCAGGAGAAAAAGAAAATTAATGAACTTTTCTCAAATGGGCTAAAACTTTAAAAAAACTAACCTGGTGCAGACTGCCATTCTTACTTTTGAAAAACTTAAAAAAAATGTTATTTCAGATCCTGAATCTAAAAAAATATATTCTCCCATATGCAATTTCATCCAAATTCAGTTGGAAAAAGTATTTGGTACAATCTATTAAAAATAAAATATAAAAACAAACCAACCCACACTTATCCTTTTGGTTTGTCCATCTGTCCTTCCATCTATAATATCATAGGCAAGTAGGAGAATAAAAAGGAAAGAAGAACAGGAGTCACTGGCACAGAAAGCAGCAAGGCTGGCAGGAAGTCCTAGAACCTGCCCAACGAGAAATGCTGGTGGGAGGGGAGGAGATGAAGTCCAGGTCCCACTAGCCAAAGAGTGGAGAGAAAAAGCAGCGAGACTGATAGGGTCCCTTATCCCACTTGCTGAAAAGGAGGCAGAGCTGCTGGCTATTAGGGGGGGAAGGGGGGGGGGGAGAGAGAAAGAGGGGTGGGGTGTACACACAGGGGATGGGGTACTGTGAAAGGAAACTCTTTCAGAACACCTTAAAGGACTGGGCTGGCCACAGTTATCTGGCCCAGTCCTCCTTAAGAGCCAACCCAGTAAGGGATTCTGGGTCAAGGGAGGTTCTTTTTAGCACAGGATAGGAAGGCAGGGCCCAGGAGGGTTGGAGAGACCCCAGGCAGAAAGCTTTTGTACAGACATAACCCTTATGATTAAGGACTTTGAAATGCTAAGGCCTGCAAAGGTAGGCAGCCTTTTGTTCTGTGTTTTTCTCTTGTTGTAAATAAAGTTGTGTATGGAAACAGCCAGAGTCTGCCTCACTCTTTCCTCCTGGCCTTCTCCCAAGCCAGGGCCACTCCCAGTTATCACAGGGACAAAGGGGGACCTATAACCTATCCTACCAGACTGTCTTCCCACAGAGTACTGTAGAATAATAATACTCAGATGCTAGGAGCTAAAGTCTTTTTGAGACCTACACTGCTTTATAATTATAGAAATACACAATTTTAAATAATAGTATGTTTGTTTAATCCATCTATTGTTGGAATGATATTCTGGTATGGAAGTATAGAGCATGATTTTTTCCCTTAATTATTGTTCTAAAATTGGATAGTCGCCTTATAATTGAGTTCCTCTGTCAGCAGCATTGCTGTGCAGGCTGTATTGGGGGGGGGGGGGGGGGGGGGGGAGCAGCAGCTCAGCAGTGTTTTTCTTTGGCTTAATAGATTCAAGCTTTCTGGTTTGTTTGTTTATATGGTATAAATGATTGTTTTTCATTTGCTGTATTAGTGCATAGCTTATTGTAGGTCATAAAATGTCGAGTCTGCTGTTCAAGTTTTTTTTTTTTTTTTTGTGGTAGTAAACCTGCGACTCTTATTTAGTATGCCAGAATTAATTATTGCTAAATGTTACAAATTGCCCCCTAATTGCAGGAAAAAGGGTCATATTTTGTTTTTAGTATAAATAAAATTTTTATTTCTGATTTATAAAAATTGCTGGTTACTGCTCAGTTTATAAAATAAAAAACTGTCTAATTGTATTTTATTTTTCCTCCCTCACAGCCACTGAAATCAGAGCTCACCTTACAATTAAGGGTCACTCTATAAATCGGACAAATACAGTAAACAGAGAATGTTTTAGACCAACTATAAATAATTTAACACCGACTGCGTAGACAAAGTCAGAAGAATTCAGTCAGGTAAGGAATAATTTACTGTTCGGTTTGAGGCAATGAGATTTTGAGTGTTTTTTGGACTGCTAGTTCCTCCTTTTTACAGCTTAAACTGGCAACAGCACTGGGGGAAGCTGCTGCTGTGAGGTTTCCTTCCCAACTGTTTTAAATGAAGCCCCTCTCCAGGGTGACCCTTTGGAAGGGAAGGCAATTTAGGGGGCCCCATGCATGCTAGAAGGGAGAGGTCACCAACAACATGTGCTATGCGTTGAAGTCAAGGTGGCATGAGGAACACATCTGCAAGGGGAGAGGCAACATCATTAACCGCTTGCAGAGCAGTTGTTTGTTATTAGGGATGTGAATCGTTTTTTGACGATTTAAAATATCGTCCGATATATTTTAAATCGTCAAAAATCGTTAGGGCCACGATACAATACCAATTCCCCCGATTTATCGTCAAAAAATCATAAATCGGGGGAAGGGGGAGGGCAGGAAAACCGGCACACTAAAACCCCCTAAAACCCACCCCCGACCCTTTAAATTAAATCCCCCACCCTCCCGAACCCCCCCCCAAATGCATTAAATTACCTGGGAGTCCTCCGTAGCGGCGGTCCGTGGCTAAATCGGGGGAAGGGGGAGAGCACGAAAACCGGCACACTAGATCGTGAGGTCTTCAGCCGGCGCCATTTTTCAAAATGGCCGCCGCAAAATGGCGGCAGCCATAGACGAAAACGATTCGACGCAAGAGGTCGTTCCGGACCCCCGCTGGACTTTTGGCAAGTCTTGTGGGGGTCAGGAGGCCCCCCCAAGCTGGCCAAAAGTTCCTGGGGGTCCAGCGGGGGTCAAGGAGCGATTTCCTGCCGCGAATCGTTTTCCGTACGGAAAATGGCGCCGGCAGGAGATCGACTGCAGGAGGTCGTTCAGCGAGGTCCGGAAATCTCGCGAGGGTTCCGGACCTCGCTGAACGACCTCCTGCAGTCGATCTCCTGCCGGCGCCATTTTCCGTACGGACAATGGCGCCGGCCATACGCGTATGGCCGGCGCCATTTTCCGTACGGAAAACGATTCACGGCAGGAAATCGCTCCTTGACCCCCGCTGGACCCCCAGGAACTTTTGGCCAGCTTGGGGGGGCCTCCTGACCCCCACAAGACTTGCCAAAAGTCCACCGGGGGTCCAGAACGACCTCTTGCGTCGAATCATTTTCGTCTATGGCCGCCGCCATTTTGCGGCAGCCATTTTGAAAAATGGCGCCGGCTGAAGACCTCACGATCTAGTTTGCCGGTTTTCGTGCTCTCCCCCTTCCCCCGATTTAGCCACGGACCGCCGCTACGGAGGACTCCCAGGTAATTTAATGCATTTGGGGGGGGGGGGGTTCGGGAGGGTGGGGGATTTAATTTAAAGGGTCGGGGTGGGTTTTAGGGGGTTTTAGTGTGCCGCTAGACCACCAGGTAATTTAAGGCATTTGGGGGGGATTTAATTTAAAGGGTCGGGGGTGGGTTTTAGGGGGTTTTAGTGTGCCGGCTCACGATTTTAACGATTATGACGATACTTTACACACACAAACAGCAACAATACGATTCCCTCCCCCTCCCAGCCGAAATCGATCGTTAAAACGATCGAGGACACGATTCACATCTCTATTTGTTATGGTCCAGAAGAGGAGGAGGAGGGTGGTCAGGGAGTGATGGCCCTGGCAGTGTCATTAGTCCCGCTGTGGGTCAGAAGGCACATGAAGCACTACAAAAGGGGGTTACAGGCTGGCTGGGGTTTGTAATAGGAGCAGAGTGCTAGATGGATTTTGGGGAGGGAGGGGAGAGAGAGAGTGCTGGTTTTGGTCTGGGGCAGGGGAGAAAAGAAGGGAAAGGGGATACGCATGGTTTTTGATGGAGGTCTTGAAAGATAAGGGAGAGTTATGGGTACAGTTGAGGAAGTAGAGTGCTGGCTGCATGGGGGGGGGGGGGGGGGGGATGGGAAGAGGAAAGTGCCAGAGCCACCATCTGCACATCATAGCCCCTCCCACTTTAGTTACAGGGGGTGATCTGACTTTGATTGAGACACCAGGGTCATCCCTAACAACTCCTTCCCACTCATTATTTCTAGTCTGCTCACTGTCCCCATTTGTAGCAATGGTCTCGGGGCGTTGAGCCATGCACCAGGATTCCTTCGAGGAGCCATATCATGGTATCTAAATCTCACAAGCAGGTGTCACCATTGTTGATAACCACGGCTCCCTCCCCTCTAAGGCTGCCCTTGCAGCATCCCATGCCCCAAATGACCCACAGGGTGGAAAACTTGATCCAGGAATTCAACCAGGGACTATCAGTATGAGCCAGCTGGCTAGACCATCAATGAGATTTTGAAGAGGTACAGGCGTATTCTTTGCTGGTAACAATACCAATAGCCACAGGGATATATGCAGGAGTACAACAGGTGCCTAAGATGTTCAGAATAAAGATGAAGATAATGGCCCAATTTATGTATTAAGATAAAAAGTTATAAGTTTCTTTCAAGCTGAGTTCAAGGCACAATTGTTTTGGGGAAAAAAAGTATGACTGTATACGTATTGTATAATTCTATAATGAAGCATGTCCACGTTTGACTCATGCCTGTTGCACTGATGGTGAATATAATTTTATTTTGCTTATTTTCTTATAAAACCTCTGGTTTTGCAAGAACTTCAAGGCACTAATGGTTAGGGATGTGAATCGGGTGCCCAATCGTTCCCGCTTTTGGGTTCGTCTGGCCATGGGAAAATCTTGTTTTACCGCGGATCCCCGTTTTTTTTTTTCATGAAAAATCATTTTTCGGGTTAGTGCACGCTAACAAAAAATAGGAAAATGTAACAAAAAATAACAAAAATAAATGGTTTTTTGTTAGCGCGCGCTAACATGAGTTAGTGTGCACTAACCCGAAAAATAATTTTTATGAAAATTTTGGGGGAAGCGATAGTTATATATCGGATAAAAAAGAAACTAATTTAGAAATATCGTACGATATTTCAATTTGTTAGAAAAATGATTCACATCCCTACTAATAGTATACCAACTTTTTTTTTTCTTACAAAGGCTATTGTCACTAACCAAGGGTACTATTGAAAATGCAGAACAATCTTTTTTCAGCATTACATTTCTGAAACAAATGTCTGATTTAATCAAAAGCCAAAGCCAGAACTAAAATCAAGTCCTCTCAGAGGATATCAACTTCAGAAAATATTTTGGAACTGACAGGAAGACACCAAGGGGCTGATGCAATAAATGAGCATGGAAAGTGGGCGCTCAACACTGAGTGCCTGCTTTCCTAATGCGTGCCCGGGCACCTCTCCTGGGTGTGCGAAGCAATATGTAAATGAGGGGTCATTTTGCCAAGGAGGCACTAGGGCCAAATGTGTGCCCTTAGTGCCTGTTTGGCAGCTGGTACCCAGGAGACGTTGCAGTCAGCAGGTTAGGAAAATGGACACTCAATTTTACGAGCATCTGTTTTCCTAACCGGTGGACAGCCACGGCTTAGGAAAATGGATGCTTATAAATTGAGCATCTGTTTCTCTAACCTGACTGCTAGTGCTTTTTTATTTTTTTGGTTTCTCTGACTTAATATCACCTAGGGATGTGTATTTGTTTTTCACAAATTAGACAATGTCAGTGATATTCTCTAATTCATCATGGTTTGGCAGCATCGATATACGAAGCAATTTTTGCCGAAATTTCGGCAAAATTCGTATTTCGTGTTAGTGCACACTAACGGAGTTACTGCGCACTGCATATCTCTTAGGGCTGGATTTTAAAACCTGTGCGCACAAATATACACCCGATTTTATAACACGCACGCAAGGGAGAGCAGACTAGTGCACTTGCGTGTGTGCCAGGCCCTCGGGGAGACCAGCTGGCTTTCCCTTTTCCTTCCCCCACAACTTCCCCTCCCTGTCCTGCCCTGAAACCCCCAGTACCTTTGTTGCAGAAGTTACACCTGTGTCCGCCCCCGCCCCTTATACACGTCCTGGGTCTTTTGAAAATAGGCCTGGCGCATGCAAGTCTTTTAAAATCTGCCCCTTAGTATGCAGTAATACCAATTAGTGTGCACTGTTTTTCCAGCTGACGAACTCCTCTGAATTGATACTTTTTAATTTTTAAGTTGCATTTTTTTTTTAGTGTGCACTAGCAGTTACAGCGCACTACTACATACTTAGTGCACACTAATGGGCCTTAATGCGCATTGGGGCTGATTTTAAATTTTACACACGTGGGATATATTTGTGTGTGCTACCCGGTACACACAAATATACACCCGATTATATAACATGCGCGCGCTGCCATGCACATGTTATAAAATCTGGGGTCAGCGAGCACAAGGGGAGCCCTGATGGCTTTCCCTGTTCCCGCCAAGGCCGCTGTGAAATTTTAGCAACCTTAGAGGGAACTTTTTGTTTTTAATCCCCCCAACCTTTCCCCTATCTAACCCACCCCCCAGCCCTACCTAAATCCCCCCACCTTATTTGATGGAGTTACGCCTGCCAGCTGGCTGCCAGCATGCAAATCTCTGGCACGGCCGCTATGCCAGAGGATGGGAATGCCCCCAGCCCCGCCCCAGACCACCTCCATGCCCCTGCCTCATACCACCCATTTTTTTTAAAGCCCCAGGACATACGCGCATCCAGGGCTTGTATGTGCCACCGAGCCTATGCAAAATAGGCTCGGCGTGTGCAGGGATAGGTTTTCGGGGGTTACGCATGTAACCCTTTGAAAATCAACTCCACTATCTCGATCAGTGTACTGCGCACTAATGTGGTGATAATGCACACTAACTGGTTGTTAGTGTGCAGTAAGACCCATTAGTGCGCACTATTCACTTCGTCGAAAATTGCCGAAAAAAAACAAACTGTGGGAAAACAAAATTTTCTGCGGAGCACCTGATCCGAAGTCTGAACCAATATATTTAAATGAAGCACATTTCTAATATCGCCACAATATTAAGTCAGAGGATTACAGAAAAGCAATATTTTCTGCTTTTCTGTACACTTTTTGGGCAGCTCAGAAATTAATGCCTGCTTTGGGCAGGTATTAATTTCCGAGCATAAAAATGAGCGGGTCAGGTGCACTTTTTTTTTTTTTGGGGGGGGGGGGGAGAATAACCAATAGCCTCCTCATCAACATGCATTTGCATATGATGAACACTATTAGTTTTGTGGGGTTGTGGATGCGCTAATCCCCTTTTAGCACAAGGGGCCATAGACGCACGTCCAAATCACACATCCAACCACGGGTGAAACAGTGCGCTTGGCTGAGCACACTGTTTTGCATCGGCCCCTCTGAGATCAATATTCAGCTGCGAGAATATAATTTCTCTGGTTAAAGTTAGCAGGACAAACTGCCACTGATAATAAGTGGAGTGCTGCCAATTAGGCACGCTGCTGAATACTGCTGGATAAACATGTCCAGCTAAATTTAGGACTGCTAGCTGTGCCAGAGAGACTTATCCTGCCAACTTAAATACAACCCCACAGTGACCCAAAATACCTCCAATTCATCCGGCACAACAGCTGGATAAATCAGGATAGCAGGAAATTTAAAACCTGCTGTTTGTCTAGCTAAATCCTAAACTTAGCCAGACAAAACATCTGAATATTGACCACCTAGGAATCTATTTGCCAAACAGTGTTAAAAACATGAATTAGTGCTACACATTTACCATGCTAATCATTAATGGACATAATGCATTTAGAGGATAATTTTCAAACAGCTGTGTACATCTACATGGGTGCATGAAAATCTACTTCTGTATCTGATACACCAGGTATGTAAAAACTATCATACTTTTCTGGATAATTTCTGATCATAACCATTATAGTCATATTACAACTATCTTTAATTGATAAACGACAATTTAAAAATATCCCATAATTTCTAATAATCAAAATACAATGAAATCACATGTAATGAACATGTTATCAACATTACATAAGCATCTGTAAAAACATGACATATACATTCATACACACACACACACACACAGAGCCTAACTAAAATGTTACAAGCAACTCACATATCCCAAACACAAAGTTACATCAATGATACATAGATATCATAGAACACAATGTTTCATTTACAATTTATTAAACACTGTTTCACTTCTAAACCAGTGAGACAATGTAACAAATGACCAGCATGTATCTCAAAGTAGCTGACAAACCTTGAGGCTGATAATAGAAGATGTTTTAGTCTGGATGTACTTAGATCTGGTTCCTACTAGAATATGTCCGTTTGTTTAGAGAAAGGGGGACTTGTTGGTCCTTGACTCCGATCCTATTCAGATATATCCCAACAAAGAAGAATTCTCTTTGTTTCACCTCAGTTTTGCGACTGGAAATGCACAGCCGCACACATTTGGTTATGAACCACACAAGGGGAGGAATTTTATCACAGGCGCACGCCCATTGCGATAACCAGTTTCACAAGTTCACCCACCAGGTCACCCAGGTTAGAACTAGTCCTCCAACCCCACCCCACCCCCACCCCTAGTTATTTAGCCTGCATGTCCCCTAGTTACCCCAAATCCCTTAAATCCCTCAGGGATGCCCTCCTCCATAAGATTATGCGGCATTGGACCTGGGTTCATTCCTTGGTGCACAGGTACTTGTGCGCACATCACCCAGCCCCACCCTGGAACACATAGGCCCCGCCCACACCACATCCCTTTTTCATTTGAAGTGAGGTATTCTCATATTGGGAGATTTACACACAATGTAGGTGGCTTTTAAAATCAGGAGGACACACATATCCTACATGGGTTCACATCTCTCTATTTTGGCATGTGCGTCCCTTTGAAAATTAATCTCCAAAACCCTAGTAAGGATACTGAACCAGTCTGAAGAAAGTGTGTAATGCTAACTAGTGTGCACAAGCTTGTAAATGAAGAATCGTATACAAATGAAGTTTTAGCAGGTGCATGCTCAACGTGGTATGCTTTTTAGTGCATACTCACACTAAATGTTTAACACCTGTATCAAATCCGCACTTACAGGGTGCATTTGGAGTTACAGATGGAAGAGATGGGGGATGTGTCAACAGAAATTACACAAGTTCTGGAATACAGGATGTAGGAGAGAATTAAGAGGGTGCAAGAGTGAAAGAGAAAAAGGAGGCATCAACGGAGAACAGACACCAACACACTTCAGCAGTTCAGAAGTAATTTGGCATTTACTTATACAATACATGTTATTTTCCAAGCAAAAGGTTTACAGAGGACAAATGTCTTTTCTACCATCTTTGTACACTTATAAATGTATAAGGCACAGTGCTGTCATAAATAGGTAAAAAGGTCAATCCAATAAAGTTCCCTCTCATTGCTTTGTACACAAATGGGTCGATTTTAAGACCTGCACACATGGTTCCCGGCGCATGCACATGGACTCGTCAATTTTATAACATGTGCATGATGGCCGCGCATGCATGTGTGGGTAGCCTACGACTCATGTGTACGGTGGCGGGGGGGGGGGGGGATTTTAGGAAATTCATGCAGCGATGCAATCGGGCCTCCCCCAGTTCCCTCCCAGTCTACTCCAATTAAGGAGCGGAACTGGGAGGGAACTTTCCTGTCCCTAACCCTATCCTTCCTACCTCTTCCACTCTCCTCCCAAACCTCTCACCTAATTCTACCTATCCCTAATTTTTTTATTTTTATTTTAATACTTACTACTTCCCAGGAACAGGAGTAATCTCAGCGTGCTGGCTAGCTGCCGGCGCATGTTATCCCGGGGCAGCATCTAATGGTGCTATCCTGGCCTAACCCCCGCTCATCCCTACACAGACTACATCCCTGGCCCGCCATTTCAGCATGTAACAGGGGTTACGCGTGTGGCCGGGCCCATTATAAATTTGTGTGCAACTTGCTCGTGACCCTTTTAAAATCATGCCAAAAGGTTTCATAGCATGTGTTCTGCATGGCTTTGGATGGTTCCCACAGCCTGCAACACAGATGTAGCAGAAGAAACAAAGTAGGAGCAGGTGAGAACTAAGCCCCTTACTGAAGGCATCATAGGGGAGCAAGGAGGGATGAACTAGAGGCAGCCTCTTTCCTCCAAAGCATCGATGTCCCTTGGTAACCTTTTCACCTCTGATCCAAAATCCACTGCCATGTTCACTGTGTGGCACAGATGGAGCAGACACAGTGGAAGAAGTGAGCCACTTTGCTAGTTGGGGTACACAAAACTGGTGTTTATCCCCTGGATTTTCTTAGTTGGCATAAAGCAGTGGTCATTCCTATCATTGCTGTGGTTAGTCAGTCCAATGACCTTATCAGGTGCTTCATAAACAGTTATCTGGACATCCATTGTTTTTCAGCTCACCACTTTTTGAAATTTGAAGAGAGCTCATATAATGAGATAAAGATGTATTTTTGGTTCCGGTTACCCTTCTGAGTGTATGCTGTTAGATTCTCACAGGCCATATTGAGATGGTTCTGATGGGGCTGTACCAGTCAAAATAGGAGCCCAATCCTCTCTCATTCTCCAGGCTGGATATCATTAAGATATGGGTCGGGCATTCAAGATTTATGTCACACAGGCTCCTTGATGAAGTCAATATCTGCCTGTCCTGTTCCAACTCCTCACCTGCAGTGGCAGCCGTGGGGTTCATCCATGTGTCCTGTGTATCAGGGAGGCCTGGGTACTCTTGGCATAGAAGATAGACCTGGGAAAGGTACAGAAATGATAATACTGAATTGTTGAAACAGGTGCATCTCTTTCGTAAAAGCTGCTCTAAATGTAGGTCAATATCCTGCAAACTCCCCACCCTATAATTTTTAGATGACCCACTAGGCAGACAACCTTTCCAAAAAATCCACCACCCTCTTAAAAAGGTCCAGCCAGGCCAGGGAAAAGCTTCTCTATCTGCTAAGCCTGTAACCTGATACAGCCCTGGTATTCAGGTTGGGGTCTGCAGAACAGCCTTACAAAGGAACATTACAGGACTCTTGCTAGGTGTTCCTACTTTGTGTTATTGTAATACAAGTAACTCACCAGTTTGTCTCTGATGTATTGTCAATACTGTATCCAGGGATGCTGGGAGGCTGCCGATGATAGTCAGACCCAACCTTTAAGCATGATGGCTCTAGTGGTATGAAGCAAAAAGAAAAGCATGACCATGTCCCATCTTAGCTGTATTTTCTCAGAGTCCCATTTTACATATTTAGTTATTCAAATTTTGTGGGGGTCATTTATCAAGCCATGATATTTTACCATGGGAGGGTTGAAATATCACAGGGTGGGCAAGGGAGGGAGGATGTCAGTGTAGGTGGTTAGGGTGGAAGGGCCTCTAGAAACCAAGGATTTCATCTATGGAAGTGGGAAGGGGGTCCAGGGGTATGGGAGGGTTAGATGCATAGGGGGTGGGACATTGCAATGTAACTTTACAAGTTGTTCTTTTAACTGTTGCCCCTGCTGGACCACCTCCAGAAGTGATGGGGATCTTACTAGACCACCTGGGAGATGTTTGGGCCATGTGGCTCTTTATAAACAATGCAATACAATAACTAATCCAAAAGTGCCCTTTCCTGCTAGCTGTATCCAGTACAATTAGTCAGACAAACTCAAGATGTGATCCAAAGGAATATGGGGTTTTGTTAGCCCATAATGTGATGATCTTATGTTAAGCTCCAGTACGATATGGTTGATATTACCTAAAGTTAATCTGACAATTTCATGCCCAAGTGTTGGTACTAACTGGTTTGCAGTGGTTCGGAAGGTATTACTTTGTAGAGACATGCAAAGCCAGAACTTTTTGGTTCGGGCTTCGTTTTCGGCCCATCGCAGGAAGTTTCATTTTTCCTGCAGTTCAGGCTTTTGTTTTTCGTGGGGACCCAGAATTTTGGGTTAGTGCACGCTAACCCAAAAACTGAATTTTTCCCAAAATTTCAGGAAAAATTCCTTCAGTTTTCGGGGTCCCCAAACCAGGATGCATTAGGTAATTTTGTTGAAATTTCCTAATTCATCCAAAACAATTGCACATCCCTATTACATTGTCTATTATTATATTTGTTGTAAAATTCAATAAAAATTATTATACTTAAAAAAAAAAAAAAAAGTTTGCTTGAAATACAAAGGCTTCAGTTTTCTTCTTAAGGACAAATATTAAGGCTCTAGGAGAATGTCAAATAGAAGTCAGGGCAAACCAAATGAAAGCAGTTCAGTGGATGTGGGAAAGAGATCCAAAACGAACTACTTCAAGAATTAACAACTTTTGGATCAGGAGGTCCTGTCTGACTTAAACTGAACGTCAGGAAATATTTTTTCACAGAGCAGGTGGTAGATGCATGGAATGCCCTTCCGGAGGAGTTGGTAAAGAAGTAGACCGTGAAGGATGTCAAAAGGGCATGGGAAAGACTCTGGATCCCTAAGGAGCTAAATCTAAAAGTCTTGGGGGTTAATAGTAACAATTGAGAGCTAAATCCAAGACTCAAGGGTATTATAACAATTACATGGCAGTGGGTGAGAATATACAGTCTGGGAAAATATGAAACACAAAACATTGCATAACATACAACAGACGGGGCAGTCTTGCTGATGCTAGGCTTACCATTGAGGTAATTCCATTGAGAAACTCCTAGCAATACTATCTGCTTCAACAGAGTAGGGGAATGGGAAATGAAACCCTATTGACAAATAAAACAGCCCAGCTAAATGTCTGTGAATCAAATTCAAGATTGCTGGGGAGACTGGATGGGTCATTTGGTCTTTCTATGTTTCTAATATTTCATGTGCACCATCCTTTAAAAATCTGCAAGTGAAAAAAGGATGTTCATACATAGGCCAACAAATAGCTTTAAATGTTGGGCTATATATTATACTCATTGGATACCAGAAAAAAATCTTGCTCACATGCTATGCTTCAAAATGGTTATCAAACTCCATACAAGTGTTGTGGGTACCCAAAAGAGTGTATTTTAAACAGGACTCATCTTCCTCATGAGTCAATTTTATCTTCCTGTAGGTTTAAAAAAAAAAACCAACAAACAACTCTCCAATGTTTTTGTTTTTATCTCTAATTTGGCCAGAGAGGTGTTAACTTTCAAAAATCCCACACAGGCTAAGTCTGCTGGTGCTTTTTAGCTCTCAATGACCAATGATTATATGACCATATGATAGTGGGCATGGCAATGTGATTGCTGCTCTATGAACTTGGTGATGGTCTAGCCCCTGATATGCAAGTTCCTACAATATTATTACAATTCACGCTGAGGTAGATCTTAAAAAAAGTACGCACAGCCAGCACAAAGAAAAGTACGCCATATTTTATAAGATACGTGCGTAACTGCACGTATCTTATAAAATCCGGGGTCAGTGCACGCAAGGCTGCGCAAAATCGGCAGCCTGCGTGCGCCGAGCCGCACAGTCTGCTTCTGTTCCCTCCGAGGCCGCTCTGAAAACAGAGTGGCCTCGGAGGGAACTTTCCTTCCGCATCCCCCACCTTCCCCTCCCTTCCCCTATCTAACCCACCCCCCAGCCCTACCTAAATCCCCCCTACCTTTGTTGTGCAAGTTACGCCTGCTTGAAGCAGATGCAACTTGCGTGTGCCGCCTCGGCACAGGTCGCAGTGCAGGGGGACTCTGGACAACCCTCCCGACCCACCCCCGAACCTACCTCGGACCACCCCCTGACCCTGGACACGCCCCCAGACACACCCCTGGCCTGCCGACATGCCCCCTCCCACCCCTTTTCTGAAGCCCCGGGACTTTCGTGCATCCCAGGGCTTTGCATGCGCCAGCAGCCTATGCAAAATAGGTGTGCCGGCGTGCACGCAGTGCTTTTAAAATCTACCCCTGAATGAGTACACACAGTGAAAAGCATTTATTAAAAATTATTAAAAAGTATTAAACAAGAGGTTGAGTGGAATTATAACATTTGAAATAATAAAAAAAAAAGTTACCCAGACAACCCTTTGGATCTTGATCTCCAGGATATTGTATTGTTTTTATTACATTTGTTGAGATATACTTTTGTGTTTGCATTTCTTTGTATTATTGTCTATTGGATTATTTATTGTTGTATGCCACCTACAGCATTTTTTGACTTGACATATAAATATAATATAATTAATTAAAAATAAAACATTCCCTAGCCTCTCATTCGGTTAAAAAAAAAAAATCCTAAAATCTACATTTGGGATTGGACAGTATGACCTAGGCCCTAAAGTGGATTAGAATATTTTGTTGCCCTAAAAAATTAGAGTTCTGGGGGCTTATGATATCTTTTATGGAACCAACCAAAAAAGAAAAAAAAAACTCAATCAACAGTGATAATTAAGTTCTTGGGGTTTCATATAGAATAATATCTACGTAAACATTTGTTTTTGTAAAGCCCATTATAAAAAGATATCAAACTCTGAAGTACCCAAAATTCAAAACAAGAAAAACAAATTCCACTGAAGTATCTCATGTCACCACCAAGCTCCTTCATTGCTGGCTCTCTATTCCATCTCACCTCACCATAGTTCTAGAATAATTACGATACATTTGTTTGTGACATGATAACTCAGCAAGTGGACACTGAAAAAAACATTTTTTCCTCTCTCTCTTGTATACATTTCCTGCAGGTTGGATACGTTTGTAAACTTATAAAGTGTGCAACCTGTAGTTTTCTCTTAAATCATGTTTGAACTAGTAGACTGAATTATGACGTTGATGAACTCCTATTATGATTTACTACCCAGGGAATATAATACATTTACAATCCATCCACTTATTTAAAAGCATATTTCATTTCTCAAATTTTTTTTTTTTGGCATTTTCAATATATTAGTCACTACTCTGAATATTTGTGGTATAAAACCAATTAGTCTTCTACTACCTTATCTGCTTAGATGAAAAACAAGACAGTGTGTTATTTATTGATTGTTCTGCTGGTGGATTGGCCAATTTACTCTTTCCTGGTACATAATTCATGTCTAATCAGTGCATATTGCTTTAAAAAAAGGCTGAATCAGCAAATATGAAAAGGCGGCAGATAACAAGACTTTTCCATTATAAATGTTACAGAGGCTTTTACTCCTGCTCCTCTCCTTAGTGGTTTGTCCAGCAGGTACAGTCACTATGTTATGAAATTGCAGTCAATGGGTTTCATTGAAAAGACCATTCAAATAGTGGGAGAGTAACATTTAAAATTCCTCATGATGCTTAGCTTCAACCTCAGTATTTCTATCGCAATCAAGCCCCCTTCCTTGCAGAAGCAGTCATTCAGGACCTTTGAACTGCCACTCTGCCACATCTGCTATAACTGCCCCCTGAGACATGGCTGCATACACAGTTCAGAAAAACCATGAGAATAAAATGTGTTATGTTTGAGACTGTTAAAGTTTCTATAAAGTCTGAACAATTATTATTATTTTTTGAGACGACTGTTTGATTGAAAAAGTGAACTGCATCAGCAAGCCAGTCGGCGTCTCTCCCGAGAGTCTGAAGAGCGCCCAGTCTTCTCAATCACTTGCAGTCACTTTAAATATATGGTCACTCTGACAACATGTAAATCAATCAAATATAATCAAAGAATTTTGTGTAAAGAGTTCAGTGCACACCACTTGGCGGTTAAAACTCCAAAGTTGATGCAGACACTTTCATGTAAATTAGACGGTCTGTGAGTGCCTTAAACGCGGCTCAACTACGGCCGAAGTTTCGCTGGTGACAGCTTCATCAGGAGCCAAGATTAATGCAAGGGACACACTGGAATTCACCAACAATTCCATCTCTTACATAGAAAAAAATACAGCCTGTTGCTGTTATCTTCTGTATTTCGTCTTCACATTAGTCATTTCATAACTACCATAAAAAACAAAGATATTGAAATCAGTATCAATTGTAAAGTGCATCTCCTGTACTTATCTTTCATTGGAGCAAACTGTAGCATCCTTACTCGGGACCCACAGGTCTCCCGCATGAATTCAAGATGGACAGAAACCACTCAGTGATTTCAACTCAGTTTAAAACAGACAGATCTGGCTCTTGCGCAACCAATGAAACACGAATGACGTTATCACGTGCTGAATCCGAAAATCAGTCAGAGAAACACCTGTAGATCAGAATTTACATTCAATCCCTTCGGTTGTACGGTATCTAAAAGATGTATCCAGTGCTGTTCAGATTGAAGGAGGAGGCGATTATAATCACCTCCCCGCCATGACGGGCTGATTGATTCAAGAACACAAGCCCAAAATTGATCAAAAGTGTGAGCAAAGTCTTGGCAGTGACTAACCAAGGGTGCAGTGACTCGATCATGGGTCAAACAGGAACGATGTTCGCTTCATTTTGCCCACATAGATTTTCCCACAAGGGCATTGAATCATATATATCACACCTGATGAAAGGCAGTTAGTGGTAGATCATAGGGCCAGCGTGAAATTGGTAGAAGCAAAGTGTACTGACGTGACATTCATCATAACATGGCATACCAAGCAGTGACCACATGCTCGGTGAGAACCCTGTCCATTGAATGTTGTTCGTGGTGAGGAGTCTGTAAAAACCAGCTGATCTGTCTGTTTTAAATGGTGTTGAAATCACTGAGTGTTAGACAACTGGAGTCTAGGACATAAAACTGAGGATGGGGTGCAGTCAGTGCCAGGCGCCCTGAAGCTCTGCCTCAGTGGCCTCTCTCAGCTTGGCAAAAAGGAGGCCCAGGACGTTGCCCTGCTTGCCACGCTGCCCCCCAAAACCAGCCTCGCTGGCAGCTTTCTGTTCCTCTTTGTCACTGGGGCCCTGGCTGCTGAATTTTCTTTCCTGTCATCTTGGACAGCAGCCTTTTTAGAGTAAGCAGACTGTGTCATACCGCTCATGAACAAAGTGCATGCCAGTTCTCTTGAAAATGATGCAGTCTCAGGCAAAAATCAATCACAGTGTCAGTAATCTGAACAGATCTACAGCACATTTTGCTGAAAACTGCTATTTTAAGCAAGAAATAACCACTGACCTTTTTTTCCAGGAACCGTAGCAAATCTGTGGGATTTCCAATGAAACAGAGAACATGATGGCAGACAAAGACCCTATGGCCCATCCAATCTATATCTCCTGCTAAGCTTTATAATCCATGCCTCTCCCTCTGAGATCCCCTGTTTCCTTTCTTGTCTCTCACTCAACCAGTTTCTAACCCAGACACTCAGTCACTCTAGAGCCCATATCCAGGGCCCTCAATTTGTTTTTAAGTTGCTTATGTGGAACTATGTTAAAGGCCTTGCACTATATCTAGCACTCTCGACAGAAACAATCTGCAAATCAACCCAGTTTGCTTCTGTGACCAAGTTATTCACTTTGGGGTGGATTTTCAAAGAAGATAATGTGGGTAAAATTAGCATATATGCTTGTAAGTAGCTTGTACATGCTATTTTATAAACATAAATAATACATGCATATTTACACGCACAAATAAGGGATAGTCTGGGGTGTTTCAGGGCAGGACTAAGAGTAACAAACCTAAGTTACTTTTTTATAAGATATTTATATGAGTATATTAGGCAATTTCTTCACACAATTTTATACCTCCTAATTATCTGACGCAATTAAGAACATAAGATTTGCACATTACATTTGCATTGCTGGGTCAGACCAAAAGGCCATCATGCCCAATACCAGTTTCCTATAATAGGCAATCCAAGACTTAGCAAGATCGCAGAAGGGTAGATAGATTCCATTTCACATACCTCAGGGATAAGAAGTGGATTTCTTCAACTCCACCTTACTAATGGTTTATGGACTTTTCCTCCAGGAACTTGTCCAAACTTATTTTTAAATACAACTGCACTAACAGTTTTCACCACATCCTTTGGCAACTAATTCCAGTGCGTAATTATGAATTGAGAATAAAAAATATATTTTCTCTTATTAGTTTTAAATGTTCAATTTAGTAACTTCATTGTGTATCCCCCTTATACTTTTTGAAAAACAATCGATTCATGTTTACTCATTCCACCCCACTTATTTTATAGACCTCAATTTTTTTGAGATGTGGTGAGCAGAACTGCACACAATACTCAAGATGGAGGTCACACCATAGAGCAATACCGAGGCATTATGATATTCTGTTATTTATTCTCCATTACTTTCCTAATATTTCCTAGCATGTTATTTGCTTTATTGGCTACTGCTGCACACTGAGCAACAGATTTCAATTTATTAGCAATTATGATAATATTGATATGATTTATTATCAATGACGACACCTAGATTCTTTTCCTGAATGGTTTCTCCTAATGTGGAACTTTGCATCGTGTAGCTATAATTTGGGTTACTCTTCCATAAATGCACCACTTTGCACATGTCCACATTACATCTCGTTTGCATGCCCAGTCTCCCAGTTTTGCAAAGTCGTCTTGCAATTTCTCACAATCCTCTTGTGATTTAACAACTTTGAATAATTTTGTGTCATTGGCAAAATGGATCACCTCACTCACTGTTCCCATTTCCAGGTTATTTATAAATATGTTAAAAAGCAATGATCTCAGAACAGATCCCTGGGGCACTCCACTATTCACCTTTGTCCACTGAGAAAAATTGACCATTTAGCCCTATTCTCTGTTTTCTATCATTCTATCTGTTTCCTATCATTCTATCTGTTTTCTATCATTCTATCTGTTTCCAGTCCATAAAAGGACACTGCCCGTGATCCAATGACTTTTTAGTTTCCTAAGAAGTCTCTCATGAGGGACTTTATAAAATGATTTCTGGAAATCCAGATACACTATATCAACTGGCTCACCTTTAGCTGCATGTTTATTTATGCCCTTAAAAAATGTGCAGTTTGATGAGGCAAGACATCCTGTTATTGTTTGTAAGATTTTGGGTGGACCCTTGGACACTGTGGCTGCTGACCATGCCCACGGTGAGGCCACAGGTCAGGCTCAGCTTGGGACACACAACATAGATAGATCTTTTATTAACAGTATTGAAGAGCCACCAGAGGTGGCAGTAGTGAGCAGAGATGAAGCCCGGCTGGGCTTATAGTCCCTCAGGCTCTGGAACAGTGATCCCACAATGGCTGTGCTGTAGTGAAGAGAAACTGAGATAGCGAGTACAATGAAGTTTATGCAGGGTTCTGGAATAGAGCCTTGTTGGTTGAGTACTCACACAGCGGTTTCTCTCGGTAGGAATCAAAGGAGCTGGAATAGAGGCAGGCCCTTGAGGAGCGAGTACCTGGTTCCAGGGAACAGCTCTGAGAGAAGTAGATGGTAACTCACTGATTGTGTAGGCAGCGGTATCTTCCATGCAGAACATATGTTCAAGCAGCGAGTCCGGGAACATGGGCCCTCGAGGAGCGAGTACCTGTTCCAGACAGCCACCTGAAAGAGAAGAGAGGCCCCCGAGGAGCGGGTTCCCCAAATAGAGTAAGTCCAATAATGGAGAGGGAGAGTAGCTAGGTACGGAGAGCAAATCCCATCCATAAGGAGTTCCAGTACGAACACCTGTTGCTAACTCGATTAGCTAGCAGTACTGTAGGCTATTTGTATCAGATAGGCGCAACGTCATCACAGGGGGATGCCCCCAAGGTTCACGCCAAAGAAAGTATTTGAAGCAGGGCCACGCAGCATGCGCACCCTAAGGCAGCTGGACAGCATGGTGGGAGGCAGCACCCAAGCCGGACCGGGGACGCCGTAGAGGACGGCATGCAGATGCCACGGCAGCCAAACGTCCATCAACTGCGGGAGGAGTCGCCAGAGAGGTAAGGAGGATGGAGTGGAGAAGTCGGGCAGAAACAGTCGTAACACATCCCTTGGCCAATTCCATGTTGGTTTTGCCACATTAAACTATTCCTATCTATATGTTCAGTGGGTTTGTTCTTTATGATGATTTCTACCATTTTGCCTGGCACAGATGTAAAAAACTCAGCAGTCTGTAGTTTCCTGGATCACCCCTGGATCTCATTAAATTGGCATTACATTGGCAATAGTCTTCAGGTACCATAGACAAATGTAATGATAGCTTTCAAATTATCAATAGCAGGTCCACAAGTCCATTTTTCAGTTCTTTCAGTACTCTTGGATGTATATCACCTGGTCCAGGTGATTTGCTACTCTTTAGTTTGTCAGTTTGCCCTATTACATCTGCCAGGTACACAGATTTCTTTCAGTCCTTCTGAATCATCACATTTGCATTCCATTTCTAGCATGGGTATTTCTCTTAAATCTTCATCAGTGAAGACCAAAGCAAAGAACTTTAGTCCCTCTGCTAAAGTCTGGTCATCCCTAAGTACCCCCTTTACCCCTTGATCTAATGGTCCAACTGATTCCCTTGCAGGCTTTTTACGTCAAATGAAAAAGTGCTAGAACTGTGGACCCTTGTGTCGGGATGAGGTTGGCACAATCTCCAGGGGTGGCTCTGTAGGTCCCCACTGCCAATTGGCAGAGCAGGTGGTGCAGAGACTGAGCTGGAGCTTCACCTTTACCAGCCTCTTTCCCTTCATGTGAGCCTTTGGGTTCGGGGAACCTACAGTCATTAGATGGCATTGTCTAAGGTATAAGCTGAAGAGTGGATTTGATGTCAGGCGACAAGCAAGAGAGGTCAGGTCACAGACTAAGAAGGTCAGTTCCAAGAATGTCTGAGGTATGGAAGGCTGAGAGATGAGAGAGGAAGATGAGGTGGGACAAAGCAGGCAAGTCTGAAGTCGTAGGTGAGGCTGAAGATGAGGAAGCAGCAACTAGCACCCACAAAGGCACTGGAGCATACCCAGCTGTGACATCATCAGGAGGTGCTGGCCAGTGGTGTTTCCTCTGCGGGGCCTTTAAGAGTGGGCGCATTCAATATGTTCACATCTAGAGGAGGTCCCAGCTGTTGGTGGCGGCAGCATCTCAGGCTGTGTGGGATGGCAGTGTTTTCAGGCCACTTGGAGAGGTGCAACTTCAAGGCCAGCCTTCAAGGAGTAAGCTGGCACATGAAGCCAGCCCAAGAGCCAGGAAATGTAACAAAAAAACTGAATTATGAGTTTTTGCTTGCACAGCCTCTCTTTGCCTTTCTTATCAATACTTTGTATCTAGATTGCTAGTGTCTTTCCTGTTTTCCTCATTTGTAATCCTTTTCCATTTCTTGAAAGATTTTTTTTTAAGCTATTATAGCCTCTCTCACTTCACTTTTTAACCATGCCGGTAGTCATTTAGCCTTCCTGCCACCTTTTTTAATGCATGGAATACATCTGGTCTGGGCTTCCAAGATGGTATTTTTAAACAAGGTCCATGCCTGATGTAAACTCTTAAAAACTTTATAGCTGCTCCTTTCCTAACCATCTCCTTAATTTTATCATAGTCATCCTTTTGAAAGTTAAATGTTGTAGTGTATTTCTTTAGTGACCTCCCTCCAGTTATTAAGTCAAATTTGATCATGTTTCATTCTTTGAAAAAAAGTTATCCTCTTTGCATACCATTTATTGAGCTTTCAAGATCACACCTATCTCAAGAAGGGACCCATAATGTCACAAACGCTCATGTCCAGCAGCATGGTTCTTATGCTGATTCAATAAAAAAAAAAAACGACATCAGAACCTAGAAAGAAACCAAGCTGCTAGCCTCTCAACCTTGTAGATAACTGTAGGCTTCAGGATTTGTGTGGAATAAAAAAACCCATAAAACATGTTTGTATCCTTTGAGTGAAAGACATTACATAATTCCAAATTAAAATTATTGAAATATCCACTAGCTTATGAGTTCAAATAAATCTTATAGAATACTGGATTCATATTTCCACAAAATGAATAAAAGGAACTTTTCTACAATCTGTACATATGGAGAAAAAAAAAAAAAAGTCTTCACTGAATAAGGCCCAAAGAAAGATACACAGAGAATTCACTAGCATCTTCTTTGGTTTTATTAAAATAGATGATTGAAAAGGGACTCTATTACTTATTTGATCAGTACATAAATATAGATCATTACCTCCACCGTTCATCAACCACAATCCATCTCACATGAAAACAAATCATATGGAACGAGTTGCCTATCTCAGCACAGTTTCCAGTGAAGAGGTCTTCACATCATTTGATTTGTTTAGATTTCTTCCAAGTTTCCCAGAATTGAGGTATGCGAGTGTCACTCAAAAAGGTGAAAACTAGAGTATTCCACCTAGTGAATTATTCATAATACCAGTTTTCACTTCAAATCTCAAAGAAACGTATTAATGACCCATTACCTTTCCATTACTTTGCCATTGCTGCTTATTATTATTTTTTATCTGTAAAGCATTTTGCCCAGTTTTGACTCCACAGAAGACTTGGCATTAAATTTTAAGAGGAAAGTGTATGCAATATGGCCAAGAAAGAAACAATTTTTCTAGAAATTGCCTAAGACAAAAAAAATGTTCCTATACATGTGAGTGGTATATAGAATTCACTCTGATTGAAAACGAAAAGCTCAGATGAAAATACACAGATTGGGGGATAGACAATGACTACATGGAGTCCAATTGTAGCATTATTGTAAGGCATTTAAATATTTGCAAATAATTAAACATCTGTATACAATTGTAGAGGTTCTGTTCATACAGGACATTCATCATTGTATTGTAAAACCCAAGCCTGCATGTGTGCATATATGGCTGGCACTGAAAATATTTATCATGACAATTATGGAGGAGAACAGAAGAATATGCATGGTATTATTAGGTAGACAAAATGTGTCTCTTGCCAAAAAAAAAAAAAATATTGATACTGAATAGTCAGAATTGGATGAGCATATTAATCAGAGGATTTCTTTCCCCCTCTTCCCCGAGTAGCTTCCCTATCTTTTTCAAAGAAAAGGCAAAAAAAAAGGTGATTTTTTTTTTATTCTCCCTCATCTGACAGTTTGTTTATAAGCCACAGGAAGGGCCACAGCGCGTGGACCTGTTTACCCTGTATCATCCTAGGGCAATTTTCCCTCATGGGAAACCATAGGACTGGGATCAGGGCAATTTTTAAAATTTTCTTTTTTTTTTTTTTTTAATTGCATCTTCTGAGCAATTCCTGTCCCCTTCCTCCTCTTTATTTTTTAAAAGCAAAAGAGGGGCTCTTCAAAAGGAAGATGCTTTAAAGTGAATTTCAACCAGCAGAATTCATTTGTTACTATCTGTGATCATGTGCTAGGAGATGGAAGCAAGGGATGCCGTTCGTTGGTTATGCATCCAAAGGGGATTTATTAATCTTCACAGAGAGATCAGTCATTTGGTAAAAAAAAAAAGTCAGATGATCCAAATCATTGATGCTCTGCTCAAATCAATCACCTGAACACCTGCATCACAATGAAAAATTAGAGATGCAGAGTTTCTCTCAAAGGATGCAACATTCATGTTTACCAATGGAGGAATGAGGAAAGAGCCCTGGTCAACAGACGGGAGGATAAGAATCCGCACGCTCTGTGAGCCAACCCAGGCCTCTCTAAGCCGCCACACAGGATAGAGGCTGGGTGGCAACTGCTCCAGCCCTTCCTGCTCTCTTTCTCAGAGTTCTGGCATTAAAATCAGATTTTGACGTTTCAGAGAACTGCAGGTACCTCGGCTGCATCTCATGCTTTGTGATCAGAGATCTTGAACCGCCGGCTGCTTTTGGTGGGATATTTCAGTGCTTTCCCAGCCTCTCCGTGCCCCTCGCCGTGTCAGTGTTTGCAGAAGTGGGGGGGGGGGGGGGGGGAACAGGTGGGCACAAGCAATCCACATCCCCCCCCCTGCTTTCAGCATCGGGGGGGAGGGACGCTTTCAGCATCGGCCCCTGCTTTCAGCAGAAAGCAGGGGCCGATGCAGCCAGCGAAGCTTTCGTGAGGTGGCACCCGCTGCACTCTGGCACATCAAAAAACAACCTTTAAAAAGCTTCGTACATCAGGCTGCCACATAATCCAAGGGGCACACCAAAGCAACGGAGAGAGACAGCTAATTAGGAGAAAAGCGAGAAATACAAAACATTAAAAAAAACAACAAGACTTTATTAAGATACAAGAAGGAAGAACGTTTCGTCGAACGAGAAGCTCAAGAACAAAGCCATTATCAGAAGTTTTACGGAAAGATGAAAAGAAAGGGGAGAAAAATGCTTTTTAATTGGGGGGGGGGGATGATGATGACACCCTGAAACAGATTTCCAGGTGAGGTGACAGGAGTCAAACCGTGACAGAATTCAAGCACATTAGGGATCTTGGTGGCAGGGAAAGGGAGGAAGGAGATCAAAGCTTAAGTGAGATCTGGGTTAGCACAGTAGGCACTAGCAGACAGGGTAGATTTTATCTGCTGACAGATTCTTTGTTTCTGTGCTCTCTCGAAGCATTGCTCATCTGCCACGCACACACAGAAGAGCTGTTCGGCTGAAAATAGCTGTGCTCACAAATAAAAAAAAGCCAGGATGGATTTAGACAAATGGGGGGCTACTTTCCTTTCTAAATGGAATGATTACAAAGGATGGTGGGCTGATTTAGTCTGTGCAAATGTGGCAATCTAGCTAGGAGTAAAAAAACACAAACAAAAAAAGGATTCTTCGATGCTAAAAGGAAGCAGATGCCCCCCATTTTCAGAGGCACGTGCAGGTGATACATCCATCATTCAGGTGAGGCTCAGTGAAGGTTACTCTTCTCCCCCTGCCACTTCCCTGGTCCTAGAAAAGGGTGGGTGAGGGGTGTGGAGGGGTCTGATTTGACTCCAGGTTGGGGGGGGGGGGGGGGGGGGAGAGAGGATAATCACAGTCAGTGCTTCCACCAGATAAACAAGGCATCTAGATCATTGACCCTTAAGGGGTGCCATAACCACCAGTGTTACCCCTATGCCAGTTGAAGAGAGAGGGCCATGAGCAGAGCCCATCCTACCTGCAGCCAAAAGAGAAAAGAAGAGAGGGCCATGGGCAGAGCCCATCCACCCATGGCTGAAGGCAGGAGGAGAGAGGGCCACAGGTGGTGCCCATCCCACCCGCAGCCAAAGAGAGGAAGGTCTGGAAGGGCTAGGCCTCTGGAGCCCATTTCACATGCAGTAGTAGACGAATGGGAAATGCTGGAGCCAGAGAGCAACAGATGAGGGCTGAAGGAGGAAGAGGCTGCTGCTGTGTATGTGCTTGTGGGGGAAGGGGAGGGGTGAGTGAGTGAGTGAAATAGCATGTGTGTGTGAGATTGAGAGCATGTGTGGAGACAATATGCCCGAGTGTGATTGAAAACAGACATGTATGTGGAGAGAGCATGTTTGGGAGAAATGATTGAAAGCATGTGTGTGTATATGATTGAAAACATGTGTGGAGACAGCATGTGAGTGTGTTTGAGAACAGGCATGTATGTGATTGAAAGGATGTGTGTGAAAAAGCACTTCAGGTTTTACAAAATGCAGCTGCAAGGCTGATCTCAGGTACCTGTTTATGCAAGCATATCCCCCCTAGTTCTTTTTGACTTGCACTGGCTTCCAATCCAGTGGAGAATAAAAGTATAAAATCTCTGTAATGGTTCATCACTTGCTTTAGCCGAGTTCCTTTCCATGGCCTATTGCCATTTTGAAGGTCTATACTCCCACCTGTAATTTGAGATCACAGACTAGAGGGCTGCTTGAGGTACCATCACACAAATTGGCTTGGCTTCACCAGACAAGTTTCTCCATTGCAGCTCCACAATATTGGAACTCCTCACTTGCAGAGCTGAGGCTCGAGATGAATACTAAGACCTTCAGAGCTTGGCTTAAGACCTATTTGTTTAATTTGGCCTATGCATGATTAGGGTGCCTTTAATGATTAATTTAAAGCTGATACGATGAGCAGTCTCCTTTAAAGTGGTTTTATTTTATAAATTGCTCATCTCTCACATGCATGAATTTAAAATACTTTTGTATATCTGCTCGCAGCCATATCATGTGCATATATGCTGCTGCGCAAATTTGAAAGTTATCCTCCCTGGTGGTAATTTTCAATAGGATTTATGCATGTAAAAGTAGCAATGTTCTAAAGTCTATTTACACATGTCAAACCTTTTGAAAATTTTTATAATTTCAATAGGAGTTAAACACATAAAAGTAGCAATATTCAAACGCCCCTTTCTGCACATAAAACCCAGTTTCATATGAGTAAATCCTTTTGAAAATGACCTCCTAAATTTTTCCAGATGACAGCATGCAGTTCAGGTAAGATACTTATTAAAGCATGCTATCAAAGGGACAGACTGTCTCTGTCCTAATTTCTGTTTTCTTTTCTTGTAGATTACTGACAATTTAAAAAACAAAAAAAATATCTAATTTTGAACTTTGCTCTGTCATATTCATTATATTCCTTTACACTGGTTCACAATTATTTTCCTGAAATCTATTGATTATGGGTTTGGTTTTCCCCATACATAGACTATTGAGGTAAATAATTCAATACATCTTATACTTAAGTAACAGTGTAGTGGATCGCTAGTAACTCATTACTTTCCACAGCTCTGTATTAATAAAGAAAAAAACACAAACTTGGTAATATTGATCAGAATTCTCATAGGGAGCATAACTTTTAAACCTATTCACGGTACTGCATTTGCATGCATAGGGGTTAGGTTTTAAGAATGCGGGTGGGCATACATGTGCGCGTGCTACCCGGTGTGCACAGATGTACGCTCGATTTTACAGCATGCGCGCGCAGGCACACGCATTTTATAAAAATCGGGGGTCGGTGCGTGCAAGGGGGGTGCACACGCCAAGGCCCGTGGGCTTCCCCTGTTCCCTTCCCCCCTAACCTAACCTTCCCACTCCCCAAAATTTTTATTTAACCTTTTGCGCCTGCCTTGAGGCAGGTGCAGGTTGCGCGCGCCGGCAGCCTGCCGGCACGCGATCCTCCGACACAGCGGCAAATGGCTGCTATGTCAGAGGCCTCCGGCCCCACCCATGCCCCACCCCAGACTGCCCTGCCCCTTTTTTTTTTTTTTTTTTTTTTTTTAAAGCCCCGGGATTTACATGCATCCCGGGGCTTTATGCGCGTCCCCAGGCCTTGCACATGTAGGACTTTTAAAATCCGGCCTATAATGAACACATAGATTTATCCTGGTGTTTTATAAATTGTGCAGCGAAAGCTACACAATTTATAAAAATACCACATAGTGCTGCTCTGAAAGTATGCATGTATGTTTCAGTGCTCACAAATATTTCCTAAGCAAGAAAGTCTTTATTTTCTCTATTTTAAAAACATACAGGTATATTTTAAGTGTATAAAAAATATATATGTATGCGTAATAACCCTGATTTATACGTGGAGGCATGTGTTTTATAAAGTATGAGCATATACCATTTTGGAAATACTTGCACATGTACTTGATATCACATCACCAATCTGCTGTTACCTCTGTCAGTTTGCTTTGTCCATCTCCAGTGCACCTAGATCCTCTAAGCACTTTACCCTGAATCCAAAGCAATTCACCCAGGCCTCCCCATCCAAAAATTGCAGTCAGACAAGTCTGCTTTGACTTGTACTTGTGAATTAGCGGGTGTAAAATCTTACTAATGTGTTTGACAATTTAAACACATATCTCTTGCCACACATAATTCATAACCTCGCCCTGGAACATCCCTAAATCACACCCCCCCCCCCCCCTTTATTGTGCCAATAAAATATGCATATGAAACTGAAAATGTGCACTAGAACATAAAAACATAAGAAGCTGCTATATTGGGTCAAACCGAGGGTCCATCGAGCCCAGCATCCTGTTTCCAACAGTGGCCAATCCAGGTTACAAGTACCTGGCAAGTACCCAAACATTAAACAGATCCCATGCTACTGATGCCAGTAATAAGTAGAGATGTGCTTCGTTGTTTGCCCGAAGTAGGAAATTGCCCGAAATTTCCTACTTCTGGTTTTTTTTCGGAGGCCTGAAACCCGAAAAGAATTTTCCCCGACTTTCGGGGAAATTTCGGTTTTCGGGTTTGCCTGGGGGAGGGGCACACTTTTTTTTTTTTTTTTTTTTTAATTAAAACCCACCCCAAACATTTACCTTAACTATAGTTCACCCCCCCCCCCCCCATCCCGATCCCTCCCCAAGACTTACAAAGTAGATCCCTGGTGGTCCAGCGGGGTCCCGGGATCCATTTGCCCTCCTCCGTGCCCATGTTTCTGCAGCCGTGCTCTTTAAAATGGTGACGCGCAGCCTCTGAACACCATGTCACAGGGGCTACCGGCGCCATTGGTCAGCCCCTGTCACATGGCCATCGGCGCCATCTTGTGCTCCTGTCATGTGACTGGAGCTGACCAATGGCGCCGAAAGCCTCTGTGACATAATATGGGCAAAGGCTAGCGGCGCCATTTTGATTACTGGCAGCCGACAACGAAATGGCTCCCGGACCCCTGCTGGACCCCCAGAGATTATTGGCAAGCCTTGGGGGGGTCAGGAGCCCCCCTTCTGACCCCCCCCAAGGCTTGCCAATAATCTCTGGGGGTCCTCATTTCGGGTTTCCTCATTTCGTTTTTCCTCATTTCGTTTTTTCGAAAAACGAGACGAGGAAAAACGAGACGGCAGGAAAAAACGAAGCACATCTCTAGTAATAAGTAGTGACTAACGCTTAAGTCAACTTGATTCATTGTAGTTTATGGACTTCTCCCTCCAGGAAATTGTCCAAACCTTTTTTAAACCCAATTTTGCTAATTACCTTAACGACAATGAATTCCATAGCTTAATTGTGAAATTTTGTGTTTGTAAAATAACATATGTAAATACATGCTATATATGCATGAAGTCTCTGAAAATGCAATGTCCTTTATATTTATTTCATTTTACATTCTGTTTTTCAGACACTTCAGAGTGGATTACATTCAGGTATTGTAATATTTCCCTATCTCCAGGGGGCTCACAATGTTGTTTTGGGCTATGTGAGAGAGAGGGAGAGAGAGAAAATCATTTTCTTAAAATTAGTGTAAACTTTTTTTTTCGCTTTCAGCAACTTTTAACTTTCAGAATCTTTACACTCGCACTCAAAATTAAAAATGAAGTTCAGCACCTGGACAGCTCTCGCGTATTACTTTGTCCCTGGGACGGCTGTAAATCAGACACACGTCTCCCCAGTCTTGCCATGGCAACAGGAGCTCACCAATGTGCTCGCTACCATCTCTTCTGTTTACCTCCCAGTGAGCAGGTTTGTGGCTGCTGCAGTCCGCTGCTACACTCCATTTAGTTCATTGCCTTGCTATACCACCTTTCCACAATACATCAAATCATACAGATCATAACAAATCCATACACAGGTTTGTAGATCACATTTTAAAATTGTAATAAAATGTTAAATCATATAAAAAGTTCTCTACGAGATTCTATATGATAAAATTAATACTACTGCTACAGGACCATGGTTCACTTCTAATTAAAATGCTCCAACTGTTCAGATACAAATCATTCAATCTATTTTCTAAAGTCTAAGATCAGGTAGTCATTAACTAACTAATCCTGAAGACAGTACTAGGATCATGGGCATTATAGAAATAATCTGAGTTTTAAGAGTACTAACAAAAAAAAAAAATCCTTTAAATAAATTGAATAATATTTGTGACAGATCTGTCAGTGCTTTCTTTATCAAGGTATGAAATCCCTAGATACAGGGCTCAAAGGCTTGCTTGAATCATCAGATTTTGTTGTCGTCCTAAATTTCAAAGAACTGGATTCTTTTCGTGTTTCAGTTGGAATTGTGCTCCAGAGTATGGGGACCTTGGTAGCTAAAAGGTGAGCACCCTGTGCCTTTGAACCTCATCTGTGCTAAGGCTGGCAGTGTCGAGAGGATCTTAATGTTCTAAAGAATCAGGTTTAGACAGATGTAGTGGAAGACCAGTATAAAATGCTTTAACTGTTAGACATAAAATTCTGAATCTCTGAGTCCGCGTAAGAGCTGCGTTGCTCCAGAACTGCAGCAGGAGTCAAATGATTACTGATCCTGCTGCCTATCTCTAGAGCTGGACTTCGCCAACAGTGGCAGTCCTCCTGTGGTGGCCCACCGATTCCTCACCCCAAGCATGTTTTGCTTTTGGGTTTTTTTTTACACCATGCCTCTATCAGCCAATAACAAAGCCATAAGAGCCATGCCAGCAGCATCAGCACACTGGACACCACTCCCAACTTTATGGTTAAAAAAATAAAAAAATAATAAATGATATTTTCAAATTTTCCATGTATTGACATTAAGCTCTGGAACTGAACCCAGACATTCCATATGACAGCACACAACACTGCCCCAGAGATGGTCCTCCTCCTCCTGCTTACTTTTCATCTCAAATCAGAAAGTTGAGAGGTTACAGTGGTGCGGCCACTTGGCAATAGTGATCATAACATGATCCAATTTGAATTAAAGGTTGGAAGGGGGACAATAAGTAAATCTACAGCTATAATGCTACATTTTCAGAAGGGAGACTTTGATAAAATGAGGAAGATAGAAAAAAAACTGAAAGGTGCAGCTACAAAGGTTAAGAATGTACAAAATGCATGGACACTGATTAAGAATATCATCTTAGAAGTGCAGTCCAGAAGTATTCCACACATTTAGAAAGGTGGAAGGAAGGTTAAACACCTGCTGGCTTGGTTAAAGGTGAAGTGAAATAGGCTATTTTAGCCAAAAACATCTTCCTTCAAAAATGGGAAGAAGGCTCTATTTGAAGAAAATAGGAAAAAGCATATGCATTGGCAAGTTAAATGTAACACACCGATTAGACACCTAAGAAAAAAAATTGTTCATAAAGGCAAAAGCACGTAGGGGTAGATTTTAAAAGAAACGCGAGTGCACACACATGGATGCAGTGATTTTATAACATGCACACACCAGCACGCGCATGTTAGAAAATACATGGGCCATGCACACATAAGCGCCAGATTTTATAATCCACACGCGTATGATTGGGTGGCGTGCACAAGAGGGGGGGGGAGGATTTTGCACACTTCATGCAGAGACACATCCCAACCTTCTCCAGTTCCCACCCTGTCCTCTTCAATGAATACCCTAACCTCCCTTCCCCTCTCCTCCACAACCCCTAAATCCTTATTCCTTTTTGTTGTTTCAAATACTTACTTCAGGGCCCAACCTGAAGTAAGTTGCACGCACCCGAGGCTCGAGACAGGTTACGTGTGTGGCCGGGCCCCTTTGAAAATGCATGCAGCACACGCAAGGCCCGGCCACACACGTAACCCCCATTTTACATGCTCACAACTTTTAAAAAATCTACCCTTTTGTAAACATTTTTTTTTTAAATATACCTGAAGCAGGAAGCCTGCGAGGGAATTGGTTGAACCGTTAGATGATTTGAGGGCTAAAAGGGGCACTTAGAAAAGTTAAGGCCATCATGGAAAAACGAAATGCTTTCCTTCGATGTTTACTAATGAAGATGTTAGGGAAATGGTTTTCAAGGGTGATGATTCAAATAAACTGAACCAAATCATAATGAACCTGGAAGATATAGTAGGCAAGATTGGCAAACTGAAGAGTAGCAAATCACCTGGACCAGATGGTATATATCCCAGGGTTCAGATAGAACTCAAAAATGAAATTTCAGATCTATTACTAGTAATTTGTAACCTATCATTAAAATTGTCCATTCTGTCTGAAGACTGGAGGGTGGCCAATGCGACCCCAATATTTAAAAAAGGCTCCAAGGGTGATCCAGGGAACTATAGACTGGTGAGCCTGACTTCAGTGCTAGGAAAAATCATGGAAAACTATTTGAAAACAAAATCACAGAACATAAAGAAAGATATACATGGTTTAATAGGACATAGCCAGAATGGATTTATCCAAGGGAAGTCTTGCCTCACTAATCTCCTAAATTTTTTTGAAGGAGTGAATACATATACGGACAAAGTACACCTGTAGATGTGGTATATTTGGATTTTCAGAAAGCATTTGACAAAGTCCCTTATGAGAGGCTTCTAAGAAAACTAAAAAGTCATGGGAAAGGATGCAATGTTCTTTTGTGGATTGCAAACTGGTTAAAAGACAAGAAACAGAGTATGATTAAATGGTCTGTTTTCAGAGTGGAAAAAGGTAAACAGTGGAGTGCCTCAGGGGTCTGTACTTGGACTGATGCTTTTTAATATATTTATAAATGATCTGGAAAGGGGGACAACAAGTGAGGTGGTCAAATTTGCAGATGATACAAAATTATTCAGAGTAGTTAAAGAACAGGGAGATTATGATAAATTGCAGGAGGACCATGCGAGACTGAAAGATTGTGAATCCAAATGGCAGATGAAATTTAATGTGGATAAGTGCAAGGTGATGCATATAGGGAAAAATAACCATTGCTGTAGTCACACGATTTTGGTTCCATATTAGGAGCTAGCACCAAGGAGAAATAGCTCAGCGACATAGTGGATAATACTTTGAAATCATTGGCTCAGTGTGCTGTGGCAGTCAGAAAAGCAAACAGGAATTATAAGGAAGGGAATGGTGAATAAAATGGAAAATGTCATAATGCCTCTGATTTGTTCCATGGTGAGACCACTCCCCGTATACTGTGTGAAATTCTGGTGATGAAACTCAGAAAAGATGCAGTTGCACTGAAAAAAGTACAGAGAAGGGTGACTAAAATAAGGGGCATGGAAAAGCTCTCCTATGAGGAGAGACTAAAGTGTTTAGGGCTGTTCAGCTTGGAAAAGAGACAGGGGAGATATGATAGAGGTCTTTGAAATCACAAAAGGACTTGAACTGATAATCAGTTATTTATTGTTTCAGATAATACAAAGACTAGGGGGCACTCAATGAAGTTACTAAGTAACGCACTGAAAACAAATCAGACAACATTTTTTTTCACTCAATGTACAATTGAGCTCTGGAAATCATTGCCAGACGGTGCGATTAGGGGAGGTAGTGTAGTTGGATTTAAAAAAAGGTTTGGATAAGTTCCTGGAGGAGAAGTCCATAAACTGCCATTAATCAAGTTTACTTAGGGATTAGCCACTGCTATTAATTGCAGCAGTAGCATGGGATCTACTTAGTGTTTGGGTACTTGTAGTCTGGATTGAAAACAGGATGCTGGGCTTGATGCACCCTTGCGCGCACAGAGCTGCCTTCCCCTGTTCCCTCCGAGGCCGCTCTGAAATCAGAGCGGCCTCGGAGGGAACTTTCCTACCGCCCCACCCCACCTTCCCCCCTACCTTTCCATTTTTCTTTTTATTGTTTCTAAACTTACTTTAGCCATGGGGCTGAAGTAAGTTGCGCGCTCCGGCTGACTGTTGACGTGCGATCCAAAGCACAGCGGCAAATGGAGCCGCTGTGCCTGGAGCCTCGGACCCTACCCCCGGACTGCCCACGCCCCGCCCCTTTTGGCAAGCCCCGGGATTTATACGCGTCCTGGGGCTTTACGCGCGTCACCGGGCCTTTTTGAAAACAGGCCCAGCACGCGTAACCTTTTGAAAATTCGGCCCTTTATAAAATAGGGTGGACATGCGCTAGTGCTAGATGCACACCCATCTCCTGTTTTCAGCATGCATCCAGCTTTTAAAATTCCTCTTGGGGGGGGGGGGGGGAAGTCTGTAACTTTTAAACAGCCTCGTGTGCTGACATGTATGCATGTAAGACAGTTCGCACTAATGAATGTATATGCATCTATGATATAAAATAGGCCATATGCACGTACTTGTGCATGCACTTTTATATGGACACATGCATGTGTGCACAGATCCTGCGACTACTGCGTGAGTTGGGGGAATTTTACACGGAACGCACGCCAAAAGGTAACTTTCCTAGTTTGTTCCCAGTTTGCTCAGTTTAGGGATGGGACTTGCAAACCTCCTTAATTCTATAGCCACCCTTACCACCTGTTAGCCCCGACCCTTAAAACCCTGCTGCCTGGCCTAATTTTTTTTTTTGTTTCCTACTTACATTTTACTTCTGTTATGGAGGATGTGTATGTGGAAGGGGACCCTGGTGTAAGCCTCTGCTCATAAATATTTATGCACACATTTTTTTTTTTTTGGCCAGGTCCTGACACGCCCATGCCCCGCCCAGACCATACCCATGCCCCGCCCCTTTTTAGAAACTGTCCCTTGTGCGTGCAACGGGAGATCTGCGTATCCATGAGCAGCTCATAAATCCGCTTGGCACACGCCGACCCCACTTGGGTGCATATCTCCTGCTTTTGGCGCATGCAGAGATTTTAAAATCTACCCGCAAGTGTGTAAGTCCTTTGGAAAAAAAAATTACCCCTGAAGGGCCTGATTTTCAAAAAGGATTTACATGCTTAAAACTGGGTTTTCCATGTGGAAATGCACTTTACCTGTGTAAATGGGCTTTTGAAAATTGCTAATATATGCCATTGATTTGTTAATTGGTGCACTTAACGTGGGTAGATGGCTCTTGAAAATTGCTATGATTGTATATTACATTTAGATGCATAACACCTTTGAAAATTCTCCTGCCTACGTTTAACAGTGTTCTAGCCTAGACACAAGGCTTTGCCATCTTCTCAAAAGGCAAGAAGAAAAAAAAAAGCCATGTCCTGCTGAAAGCAGTTCCAGCAGGACACCACTTTTCTGTCCTAGGATTGAGAGGATAATGACATCTTCTATGTTTCAGGTCAAAAACCAGAAGAATGCTGGGAACTAAAGTGCTGCTGTGAGAAAATTATCAGGTTAGGAAGAGTCGGAGCTGCAGCATTTCACAGTGAATCTTCCTAGGGGGAACAGAGTTGCCGGGGTCCTCAACCTGAACAATATAAAAACACCCACACTAAAGGCTAAAACTGAAATCTACAAACTGCATATGAAGTAAATAAAAAAAAGGTCAGAAACAGGAGCCAATGTCTGAAAATGATTGAATTCAACACAAAATTTCCCCCTCCCCTGCTACAGCTAAAAAGATAACAAAGCAAAGCAAAGCAGAGCGGGTGCTGAGTGTGTCTGGCCAGCCTATATTTAAATGTCCAGAGCAGAATAGGTAATGTGAACCTCGGTTAGACTCATGCGGACAAAACAAAGGAAGCACAAAGTTACACCAGTCTCTCTCTTCTCCAGCAAGCTCTCTCCATCCCCTTCTGTAGTCTATCCACACCACATTCTCTCCCTCCTCTTCACTCTCCCCCCCCCCCAAGCCAGTCCTCACCAGTTTCTCTCCCCCGTCCCACCACAACCCATCCACACCAGGCTCAAACCCCCCCCCCCCCCCAGCCTGTCCATACCACTCTCTCACATTCTCCTAATCTCTTCTTCCTCTTCAGCACTTATCCTCTCTTCCAGCTCCCCTCCTTAATCCCTCTGCTTTTAAAAAATGAATTCTTCCTCTCCTGCATGGGTATATTTTGACTTTCATATTTGGGGATAGGGAATTTAATACTTCTCTCCCTGCTCCATACTTGCTTTTGACCCATCCTTTCACTCTCCAAAAGGATCCCCAAGGGCCATCTCTGCTTCTCTGCAAACTTAGCTCACCCATTCCTTCAATATTCCCAGACGTCATTGGTAGGCTCCACTCAGCTCCCAATTTGTTATTCTCTTTTCCCCTTCCCCAGGAGGGGTCTTGGATCTCCTCCTCACTCTGCGGTGCCTTAAGCCCAGGAACCTCTCCCTTCCTCGCCCCCTTCCCTGCAGCCCTTGCCTCAGACCAGCGGCAGTCCCATTGCTTTGCATGTCCCGAGGTCTGGAAGCTCAGCAGTTACCCAGGGTTCATGTTGCTCTTCTCACCCTCCACCTGGAAACCCCAGAGGTCGCGTGCTGCACGGGAGGATCCACACGTCCTCCAACAGCCCCCGGACACGGGAGCATTAACTCACACCAACCCGCGCCGAGTACTGCTCTGATGGCTGAGTATCTGTCTCAAGGAGGCTGCAGAGCTTTGCCAAGAGAAAAGAAGGGAGCCAGGATTCAGGGGCTGAGCAGGAGAGAAAACAGAGATCCAAACCAGGAAAAAAAATGAGGGGGAGGGGAGGGATGAAACACCCTCACCCCAGCTTCACCAATGTTCTCCTATCACCTCTTCCTGCTGCCATCACATTACTTCCTTGGGCTCATGCAACTTAATATCCTCACTAGGTGCACCACTGCTGTTGATCCAATGGGGGAATTATTATTTTAAAACTACCCCCCCCCCCCTTAATTCAAGCCCTGACACAGCCCCTCTCAAAATTACAGCTGCCAAAAAGACAATTTTTAAGAGGAAGATTTTCAGCCTCAACGTCCTCCCCCAATGCTATCCTTCCAGTAAAATATCTTATTTATCTGAATGACTGCAGAGCCAGAAAAAAATATATACCAGCTTCCCCACACCCTTGATTCAGCTCAGCTGGCATAGAAATCTTCACCAAACTTAAAATAAACCATTTTCTAACAATTGCGGATAACTTTCAAAACTGCTTGCTTGTGTCCATTTACACATGTATAATGGGCACACTGCATTATAACCTGCATGCAAATGATGTGAGCAGATTATAAAATATGAGTACATAAGCACATACATTTTTTTTTACATATGCGAGCAAGTGAAAGCCCGGACATCCAGAAAGGTAGCGGTACTTAGCCGCATAGATTGGAACTTATCCAGATAAGTCATGGCACTTAAGTCTTAACAGTGCTACTTGTCCATCTAAATAGTACTTGGACTTATCTAGGCACGTGAGATAGCAGGAAATATAAAACAAAAAAGCAATATATATATCCAGATAAGTTCAAATTTATCCAAGTAGCTGGAAAAGTCGGAATGTAACTGGATAAGTGTGTGCATCGATATACCCCTGTATTTGTGCTTCCAGTTTTAAAGGAATACACAAATAGGTTTTACTCATGCTATTTACAGGCATTTACCCCCTGTAAGTCAGGAGATTTTATAGCATACGCGCAATGAAATAAACAGTTTTACCGATTAGTCTACCAGTTTGCATAGTCCATCAGCCTGAAGTTCCCCCCCATTTCATCAAGATCCCCCACCCAGTCATTTTTTTCCCCACTTACACCTGATATTGAGCAGGAGTAAAAATACACAAGTAAAAAAAACTTGCGTGCGTCCCTTTGCCAGATTGTAAAATAGCAACGTATGCATGTGAATGTTGGCCCCTCCCCAGAATGCCCCTGGCCTGCCCCTTTTATTACATGTGCAAATTTACTCATGGTCCCCAATTTATTCAAGTATGTTGTGGTTTTGAAAATATAGTGTATGTGCCATTTTATGTGTGCACATGCTTTTTTTTTTTTTTTTTTTTAAACACATACATTTTTAAAATTCACTTCTGTCTGTCTATAGTTTGAGTTAATCCTCTGCTTGGTTTCTTAGAACTTATTTTCCTGTCTTCCAATTTTATAACTTTTATTTAAAAATATATTGTAACAAATGAAGGAAAATAAAAAAAAAAGATGGCAAACACTTAAAAGGGGACAATACATGCTACACAAAATACAATGCACATTAAAAAAGTAGCATGCAAATAGCTAAAGATTTAGAAGCTAATAAGATGTTTAAATAAAGAATAGCAATTTACAGTAGCAAACCTGCGAGTGTGTGTGTGTGAGAGAGAGAGAGAGAGAGAGAGTCACCTATCCGAAAGGCATTTCAGATCTTCTTTGGTCTCATAAGAGCATAATATGTCTGATGTCCATTTCCCCTCATATATCCTTAGCCATCTTACAAGCACATTGATATAGTCACTCCCCAGGATCCCCTGTTGTGGCAAAGTAAGACCAACCTTTGAGTGAAAATATTCCCATATTTCAAGTACATTCTGATAAAAATGTAACACATGAAAGATATCAACCTCTGTTGTGTAAATTTGCCATAGCACCTATAGCCTAGCAAAAGTCAAGGCGACAGAAGAATATCTCCAGTTGAAAGGCTGCCTTACACCTAACCATGACCAGCACATGCATAGTTAGACAGACGTTATTCTTAACAGCTGAAAGACAAGACCCAGATGAACAAAAATATAAAAAGGATTCCGTGGTGACTGGATCCCGGAAAATATTTCAGTCCAGTATGTTTTAATTTTCAGATACAACCACCAAATATGAAAAAAGACCGCTTACTACCACAATTCCAATAACCTTGATCCTAGTGGGTTTGGTTTTTTTTATATCTGATGTGAAATACCAATGAAATAGAATCTTATATCCATTTTCTTGGTTAGTTAAACAAATCAAGTGGACTTTGTTAACCTTTGAAACATCTGCAACCAACTTTTATCTCACATTCTTCAATCTACTTTGTTTGCCAACCTAGTTTTAACCTTCTTTATGGGGTCATCCATGACTGGGATTATAATCTTTGAAATAAGTCCCTTGCTTTAAGAGCAATCATCTGCCAACCTTTTGAAATCTATGAATTCCCTCTTTTTCAACTGCATATACTGGAATAATGACTTCCAGTTTCCAACTGAACCTGTTGGATAGTCAACAATGTCCTCCACTGTCAAGCTTTGCCAGGTTTTGAAGTTTCCCTGGTGATATTGGTGCTGGGACACCGTATATACCCTTTTCACCTAACAGTTTACTCCAAGTACTCGATATAACTCCAATAAAGGGATGTTGTCTGCATCCAGCGTAATATACACAGACCATTTGTCTTTGCCTATTCCTTCTCCATTGCTATCCAATGCTTATCTTTCAGCTGCTCGTGATGTACAATTATGCTTTTTAAAATGTACAGTTTTCTGATAGAGCTGGAAGTTGAGGAGGCTCACACCACCAGATTTTTTTTTTAGAATACAGCAATATTTGTAAGGATACTCTAGACCTTTTACCCACACTTATAAATCTGGAAACCGGAGCTTAGAAATTGAAAAAGCATTCTGGAGTTTAGGGGCGGAAAAAAGCTGGTCATAGGTAGCATTTTCAGACGGGGTGAAAAATTCTAGCTAGCTATTCTGCCCAGCCAAAAGATGGCGTACAGAGCCCATACAGTAAGATCCTGCTTAATTTTCTTCAGAAGGGGGGTCAGCGAGAACAGATGGTTGACATTGCTCAAGATACAGATCCTAAGATATTTTATGGCCCCTTGTGACCAGTGAAAAGGGACTTTTTGACATTTCTCTGTTTTAGTCCTAGAACTGACCCTAATCTCCAATTTTCCTGCTTTGATCTTATAACCTGAGTCACTAGTCTCTGTGCTGTGGCTTGCAAGGAACTAACTGGATCTTTGACATACAGCAGGATATGACTAGCGAACAGCATATTTTATTATCTGATTCCCCCATCAGAAAGAAATCCCTTAATGTTGATGTCAGCTTGAATCTTTGCAGCACGAGGCCCTTTTGCTAGCGCATAGTACAAGGGAAAAAGAGAGCAGTCTTGTCTTGTTCCTTTAATCAGTGCAAATAGATCCGATATCTGTCTCTTCTCACTGACTCGGGCTTTGGGGGTTTGGTCCATTGCAGAAAATGATTCCCCAAACCTATTTCTTTCTGAGACAAAAACAGGTAACCCCACTCAATCCGGTCAAATGCTTTTCCTGCATCTAATTTTTTCAGACGGGTCAAGTTTGGCCATATTTATCAAGCCCGTTGCCTTCCTCCAATTTTGTTAGCATGTCTGCTCTTTTTCCTCGAGTGTGCCAATACTTTAGTGGATTATAAATGTTATTAGATGAAATCTGTGAGAATCTCTGTCCATCTTCTCCAATGTCCTCCTAGTCTCAGCCCCCGCTGGCAATCTCAGGGGTCTCTTACCCATTGAACACTGCTATGCTGGCTGATATAGTTTAGCAAAAATATGTTTTGTATCTTATCTTGTTGCTGTTCTTTTTCTTTGTATTTTTATTTTTTATTTTGCTGTTTTCTACCTTGGGGTTTTTGAAAGACAGGATTTAAACTTTTATAATAAATAAAACAACCCCCACCTTCTTTCTGTTACCTCCCCTCTGTCCCACACAGCTCCTCTCCCAGTTTTTCTCTCCCCCTTAAGTCCCTTTGCCTAACTCCTCACCCCAAATTCAACCCTTATTGCTGCCCATGTCCTCTCTCTGAACTCATTGGCCTCCCCCAATTTCTATTCCCACTTCTTTCCCCCCTCAGCTCCTCTTTCCCTCACAATCTTCCAACCCTTCTTGCTCTCACAACTTGTGCCAATTCATTCCCTCAGCTCCACTATATCAACCCCTTTTTTTTTTCCCCCACCTCTCAGCCAGGATTCCTTCCTTCCTCTCCCAGACCCTCACAGCAGTATCCCTTTTTATAATCCAACCTGCCCCCCTCCCCTTCTATTCTATCTTGTACCCTCCACTGCCTGATACCATCTCTCTCTCATCCATCTCCTCTGCCCTGCATTTCCTTTCCTGGGATTACTAACAGCAGCCTTCTCCACCTCTGCCGACACCTCAAGGCAAACCAAAGGCAGGAAGTCTGTCCTACACTACTGCTGCTGCTCCTTCCTGCCCCGCTGCAGCCCATTGGTCGGGCATTCCACAGCCGGCCAACAGGCTGCAGGGGGAGGTCAGAGGTTTCAGATAAGACCAGAGTTTCCTGCATGCCTTCCCCTGCGGCACAGAGCCCCTAGTTCCCAACCAGCAGGAGTACAGGCAGCAATACTGAAGGATGCACAAGTCCCTGTAGAACTCACAGGGCTGGTGCCTGTGCTAGAAAATTGTATTCAATGGCTAGCCATCTAAAAAAAAAAGTAGTATGTCTCAAAAGTTTGCAATTTAAGAAGCATTTTGATTGTAATGTGGATATAATTCCTCAATGGCCCCCATCAGTTCATACAAAAGGTTCCAGGATTAGACAGAAAACAAATATTTGAACATCATGGAGATTTGTATTAGCTTCCATTTCTATCCAAAAATGCTTGAGTTCTATAGAAAACATTCGTACTTCCAATTGTTACCCTTAAATGCATCCATCGTGTAATAAAACATTGGTTGCTTTACTTGTATGGAAGGAAAATGCACTTCAGTTAAGCCCAAAGAGTCTGATTTTCAGGCACGCCATTAAATAAATCCAATGGGATCCTCCTCCTTCTTCTATCACCTTACAACACATTGCATCTATGGATCTTATTTTTAACAGCATTTTTGCAGAAAGTGCAAAATGGACAAAAGAGTTTTTGGAAACAGACCCCTATGATGAATGCTGTGAGCTATCTAAAATCTCTTTGAAATGTCAAAATGTGTGCAAGCAGAATGAGTAATTTGCTCATAGCTTTTGCATAGCATGCTCCAGGAACAGACTAGCCTGGCTGTATTGTAAATCTAGACTACCTTCTCCTTGAGAACTGATCAACTGCTTTAAGAACCGGGAGTGATACTAATCAGTAGCCAATAGCTTGTATAGTCAACACAGTTTACTTTAACACATGTGATGGTCTGGAGACCACAGTTAGTTTTAGAAATGTGTTTTGATTAAAGACTCTGGATCAGTTTACAAATATAAAGATTATACATGAGCAGGACCTAAACTTTAAGTGGACTTACGTTAAAACAGTTTTTACTGACATAGTGATAGATGGTCTCAATTTCTGTTTTCATTCTATATTTGATGTTAATTTTCAGCTTAACTCGTCTGTTGACTGGTCATCCAGCTCTGCTAAAAGCTCCACCACATAAAACTGAAAATCCTAGGATTGTGTTAGATTTCTATTTGTGCTATGCTGAATTTTAATAATGAAAATTAAACTTGACTAAAAGGATGTCATTGACCAGGGTATTGACTTTTAGAGAGTTAAGCAATACCATTCTGCTCTCAAACGTTGATATTCTTGAATTGTGATTAGTCAGTCAGTCAGTCCTGGCCAGTTTACAGCAGGTTTGGTTTATTTCAACATCAGAGTTTACTGTACTTTGCACCCAGTTACACCAGTGTTGATGAAGTATATATAGCAATGATAGGGAAAATAGTTCATCACCATGGTACTGAATTTGTTTCACAGCAAACAACCAGACTGTTGAACTTAAAAAAAAGAAAACAGTTTTAAGAAAAATTAAAGTCACTAGTTATTGAGCTGTGGAGTTCTGAGCTGTAGCAAACCCTGACTGTAAACTCATTGTGTTTCCAGCATCTTGAATCTCTTCCTGTTCTGAGTTTTCAGTCTTCAGTGCCGAAGGAAAGAAGATGATCTTGTGTCTCAAGATGGGCGTGTCTGCAACACATCGCCAACACAAGCTCGGCCTCAATGCCGTTCTAAGTACGTTATCTTCCATTTCATTTGTATCCCTTTCAAGATAGAGAGGGTTTAATTTATAATATTTATTTTGAAAAGGCAGAAAGCTTACATCTCTTGAATGGATGCAATGAAGAAAGGAGAAAGAGGATTTTCCCCAACCACACCACAAAGATAAAATGATTGATGCCATTCTCTATAGTATTTACAGTCTTCCTTGCCTAAAAATGAAGGTTATGAACTGACATGGGATTATAAGGAAGCATTCTCTCAGACGGAGGGTGAAATAGATTTCAATACTTGCAGAGAAGGCATTCTTTACTAAAAAAAAGTGGTGGCAAAACTGAGAATTTTATTAACGGAGGCCATAACGACTACAATGCTAAATAACTTCAAAACAGAATAAGGAAAACATTTTGAGGAATAAGAAATGGGTTGGAATGATGCTATAGTTAGAGTCTAGGGAATCAGGTTGATCCAGGTTCTTAATCTAAACACAATATTGGGATCGAGAAGAAATGTTTTCTGCTGTATGGCAAAACTGACTCAAACTCTCATTGCTTTTCTTTCCACCTTCTTTTAGATTGATACACAGAGGCAGCTGTTGCTTAACGGTGATCTGTGTATCAATCTAAAAGAAAGTACCAAGAAAAACAATTAGGTCAGACTTAATACATCTTGGATCATTCTTCAATCCAATAATAGAATTAATTGTATATAAAAACCCCAGGGGATAAATGTGCAGATAAATATTAATATGGACATGCTCACGCTTCCTAGGTATAAAATGTTTAACTTTTTTTTTGGGTGGGGGGAGGGGGGAATTTTGAGGGATGGATATGCCTAATAATTTATAATATAAAACTGACAAACTGGTTCAAGCCATAGATCCAGCTAGCTCGGCATTTTATTGCTAAGACAAGACACAAGGCATGGTGCAGTCTCTCGTCATCATGGTTTAGGGCTACACCGAACTGGAGATGATATCCCCATCGATCTATTGTTCATGAATCTGCCTTACCTCTCTTTGAACCCAGTAATACCAATTGCCTCCACAGCACCCTGTGACAATTACACAGATTAACAGAAATACATCCATGTACTTGTTTTATAGCCTGCCACCCCGATTTGCTTGGGTGACCCCCTAGTTGCTTTATTTTGAGACACGGTGAATAATAATTCTTTGTTTACTTTCTCCATACCCATTGATAACAAAATAAATAAATAAAATGCATGAAAGTTTGACAGAAGCATAGAGGATCACTGGTTGCAAAAAGGTGAAAACAGAGCCAGAGATCCGGGATCTATGACATTGCACCAGGAATGTAACTGGACACACTAGATGGGCCTTCATATTCTAAATTTCTATATCTGGATTTTATACACCTCTAGAATATCTCTCATTTTCATGTACTTGATCCAATAACCTGTAAAATTAGGCCACTAATCATGCTTTTACTGTATAGCATTAAGGATTTAAAATGGGTTTGATATGAAAGATGCAAAAAGATAGCCTCAGTACACAAATTAATTTCAACAAAATATAAACACAACCAGAAGCAAAAAATGATTTCAGAAATCAGAGTTCTGTACTCTAAAGGCTTTTTCATTCTTGGTTCTTACAAAATTCCTGAAGTAAGCAGGTCCTTAATGTTGTATCTAAACACAGTGGATATTAATATGCAGCTTGTTAATTGGCTATTTCAAAACTAAAATCTCCAGGCAAGCCAAAGAGGACACTGTAGTGATGCCATAAGGTAACACTCAACGTTGGTATAAGTCTAATACACGGTAAATTGCAGAAGCCATAAGTTCCTCTAGTATGAATAATTTTATTATCTATAAATAAAACAGAAAAAAAAGAATATACACAGATGCAATAGAAAAAAATTATGTTACCTATCACAAGAAGATTGCTAATATTCCTGTGCCCTCTCACTATTAGCTGAAACTTTTTAAACGGATGAATAAGTGAGATTCTCTATTAGCACAACATTTAAAACCAAGTTTATAATAAAACTATAAATGCACAGCACTGCTAAATTAATTATATTTAGGTTTGCTGCCACACTACATCAGAGTTTAATAACTTGTGACCGATGTAAAGTTTGAGTTTGTCACCTTTCTTGGTCTTTAATTGTAATTGATATATGCTGTTTCTCAGGCTGCCATTTGTGATATCCTTTATTTAAAAAAAAAAAAAAAAAAAAAAAAAGCACTACCTGGTTAATGTTCCCACCAAGAACCTGAAATATTTTCAAACAAAATACAGCGGTAATGAGAAACTTTCTGCCGTCAGCAGCTGTTCTACAGCTCTTTTCCCGTCAGATGCTAAGTCTCTTTTCTAGATAATAGGAACACAAGTCACAAATGATGTGTTCATCTCTCATTATCCCCTAAACCCTGTGCATTTTTATGGAGTAAAGAAGTAAACATTTTGGCACCGTTAACTCATCCCATGCTAAAGGGCTATTCAACCTTGATCAGCAGGAAAAAAAAAAAAAAAAGGAACAGCTGCCGTACTTTTAGAAAATAAGAAACGCAAACGTCATACGACTATTTCTAAAAGAATATTGTTTAAAAAAAAATATGAAACAACAACAAATTTGTGGATAAAACAAACATTCGGTCTATCCTGAAATAAGATCCAATTGTAAACTACAGACACAGTTCGCCTGTAAACCTAGCGCTGATAAGCGTTAAGATCAGTAGCATATTTTCCTCCAGCCTGGTAAAAGTCAAGGATTAGGTAACAATTTAAAACAAGGACGACACCCCCCAAAGGGTCAAATCAGCTTATATGCGAAAACCCTCCTCAAAAAACATTTTGTACTGGTGGCCTGGCTTAGTATTTTCTATTACAAATATAGAATAGTTAGCAGAAATTCAGATTTGCTGACAAGACATTTATGGTTTCGGCAGTCAGAAATTCACAAAATATATATATATAATATATATATATATATATATATATTATATATATATATAATTAGTGGTAAAAGTACACACACCACTGATATTTAAAGTAATTTGTCCTTGTGCTGCAGTGGATCCTTAATGTCAGCAGGGGGTGCTCTTGCATGAAGCAAAACAAGGCGAGCGCTGATTCCTGAATGTAAAGTACTTGCTCCATAATGCTCACTGTTGGTATAAAGTGTCATCTAATATAGGGAGCCCCATCTATAAATTGCATGTGCTCTAGGCACCTTGTGATTGGGACAATAAAATAGCTGTTAAATCTTAACACACCATCCTATTAACCCCCCCAGATTTAAGTGTGCGAGTTATTTTAAATCTCAATACCCTGAAGGGGTGCCCTTCTATATAGCCGGGTACATATCCTTTACCTTATTTATCTATTTCAGGAAACCTGCAGCTCAGCACGCGTGGCATCGCTCCTTATCAATCAGCGGTAAATGAGGACAGGTGAAACCAGTCTCTAATGGGGGGGTTATGGGAACCCACGGGGTTTCGCAAAACCCAGACCAACAAGTAAGGCTTCGGGGGTCTCAGAATGACTGGATTTAATCATCCGTGCTCGGAGCCATCAGGCAAAGGGGAAAAACACATTCTGATGATTAAATAATTAAATCAGACTATTCCCCCCAATCATCAGTTTCAGCAAGGACTGCGGTGGGGGAGGGGCTATTAAAAAAAAAAAAACCCAAACCATTGGCATACTCACCATATTGACTTCTGACACCATATCAATACTGGCAATATCTATATTCATGCCAACAGCCACAGGGGGACCTGCAAAGCAGGAAGACAGAGCCACAATGTGATCTCCCGGAACGCAACTCTTTTGATCGCGCCATTCTCGCTCTTTATTTAACAAGTCAAGGGCATGGGTGAGGCGACAACTCCACCCGGCAAAGTCCCCCAGAGTTGGGCTCCGCATTTACCGCACACACACACACGCCACTAAAAATGTGTATGCCTTGCAGCGTCTGCACACAATCCACGAGAGCCCTTTGAGTACATGGAGCATAAAGATCTTAAAAAAATATCTTGTCTGACATTTTGGGTGAAAAAAAAACACACAGCATTAAAAAACTTCTCGTTTTTAACTCCTTCCGTCCCAGAAACGTGCAGCCTAGAAGCAGTAACACATTTAAGCGCGCACGTATCTCAGATCATTCGTTTGCCCTTAATACAGCACTGACCGATGCGCTGCCCCAGCGTCCGGGACAGGACGAAAGCTGATGAATAACGAAAGCCACGCAACTCTTGCAAAGCCTGAGCGCCCAAAGGGTTAATTTCCCTCCAACCCCCCCTTTCGAAATCATTTAACTGCACATCTCCTGTTGCAGACAGTAACTCCGATCCGGCACAAGTTCGAATTATTAATTGAAACTATTTTTGCTGCAAACGTTTCCATCATATCCTCTCAGTCAAATAATAATAAAAAAAACAACAACAACAACAATCATGGTTTTTAAAACAACAACAAAAAAATACTGGGAGAGCAGCACCTTTTCCCACCTCATTTTAAGAGGGGGTGAGAGGACGAGGGTAACCCCTGGTCAGTCGAGAGCAATAGGCTTAACTTTAGCTCAGCTGTTGCCAATGGAAGAAGCAGCAGCCCCCCCTGATGTTAAATTACTAACCCCCCCATGCACCGGCTCGGTTATAACAACAGCTCTCAGTACCTCCAAAATCTGGCCTCAGACGGATGTCGTAGCCTTTCAACAGTCTGTCCACGGTCTCTTTTACCAATGACATATTGCTGGGGTCATTGGCACTGGAAGACATAAAAAAGAGAGAGAAAGAGACCCCAGATTGTATGTTTCCAGCTCTCTGCAGTGCTTCCCGGACTCAGTGAGCAAGAGAGAAGAAGAAGAAGAAAAAAAAAATAATACAGAATTCAAAGTCGAGAAAAAGACGCCCGCCAGCCACTCACCTCTGCGCGCAGACCGCGGCTAGGATTAAGGGCAAGGGCCAGATCCCGGCGGCCCCCTTTGCCCTGGCTCTCGGCATCCCTGTAGCGCTCGCTGGGCTCTCGGCTGCCAGCGAGGAGACCGAGCTCCTGCTCACTCTGGCCAGTGCAGTAATTCGACTGGGGCGCGCATGCGCAGCGCCCGGCGCAACATCAAACGGAGCAGCGGTTGCTGCTGGAGATGGAACAAAATTTCCCTTTGCAACCCAAAAAAAAAAAAAAAAAATTATTAAAGGGGAAGAAAAGCAAAGCCATTCAAACAAGTCGCCCATCGGAGGATGGAGTGCATTTTTTTTTTTCTTTCCTCCTTCCTGCCCCGGCAGCCCGGACGGCAAAGTTGGCGAGCGGAGGATGCAGAAGCAGCAGCAGCGTGTCTGCACGTCCCTGCCCAGAGCATGCGGGCTGGCAATCGGAAACCAGGGAGGGGGGTGAGGGACCCGGTGCAGGGGGAGCCTCCCCCCCACCCCACGGACCGCGTATGTACCTGGCAAAAGCCAGGGATTCTTTGACTTGATTGTTGTTTTTGTTTTCTCCACCCCCACCCCCCTTCGGAAACGCTCTCCCAGGGTGGGTGAGGCGCCGTGTAAAAAGGCTCTGAGCGTGCATTTAACTGGAGGGGGAGGGGCTAAGTCACAGGGGGGGGTGGAGGGAGATCAGATGTGTCAAAATATTTCTGGTAAAATTGGTTGGAGTGTACGTGCTGTGGGTTAGAGAGGAGGAGTTCCGGGGGGGGGGGTAGGTGCCTAGGTTTGGGAGTATAACAGGTACAGGCGGCGGATGAGACAAAACGGAAAGGAAGGTACACTGCTAAAGAAGGGGGTGATACTAACACCCCCCCCCCCCCAAGATTATACATATATAAGGAAAATATATTAAAGAGAAAAAAAACCCCAGCAACCTCGCAATCAATCAATATGCAAAACTCAAGCTGAATCCACTCCAAAAGCCAGGGCAGCTCTCCGGCGGATTCAGCAATGAAGCATGAGCCCCATCACTGCCCAGCTTCACACTGAGCGCAGCCACACGGTCCCAGCCCTGGCCGCCTGCACCTCTGCTGCTCTGACCCCCCCCCCCCCCCCCTCCCTGCCAACTTCAGCAAACTGGAGCCTCCCAGCTCCCAGACCCGTGTCCCGTGCAAATCTTCACCGCATGGACCCTAATCTCTCCTCTCCAGCGGCTTAACTGATGCCCATCTCCCCCGGTGATGCAGGCTGCACTGCAAATGAAGCCAGGACAGAGGCTTCCAAGGAATCGGAGCAAGCCGGGCTCCCCCTCTCTCGGAAAGCTGCTCTCATGCAGGCTCGCTCCATTCCCAAGGGTGGACGTGTGCACACACACTCCGGGGCAGAACTTGGGTTTGCACCATCTCCTGCAAGCTACTGGCACCCTCCTCAAAACCGGAGTCATCTGATTCTCCTACAAAAAACCCAACCAAAACACCTCTTTATCTCTGGAGGAAAAAAAAAAAGCATCAAGAATTTTATATAAAATAAACGTGTACTTAAACTAAGATGAGCAGATAACTCCAGTCCCTCTCAATGTTCGTGGACTCAATGGAGGTTTTACCTCCATTGAGTCCACGAACTTGCAATTTCACTGTCTGAGATAGGAACTAAACTCATAGGTGCAATGGGGTCCGCTTAGCTTTATGCAATTGGTGATGAAGCTTATCTGGTCACCTTACTTCAAATGTATTTAACCCCCACCCCTCCCTCAAAGGCAAGGGGCAGGCCAACCAAGGAATGTACTGCTGTTTCAGGAGTGCTGGGCTTTTTCAGAGCTACCCTTTGACATTAAAATCTATTGCATGTTTAACCACATTCAAGGCAACTTTGAAATATTCTTTCCAATTAAAAAAAAAAAAAACCCCAACAAAAACACAGTTAAGCTTGTGCTGATTGCAATCAAATCATTTTATATGATAATCACATTCTTCTAAAGAAATATGATCGATCAGGCCAATTTGCACGAGTAGTGGATACAAAGATTTGATTATTAAGTCATCTCATTAAATCTAAAAGTATTTACTTACTGATTATTGCACAGACACACACGTTTAGTAGATTCAATCACCGACATACCAGTGTAAGAATGTAAACTACTAGAAACCAAATAAAAGATAAAACGTAACGTGTTAATCAAAAATAGAGTGAGGGACTAGCCTCGTGGTTAGAGCAGTGGGTTACAAACAGGAAAACCAGCATTCAAATCCCACTGCTGCCCCTTGTGACCTTGCCAAGTTATTCTACTCTCTTTTGCCTCAGGTGCAGACTTAGATTATAAATCCTCTGGAGACAGGGAAATACCCAACACATCTGAATATAAACCATTTAGAAGTGCCAAAAAGCAGAATATAAATAAATTTGCCTCAACATTAACTTCCATATACTACATCTATTTAATCCAAGTTGCATCATATTATTTTAGATTACTCATTGATTATAAACAGTACCTGAATTAGTGCATGTACAGGTGTCACTATTTGTCTTTTAATTGCATACATTTGTGGCTGTTATTAATCATTGTTTATTTCATTTTAGTATTATGTGTTAAGAATTGTATGTCATTTCTAATTATGTGATTTTTGTTTGTATTGCTGTATGTTCTGTTAACCATCCCAGAACCCTTTGTTGGATGAGCAGTCTACAAATCTAAGAAATAAATACAATTTAAAAACAGAGTACAAAAATATGAAATATGAACAAATAAAGCACTGCAGTTCTTAAGAATGAATAACGAAGAAAGTCAATGCAAGTCAAGTCATGCAAAATAGCAATGCACCTGTCAATTGTAAAGAAATGATAAAAGATCTATATAATGACTTATTTATTGGCATTTGATATTCCGCTTTTTACCATGAATTATCTCAAAATGGATTACTATAAATTTAAGGCAGGTTACCATAGTGTTAAATCAACAATATTGGTTGAGGATCTATATTTTTAAAGACAGATTCATAGTTAGGCTCTAGAAATAGAAATACTTGTATGGTATCTAGGTTGTTAGACAGGAAGTTGGGAATGCTTGTCTAAAAAGCCATGTTTTAGCTTTTTTCCTGAAGGTTAGGTAGCTGAGCTCCAAGCGTAGGGATAATGGAAGCATGTTCCATATCTTTGGTGAGTAACAGCTAAAGGCCTGAAGTCTGGTGCAGGACAGTCTAGCAGAGGCCAGAGATGGGGGAGGGGGGGGGGTGGAAAGTAGAGCCATTTTGGAAGCTCTTTCTCGGGGGCAGAAGGAGTTGCAAGCGACATTCTGGGGCCTGTTTGTTAATGCACTTGAAGACAAAGCAGAGTGTTTTGAATTCATTTCATCCTGCTCTCTATTGGTAGCCAGTGTATTCGAGACAGAATAGGTTTTATGTGGCTAGATGCTTTTGCTCTTACTAGGATCCTTGTTGCTGTATTATGTAGGAGCTGGAGGCATTTTGCATTGTATGGAGAGATGGCCATACAGGTTGTGTTTATCTAGTTAGTTCCATAGGTGGCAGATATGACCGGGACCGGTGCAAGGGCAGTAGGCAAGGGCAGTGCAAGGGCAGTAGGCGCCCTAGGCACCTACTGCCTTGTGCCCATCCCCTCCTTGTCGTGCCGCCACACCCATTGGGGGGCGTGAGCTATGTGGGGGCAGCGAGTGGCGCCGATGCCCGCGGCCCCACATGGCGTGCGCCCCCTAATGGTCAGTGCCCTAGGCCCAGGCCTAATTAGCCTAGTGCGTCCGCTGACCCTGGATCTGATGCAGGTACATGAATGAGGTTTTTACTATTTACATACTGATGTTTTGATCAAGTAGGACCCCTAAGCTTCTTAATGATTTTTTGGAAGGTAGGGTGGTGACCATAATGGGTGACATTGGCAGCTAATCCAGAGATGTTCCGATGTAGAGGAGTTCAATTTGATTTTCTAGTTGCTGAGCCATTGTGCTACTGATGTAAGAAAATTAATGAGATTTGCAATTCAGCTATCCATTGTGAATATTCAAAACATTTCTTGTTTGTAATAGTGGCCTAGAAAAATGAAATCATAGATATGAGGACAAATAAGGACAACTCATCTGCTCCATTTCATTCCTACTGCAGTGCCATAGACACCAGTTGAAATTGCCTAATTCAGGAAAAACGAATGCACATCTCTAGAGGATATCATCCAGGGGGAGCTAGAGAGAGGCAGCAATTGCTGTGGCTCTCCAGGCTTCTGGCGGAGGAAGGGTGGTGGGCCTGCCTTTTCCCCAAGGGAATGAATTTTTTCTTTTTACCTATTTGTTGTGGATTTTGCAGTAAAGGTCTACGAAGGTTTCTGTCCCAGGCATCAAACATAGGATACTTGTCCAGGATTCTACTCTACCAGCCAGGAAGTTCTGTTAATTTGAGTGAGTGGAGCTTCTAGTTCACTTGGGATCCTAAAGGTGAAGGTGCCTGCAGAGATGAAGAGGAAGTCCTTGTTCCTACCTAGTTGCTCAGGCTGCACGAGAAGCTATTTTTGTATTAGTTTATATAACACTGCAAGCTGCTGCTTCTATTTTTGTACTGCAAACTTTTGAAAAATGAAAATGATTTTTGTTTTTGGAACATCCTTTTTATGGACTCTTTCACTGAGAGACTGTGTGAGTGATCACCTTGGGTGTTGCAGCTTTCACCAGCTTCTCCACCCCACCACTACTACAGGAGGATTCTGTTCTGGAGCTGCATCCAGTTCTTTCCTACTCTGCAGCATCTGAAGGTGACTAAAACAGCGAGTGCCCTGTGAAAGGGGTTTGTAACACTTATATCATTGCTCATTCTGTCTGCTATGTCAGGGGTGTCCACTCTGTTTCAAATCTTACGATCATCACCAAAAGGCAAATGTTGTCTTCTAAACCCTCTACAGTATCATATACAAATTAGGGATGTGCAATCATTTTTGATGATTAGGAAATTCGTACAATATTTCCTAAATCATCATGGATCGGGAAACCAATAAAACGATTGCATGTTCCCCGAATTTTCGTAAAAAAAAAAAATCGTTTTTCGGCTTAGTGCGTGCTAACAAAAATAACAAAAAGTAACAAAAACTAATGATGCGCACTAACAAAAAGCAGTTACTTTTTGTTATTTATGTTATTTTTGTTAGTGCGCACTAACGGGAGGTAGCACACGCTAACTCCTGTTAGCGCGCACTAAGCCAAAAAATGAATTTTTAATGAAAATTCAGGGAAAATGCAATCATTTTATCGGTTTTCCGACCCATGACGATTTAGGAAATATTGTACGAATTTCCTAATAATCAAAAAATGATTGCACATCCCTAATTTGTATATGATACTGTAGAGGGTTTAGAAGACAATGTTTGCCTTTTGGTGATGATTGTTAGCTCGCACTAAGCCGAAAAATGATTTTTCACGAAAAAAAATGCCAATCCGCGGGAATACGAGATTTTCTCGCGGCCACACGAACCCAAAAGCGGAAACAATCGGGCACCCGATGCATATCTCTAATACAAATATCATATTCAAATACAAAACTAGCCCAGGACAAAGTTTACCTGTTACAGTTTATTGTCTTATCTTCTACTGTTTTGAATAAGTTCTATGCCTTGAAGAAACCTGCCAGTTCACCAGAATGAGTCATATTAAAATGTTTTGCCAGACACCTCATATATATCCTTTTTTATCAGGGTTGACTCTGGGCTACCGACACCCTGTGCAAAAACTGAAATTGGTGGCCCTTCTCCAGTAGAGGCAGCAGCTCCAGCACAGGACTCCTTTTGCCATCAGTGGTGGCTTCAGGACCACATTCCCTCTCTTTTTCTCTCTCTGCCCTGCCCAGAAGCAGGTCCTTATCCCCACTGTCTAACATTTCTCTTTTTTCACCCTCTGCACAGAAACATCCCTACCTTCCACCTGTCACTGAGCATCCTTTTTTCTCCCACTTCCCTGCCCAGGTTTTTCTCTACTACCCTCTGCCTAGCAGCCACCTCTCTCTCTCTGCCAACCTCTGCCCAGCATCAGCATCCTCCCCTCACATTCCACCATGCCAGCTCACACCACCCAGCATTCCCCTCCCTAGCATCTTCCTGTCCATCTCCCATTTCCCTGTCCTACAGCATCCCACTCTCTCTCTCTCTCTCTCAACACCATCCCAATATGCATTTCCAGCAGGCTGATCCTTTATGCACAGCAGAAGCCTCCTTCCCAACAGTGGCTCTGGCAAAGCAGCTCTGGGGCCTTCCTTTGGCAGGAGCGGTGGTTCCAGCTCAGCACCATGGTCTCTTTTTGCTTTGATGACTCTTCTCAGTGCTGAGCACCCTCTCCTTTGGGTTGAAGTGACAGTGCTCATTCTTATGGGAAAACATCTGCAGGCGGCATATACGGCTCGCATTTCTGCAGTGTTGGGATACAGAGATGTATCCGAACACTGCTTGTGGCAGCACACCTTAAGCTAGGGCAAGGATGTAGCACTCTCTCATGCATACTGCCCTGTACAGCCACAAAGCTCACACACCCCTAAAGCCAGCCATGCTTTTTATCACTGACGCATTCTTGGCATCTGGAAATAAATATATTTCTTTCACAATTGGGTCACATTTCAGAATTCCCTAATGCTCTTGTAGAATGTTCCTAATATAGATGTTGTTTATAATATAATGTTATAAAGTTGATAGTATGTCATCCCCATTTTTTAGCCTACTTTCTGAAGGAAAAAAATTGATGTACCAAACATACATAGAACTACATAATATGGAAAGCATACTGAAGATCTAATGTCGTCATTGATAATAGTCCATTTTGAATCTTGAAACACATGGCTATATGCAAGATATTGTTGAACAATCAATTTTTTAAAAATTTTAACAACTATGGTGTTTGTTTAGACAGCCCCACACAGGCCAATGGACAAGAGTACTGCAAAACAGTCAACAAATGTAGACATATAGGGGTAGATTTTATAAATTTACGCTCACGTACTTTTGTTCGTGCACCAGGCGCGAACAAAAGTATGCTGGATTTTATAAGATACGCACGTAGCCGTGCGTATCTTATAAAATCTGGGGTCTGTGCGCGTAAGGGGGTGCACATTTGTGCAACCTGCGTGCGCAGAGCCCGGCGCGCTGCCTGTGCCCTCCGAGGCCGCTCCGAAATCGGAGCGGCCTCGGAGGGAACTTTCCTTCCGCCTCCCCTACCTAACCCACCCCCCGGCTCTAACTAACACCCCCTACCTTTATTGGCAGATTTACGCCTGCCGAAAGCAGGCGTAAATCTGCACGCGCCAGTGGGCTGCTGGCACGTCATCACCCGACCAGGAGGCTGGTCTGGAGGCCTCGACCATGCCCCCGGGCCGGCGCCCGGTCCCGCCCCGAACCGCCCCCTCCCCGCCCCTTTTACGAGCTCCGGGACTTACGCGCATCCCGGGGCTGTGCGCGCGCTGGCGGCCTATGCAAAATAGGTGAACCGGCACACGAGTGCCCTGCACACGTAAATCCGGCCGGATTTACGTGTACAGGGCTTTTAAAATCTGGCCCACATTGTGTATGCTTTAAGTTTAATGAGAAACCGGATGCATCCAGCTATCTTCCTCCATTTGATCACAAAAGTCGCAATTACCACACGAGTAATGGTCAATTTGGTATTCTTCTGCCTTTAGATTAGATAGATCTGATGTCACCACCATGTTCCTAATATTATGAGAATATTAAGTGGTGTTTGTTTTTGGAGAGGTTGTGCAAACATTTATCCCTCTGTTTCCATCCAGCTATAGGAAAGTGTGCCAAAGTGGAGGAAAGCAAAGCTTCTCATGGGTCTCTCCAAGCTTACACAATATTCTCAGAAAGAGAGGATAGTCACATCCCTATGCCTGGGAACTTTTGAGTTGTGGCTACCCTGAGATTGCTATTGGTTATCAGGGAGAGGAGGGGGGAGGATAAATTATGAGTATTAGCTTTTTCTCTTCTGCCCTCTGTTGGGTTTGAGGCATAGTGTGGACTCTTAGTCGCAGTGGTAATGACTCCTCCCATGGGGAGGGGCCCGTGGGGAACCACAGTAATAGGCTAGACTCAGAGAACAGACACTGGAAATGGAAAGCTTTATTGTACTGCTGTAGAGAGATGTTAATAGTGGAGGAAGAGATGGCACTGAAGTCCAGCAAGGTGCCAATATGCTCAGACAGCCTCAGATGAAGTAGCCTCACCCAGATGTACAAGGTTGGAGTGTTCCGCAGAGTGGGATAAGCTGAACATGGTGGGTAGAAATGGAGAACTGGATCATATAGGTACTCACTGCAGTAATCCTCCTGGTAGATGGTGAAGGTGGGACCCGAGGTCTGTGGTATGGATACTTTGTGCTGAATAGGCCCTCGAGGAGCGAGTACCTGGAAGTGCAGATTCCTGTAAAGAGAAGAGAGACCCCCCCAAGGAGCGGTTGTCTAATTAGTAGGAGAAACCCCGAAGGGTCGTTGGAAGCAAGAGGCCCCCAAGGAGCGGGTGCCCAGAGCTTCTTCAGGACTGAGATACCCCGGAGGGTAGCGAGGAGTCTAAGCATGCAGCTTAGAAGTGATCAGAGTAGCTTAAACTGAAGTCCTTGCTAACTCATTCGTTAGGAGCAACGTGAGGCTTAAATACCTGGAGGTATTGACGTCATGCAGTGAGGACGCCCTCGAGGTTCCCGCCATGACGTGTAGATAAGCATAGGCAGCGTGCGCACGTCCTAGGAGGCCACGGGAAGGAGCACGGTGGACGGGGAAGCCCATGCTGAGTTGGAGACGCCGAGGGTTTCGACACTCAGCACTGGAGGCAGCCATCTTACCCATGGAGGAGGAGAAAGGCAAAAAAGAGGTGAAGCAGAGCAGTTGCAGCCATCTGTGACTGACGGATGCAACAGTCTCACTAATCCACATTCTCTCTCTCTTTCCCCCACCCACCATAACTCCTCCCCTCCAGTGATGACCTCAGCATTCTCTCCTTCCTCTCTCCTGACCCCAGGAACTTTTCTTTAACCCCTATAAGTCATAGCTTCCTGACTTGTGCACCCTCACTCTACTCACAGCTAAGCCCCAAGTCTTAGGTATGCACATCCCCCATGTATGTGGTGCCTAGACCATGCAGGATCATCCATGCAGTATGCTCCTGAGATGTGAGATTACTCAGAGAGATCAATATAGAGCAGTGACATGCAGGAGAAAACTGTGGGTGACAAGTGATTTACACTCATCAAAATGGAGCACCACTTGCCAGGCACAGTTAGGCAATGGAGTGTAGACAGGGCTGGCCCTGGGAGGGGTTGGGGGAACAAAGCCCATGAAAAATTGGCAGGAACAGGGACCTTATCCACAAAATTAAACATAAGGGAGGTGGGGGTGAGGGAAGAGGAGGTCATTCCACACCCCCTGATCTAGAGGCTGAGGATTTATTGGAGGGTTGGTTGCTTCTCCATACCTGTGGTACTTCCTTAGCCTGCCAGAAATGATGTCAAAGGCAGTAGCAGCTATTTGCTTACTCCTCCCTCTAAAACAGCTCTGCTCCCCAACCTCATCCCTCAGTCCCCATTAAACCTTGCTCTCCTCCACTCTTCCTTAGCTTACACTTAATCCCTGCTTTCAAAGCATGAAGATTGTGTTTCTAAGGGCCTCTTTCTCTTGTCTCTAACTCACTTCTCTGTCCTCCATCCAGCCAGCAGGAGAGCAGAGCCAGAAAGGTCCAACACATCTAACCCATTCCTACTGCCGCTAGAATCTCCTGTTCCTCCTGTACTGGTCAAATCAGCTGTTTGACCAATGGACTAGGGAAAGGACCCAGCAGAGGCAGGAGTGGGTTAGAAGTACTGAACCTGCTGACCTCATTCTCCTGCTGACTGGGCTTCAGATGGAGCCACCTTTTACCTCCTTAATTTCGATGAGACACCCTGAATAGCTGCTCCTTGGCTCTGCAGGGATACATCATTGTAGAGCAGCGGTGGTCCCAGAATCACATGAAAGAGGTATGTATGACCTAATGACATGACACTGGGAGGTAGGACTGCCATGATCACCCCCTCTCCCCACCCACCCACGCCTGAGTGCAGGCATGTATTTATACAGATTGAATGCCAATTCTGAAAGGCCCTGAATTGACTGATGTTAGTCAATCTATTTTGCAACCACTAAAGGGCACCCCATTTTTTTGTCCAGCCTATGAGTTCCCAAAGAAGAAACAAGGGTCGGGGATCATGACTTAGGAAAATGAATGGAAGATCTTGGCCATGGATTAACTTTCTCACCTCTCCCCTGCAATCAATCATGTTCTCAGCAATTGCTATTTCTTAAGCCAGATGACTCCAAGTAGCTGGAGGAAAGGGCACAAGTGGAGCACTGAACCAAGACAAGAGGGTAAACATATAAGATAAATCGCTGAGGGTTAGGAGAGGACAATACCTGGGCAGGAGAAGATGGCTTTGCTTCTGTCAATATGCTCATATTTTTAGCTGCTGAAGAAAAACGTGGGAAAAGAGGGGGAGGGTCCCTAATCTGTTATCACCCTTGTTGGGAAGTTGTTGCCATAGTGTGTCAAGTAATGCAGGAGATTTTGAACCAGGTGATTATGGCAGACTCCAGAAGCACTGTGAGCCATGAGTTAACCTGTGATGGCTAGTAGTGCAGGGCCAGTCAATCATCGCTGAGGATGGAGATGCTGTCGAAGGGAAGAAATTCCCCATAAGCCCCAACGGCAACACCTCTAGATGCAAAACCCAACATCCTGTGTCCAAGACTGTTGGGGGATAAGTGCCAATGGGTTTAGTCCTCAAATCTGTGAACACATATGCATGAGGAAAATTGGAAGCTGAAGAACTGTTGGGTGCAGAATGTCATTAATTAGAGTCAAACGAAAAGACCAAACATGGGGTGTCATTCCAAAATTAAACAAGAAATCATCTTCTATTCAAATTTCCAAAAATGTTATAGTTCCTACTGTCCTTAAATATTCAAAATGATTCTTCTTTAAAGATGGTTTTTGAATATTGAAGGAAAGTATGATTTGCAACACTGTTCAAAATTTGGAGAGGGGATTATTGTTTGAATATTTATGAGCACAGTCATTTCTATAAACAAAATTACACTGGTTGGAGGCACAGTAATTTTTATAAACACATTTATACCAAAAATAATTAAGAGCTTTCTGGATATGAATTCAAGCCTATGATGATGAATTGGAAAAGGCTAATTGAAACAAACCCTGCTGGTACTTCTGCCTTTTTGAGGCTTTCCCTTTTCAAATCTCTTTTTTTTGTGAAATGTTTTTGAGACATGTTTGTTTAATTCTATATTTAAGAAGTTTTTGCTGAATTCTCTAATTCTTCCAAAAAAGATTTCACTACAGTAAAGATAATTTTTGGAAAGCTCCCATGGTGATTAAAGACTAGAGAGAGAGAGAGTTCCTAAAGACAGCAGAAAAGCAAGTTGGCCCATTTTGGAGAGGGGGTATTATAATCTCCTTGGCTATATTTGAGCCATCCATGTAGGAAAAGACAGAAGGGATGATGAAGAAGAGGGCAGTAACTGTCCTGCTATTTCTTTTGCCCAGATAGGAGGATGTATGACACAAAACCTAGTGGAAAGATCAGGGATGTCCTTACATCTACCAGCTAGTAAGATACAGTCTGAAAGAAAGAGCTTTAGTGCATAATAATGGAGGATCAGGGGACATTAAGATATCCACACATCCCTATGTCATGAACGGAGATAGCAGAGATGAACTGAGATGAGCAGATTCAACAGGAGATGGTTACCAAACTCAAGCAGTACCCCAAATGTGCTCACTTCTCTCTTTTGAAGTACTTTCATTCTGACAGGTGTCGGAAAATATAATCTGATCTTGGCAAGTGGATAGCAGGGTTCAAATGCACTGGGTAGTATACACCGTCCCTGAGGAATCCAGAAAATTTGCAATAACCGGCATGGTTAAAAGGGGAGGTGAAAGAAGCTATTTTAGCCAAAAGATCTTCATTCAAAAATTGGAAGAAGGAACCAACAGAAGAAAATAGGATAAAGCATAAACTTTGGCAAGTTAAATGTAAGACATTGATAAGACAGGCTAAGAGAGAATTTGAAAAGAAGTTGACTGTAGAGGCAAAAACTCACAGTAAAAACTTTTTTAAATATATCCGAAACAGAAAGCCTGTGAGGCAGTCCATTGGACTGTTAGATGATCGAGGGGTTAAAGGGGCACTTAGAGAAGATAAGGCCATCGCGGAAAGATTAAATTATTTCTTTGCTTCGGTGTTTACTGAAGAGGATATTGGGGAGGTACCCGTAATGGAGAAGGTTTTCATGGGTAATGATTCAGATGGACTGAATCAAATCACGGTGAACCTAGAAGATGTGGTAGGCCTGATTGACAAACTGAAGAGTAGTAAATCACCTGGACCAGATGGTATACACCCCAGAGTTCTGAAGGAACTAAAGAATGAAATTTCAGACCTATTAATAAAAATTTGTAACCTATCATTAAAATCATCCATTGTACCTGAAGACTGGAGGATAGCAAATGTAACCCCAATATTTAAAAAGGGCTCCAGGGGCGATCCGGGAAACTACAGTCCGGTTAGCCTGACTTCAGTGCCAGGAAAAATAGTGGAAAGTGTTCTAAACATCAAAATCACAGAACATATAGAAAGACATGGTTTAATGGAACAAAGTCAGCATGGCTTTACCCAAGGCAAGTCTTGTCTCACAAATCTGCTTCACTTTTTTGAAGGAGTTAATAAACATGTGGATAAAGGTGAACCGGTAGATGTAGTATACTTGGATTTTCAGAAAGTGTTTGACAAAGTTCCTCATGAGAGGCTTCTAGGAAAAGTAAAAAGTCAAGGGATAGGTGGGGATGTCCTTTCGTGGATTGTAAACTGGCTAAAAGACAGGAAACAGAGAGTAGGATTAAATGGACAATTTTCTCAGTGGAAGGGAGTGGACAGTGGAGTGCCTCAGGGATCTGTATTGGGACCCTTAATTTTCAATATATTTATAAATGATCTGGAAAGAAATATGACGAGTGAGATAATCAAATTTGCAGATGACACAAAATTGTTCAGAGAAGTTAAATCACAAGCAGATTGTGATAAATTGCAGGAAGACCTTGTGAGACTGGAAAATTGGGCATCAAAATGGCAGATGAAATTTAATGTGGATAAGTGCAAGGTGATGCATATAGGGAAAAATAACCCATACTATAATTACACAATGTTGGGTTCCATATTAGGTGCTACAACCCAAGAAAGAGATCTAGGCGTCATAGTGAATAAGACATTGAAATCATCGGTTCAGTGTGCTACGGCAGTCAAAAAAGCAAACAGAATGTTGGGAATTATTAGAAAGGGAATGGTGAATAAAACGGAAAATGTGATAATGCCTCTGTATCGCTCCATGGTGAGACCACACCTTGAATACTGTGTACAATTCTGCTCGCCGCATCTCAAAAAAGATATAATTGCGATGGAGAAGGTACAGAGAAGGGCTACCAAATTGATAAGGGGAATGGAACAGCTCCCCTATGAGGAAAGACTAAAGAGGTTAGGACTTTTCAGCTTGGAGAAGAGACGGCTGAGGGGGGATATGATAGAGGTGTTTAAAATTATGAGAGGTCTAGAACGGGTAGATGTGAATCGGTTATTTACTCTTTCGGATAATAGAAAGACTAGGGGGCACTCCATGAAGTTAGCATGGGGCACATTTAAAACTAATCGGAGAAAGTTATTTTTTACGCAATGCACAATTAAACTCTGGAATTTGTTGCCAGAGGATGTGGTTAGTGCAGTTAGTATAGCTGTGTTTAAAAAAGGATTGGATAAGTTCTTGGAGGAGAAGTCCATTACCTGCTATTAAGTTCACTTAGAGAATAGTCACTGCCATTAGCAATGGTAACATGGAATAGACTTAGCTTTTGCGTACTTGCCAGGTTCTTATGGCCTGGATTGGCCACTGTTGGAAACAGGATGCTGGGCTTGATGGACCCTTGGTCTGACCCAGTATGGCATTTTCTTATGTTCTTATGTTCTTAGGAAGCTCCTGGGAAGGTCAGAAGTAGAAAAGCCAGGCCTGAATCACTATGAGTAAAGCTTCAAATGTGCTTGAGACTGCTCAGTGGTGAGTAATATTCTCACCATTCCTGGAGCATGCTATTCCTGCTAAGACTTTCAGGACTATTCTGCATGGAATTTACAGGAAGAAAAGGGTGATGCCAAGCTCTGTAGTTGGACTGCAGCCTACAAAAACAAATATAGCCTTTTTTCCTTTACAGGACTGACCTATCATCCAACTGGATGAAGATATTATGTTGTGGGTACCATATTTATTGATTTTGGGGTAGATTTTAAAAGGTGCGTGCACATGCACGTGCGGGCGGCACGCACAAGGTTAGTGAATTTTACAAAATTATGCACGGAACACAATCGGGCCTTCCCCAGTTCCCTCCCAGTCCTCCCCAATTAAGGAACAGACTGGGAGGGATCTTCCCTACCTCACTTCCTAAACTCCCTCTCTCTTCCCCGCTCCCTAAACTCCCTAAAAATTCAGTAACTGACGGGATTTTTATTTTACTATTTATTGCTCCCCTGGAGCAGAAGTAGTTTGTGCATGCTGGCCCACTGCCGGCGAGTGCTTCCCCGGGACAGCGGCCTCCATCCTGCCTCACCCTGCCCCCTCCCCACCCAGACCACAAATTGTGCATGTGTCGGCACTTATGCGCGTGGCCGGGCCCTTTTGAAAATGCGCATGGTACGTGCAGAGCCCAGCCACGCGCATAAGTGCCGATATTTGCACACATGGCCCTTTTAAAATCCACCCTTTTATATTTAATTATAAAGTGATAAAAATAAATAAATCCTAATTTGGCTGTAGTTTCTATTGGACAGTATATGTGACAAGGCTTTGCTAGTCACTAACAATTCTTCCAAGAACTTTTCTAGAAAGGGGCAGTAGGAGGAGTTCTGGTATTCAGAGTTTCTCCCATTGCTATAATCCCACCTTTTTGGAGGAAAGGCTTCTAGGGTATATAATCCCTTGGAGCATGCTCATCTTTAAGTGGGAAGATCATAGAGGAAGAGATAGGAGTCACAGCTAAAGATTCCTCTAGCATCTGAAAGCAACTGGATTGGAGACATAGAGATTTCCCCAAGATCTAAGGGAAGAGTGGTTGAAGAGCTAGAGATTGCCCAAGATCTCCAGAAGGCAATTCAAGCAGGATTTTTGACAAAAACGATTTGAGAATATTTTGGAAGGAGACTGATTGAGGGAAGTGCTTGAGGAAAGGGCATAACCCGGGGATCCAAAGGACTGGGTCAAAGATCTGTTTGCTCAGATGACCAGGAAGCTGCTAAGGTGAAGAGATTTCAAAGGAGAAAGTTTGTATTCTTGAACTGGAGACAGCAAAGAAGGAAGATTGGATTCTCGGATTAGAGACACCTGAACAGTTTGTATTTGGATTACAATTTGAGTTTCTGATCCATTTTAGGATTTTTCTAATGTTTTTGTACTTGGCAATTGTTTCCCTCCAGTTTTCGTGCTCAACCTAGCTTGATGGACTCTTGATGGGTAACAACAAGCTAGGTGGAGAGAACATTGCACAAATCTCATCTTGGAGTTAGTTTCCTCACTTCATAGGTCATGAAATCTTCACAAGAGACCACTGTTCTGTTCGTACGTCTCACGTTGAATGTGAAAGTGGCCCCTAACCCCCTACACTAATACTTAAACCTCACCTCGAGTTACTAGGTGGGCCTCTCATAGGGATACAAATACCTGTCTAGGGAGGAGGCACTATGGCAAGTCTCTCTCTCTCTCTCTCTCTCTCTCTCTGAAACAGGCCTGTCAGGAGACATCGTGAACCGCGATAAACCTTTACCGGCCTGTAGCGCATGCAATCGCACAACGCAAATGGAAGAGGTGTAGTTAGGAGCCACGCTAACAGTGCAGCTGTTTCGTGGCACATGATAAATCCTCCCTACTCTACATTTGCTCCGCCCCCTGAATACGAAATTAAAAATTTGCATGCGTTAACTGCTGTTAGCGCAGTTTGCGGAATTATCCCGCGCGGTAACTCCTTGGAAAATGAGGCCAAAGGTGATTGGTAAAAAGCAGCCTTTATTGGAATAAGCCCGACTCTGGCCAAGTTTCGCTCACGCTGGAGCTGCCTCAGGGGCTGTTGAGGGCAAAAAAAAAAATAATTATATATATATATATAAAACTCTTAAAACTAAAAATGATAAAATTCACAAGTAAAATACACATACATGTAAAACATAAATAGGTGTAAATCAACTGAGTAGGAACATGTGTATAACTTATAATACATACTGTGTAAATACATTTTTGGAAAAATAAATGAATGACTAAAAACCAATTCAACAAAAACTATACACAAAGAGATAGATGTGAATCAATATAACCAATGGGGTAGATCTTTACAAAAGTACGCTGGATTATATAAGATATACGCTCGTAGCCTATAAAATCCGGGGTCGGCGCGCGTAAGGGGGTGCACATTTGTGCAACCTGCGCGCGTTGAGCCCAGCACGCGCTGCCTGTTCCCTCCCTTCTCCTACCTAACCCACCCCTCCGGCCCTATCCAAACCCCCCCTAACTTTGCGCGCGCCGGCCGGCAGCCCCGCTCCATCCTTTGGTCCCGGGGGCTGGTCCGGAGGCCTTGACCACGCCCCTGGGCCGGCGCCACGCCCACGGGCCCTCCCCCTCCCACCCCTTTTCGAAAGCCCTGGGACTTACGCATGCTGGTGGCCTATGCAAAATAGGTGCGCTGGCACGCGAGGGATTTACGCGTGCAGGCCTTTTAAAATCCATCCCAATATGTATATTGATGTAAAATAAATTACAGATATATATGTGTATGTGTTTTGATGTTTTTAATTGGTACAATGGACTAAGACTCTATTGTTAATAGATAACATATGCATATTGTGTTGTGGATATGGATGTACCATGAAAGTGGGTGTCGGACAAGTCATACAAGAACACGGATTTGTAAATACCATCATTGATGAATGTCTTCAATTGTAAAAGATATAAAAGTTGTCTGAAATTCAACAGTTCAGATAAAGCAACCTGGTGTTATGATCAATTAAAATAAAGATAAAGAATATGAAACCTAAGTTAGTAACCAATTATACCATACAAAACAAAAAACAAAATAAAATCAAAATAAATGAAAAAAGGAACAAAGAAAAGTAAAACATAAAAAACACAAAAAAGAATGAAAATAAACCTAAACCAAAACCTCAGTATATGTTGAAAACAGAAAGTGTAACCTTAAGGGTCCAGAGTGAAATAAATGTAACATTGTAACCAGTAAACATTTGGGTTATATCAAGGTGTCTAAGAGAACACCGTCTCATCACTACTTATGAAGACACTCAAGAGAGGGATTCTACCATTAATTTGAAGAAAAATATAATGAGTGATATATACCTTCACTATTTGTGGAGAAAATACAGGGGTAGATCTTTAAAAATTACGCGATCGCGTACTTTAGTTCGCGCACCAGGCGCGAACAAAAGTACGCTGGATTTTATAAGATACGCGCGTAGCCGCGCGTATCTTATAAAATCCGGGGTCGGCACGCGCAAGGGGGTGCACATTTATGCAACCTGCGCGTGCCGAGCCCAGCGCGCGCTGCCTGTTCCCTCCGAGGCTGCTCTGATTTCGGAGCGGCCTCGGAAGGAACTTCCCTTCGCCACCCCCACTAACTTTGCGCGCGCCGGACGGCAGCCCCGCTCCATCCTCCGGTCCCGGGGGCTGGTCCGGAGGCCTCGACCACGTCCCCGGGCCCACCCCCGAAACGCCATGTCATTTTGGGAACGCCCCGGACATGCCCCCTCCCGCCCCTTTTTGAAAGCCCCGGGACTTACGCGCGTCCCGGGGCTTTATGCGCGCCGGCGGCCTATGCAAAATAGGCGTGCGAGGGCCCTGCGCGTGTAAATCCGGAAGGATTTACGCTCGCAGGCCTTTTAAAATCCGCTCCACAATGTGTAAAACACTCACAGTGTTTTTTTAGACCATTGCAGTACGATCAATTACATGACCATGGTGAGGCCACACTGTGTGTGTTCAAAATCTGCTGGAAACAAACAGATGCGGTACCAATCATGTATTCATTTAAAAAGATAGATGTGTTATATTTTGTCTAAGACCACATCAAACAGAAAAACCTCTAAAATTACTACACTTCTTAAAAGATTTATTTCAAAAGAAATGGAGCGATAACTGTCCTGTATTTATATTGCGTCTAAAAAACAGTGAGGAAACAACTGAATCAAAATGAAACCTCTATTGTAAACTCACTTGTTTAACATCCACTAGCATAACATACCATTTAAGAGTAAACATGTAAAAATAAAAATAAAAATCTTTTTTAGTTGAGAGCAGTTTATAAGTGAACATGACATAGTAGCTCTCTTAATACCTTGTTCTTACCCCTCAATAGCGCTCTAACTTAGTCATTATTATTTTTTATTATTTATTTTTTATTTTTATTTCTGTTTTCAACATACACTGAGGTTTTGATTTAGGTTTATTTTCATTCTTTTTTGTGTTTTTTATGTTTTACTTTTCTATGTTCCTTTTTTCATTTATTTTGATTTTATTTTGTTTTTTGTTTTGTATGGTATAACTGGTTGCTAACTTAGGTTTCATATTCTTTATCTTTATTTTAATAGATCATAACACCAGGTTGCTTTATCTGAACTGTTGAATTTCAGACAACTTTTATATCTTTTACAATTGAAGACATTCATCATTGATAGGTATTTACATATCCGTGTTCTTGTATGACTTGTCCGACACCCACTTTCATGGTACATCCATATCCGCAACACAATACGCATATGTTATCTATTAACAATAGAGTCTTAGTCCATTGTACCGATTAAAAACACCAAAACACATACACATATATATCCGTAATTTATATTACATCAATATACATATTGGTTATATTGATTCACATCTATCTCTTTGTGTATAGTTTTTGTTGAATTGGTTTTTAGTCATTCGTTTATTTTTCCAAAAATGTATTTACACAGTATGTATTATAAGTTATACACATGTTCTTCCTCAGTTGATTTACACCTATTTATGTTTTACATGTATGTGTATTTTATTTGTGAATTTTATCATTTTTAGTTTTAAGAGTTTTATATATATATATATATATTTTTTTTTTTTTTTATGCCCTCAACAGCCCCTGAGGCAGCTCCTGTGTGAGCAAAACTCGGCCAGAGTTGGGTTTATTCCAATAAAGGCTGCTTTTTACCGATCACCTTGTGTTCCTTTGCTTATCAGCATCTTGGATTGGTTTCTGATTTGTTTCTTGAGCTTTCAATTTGCTGCATCAAATTTAAGGCCAGATATGTTATTTTATATTAATTATAACTGTGTGTGCTATAATAGTATTGTAATGTAAACTGATTTGATTGCTTTTGAAAGGCGGTATATCAAATCAATAAAAGAGGTCTGGCCTGAAGGTAAATAATAAACTTTAGACAAAAGTGGCATGCTTCTTTAGGTATTAGGAATATTTATTTCACTCATCTTTTAAAGAAATATTAAAGACCTCACAGCACAGTTTTTCTATAATTTTCATATTCTCAATCTCTCTCCAAATAGAAAGATTTTCCCTTATAAGAGAACCATTTCTAACTTGCAATGAAGTCATAGAAACATAGACGTGACGGCAGAAGAAGACCAATAGGCCCATCCAATCTGCCCAGCAAGCTCTCACACTTATTTTCTCATACATTTCTGTTATCCTGACCACTGAGTTCAGGGCCCTTATTGGTAACTCTTTGATTCCAATTTCCTTCCAGCCCACCATTGATGCAGAGAGCAGTGTTGACGCTGCATCAAAGTAAGTATAAGGCTTAATGTTTGAGGGTAATAACCTTCGTAACGAGAAGTAATCCTGATGTTTGTATACTCATACTGCTCAGATCAATGCCTTCCTAGATGTTGTCTGGATGTAAATCCTCTTTTCCTCATTCCCCTCCTGCTGCTGAAGCAAAGAGCCATGCTGGATATGCATTCAAGGTGAAGTATGAGGCTTGATTGGTTTAGGGTAGTAACCGCTGCAATAAGCAAGCTAGTCCCATGCTTATTTGTTTACCCAGACAGTGCAATTTAGTCCTTGTGGTTATTGTCTGAATATAAATCCTCTTTTCTTAATTCCCCCTGCCATTGAAACAGTGAGCTGCCTGAATATGCATTCCAAGTGAAGTATCAGGCTTAATTGGTTTGGGGTACCAACTGCCGCAACAAGCAAGCTACTCCCACGCTTATTTGTTTACCAGACTGTTGTTACGGCTGTGGCTGCTGTGCTACCGCCTCACCACCAGGGGTCCCTCTAGTGCTGGCTTTCCTGACAGGCCCAGTCCATCTCCTATGTCCACTCTATGCTCTGGGTGTGCCCTCTTAACCCTGCCTGACAGTTGCCTCGGTGCTTCGGCATCGAGCTCACCTGGGCTCCCTGCTCTAGCCTGCCTTGCGTGGCCTTCGGGCCTATCCTTGCCTTGCCTTGCGCGGCCTTCGGGCCTATCCTTGCCTTGCCTTGCCTTGCGCGGCCTTCGGGCCTATCCTTGCCTTGCCTTGCCTTGCCTCGCGTGGCCTTCGGGCCTATCCTTGCCTTGCCTTGCCTTGCCTCGCGTGGCCTTCGGGCCTATCCTTGCCTTGCCTTGCCTTGCCTTGCCTTGCCTCGCGCGGCCTTCGGGCCTATCCTTGCCTTGCCTTGGTAGGCCTTCGGGCCTATCCTTGCCTTGCGTGGCCTTTGGGCCTTCTTCCTTGATTTCCATACCTGGCCTACGGGCCTTCCGTGTGTGTGTGTGTGGCCTACGGGCCTTCTGACCTGCCTTGCCCCGTCTATGGTGTGTGGCCTACGGGCCTTCCGTGTGTGTGTGTGTGGCCTACGGGCCTTCTGACCTGCCTTGCCCCGTCTATGGTGTGTGGTCTACGGGCCTTCCGTGTGTGTGTGTGTGGCCTACGGGCCTTCTGACCTGCCTTGCCCCGTTTATGGTGTGTGGCCTACGGGCCTTCCGTGTGTGTGTGTGTGGCCTACGGGCCTTCTGACCTGCCCTGCCCTGCTTACTGTGCCCTGACCCAGCCTGGTCCCTGACACTGCTGACTGCCGCCTGCCCTGACCCAGCCTGTACTTGACACTGCCACTTGCCGCCTGCCCTGACCCAGCCTGTACTTAGACACTGCCACTTGCTGCCTGCCCTGACCCAGCCTGGTACCTGACTCTGTTCGAGCTTCCTGTCTCTCTCCACCTGGAGCCACCCTGCTGGGTGGTGTGCACGACTCCTGTCCGGAGCCCAAGCGTAACAACTGTACAGCCTTGTTGGTTGTTCCCTAAGGGGCGGATTTTAAATGCCCTGTGCGCGTAAATCCGGCCGGATTTACGCGCGCAGGGCCCTCACACACTGGCGCGCCTATTTTGCATAGGCCGCCAGCACGCGCAGAGCCCCGGGACATGCGTAAGTCCCGGGGTTTCGTAAAAGGGGCGGGGAGGGGGCGTGTTGGGGGCGTTCCCAAAATGATGCGGCATTTCGGAAGCGTGATGCGGCATTTCGGGGGCGGGCCCGGGGGCGTGGCGCCAGCCTGGGGGCATGGTCAAGGCCTCTGGACCAGCCCCCGGGTCGGGTTACTGGATCCAGATAGCCCTAGGCTTGATTAGAAAGATACTTCACTATGATTTGTCTTCTGGATAGTTTCCTTGCCATCTTGTCCTCCCTTTGCTCTGACAAGGCTATGAGATCTCATAGCAAGAATTTGTTGTTAAGTTACCTGCACCTATTTACTTACAGCAGAGCTATAAAATTCAAAGGCTCACAGAGTTGAGTGGAAAAGAAATGAATAAGATGAAGATTTTTTTGTTTCATTCATGTAACCCTTTTGTTTCATGGGGCAACAAATAAAACAAATATGGGTATCATTTGTCAGGTTTTACCCATTTGTTTCCAACAAATTTACATCCCTAGTATTCACTCATTAGCTGTAAGGAAAAATAATCAACATGCAGACTAGCAGATTCAGTCAGGGCTGAGGAGTGAGACAAGAATGTAACCAGAGCCTCACCCTCTTCAACATTTATATTAATGAAACAAATAGGGGCCAATGAATGTCTTTGGTGGGGCTCCAAAACAAATGGAGGTAGTCCCACAAATTAAATGAATCTTATTCATTTCATTTGTCTGAATTTCAATGATTTCTATAAGCTATTATAATCAATGAACACATAAAAATCATATGGAGAGCTACAGGTATGCAGTTAGAAATTGGTACAAAGTTTAGAGCAGTCAGGAGACCTTGGTAGGATGGACGTGCTGTCAACAGGGATGAGATATCACAGCAAAGCAATATGCCAGTTGAACCCATCGCAGCACACCAGGCACAGTGACGCTGATCTTGAAGCCCGAACATGTCAGAGTTTGCTGTGCATGCATCCTGAAGACACAGTCTGGAAGTGTCTGCTATTTGAGCTTTCTCTGAGTACAAGGTTTCCTTTTCCCAATCAACGTTTTTGCTGCTGCCCATTTTACAGTCAGTCACACAAAAGTGGAAAGCAGTGAGGCAACGCTGCATCTGAAGTTCTGTGATTCAGATCAGACTTACATTGCTTGCTGTTCCTTTTTTTTTTTTGCTCTGTGGTGAGTCACTCACAAAGCTGGCATTGATTTTGTCTTTGCCTGGGCAGTGGGCACAAGGGAAGCACTGAGGGCAGGGTAGAGACTGAATTATAACAGGCTGTGTTGTGAACCTGTCAGTGTTAGAGAACAAGTGCCAGCAGTGTGACACTCAATGCTGCAGTGTCTCTGTGTTGCCCGCACACACATATCAGCATGGCACTGGGCATTACAATACTACTGCAAAAATATTAAATCATTTTAATCCTCACATCCCAGTGACAGAATCAATCATGTCAGGGATAGAGAAAGGCAAGGCAGCAAGAACCCAAAAAGTAGTGCAGAATTAGTATACTATTGCCACTTTGGGTGCCAGTTTGCCACTTGAGTTGACATCAAGGGTTCATGGCACTGTTGCTGGTGCCCTCTTTTGGACCCTTGAGGTGTTCTTCCCACACTTGCTTTCTTCTTGGTTTTTTATACTAGAGTATTTTGTCCTGAGAAGAAAAAAAATAAATCAAAAAAAGACACTGGTTTCCTTGCCAGGGTACAGTGAAACCAGTGGCATCTGTAACTTCCACTTCCTTTCCTACTAAAATATCACCCTGGTTCTTCTACCCTATTGAGAATGACTGATTATACTGGGGTGTTTTTTTGCTCAAAAATCACTCATTCTGAAGGACAAAAATAGAAGCATAAGTAAAACAAAGTAGTGTGAGCTATTTCATGCAAAACCAGAAAATCAGGAGGCAGAACAGCCTGAGATTAGCTAAATAATGTAGGGAAATGGTTTATAAATAAAGCAGTCCTCACCACTTTCCAGAAAAACCACACTACAATAATTGGAGAAACCATTGCCATGTACTGAATGTGATGATATTTTTCATTTGGAAAGCCGATTCTACTCAAAAATCTAAATTTCACCCTGCACCTTGGCATTTTTTCTGCCACTCAGCCTTGCTTCCATGCCCCTCAGATCTTACAACTTATTCTCCTTGTCATACTGCCTTGCTATCAGACCCCAGATTTAACACCTTGCCAGTTTGGGGTGGAGGGGGAGCACTGTTTTGCACCTGTTATGGTGCTTTGGAGTCTTCATGGCACTCTTTGTGCTGCTTGGAAGCTTTATCAGTGCCTGTCTTGCAGGTTTCTCTGACACCTTTTCTGCTTTGTTCATCCTTCATGCTGCCTTAGGATACTAATGCCACATTGGGTGCCAGTTTTCCACTTGACATGCCATTGCTGGTGTCCTCTTTTAGAGCCTTGGGATATTTTTCACACTTTTTCTGCTTCTTTGTTCCTCTCACAGTGACTTGGTGAAATTCTGCCAATGCTGGCTCCCCTTTGCCCCTTTAAAGAGTTGTAAGCTATTCATGCAACATTTTGTGCCACTATCCAGTCTCACCAGTCTTTCTAGGTACCTTGGAGTTCTTTTCCCCTTCTAGTGATTTCTTCCCACAAGTTTTAAGACAATTGATTAGAAAACCCCTATTATGGAGCCCAACACAGATGGGAAATACACCTGTAAATGCCTCCCCCATTGACTTTAATGATAAAAGAAAATGAATGAAACTAAAAAACAAATATTGTTTTTTTCATTTTGAAACTAAAGAAACAAATTAAGGTCCCCACGAAACAAATTTTCAAAAAAAGCAATTTTTTCCCTGCTGCAAACCCCTAGTACTAGAGAGCTCTTCAACTGCAGAAGTAAAATGTCTGCTCTATGCAAATGATTTGGTCATTCTGTCACAGAAGCTCTACAATAGAATCTAAACCTCATAGAGACCTACTGCAAATCATGGTTCCTACAAGGAAGAATGGGGGGAAAAAACAAATATGATTTTCCAGAAAAGGCAAAATATCTCCCTCACTATCTAAAATTCTTCCTAAAAAGACAAGAGTTGAGTATACCTTAGATAATAAATACCTTGTATTGAGACTAAATGCATCTGGGAGCTTTAAATTAGCTATAAAGACACTACAAGAAAAACACTCTTAAGAGTCCTATATGTACCACAGGACAAATATATCCACCCAGTAAAACTACTATTACAATTATTTGATAGCATCCTACAAACCATCCTTGTATATGGGAGTGAGGTCTGGGGTCTAGCATTAATCCTGATCTACATAGAATGGGACAATTTTTTTTAAGCTCTCAGAGCTCAAAATCCAACCACCCTCTCTGAGCACATCCATAAATCAATATGGTGCTGCCTGCCTGATCTAACTTTCAGTGAGAAAAAAATACAACCCCCCCCCCCCCCCCCCCCAATAATTGAAAGCCATTGTCAATCCATGTGAATGCCAGTTAGGATAGGCTAGTTAGAAAAATGCTTGACCTTGATTGGTCGTGCTTCCTGGCTTGTTCACTCTCCCTTCCTGCCTCAGCTCTAGTCACACTAGGTTCAAGAATGACATAATTGGCTGCTAAGCACCGTTGGCTGTCTTGAGAAGAAAAAAACACTTTTAGATTTTCTTATCTCGTAGACTTTGATGTGAAATGACAAAAATGCAAACAAAAAAATGTCCATTAACTTTTGGGGTACTGACCATTTATATTCATTTTGCATGACTCAAAATAATTCTGCCTGATTTTGTTCAGATCCCTTATTCATTTTAAATAAATGCACCCTCCTACTGTGCTGTCCAATAATAGTGGGACATCCAATAAAACTATTAGTTGACAGGCATAAAACAAGGCAAAGCAAAATACTACTTATGAAATTAATTGCCAGAGGAGATTGTGGAGGCAAATAGTGTAACCAGGTTCAAAGTGGATTTGAAAATATATGGGAGATACATTTTAGGGATGTGCAGAGGGACGCCATACGTTGCATTTGGTATTCGTATTCGTCGGGGGGCAGATACGTTGTATTTGGCAAGGGGGCCCCTGATATGTTCATGCATTAATTCTTATTTGTTTCCTGGCTAAAATTGAATAAACTACAACCCCCCACCCTCCTGACCCCCCCCCCCCAAGACTTACCAAAACTCCCTGGTGGTCCAGCGGGGGGTCCGGGTGCCATCTCCTGCACTCACACCCTCGGCTGCCGGTATTCAAAATGGTGCCGATAGCCTTTGCCCTCACTATGTCACAGGGGCCGACCAATGGCACCGGTAGCCCCTGTGAAATAGTGAGGGCAAAGGCTATCGGTGCCAATTTGATTACTGGCAGCCGACGGCCCGAGTGCAGGAAATCACCCCCAGACCCCCGCTGAACCATCAGAGACTTTTGGCAAGTCTTGGGGGACCCTCCTGACCCCCCACAATGTATAGGGCTGGTGCCATCTTGTGCTCCTACCATGTGACAGGGGCTGACCAATGGCACCAGTAGCCCCTGTGACATAGTAAGGGCAAAGGCTATCGGCACCATTTTGAATACCGGCAGCCGAGGGTGTGAGTGCAGGAGATGGCACCTGGACCCCCCGCTGGACCACCAGGGAGTTTTGGTAAGTCTTGGGGGGGGGGGGGGTCAGGAGGGTGGGGGATTTGTGTAAATTTGTTCCTTTAGATGGCCAAATAATTTGGCGAAGATTTGTTGTATTCATGGGGAATCGCAATATGTTTCGCTTCCCCACAAATACAACGAATATGGCCCTATACGTTGCAGATTATCAATACGTAGGAAACGAATGCAAACCCCCTAATACATTTATCATAGGCTGTTAGTCAGTTATGTCACCCTCAATTCAGTACATCCTAAAACCATGACTGCTAAAAATTAAAAGGGTGTGACAACAAATGAACAATTCTACACCATGTCCCTTATTTTATACACACTTGTCAGTGTCATTGCCAAATGTTTACATAAAAACATAAGAAATGCCATGTTAGGTCAGACTAAGCTCCATTAAACCCAACATCCTGTCTGCAACAATGGCCAGTCCAGGTCACAAATACCCAGCAGCTATGTTTAGCTAGATAGCCCTATGATCTGACCAGCATTCCAGACTTCATGCTTTAATAGGTATTATCTAAAAGGCCAAGATTCCTAGTTGTCTGCAGTAGCCTTGGGGTAGATTCTATGGCCAGTGATTTGGAAGATGTTGATAACCACCAACATGTGTGCCACATGGTAACATGCAAACACATTCTGCTTGCCATATTTTTATGCAACAATATCAGCACTGCAAGCATTTTTATAATTCATGAGCCAGCTGTGCTGATATTGCAATGCACAAGCTCAGCATATTGGGCTTGCAAGTTTAAAAAATGCTTATGGTGCCACTGTTGTAGAGTGAGCAGCATGCCGGGCAAGGGCAGATAGAAGCAGCTTTAAATTGGACCAGTCTGGGATAGATTTTTCCTGCAGGGACTCCTCTCACCCTCTCCTCTGGCACACCAACTCTTAAGAATTAATAGAAATACACTGAGCAAGCAGACTAAATCATAGCTACTAATGTTGCTGACCCCGGCATATGGCAGTGTGCAGCATGCCTACTGGGTAAATTGCGCTCATAGATTATAATTATAATTGTGGGAAGTCAATGCACATGGAAGAAATATCTTCCTTTCGTAGATCAAATTTCAGTATCGTCATTACAACTGTTTTTCTATTTTTATTTAGTAATGTCAACCCCATTGACTCTCCTTTAAATATTATCTTTGATATGATGATGGAAGGATAAAGCTACTTCATACACTATACTTGAACTCCCAAGAGGTGCAGATTGCTTGGATCTGCTCAACCAATGTTAAATGTTATCTCTACTTCAGCAGTTGCCAACTCCAGTCCCTCAGAGCTAAGAACATAAGAAAATGCCATACTGGGTCAGACCAAGGGTCCATCAAGCCCAGCATCCTGTTTCCAACAGTGGCCAATCCAGGCCATAAGAACCTGTCAAGTACCCAAAAACTAAGTCTATTCTATGTTACCATTGCTAATGGCAGTGGCTATTCTCTAAGCGAACTTAATAGCTTCAAACAGCTCTGGTTTTCAGGATATCCACAGTGAATATATATGAGATAGATATGCATACAATGGAGGCAGTGCATGCAAATATACCTCATGCATATTCATTGTGGATATCCTAAAAACCAGACCTGTTTGTGGCTCTTGCAGACCGGAGTTGGCCACCTCTGCTTCATCTGCTTTCCTTTAGATCAGGGCTTCCCATACCTGTCCTGGAGACCCCGCAACCAGTCGGGTTTTAAGGATATCCAAAATAAAAATGCATGAGATAAATTAGCATTCTATGGAAACTCAGAATATGCAAATTTATCTCATTCATATTCATTGTGGATATGCTGAAAACTCGACTGGCTGTGGGGTTCCCAGGACAGGTTTGGGAAGCCCTGGCTTAGGCAGTTAAGTACAACAAGGCTCACAGACTCTAGTTATATCATATAAGACAAATGGCTACATGCATCTTGTTAAGATGATCATAATTAGTCTTCTTGCTAAGGATTTAATTTTAAAAAGGAGTTACATGTGTAAATGTAGCACACTATCGTAGCAATTTTCAAAAGCCTACTTACACGTGTAAAGTGTATTTATGCATGTAAAACCCAGTTTTAAGCATGTAAATGTTTTTTAAAATTGGGCCCTAAGCATGCTTAATGTTCCCTGGGGTATCTCTAATAATGTGAAGCTTTCACTTCTTTTGTGTCCATTCATTCATCTATTACTTTAAGAAAAGTGATGGAAAGGAGAGAGAGGGGTAGCAGTAAGCACATTCTGAAGTTGAAGAAACAATAGAAAAAATGTACAAAAACATTGTTGATGAATAAGCTCCACAGTGACCTGGAGTTTTGACTCCTGTAGGTCACTTTGCTTCCAATAATGACTTTAAAAAGAGATCATTTGTCAGAGAGTTAGCAATCACAGGTAGAAAGCCCAGGTCAGCCGGTTTATAAAGTGTTTGTGACAAATCAACAGGTGCAGCTGTCCAGAATCGCAAGGCAAACAGAGGACCCATAAAGGAGAGAGAGAGAGAGAGAGCAAGACTCGTTGTAACCAGATGGGGTCCTTAAATGTGCAGCCTAAGTAAAACTTTAAATTGTTTTTTTTTTCTACCATAGTCTATGATCTCCTGGTCGACTGCAGCATGAGCTGCAGAAACATGCCAGTGCTACTTGTTTAGAGGTTTTGTACAGGGTGTAGTTGCTAGCTCTGAACTTCATAAGAGATATTTCCGAAACACATTAGTTGAGGTAACAGCCAAATCAAAACTGGCGGTAGGCAGTGCTATCTAAACATTAGTTACATTATTGTCAATAAATATAGCCAACTTTGATAGAAATTTATGAAGAGCCAGTGGTATAAAGTTATGCTTTGTTATCAATATTTTTTGATATGCTGTGTGTGCATAATATCACACAGCAAAATGTTATATGCATTCTAAGTGTGGGAGGACTGTGAGGAATTAAGCTAGGTATAGTGGGGATTTTATAACCTAAACATATTTATTATATTGTGTTTCATAATCTCTCTCATTTGTTACTTTTTATTGGACAATAAAGTGCATCATAGTTTTTCTGCAGCACCAAATATGGCTACAGAACTCTGCATTGCATGTTTTCACATACTATTCAGGACAATGACTGGGTGATGCTACCTGTAATAATTTGGATTTTTATACCACCTTTCCAAATAATGTTCAAGGAGGCTTACAGCATTCTTAGTAATTCAATGATGATAAGTCCCTGCCTAAAAAAGTTAATAATCCAAGTACATGTCTGAGGCAACAGGAGATAAAGTGACTTGCCCAAGTTCACAAGGAGTGTCAGTGGGGAAATTATATTTGAGCCTTGGTTAATCCAGTTCTCAGTCCATTGTTCTATCTAATAGGACAGAGGTTCTCATACCTATCCTGGAGGCCCCCTAACCAGTCAGGTTTTCAGGATATTCACCATGAATAAGCATGGGATAAAATTTGCATGCTATGGAGGTGGTGCATGCAGGATATTCATGGCCGGTATCCTGAAATCACGATTGGCTGGGAGTTTTCCAGGACAGGTTTGGGAACCACTGCACTAGGAAACTCCTACTTGAAAAGTATAATGCATGAAAAAGCAGGAAATCCACAAAATGTAATGTTAGCAGAGGATCGTGGACAAATTCTAAAATCCTAGTCTTTGAGAAAAATTGAGAGGTTGACGCTTCATTTAGAATAACAAAGAATAAGGGTGGCTAGGACCACAGATCTCAAATGAGGGGGAAGCATGCATAACAAAACCGTGTTCATCTTTACAATAAAATCAGATCAAAGATTTAAACAACTGTGCAGTAATGTCCATAGAAATAATAGGGGCTGCACGACAGCAACAGTCTGTGTCCCAGACTTACTCCTACCTATGGCTGTGAAAGTATTTTGATTGTAGATATGCTTAATATTAACTATGTGCACACAAAAATTGTAGGTTCAGTTCATTCGTCCTTTTTTTCATTGTGCTTTTTCAGTTCCTTTCATTTGTTTCAGTAGTTTATGCATAAATGCTATATTGCATGCATAAAATTACTTCCATTACAACATAATCCAGCCCTCCATTACAATGTAATTCCGTTACTTTGCTATTCAGCCTATTGTATGCCTGAGTACCACATTTAAGTTCCACCCTGTTCCCTATGTTCTTTTTGTACAATGTAATAATTTCTTGAGTTGCTTACTGTTAAAATGTATTTATATTAGTTGTTGAAATACTTCCGTTACAATGTAATAATAATAAGACACATTAGTCTTACTATTCTCTGCGTTAACATGTAAACCAATGGGATATACCCCAATGAATGTCGGTATGTAAAAGCAAATAAAAAGATAAATAAAAATTGAATTTTATATATGTAGCTGTACACACACAGTCAAATTTTCTGTTCATAAAAAAGTTATGCGCAATGGGGTGGATTTTAAAAGGTTTACACGTGTAATATACATGTGTGAACCTTTAAAACCCCTCCTGTGCGCGCTGAGCTTATTTTGCATAGGCACAGCGACGCGCGCAAGCTCTGGGATACGTGTATGTCCCGGGGCTTGAAAAAGGGGGCGGGGTGAGGGGCGGGGCGGTCCAGAGGCAGGGCGGGGCCAGAGCCTCCAGGCACCTTGGCCATTTGCTGCTGTGCCTGGGATCGTGGGCCGGCCATCGGCCAGCATGCGCAACCTGCGCCTGCCTGGAGGCAGGCACAACTTCTAAGTTAAAGGTAAGGGGGCATTTTAGGTAGGGCTGGGGGGCGGGTTAGGTAGGGGAATGGAGGGGAAGGTGGGGGGCAGAGGGAACGGAGGAAGGCTGCGCGGCTCGGCGCGCACAAAGTGCAAAAGTGTGCACCCCCTTGCACATGCCGACTCCAGATTTTATAACATGCACACGGCTGTGTGCGCATATTATAAAACCGGGCGTAGATTTGTGCGCGCCGGGTTGCACGCACAAATCTATGCCTGTGTGTAGCTTTTACTATCTGCCCCATAATACGCCAATAAAAAAAATAGAAAGAAAGGCACATCCCTACTTATTATTCATATTAGCTGTTTTTTATGCTTTCCAATTTAGCCAGATAAAAGAATGGAGTTTCAGTGGTGTTTCTGGAAGGAGTTTATTTATCCGGCTAACTTAGTTGAATTTCAATTATATCCAGCTTTGTGTGACCAGATAACTTGCTACTTTATCTGGATATCCTCAAAAGATATCCGGATAGGCAGCGTTGTGAATTTAAAATAAGCCTTCCCCTTAAACGTTCCATAATCCCCTGTAGGACCTTGCTCTTCATACCCCTTTTATGAAAAATGTGCCATGGTCCTTCTCAAACCCTCCCCCCCCCCCCCCAGCCTTTTCCCCAGATCTAGCACAATTGTAAAGCTCTGCATCTGCCGGTGCTTCCTCTTTCAGATGGTGTTCCACATCTCCTACCTCTCTGGACCTCCCCCCATACCATACAAACCCTTTCTGGAAGCAGGATACACACTTAGCCGCTCCCAGCACTCTCCAGCATAGCTCCAGCATGTCTTTTGAAGATATGTGGATAAGTAGCAAGTTATCTGGCCATACAAGGCCGAATAACTTAAAAAACCTAAATGGCTATATTCAAACATATACAGTTAGGTTTTTAAATAATTTGGCAAAAGTTAGCCAGATAATTTTAAGGAAGTATATTTAGTGGGGCTTTTATCACACTGATTACAGAAGACAAGTTACCCAGCTACCTTTAGCTGAATAACTTGCCCATTAAATGGCTTACTCAATATTACACACCTTTAAATCTTGCACAGGACGACCTTCTTTTTTTGAAGGAGTGCTGGAAAAACTTAAACTTCATATCTATGTGTATACCAATGTTATCCCAAAAAGTCTTAGCCAATTAACCAGACGCAAAAATGTGTTAAATATTGACCATCATAATAGGTATCATCGTATAGTAGAATGACTTTCATACGCTGCCTTATATATAATCATTGGTCAGAAAAACCTTTTTTTAACTTTTTATATTTTGCTATAAGTGAAAGTCCATCACCACTTAAGATAAAAATTCTTATATTTGAAATTTAAGCCATTGTATTTATCTTGCACCCTTGTGGAGAATCAATTCATGCCCAAATGTCTAATTTTTCAATGGTATAGTTCCCTACACCCGACACAAGGCCGTGTTTCGGGCAAAAAGAGTCCTTTATCAAGGGCTAATACACTGCGTCAGAAAAAAACAAAAAAACATGTACTAAACATGAATTTTTGATCCAAGCCGACAGCCTACAACGGAGGTTGTTAATTCACGGATATCCCTATAAGTTCATCAAGGCGGCATATAAAAGTGCTTATCATGCTGAGAGACAATGGTTACTTTTGGAAAAAAACATCTGAAAATGATCCATCTCCTTTGCTGTGTACCTTACCTTTTTCAGAGAAAGCGTCTTCAATAGCAGCACTTATTCGTTACCATTGGCCAGTATTAAAAATGCATACAGTCTTTTCAGACGTACCTATTATCACCTATAGCCGCAGAAAAAATGTGGGAGACGAGGTGACACACTCATTTTTAAGAAATATTCTGGATCTTGTTCAACCCAGTATACAAAAGTCCCTGGTCATGCCAGCATTGTTCTTTTTGCATTTACACGTGCAGTTTTAAGCATGTAAATGCTTTTGAAAATTAGGTCCAATATTTTACACAGTGCAATAGCATAGAAAAATAAAATCACAAATAAAATATAGCTAAGGTTATTCTTGAATTATATATACAGGCCAAAGTTAAGAGGAAGAAAAGTGAATGGCATGATCCAAGCCCTGAAGACATGTCTTTTCCCTTTCTCCTTCTCTATAGTAATCTCCTTGTGGAGCCTATCATGTAAAACAGACTAGAAAGAATATTATGCCTATGTAACACTGTCAAAAAGGCTTTATACATGTAATGCACTATTATTGTTACTCAAATATAATTGGTCTTCATTTAATCTACCTGGGAAGGATGAAAAGCTGAGTTAGCCACCTGTGATCTCAGCCTTTGAATTGCAGGTTTGCACAATTAACATGCCTTAGAGAATTGGTCTACTTGTCGTTTCTTTTCAAATGCATAGAAAGATGATAAAAAGGAAAGCCAGTCAGTGGAATTCTACCAATTAGCAAACAAACAAATAAATAAAGGTTTAAAAGGCTCCCTTGGTCTCTTCCTCAGGCTGTATAATGATTCAGCCTGAGGAAGGAACCATAGCAGTCATGAAACCATGTCTTTAAACATGCAGGAGGTCAATATTCATTCATTTTTACACTTCTAAATATGTTTTTACCCAAGAAAAATGCATTTTGAAAATAGTGCTCTCTTCTGTGTATGGAGCTAAGATGAGGGAGTGGAAATATAAGTGGTGATTTCAATGCAGGTACAAAGTGCACAGGTACAAAAGTGCCTGCAGAATACATGTCACCTACATTTTCAAAGAGAAACTCCTTAGGGAGTTTCCCTTTGAAAATGAACTTGCAACCAGAGGTACTAGTACCTGTGTCTTTGCAAACTACCCATGGGATTTTTACCTCTTTATTAACCTTATAAATGTATTATTTCTACTCAAGATTTTTTATTTATTAGCTTTTAAATTGTATTTTTTAAATTTTGGTGATAGTTTCTCTGAAATGTGATTCTCTCTTGTAGAATGAAGATTAAACAAATTATTTGAGAATTTGCAGTGCAGGATTTTCTAGTGTTTGAGTGAGTTTACTTTGCTAAATGTTTTGGGAATTCACATAAGTGGTAACACATGGATACTGAACAATATTGTTTCTCAGTGTAGAGAGTTCCAGCACATTTTTTATCTATGTATCTAGCTATTTCTTTTCTTGCTTGCTTTATAATTACTTTTTTTTCTATCATTTCATTTCATTAACTACATTTCTAGCTTGCCTTACCAACTAGTGCTCAGGTCAAGTAACAACAAAACCAATAAATACAAAAATTATAACAAGATATATACATTTAAATATCATAATAAAATTAAACCGACGAGATGTTCCCAACGTTCGTCGGTATATAAAAGTTATTAAATAAATAAAAATAAATAAATAAATAAACCATGCAAACAAAACTTATATACACATTTATATTACTTTATTCAAGACTTTAATACACTGTCCCAGAACTACTACTACTTATTCAGACTGAGCTAAATAAAAATGTCTTCACCTGCTTCCTAAAATTAAATAATCAGCTTCTGCACTTAAAAACATAGGTGCTCAATATTGAAAGTTAACCGGATATGTAATTTAGCCGGATATAACTTATCTGGCTAAGTTACATGAGATATGTAGCAGTACATCTATACCACTGAATATCCACGCAAAAGTCACTACTTAGCCAGATAAGTTATATTCAGCTAACTTAGACCTGCTGTATGACAGATCTAACTTATCCGATTAACTTAACTGAGTAAGAGTGAATATCACTACTTAAGGTAACTGGGTAAGTAGTGCTGCCCTGATCCACCAACTGACTATGGGCCTCATTTTCTAAAGTATCGCAGGCCTGTGATACTTTAGAAAATGAGGGGCAGGGGGGTGGGCCTGCGCTAGCTGGCAGCGATCTCACCGTCGCGGTGCGATCGCTGCTGGTTTCACACCCAATAGCGCCACCATAGGAGGTGTAGCTATAGGGAGCGAACGCGGACGTGAAAAGGGCCTTACCTTTTCGTCGTCTGCAGCGGCTTCGCGGAGTCGGCCCCGGTGACGCCCCGACTCCTCCTCTTCTGGGGCTGACTCCGCCCCCGTTTTGGTGTCGCACGCGAAAAGAGACGTTTCGCGTGCAAAACGTCCCTTACCGCGTGCGATACATTTAGAAAATAAGGCCCTATGTGACTATCAGCTTAGTCAGATGAGCCCTAGATTAATCATTTTGCTATCAATTTAACATGAATAGTGCCCGTGATAAAAAAAAAAAAAAAAAATGGGTAGAGAGAGAGAGAGTCTTTAGAAGGCTTTCATAGAAGTAAACATTTTATTAGAGATGTGCAGTGATACTGAGCTACAGGTCAGCATTTGTTTTCAGCCCACCATAGGAAATTTAGTTTTTCCCACAGTTTAGGCTTTTTTTTTTTTCCGGGGATGCCGATTTTCAAGAGTTAGCGTGCACTAACATTTTAAAGTTAGCATGCACTAACCCGAAAAATGAATTTTTCTGAAATTTCAGAAAAATTACATTCATTTTTCAGTTCTCCCAAACCAGGACGAATTAGACAATTTCATTGAAATTGTCTAATTTGTGAAAAACAAATCCACATCCCTACTTTTTATACCACTATAGGAGGGTCATCCAGTAACTCGAGGTGAGGTTTTGGTGGTGGTCTAGGGTTTGGGGGACAGTTTACATGCACAGTCAGACAAATGAACAGCACAGTAGACATCAGTGAAGATTTGATGTGATTTGGAATGAGGAAAGGTACACAAAGTTGACATTTGTACAATGTACTCTCGCCCTAGCATCTTAGGGAGCACTATTTTCAAAATGCATTTTTCTTGGGTAAAAACATATTTAGATGTGTAAAAATGTATGAATATTTTCCTCCTGGATGTTTAAAGACATGGTTTCATGACTGCTATGGTTCCTTCCTCAGGCTGAATCATTATACAGCCTGAGGAAGAGACCAAGGGAGCCTTTTAAACCTTTATTTATTTGTTTGTTTGCTAATTAGTAGAATTCCACTGACTGGCTTTCCTTTTTATCATCTTTCTATGCATTTGAAAAGAAACGACAAGTAGACCAATTCTCTAAGGCATGTTAATTGTGCAAACCTGCAATTCAAAGGCTGAGATCACAGGTGGCTAACTCAGCTTTTCATCCTTCCCAGGTAGATTAAATGAAGACCAATTATATTTGAGTAACAATAATAGTGCATTACATGTATAAAGCCTTTTTGACAGTGTTACATAGGCATAATATTCCTTCTAGTCTGTTTTATATGATAGGCTTCACAAGGAGATTTCTATAGAGAATTATATAATCCCTTTTCAGGCATATCGCATAGCATAACACCAGGAAAAAAAGTATAGTTATTTACAGCATTAAACATATAGAAACATAGAAATGATGGCAGAAGACCAAACGGCCCATCCAGTCTGCCCAGCAAGCTTTGAATTTTTTTTCTCATACTTCTGTTAGTCTTGGCTCTTAGTAACCTTTTGGTTCTATTTCCCTTCCACCCCCACCATTAACGCAGAGAGCAGTGTTGGAACTGCATCTAAGTGAACATCTAGCCTAATAAATCAGGGGTAGTAACTGCAGCAATAAGCAAGCTACACCCATGCCTATCCGCTTACCAAGACTATGTAATTCAGTCCTTGTTGGTTGATGTCTGTATATAGATCCTCTTTTTTTCATTTCCCCTGCCATTGAAGCAGAGAGCTATGTTGGATATGCGTGAAGTACCAGTCTTTCTCCCCTGCCGTTGAAGCAGAGAGGTATGCTGGATATGTATTGAAAGTGAAGTATCAGGCTTATTTGGTTTGGGGTAGTAACCGCCGTAACTAGCAAGCTACTTCCTGCTTTTTTGTGAATGCAAATTCTTATTTCCACATTTCCTCTCGCTGTTGAAGCTTAGAGCAGTGTTGGAGTCGCATTAACCGTGTGTATGTTTATTGAATAAGGGTATTATCTCCAGGCAGTAGCTGTCATTCCCGCGAGCCACCCACTCTTCATTCACATCCTCTAGACTTTATGGATCCACAGTGTTTATCCCATGACCCTTTGAAGTCCTTCACAGTTCTGGTCTTCACCACTTCCTCCAGAAGGGCATTCCAGGCATCCACCACCCTCTCCATGAAGAAATACTTCCTGACATTGGTTCTGTCTTCCTCCCTGGAGTTTCAAATCATGACCCCTGGTCCTGCTGATTTTTTTCCGACGGAAAAGGTTTGTCATTGTCTTTGGATCATTAAAACCTTTCAAGTATCTGAAAGTCTGTATCATATCACCTCTGCTCCTCCTTTCCTCCAGGGTGTACATATTTAGATTCTTCAATCTCTCCTCATAAGTCATTTGATGAAGACCATCCACCTTTCTGGTCGTCCTTCTCTGGACCGCCTCCATCTTGTCTCTGTCTCTTTGGAGATAAGGTCTCCAGAACTGAACACAGTACTCAAAGTGAGGCCTCACCAAGGACCTGTACAAGGGGATAATCACTTCCCTTTTCTTACTCGATATTCCTCTCTCTATGCAGCCAGTATTCTTCTGGCTTTAGCTATTGCCTTGTCACATTGTTTCGCTGACTTCAGATCATTAGACACCATCACTCCAAGGTCTCTCTCCTGCTCCGTGCACATCAGCCTTCCCCCCCCTCCCCCCATTGAATAAAGTTCATTTGGATTTCCACTCCCCATATGCATGACTCTGCACATCTTGGCATTGAATCTCAGCTGCCATATCTTTGACCACTCTTCCAGCTTCCTTAAATCCCGTCTCATTCTCTCCACTCCTTCCTGTGTGTCCACTCTGTTGCAGATCTTAGTGTCATCCACAAAAAGACAAATCTTACCTTCTATCCCGTCCACAATGTCACTCACAAAGATATTGAACAGTCCCAACACCGATCCTTGCGGTACACCGCTTAAAACCACTCTCTCCAGAGAGAGTTCCATTCACCATCACACATTGTCTTCTGTCCATCAACCAGTTTGCAATCCAGGCCACTACCTTGGCACTCACTCCTAAGCTTCTCATTTTATTCACCAGTCTCCTGTGCGGGACCGTATCAAAAGCTTTGCTGAAATCCAAGTAGATGACATTGAGTTATAAACATGTTATAATGTGCATTACACTATCACATGCAACATTACACACCCCTTGTTTTCATAAACTGCTCAAACTCCTCCCCTTTGACTAAATTTGCATACGCATCTTGCAATGTGAAAATGAACTCATGTGTTAGGGTGTTATCGCGGGCATTGGGACCCTTACACATTTTGATGAATGATCCTGTGAGTGACTTATCTGGCTGTCAGCCGCTGAGCGTAGTTGGATATTCAGCAGCTACCACTTAACCAGATAAGTTATACTTAACAGGCTAAGTAGCTCTAAATGCACTCTGAATATCAACCTCGTATGAAGTTTATTCCAGAGGTGCTGTGCACCAAAAGACCCTCCTTCTAGACCCCGTCAAATGTGCTCCTTATAAAGTCAGTTCCTTATAACAGGAACAATTCTGTAATTTCTGTGAGAGGGTTACAGTGTATATCATCAGGGTAATGTTACTATTATGGTCCATACTTTTCTAAGGACTTCAGGAAAGATGTAGAGAGAGAGTTTGTCTGCTTTTTGCAGCATAGGTGCTGCAGCCACTGAGAGGAGGCCTTCAGCTTTCTCTGATTAGAAGAGTCATTGTCACAGTGCATTGATTCTTGTGTGCGTGCCTCTTACACTGACTTATTTTGTTAGTGTATGTATTCGCTGAGCGAGCCTCATCAGTTCATTCACTTTGCTCTCTTGATAAAAATGATGGACTGGTTTGTTAACTGTGTGACTACCAGTAATGTCTATGAACATTGTAATACTAAAGCCCCTATCTACTAATGATCTCTTTTAATATATTCCATGGCATCAAGAGGCAAACATGGGAATGGGAGAGGACAATGTAAGGATCTGTATTAGACAGGGACCGACAAGGTGAAAAATCTTTGTGTTATAGGGCCTGGACTGGCTCTGCCCCCAAAGAATTAAACCACTGGTGCTTTATAAATTGTGAATATATGTGTTAGGGTGTTATCGCGGGCATTAGGGCCCTTATTGTTAAGCCTTATTGGCTTCCCTTTTCTGTTAAATTCTGTCTTGTCTGAAAAAATAAACCATTGAAGTGTGTGTGCTAATGGTGAGTCTCTGAGGCCCTCAGGAATCTTATAGACCACATTCCATTGACCTTTTTGAGCCAGCACCTGGCAAGGCCCCCCTGTCCTAGGATTGGAATGTATGGGAAAGGAAAGGGTACACAGCATAATTTAGGACTGAATATTGGTGGGAAAAATCAGACAAAGAATGAGATACTCTATATAAACCACCTCACGAGACTAATACCTTTGTATTGGCAGTTAGTGGAAAACGTTCAGTGACATAAGCCATGCCCGGCTAGCTGACTCCCTTGAATTCATGACTGCTCTACTGCTGAAATTCATGGGACAACCTCAGGGAAGTGAGCAGATTTAGTTTCATATTGAATTACTTGTTCTATGCATATACTTTCTTGTATTTTATCTTCTATTACATTTGTATTTTTCCTTTGTTTCAATTATATCTTTTTCTTATGTGCATTGCAATTTTTATTAATCCTAGTTATATATTATATTATATATATACACACACACTCAGTTTACTGGGATAATAAATATGAAAATAAGCTAAGTACGGTGTGAAGATAATTCACCCAGTTTCAAAATGAAAATAAGGAAGACTCATGCAATGATCTTAACCACTTTCTGGCCATTACAGGATCCTACTCCAGAGAGACCTAGGACCAGACATAAATAACAGTAGTAGGGTTGTGATGCATAAGATTAGGAGCCCTCCTTTAAAGTTCAGGATTTTTTTTAAAGGAGGAAACCATGTTGAGAGGCAGGTAAATAAAGGATCTGGAAGAGCAGTTGTCTACCCAACATTTCCATTGTTAATATAGTGCAGGGGCAGAAAAAGGCAGACTCCTTGGAGGGTTGAGGTAGTAGTGGGGGTTTGCTAGGAGTAGGAGGACATCAGCCACATCTAGTACATGTCCATCATTCATGGCTGGCACCAGATTTGCAGGAAAAGATGGTCTTCTGTAAAATAACACAAACGATAAGTGAAGAGTCAATGTTTGTAATACAAGTAATATAACACACAAACTTCTTAGTCACTGATTTTTAGCATCAAATATGGAAACCTCCCCCCCCCACCCCAGCACTAAGCAATGCCAAAAAGTCCCACAATTTGTCATTGCTTTCCAGTCCAGAGAATTTATTGATTTGGATTTTCTTTGCAAATATTTAATGCAGTTCCACAAGCCAAACTCAAAATCCCAAAGTGCTTGTTTTCTTCAAGCTTGTTAAGATGCCAAATATAAGTTATGTACGGAATCACACCACCTAGCTTTTGGAGGAAGCTTCATTGCAACAGGTCCCGATTCCAGTGCTTTGTAGGACTTCTTCAGTTACAGGTCTTACCAAGTTCTATGTCACGATCACATGCTCACTACGATGAATCATACCCCAGTCACATGACACAGATTCTGCCAATGAAGATCTTTTAATAGTAACTGATCCAAGACAACTCCATTTTATTTAAAAAAAAAAAAATTAAAAATTCTTTCATAAATTTCCCTCTGCTGTTTTCCCTCAATTTCCATGTGAATGGCAGAACGGTTTGCTCTTCCTTCTACCCTGCCTCTCTCCTTGTTATAGAGGGGGGTGTTCTTGTCCCCCCCACCCTCCAGAGTCATTAAAAATCAGTTTATCTTAGTCAAGTATTGTATAGCCGATAACTTCACTGCTGAACAACTTACTGCATGCTAGAGACGTGCAGTTAAAATATTTGGTCTGGTTTGGTTCATTTCATTAGCTTTTAACCTGCTTTTTTTTTTTTTTTTTTGCCAAATTTCATTTTGTGGGTTTTTATTTTTTATTTTTGTTTTTATTCATTTCAGAAAATAGCAAAAACTATTTCAAATAGTGTGCACTATTTTTAAAAAATGGTTAAAAATTAATGTTTTGGGGTTTTTCAAGATCATTATCGATTTTTTTTTTTTCAGATAAACAAACCAAACCCAATTGGACTGATTCTATTTGAGTAACACATTCATTTAACATGAATGCACAATGCCTACTATAAAGTCAACTGCTCAATCCTCCATCTAACCTCCCCCTGGACCTGTGATTCCCGGCCTGCAATCTTTGCTGCCTGTTCATTCCTCCAACCTCTCCTCTGGACCCTGAAATCCTCACTTGCAAGTCTGGCAGCCCAATTTTCCTTCCATTCTCCCTGCTGGACCCCACAATACCCTTGCTGAAAAGATATTATCCCTGTAACTTCCCTCTGGACCCTGTGATCCTGGCAAACCCCCAATCCCTATGGACCCTGCTTTCCCCAGTCTGCTATCCCAGCAGCTGGAACCTCCATCAAACTATCTGCTCAAACTCTCTGATCCTCCTCTTGCAACCCTGGTAGCCTGAACAGTTTTAGCCTTTAACACTGGCAGAAGTGTGAAGCTTAATTTCAAAGATAGATCTAGCTGGCAAGCATTACATTTTATGTCTGCTTTAGACTGTGCATGCATTACAAGCTCTAATACATGGGCCACTAACAAAAATTGTAAATTTGTTATTACAAAAAGATGGTATTCTGGACATATGAAAAAGATCTATAACATGTTCAGTATTAAAGTCCTCCATAATACCCACTACTGAAAAATCAAATTATCGGCTGCTGATACCCAATCTTCCCACTAAGTTAGATTTGGAGAAGTGTGTACTAATGCAATTGGAAGATTATTTAGCAGAACAAAAATCTTGGCTCCATTCCAACCTGACTTTAGGAAAGCTTGCAGAATAGAATTTTATTGGTATCATTAACGGATACTCTTCATCGTAAGATAGATAAAGGTTCATTAGTGCACCTTAATATTTCTGCTGAGATTGACACTATGTCCCATGATAGTTTACATGAGCATTTAAAAGCTTTGGGGATTGAAGAAACAGTTCTCTACTGGTTTAAATCAGATTTTTCAATTAAGAAACAAGTTAAAGTACGTGATAAGTGCTCCACTTGGAAGTCGTTAGGATCAGTGTTCCACAGAGATCTGCTTTATCCTTTGTTCTATTTAATATTTATTTGCAGCCATTGGCTAATATTTTATGATCTTTAAGAGTATAATGGTGTATATATGCAGATGATATTCAATTTGTTGTATTCTGCAACGCTGATAGGAGCCCTCATTCACATGAATTTTTTGGAATGATAAAACAGTGGATGTCTGTAAATCAGATGCACAAGACCACAGTGTTCTGGGTGAGTAGAGATGTTCTTATTATATTAGTTTGCCCGTTTTAGATGAGGCACTGAACTTAAGAGTTCAATTGGATACTAGATTGATTATAAAAACCATGGTTTAAGATGATAGCCTGATCGGCATTTTTTAAGTTTTGGCTTATTCAGCACTTAAAAGTATTGCATTGCTGTCACAGATTTTAGAGTAATAGTACAAACATTTGTGATATGTAAATTGGACTATTACAATTATTTATTTTTAGGATTATCAGGAAACAGTAGGATTAAATGTAGGGTTGTCAAGTGGTCCAGATTTTTAGGACAGGTTGATCCAGTCCTGGTTTTACTCCATTGCATGCTGAGACTAATTCTGATTTCCCTATTGCATTCCCTAAGAAAAGCAAGACTAAAAGTACCTGCATGCAGGGGAGTAAAACCAGGCCTATTTTAGATCAGCCACAGTCCGATGCCACCTGGTGGTGGTACCAGAGCAGATCATACCACCTTGGATCCCTCAATGGAGAACCAAGAAAATAGATCAATCTAAACTATAATTCAGCATAAACCAGTTAATATGTCTAACTCAAAAGTGAAATACAGTGCACGGGGGGAAATCAAATGTTGAAGTGTAAAATAATCTGGGGGGACAGGGGGTGAGCAGAGCATATTATTTAATGCCCACTGGCTGGCAATTGCATGAACTGAGCCAGTAGACGCAGTGAAATAATGTTCTACTCCAAGGGGGGAGTGCACCAATACCCAGAACAAGACCTCACATCCATGGGTACCTCCCTGTCCAGTTGTTGCCTCCTGGTCTTGTGGATGGCCATTTTTGCAAAGGCCAGAAGGAGGTGATGAGGTGGTCTCTTGCTCTGTGAGCTGGGGTCCGGGACATGGTGTGTCCAAAATTAAACATGTGGGGAGAGAAATGAAGCCAGAACTGCAGAAGAGGGTTTTTGAGGAAAATAAAAAGGGGCTGCAGTCTGGCACAAAAGAAGTAAAACACTGGGCAACAATGAAAGTGTTACTGACCTAAAAAGGTCTCACTGAGAGTCTGGAAACCCCTTCCTCCTCAGCGGTCTCTGGCTCTGCTTCTCCTTTGACCAAATCTGACCTCAGTGATTGTCTTGACCTCAGTGTCTATGACCAGGGTCAGATATGACTCATCACCATGGCCAGATGAACAACAAATATTTGGGAGGCTGAGGAGAGTGAAAGTCCCTGTGGGACTTTCACTCTCCTCAGCCGCCCAAGTATTTCGAGGTCTGCGGGCCGGCTGGTGGTGGTTGGAGAGAGGGGGGAGGGGTTTCCTCTGTGGTTCCACCAGGAGGAGGATTTTCCACCCCTCTGAGCCACAATAGTGGAGGGGGGATCTCACCAAAGGAGATTTGCTCGGGGACGCACTCTGCCCATGAGAGCTGATGTTTCGGGGATCGGGCCTCTTATGGTCTAACTGCTTTGGGTTCTAATCTTTCAGGCCTCTGCCATAGGCCCTTGCTGGTAATTGGGCCTGGATTCTCAGAGTCTGATTCCGAGTCCCTTGTCTCACAAGGACCAACATCCTTTTCCTGGCTTTGGGAGCAGGCTTTTCCTCCCCTGTGCATTTACCTCCCATCCAGTCCACCCCTGGCTCCACCTTTTCCCTCTTTCCAATCTTTATTTCTTCTCCAGCAGAGGTGTTGTCAAGGGGAGAGGTGACATGGAAGGGATCCAGAGGATTAAATGCTTCCTCCATGGGGGGTGGACTCAGGTATGGATATTGACAAGGAAGGCATTTGTTCTCCTTCCTTGAACTGCTCCATTATTTTTTCAGCAGTGGCCGAATCTCCAGAGGCTGTCACCACCTCCCTTGCTGAAACTGGGGGGTGGCTAAGTCCTCTGCTGATAGCAGTTGCATTGGGGTAGCAGCCACATTTTCAACAGTCCCCTGCATGTTGGATTTTGCAGAAGTTTTTGCCAGTTTCTCATCTGAGGCAGTTCCCTGCAAGTTAGAATTTGCAGGAGTGACTGCCACATATTCATTGGGGCAGTCCCCTTTGAGGTGAATTCTGCAGGGGTAGCTGCCTCAATCTCATCCAAGGCTGTCCCCTGCAAGGTGTTCTTTGCAGGGGTAGCTGACTCAACAGTACTGGGGTGGGGAGCAAGCCTCTATGGGATGATTAGTGGAGAGACTGCATTTTCACCGTCACTCTGGCATGCCTTGCTAGTTTTCTTTGTAGCTTTTTTTTGACATGCTGGAGGAAGTTGTCACCTTGTTGCCATACTTGACAATAGGGGTTCTGGCTGTGATGTCCCTGGGGACCTCTGAGATGATTTTAGAGGGTCCCCCCTATCAAGGCCTGCTGGTCCTTGGCACTGGCAGTTTTGTTGGGGTGATGGGTGTCTGCAATTTTGGCAGTGGAGGGGGATGCAATTGGGTGGGTCCTAGCAGAGGTGGTAGGGATGTTAGGAATTTGGCCCCCAGAGATACAGGTGGAGTTTGCGGTGGAGGGCTTTCCAGCTGCCAAGGTGTTAGTAGCAGCTACAGATGAGGGGGCAGCTTGGGGGTGGCAGACTTATTGGCTTTCTTTGCCTTGAGGCAGTTTGTACTGCTTTTCTGTACACTTTCCCGGTGCCGAGAGAAATTAACGCCTACCTTTGGGTAGGCACTAATTTCTGAAAGTAAAATGTGCGGCTTGGCTGCACATTTTACTTTCTGAATCACGCGGGAATAACTAATAGTGCCATCAACATGCATTTGCATATTGCGGGCGCTATTAGTTTCGGGGGGTTGGACACGCATTTTTGAGTCCTTACTGAATAAGGGGTAAAGCTAGTGCGTCAAAAACGTGCATCCAAACGCGGACTAACAGTGCGCTCCACCAGAGCGCACTGTATTGTATCGGCCTTAACCCAGTAGACTAAGGAAAGCTATTGCTTACCCTGGAAGTAACAGGAAATAGATCTACATTATGGGAATCTGCCAGGCATTTGCAACTTGGTTTGGTCTTAGTTGAAGACAGAGTGCTGAACTCAATGGACCTTGGTCTGACCCAGCATGGCATTCCTTATGTACCAAAAGTCCTATTATGCATTTTGAAATTAGCGCAAAGTGCAGCAGCTAGAATGCTAGCCATCATGTGATGTGCATGCATCAAATTGTTGCACCTCAAATGAAATAGTTATACTGGCTACTAATTCATTTGAGAATTTGATTACTATTGCTCATAAGAGTCTTTATAGCGAGGGCTCCCATTGTTTTGCAAAGCTCTTATATGCCATTCAATTTGCTACCCTCTCTCCCCATGCTCCGTTTCCCACCCTACCCTCTTTCCCTCCTCAATCTCCTTCTTCACCTTACCTGCCCACCCATCCATCCCCTTCCACCCATCCATCCCCACCCTCCCATCCCCATCATGATATTTATTAGCTTGAAATAACAGAAATGTCTTCGGTGCAATATAGAAATTGTACCCACTCTCAGAACCGGTATTGTTCTAGATACTTTTAGTTATTGTGTTGGTTTGTAAAGGTTTAATAGTTACATCAATTTTTAATTGTATGTTATACATTATTGGATGGTCCACAGTCTGTACAGTCTGTTTTCCATCAAAACTGTTATATGGAATTTATTTTATTTAATACCTATTAATAATGTCAATGTAAAGCTTGTTGCTAAGTTATTGTTAAATGTAAACCGCGGTGATGTATTTCTTTACGTACTGCGGTATATAAAAACCCTTAAATAAATAAATAAATAAATAAATGCACAGATTTCTGTTAATGTTCTTCTGGACAAAATTAATAAGACTGCTTGTCTTTTAAAAAGAAAATTAAAGCAATGCTTTTTATGAAAGCTTATATTTATGATTTCTGTGATTTGACAGTATTGAACTTTATAGATGTTCATTGCAGTTCTCAAAAAAAAAATATGGAATCTGTGTAACATAAGAATGTAACCCTCCCTGAACATTTTGGAGGGTGCAGGATCTAAATAATAGTGCCATGTTGGGTCAGACCAAGGGTCCATCAAGCCCAGCATCCTGTTTCCAACAGAGGCCAAACCAGGCCACAAGAACCTGGCAATTACCCAAACACCAAGAAGATCCCATGCTACTGATGCAATTAATAGCAGTGGCTATTCCCTAAGTAAACTTGATTAATAGCCATTAATGGATTTCTCCTCCAAGAACGTATCCAAACCTTTTTTTAACCCAGCTACACTAAATAAATAAGCCTATCAAACTTTCCAAAATCCTAAAACTCGCCTGATTACAATCCCAGTATGGAGACTTGCAGCATAAATCCAAGGCAGGTAGATATTATCAAATAAACAGCATAAGAAGACAAACATGTAGTCCCTATATTTCTTCTGCAAATCGGACCATTAACTGGATGGATCTGATGTGTTCTTTCTGATGTTTGACTTGAGAAGAAAAATTGTCCACATGTAGAATGGCCCATATTTGGCAAATTGAGACCCCCTTCTGTTACTGGGCATCATAAAATGTACCACCATATCTCTGATGCCCCTGACTCTAGAGTCAGGGGCATCAGAGGTGTTGTGGTAAACTACATGAAATGCCAAAATGTGTCAGTATTTTTATATAATTGCTGCTATATTGGTGGTTTTGTAGGAGTGAGGTAACACACAAACCAAAGTGAAGTCCTACTTAGATTGTTGATAAGATAGCAGCAGCTGTCTACTAGCATATAGCAGTCAGTTTTATGCTATTCTATTTCTTGGAATCAAGTAACGCGGGTCAGAAGTCTCTGGATCAGTTCTTTAGCTCAGATCTTGAAATTTAAGTCCACAAAGAATAATCAAGGTACTCGTATAAGCTAGCTCATCAGTAAGCTTAACTGCCTAGGATGTTGGATCTGGAACCTCAGAAGGTTATTTCTATTTTGCAGTAAAGCTAAGTTTATTTTTTAACTGTGAATGTTCTTTAAAAATGAGTATATCCAAGAATGGAAAACTGTTCAACTCCCTCTGAATGTTGAATTCAAGGTTCTTATCCACCATATTCAACCATTACAAAAAAAAAATAAAATTCAATTGCAGTATGGAAACTGTCCAGATGAAAAGATTTCATTGACATATTGATACCATCTCAAGATACGGCACCCAATATAACTCATTTATAAGTGGCAAGATTTGAAGAAACCTTTTTTGTTTACATTGACATTGTTTGATTTTTATCTTGCCGTGGCATCAATAGATCAATGACATTTTTTTCAGCTGGACAGCGTCCAATGGGGGCAGCCAGTCCCAGACCCATTCTAATTTGACTTTTAACATTTTCTTAGTGGGGTTTGGGAGGAAGAGATGCTCAGCCAAGCAGGGCCCATGGTTACAGCTTGGGTAGAGGGGAAATTTCATTCTGGCTGCTTGGCAAATTTGACACATCACTGGCTATATTCTTTTCAGTATAGCAGGTTAAGGGTAAAGTTATCTGGCTACACAAGGGCATATAGGTTTAAAGTTAGCTGACAGTATTTAAAATATATATGGCTAGGTGTAAAGGTGTCCGGCTAAAGGTAGCCAGATAACTTTAAATTGGAGCTATTCAGTGGGACGATTATCCAGCTGAATATCCAGGGTAACTTATCCAGCTAACTTTAACCTAATAAATTATTTATTGGAGGCTTTTTTTTTTTTTTAATATTGGCCTCTTTGTTATTTATACCTAGATCTTGAATATGAGATTGCATATTCAGGAGCACATTTAATCATCTTATGTATGATTTAAATGACTGATGCAGCAAGTTTGGGCTTTAGAATCAGAGGACTGGTGTTAAAACGTGGTACTGAGTCTTCTGAAAGTCTTAATATTGTATGCTGTACATTTCAGGAAGGCTTGGGATCAATAAATGAAGACACCTTAGGTGTTCAGTACTGAAAGTCCATTAATCCAAAATCAAGTTACTGATAATATAAATGGAAGGGAAATGGTGCCTGGAAGTCACAAGTGCTTTGCAACTGAATATCAATTATAATCAACTCTTCCTGAATAGGAACAAATTACAAAATCTCTGGCACCTGAAATTAAGAGAAAATCAAATCCAGAGATGCTCTTATCAAATCATAACATTAGAAAGAAGTCTGATGTTTTATGCTAAGTGCGATATTCAGATAACACACCAATATAAAACATTTTCATTTGAAAGGAATGAGTTTTAATAGTCCATATAATTTAATTCAATTGTGAGATTTTTTTTTTCATTTGAATGAATAAGGGAAGGATTCTTTGATTATATCTATGTGCCATGAATACAGTTCCCAAGATATATATCTATATATATTTTATATATCTATATATCTATCTGATATCTATCTATATCTGTATATAATAACTGTTTCATGAGGTTATCAGAGATGATGACTTCCCAGGTCCTTTGGTGGCTGTTTCTTCACCTCCAAAAAGACATTTGACCCTTGAATTTCTGCATTCCAATTGGATGAAAGCATAATTGCCATATCTTTGACCATTTTCCAATTTAAATCATCTTTCATCTTAATTACCCCCTCTGTTGAAAATTGTCATATCATCTGACCACATGGCTTTATTTTTCCCTAACATAGAAAACTAATCCTCCCTTCTTTTTTTTTTTTACCTATCCTGTTCCTTCTGAAAAGAGTCAGTGCCGGAGATTCTCCCTGTCACCTCCCTCTCTGTCATTCTCTCCCTTTCCTTCATATATCCCCTGTCCTGCTGGTTCAGATCTTCAGAAGGATAGCCATGTTATTCCGGTGTAGGCGGGTGGCACCTTATAGACTAACCAATTTGTAGACGCATGAGCTTTCAAGGAACGAGTCTATTTCATTGGGGCACCAGCATCTGACAAAGTGGTCTGTGAGCTTTGAGGCATTAGCACACCATGATGTGCAGCCATTGCAAGGCTTACACTACAGTATGGTAATAAATGAGGTGGGGAGATAGTGCAATGCTCCCCTTCTGTCCTTAACCATGTTCTCTGACTCCACTTTTGAAGATCATTACTATACTTAAAAACAAAGGGTTCTAAATACATAGTCATGTCAGTTTTCTGCTCTTCTGTAAAGCTCTGCTTTCCTTTTACTGCCTCACCTGAAGTGTAATATCTCTCCCACTTCTTCACTGACAAGCAACCCTGTATTCCAAGCTTTGTTTTATACCCATTGAAAGCCAACAGGAGAAACCACAAGGAAAAAAGGAACATTCAGCTTAGCATGATCAGTTTTGCACCATCACACTATTTAGCTTAACATGAGTTTATCTATCAAAGTAAACACCATGACCTAGCAGTTATTAAAGAGCATGCATTTAATAAACTCACAATAAATAGCATAGCTAGTGATCATGCCATCCTTGGTGCTGCTTTGCTCCTCCCACAGTGCCTTGATGTCTCTGTTTGGGCCACTTTTCTCTGTCAAAATGCCTTGGGCTATTCATGCCACTCTTACTCCCACTTTGCCATAGTGTGGCTGTCTTGGAGTGCTCTTCCCTCTACTGATGCTTGCCTGCAAGTTTTACCAAACATGAATAAAAAAAAACCCCAATGTTGGAACCCAAGACAGGATATATTGATTCCCCCATTCAAATGAACAAATGACAAGAATAAATGAGAGAAAAATTAATTTGAAATGAATGAAAAAAATCATGGGGGCAAATTAATTGAATTGAACATTTTTTCCACCCCTGTCCCTCATGAAGAGCCAGTTACAGTGGACAACAGAGGAAACAAAAGAGAAGGAAGATAATACATCCTATCCACTTCTAGCCATAGGAATTATGCCACCTTTATGTCCCCTTCAATTCAGTTATAGTATAACTCACTATAAGGGGAAGGCACAACAAAAAGATGAAGGGAAGTAGGACAGATTCCATAACAATAAGAGAGGTTATTGGTGGTAGTGGTAACTCTTCCCTATGGGGGGGCAGAGGGATCCATCTGCAGACCAAATATGTTGTCCAGTAAGGTGTGCTGCATGCCAAGAGCATGAATCTGAGATATTACAGAAAGGGCGACAAAACTCATCAGGCCTTCTGACTACTACCTCCTACCACTCATCTGTGTAGGCACCAACAATGCTGCAGAATATGACCCTGAGCAGATAAGAAAGGACCCTATGACACAGAAAGTACAAGTGAAAGAAGCAGAGGCCCAAGAGGAGCTTTTGTCTGTCCTTTCAATTAAGGGTAAAGGCATGGCTAAGGATAGATTCATTCTGGAGACAGATTAATGACTGCATGGACAGAGCCCACCAAAGGGCTTTGATTTCTTGGATCATGGTCTGATATTCAATGAGAAAAGATGGTATACATCTGTCAAATGATGGAAATATAAGAACATAAGAACATGCCATACTGGGTCAGACCAAGAGTCCATCAAGCCCAATATCCTGTTTCCAACAGTGGCTAATCCAAGTCACATGTACCTAGTAAGTAGCTAAACATTAAATAGATCCCAAGGTTCTAATGCTGGTAACAAGCATTGGCTATTTCTTATTGATTAATAGCAGTTTATAGATTTCTCCTCCAAGAACTTATTCAAAAGTTTTTTAAACCCAGATACACCAACTTCCTTAACCACATCCTCTGGCAATGAATTCCAGAACTTAATTGTGCACAGAGTGAAAAATAATTTTTCTGATTTGTTTTAAATGTGCTACTTGCTAACTTCATGGACTGCCCCTAGTCTTTCTATTATCTGAAAGACTAAATAATCAATTCACATTCGCCCTAGCTTGATGGACTCTAGAACAAGGTACCATCAAGCTAGGGCGAGAGAACATAGTAGAAATCTCAACTTTGTGAGACTTTCCTCACTCCAAATGATGTCAAATCTTCAATGAGGTGTACTGTGCTGTTCATACAACTCACTCTACATGTAAAACTGGCCACTAAACTCTAAACCACCACCAACACCTCACCTAGAGCTATTAGCTGGCCCTCCTAGAGTGATATAAAAAGTTGAATAATGTGAAGGCCTCCCCAGAGGTGCTCTCTCTCTCTCTTTCTCTCTCTCCCCCCTCCCCCTCCTCTCCCCAAGCAATTTGTGTTTTGGGCATATTGCACAGCTTAATGCCAGGAAAAAAGGTGTAGTTATTTCTAGTGTTTAAAACGTGTGATAATGGCCCTCATTTTAATTGATCCCATCCAAATCCCTCCCCAATCCTGCCCCTTCAAAAAATTTTCATTTGCGCCATGTGGTAACACGATTATCGCGTACATTAACATGTTATCGTTTGTGTTAATGCCATAACGCATTTTCATGAATGACCCTATAAATTAGTCCTTTGTCTCTCCATTTATTAAATAAAGGATTATTTAAACCTGGTGGAAATAAAAGATTACCATTTATTTATTTATTTATTTATTTATTTATTTATTTAATTTGAGTGTTTTATATACTGTCGTTCCATGTGAGAATCAATAGTTCACAATGGTGTACAGGGTTGACACTCAGAAATGAAGGATGAATTACAAAGCTAGGCAGGTACACAGGTTAACAAGGAGAAACATTCTAAAACTAAGGGTGTACTTCAATGATAAGCACATAAAAGCAATCATAGCTGGATTAAAGTGGGGGATGAGAGAAGGGAGCTAAGGATCAGGACACATTTTGGTTAACTGGGTCAAGGTGAATTGGAAGTATCAGTCAGTCAGTATGCTTTATTGAATAGTCAAGTTTTCAGGTCTTTCTTAAATTTCTTATTGTCATTTATTGTTCAAAGATTCTCTGGCATTGAGTTCTAAACCTTTGGGCCAGCAATTGATATTGTTCGGTCTCTTGTTTGGGTTAGATGAGTTTCTTATGGTTGGGATTTCAAGTACACCTGAGATCTAAGAGTTTGAGAGGGGGATATGTCATTTAAATATTACTAAATTCCAAAAAAGAGAGGAAACTAATCCAGTTATTACAAACCACTCATATCCAATTATTTAACTAATAGGGATGTCATCAGACTCTTAGTGCAATATTTTTAATCCACTGCCTCTCACCACACAATGGGCCGCAAACAGCATCAGCTGTTTAATAGCACTGCAATGTAATCACTTGACATTGTACCCCAACCCTTCACCACCATTTATTTATCTCCTAAGCCCAAATTCTCTCTACCATCAATAGTTTTTTTTATTTTATTTCAATTAAACTAACAAACTGACAAGTTTAATATTAAAAATACTTAGCTCCCTTTAGCGTTCCAAAACACTGTCCCAACATGGACCATGTTTCGGCTGTCTCCAGCCTTCATCAGGGGACACCTCGTATCAGCATATCTTATAGACGCCTTCTTTACCCAAATTCATTCCCCTAAAATAAAAACACTGTTAAAAAACATCCTCACACAAAAGGATAAATCCACCATCCTTTCATATATAAGCCTTTCTACTCCTTATTTATAAAAATCCAACTACACTTACCGGATGAAAGGTCAATGAAATCTTTACTGTAAAGTAGAATCAAATATACACCAAAGTGTTCCGATTTCTTTCTACACCAGTTCCTTTCTCCAGTATAATGGCACCATGGCGTTTCAAACCACCTTTACTTCCTCCTAACATTTATCCTCATTCCCCTCCCCGGAAGACAAATCTGTCAATCTCAATTGTGCTCGCCAACAAACTCACCTTTCAGTGGGGAAGTTTTGCCTTTTTTTAAGGGGGGCAAATTTTGTTTAAGAATCTACACTGATTGTTCAGCGATGGGTGTAATCTATGGGATATGGTGCCCCTGCCCCCTTTTATACATGGGAAAACGAAGCAAAGTGTAAGAGTTAGGATGGTGGAACACAGGAGTTCAATAGTCAGACAACGCGTTGAGGCGCTGTTAGTGCAACACTGTTTAACATATGGACATTCCTTTGATGATTTAAGATTTGCAGTAATTGAGCAACCCAAGCCATCATTACGGGGTGTGGATTTTGATAATGTTCTATTACAAAAGGAGCAGAGGTGGATACATTATTTCAATACGGTAACCCCGGGGCGGGGGGGGTTGAATAAGGAAATAGATTGGCGTGTGTTCTGATTTTGGCCTTTTGAAGGTGGGTTTGTTGGCGAGCACAATTGAGATGGACAGATTTGACTTCCGGGGAGGGGAATGAGGATAAAAGTTAGGAGGAAGTGAAGGTGGTTTGAAATGCCGTGGCGCCATTATACCGGAGAAAGGAACGGGTATAGAAAGAAATCAGAACACTTTGGTGTATATTTGATTCTACTTTACAGTAAAGATTTCATTGACCTTTCATCCGGTAAGTGTAGTTGGATTTTTATAAATAAGGAGTAGAAAGGCTTATATATGAAAGGATGATAGATTTATCCTTTTGGGTGAGGATGTTTTTTAACAGTGTTTTTATTTTAGGTGAATGAATTTGGGTAAAGAAGGCATCTATAAGATAAGCTGATACGAGGTGTCCCCTGGCAAAGGCTGGAGACAGCCGAAACATGGTCCATGTTGGGATAGTGTTTTGGAACTCTAAAGGGAGCTAAGTATTTTTAATATTAAACTTGTCAGTTTGTTAGTTTAATTGAAATAAAATAAAAAACTATTGATGGTAGAGAGAATTTGGGCTTAAGAGATAAATAAATGGTGGTGAAGGGTTGGGGTACAACATCAAATGATTACATTGCAGTGCTATTAAACAGCTAATGCTGTTTTCGGCCCATTGCGTGGCGAGAAACAGTGGATTAAAATATTGCACTAAGAGTCTGATGACATTGTCCCTATTAGGTAAATAATTGGATATGAGTGGTTTGTAGTAACTGGATTAGTTTCCTCTTTTTTTTGGAATTTGATAATAGTGAGGGGATTGTGCTTCTGTTGTATGATTATTTAAATATTACTCCCATCATGTCATTGTTCGTATTAATGTTGTTGAATATTATTGTTAGAACTTTGTATAATATTATTAGCTGTACAGGGAGCCAGTGCAATGCTATCAGAGTTGGGATGATGTGGTTGTATTTCTTTGTTCCCATCTGGCTGCAGCATTCTGTAGTAATTGTAGTTTATTGTAAAATATGCTGAGAGAATGTTTGGGCTTTTCAATTTAAGACCTACATAATGACAAGCTTTTCAACAAGCTGACACCAAAATATGTTGTTGCACCATCGGAGGAAGTTCACTATCTTTTACCTGTAAAACATTGGATGAAGTTAAATGGTAAGATGCACTCAGATAAAACCTCATAAGGGGAATGATTTTCTGAGTCTAAAAGCTAGTCCTTAATAGAGATGTGCATCGTTTTTTGTGTTTGTGTCGTTCTTCGTTTTTCGGCCGCTATGGAAAATGTCATTTTTTTTTCGGTTCGGGTCTTTTTTTTCGCGAAAAATCGATTTTTAATTAGTGCGCGCTAACTCCCCATTAGTGCGCGCTAACTCCCCATTAGTGCGCGCTAACTCCCTGTTAGTGCGCACTAACAAAAACCGTTAGATTTTGTTACTTTTTGTTAGTTTTTGTTAGTGCGCGCTAATGGGAGTTAGCGCGCACTGACTCCCGTTAGTGCGCACTAATTGGAAAAACGAATTTTTGCAAAAAAATGGGAAAATCCTGATTTTTTTCGGGCTCCCTGAAACATGCCGAATTGGACAATTTTGTTGCAATTTTCCAATTCGGCAAAAACGAATGCACATCTCTAGTCCTTAATGTGTCAAAGAAGGCATTCAGCATTATATTCTTGTACATTTGGGCACTGAAGGCCATCCTGAGAACATGCTCCCATCTAAACACGTAAAGCCACCCTTGGCCTTTGTTTGCTCCGGTGGAATTTTCTTATTAATTAATTTATTTCCCCCAACACCCTTTTGCTTAACCATATAGGGAGCATCTGTAACATGTATAATCATTTTGGTAATATCATCATTTTATACATATGAATTACCCCCATCAAAGAAAGAGGTAAAGTTGCCCACGTGGAAAGATCTCTTTTCATGCTATGTAATCAATGTTTCACATTTTAGGGATGTGAATCGTGTCCTCGATCGTCTTAACGATCGATTTCGGCTGGGAGGGGGAGGGAATCGTATTGTTGCCGTTTGGGGGGGTAAAATATCGTGAAAAATCGTTAAAAAAATCGAAAAATCGAAAAATCGAAAAACCGGCACATTAAAACCCCCTAAAACCCACCCCCGACCCTTTAAATTAAATCCCCCACCCCCAAATAACTTAAATAACCTGCGGGTCCAGCGGCGGTCCGGAACGGCAGCGGTCCGGAACGGGCTCCTGCTCCTGCATCTTGTCGTCTTCGGCCGGCGCCATTTTCCAAAATGGCACCGAAAAATGGCGGCGGCCATAGACGAAAAAGATTGGACGGCAGGAGGTCCTTCCGGACCCCCGCTGGACTTTTGGCAAGTCTCGTGGGGGTCAGGAGGCCCCCCACAAGCTGGCCAAAAGTTCCTGGAGGTCCAGCGGGGGTCAGGGAGCGATTTCCCGCCGCGAATCGTTTTCGTACGGAAAATGGCGCCGGCAGGAGATCAACTGCAGGAGGTCGTTCAGCGAGGCGCCAGAACCCTCGCTGAACGACCTCCTGCAGTCGATCTCCTGCCGGCGCCATTTTCCGTACGGGGGTTTTAGTGTGCCGGCTCACGATTCTAACGATTTATAACGATAAATCGTTAGAATCTGTATTGTATTGTGTTCCATAACGGTTTAAGACGATATTAAAATTATCGGACGATAATTTTAATCGTCCTAAAACGATTCACATCCCTATCACATTTGCACATTGAATTTCAGAAATATTTAAAGGTATCCTGATACCCAAATACTTCATCTCTTTGTCCACCCACTTTAATGAAAAAGACCCTTTCCATTCCCTTCTAAGATTACTCAGGACATCTAGTGCCTCTGACTTATTCTGATTTATTTTCAGCCCCAAGAATTCTCCAAATTGTCTTTGAATCATCTATCTAAAGACAATTTGGGGTTGATTAGGAATACAAACACATCATCAGCAAACACTGCAATTTTAAAAGTTAGCTTTTTTTAAAGTAAAACCTTGAATTTCTACATTCTGGTTAATTTTTCTAAGCAGCGGGTCTATGAATGGTATATATAAGATTGGGGTTAGGAGACAAACCTAACCCGAGCCCTTTTGTAAGTGGACCTCTAAAGACAAGTATCCATTTGCCATTATTTGAGATCTTGGCTCCTTGTATAAGGCACTGATATATTTTAAAATATCCTTTTGAATTCCAAATCTTTGTAGGACTGAGAATAGATATTGCCTTTTCAGAATTGAAGCCTATCACAAGGGCTGGAATGTTCTTTTCCCTGCAAGTTGTAATAGCCATTATTTATTTCACTATGGGGTAGATTTTCAAAGGGGTACACGCGTACGATACACGTGTACCCCCCAAAAACCTACCCCAAACCCCCCCTGCACGTGCCGAGCCTATTTTGCATAGGCTCGGCGGCGCGCGCAAGCCCCGGGACGCGCGTAAGTCCCGGGGCTTGCATGGAGGGGCGTGTTGGGGGCGTTTCGGGGGCATGCAGCGAGTGACGTGGCATTTCGGGGGTGGGCCGCGAGTGACGCGGTGTTTTGGGGGTGGGCCCGAGGGTGTGGCGCCGGCCCGGGGGCATGGTCGAGGCCTCTGGACCAGCCCCCGGGTTGGGTGATGGCGTGCCAGCAGCCCACTGGCATGCGCAGATTTACACCTGTTTTCCGCAGGCGTAAATCTGCCAACAAAGGTGGGGGGGGGGGTTTTAGCTAGGGCCGGGGGGGTGGGTTAGGTAGGGGAAGGAAGGTGCAAGGGGGTGGAAAGAAAGTTGCCTCAAAGGCCGCTCCGATTTTGGAGCGGCCTTGGAGGGAACAGGCAGCGCGCGCCAGGCTCGGCGCGCACAGGTTCCACAAATGTGCACCCCCTTGCGTGCGCCGACCCCGGATTTTATAAGATACGCGCAGCTACATGCGTATCTTATAAAATCCAGCGTACTTTTGTTTGCGCCTGGTGCACGAACAAAAGTACGTGTGCGCGGAAATTTATAAAATCTACCCCAGGATGAGTACCTGCTGTCCTGCCCTTGATAAATCCAACCTGATTCCTTGATATGATGTTGGGTATAAATAAACTTAAATGGTCTGCTGTTATCTTGGCAAATATTTTTAAATCATAATTAAGGAGTGAAATAAGTCCATAGAGTGAAGGCAGCAAAGGATCCTTACCCGCTTAGCCAATATACGGTAGTTATAAATGCTTTATTGAAATCTCTAGGGAAAGAAACAGTACCTACTGCTTCGGAGAAAAACAAATTCAACTGCACAAATAATTGATCTTTAATAATCTTGCAAAAGTCTGCATTAAACTGGTCTGACCCAGGTGTCTTGTGGGATTTCCTTGCTTTTATAACATCAAGAATCTCTTGTAATTGGATTGGTCTATTTAAGAAATCAAATTGTTTTGAGGTTATTTGAGGAAGAGGTAGACCCTGGAAAAATAGCTCCTTTTCCTCCTCACAAACTGGTCTACCTTCTGAATAAAGTGTTTCATAAACCTTTTCATGATATCACATATCTCTTTGCTTTTATGGATTATCTTACCATTAGAATCCTTCATTTGTTCAATAAATGTTTTCCCACTCCTGTCTCTCACCAAGTTCACCATCACCTTTCCTGCTTTGTTTCTGTACCTGAAAAAATTATGCACTGAAAACTGTGATCTTTGATGAAGGCACATATTCGGTGTGCATAAAATCACTCTGTAATCATCGATATTTTTTATTGTCATATGGGTGATCAAGTTCTTTTTGCCATCTAAAGTTTTTTTCTCTAATTGAACTTTATCATTATGAAGCTGTTTTGGTTTTCTTATTACCCAGCATCACTACTTTACTGGTTTCCCAATATAAAGCAGGGGAGTCCTTATGCTGTAGATTGGATCATTCAGATTCCTTCCATTTAGTGTGAAGATAAGATATTCCTGAAACTCTTTATTCCCTGCCACATAACTTGGAAATCTCCAAATTCTACCACTGCCTCCCTCTGCAGACAGTTGGAAGTCTATCCAGATCATAGAGGTGTCTGAAATTTCCTCTGGTCCTATCTCTGCCTTAAAAATACATGGACACGTGTGATGAGTCTAAGATATAATCAATTCTGGATAAGGACAAATGATCTCTTGAGATGTGGGTATAATCATGCTCCTCAGGATGCAATAATCACCACACATCTAGAACTTGCAAAGCCTTACACACATATACTATGCCCTTCTCCTTTCCCAATTCCACCCTCCCCCCCCCCCCCCCCACCCATGCTATCGATGACTTATCCGTAAGATGGTCATGGACACAATTGAAATCCCCTTCCAATTTCAATTTCCTACTTAAGTTGGTGAGAAGGAGACCTACTAAATGTGTAAAGAATGAGTGTAACTAATGATTTTTGGTGTATGTATTACATATAGTAACCTCTTTAATTTTTCCCACTACAATGATATGTTGCCCTTCCGGATCCTTTACTTCTTGAATACACTGAAAAGTTAACCCTTTTTGAATTAATATATCCATTCCTGCCCTTTTACCCATAGCTTGGGAATAATGGCAAAACCCAACCCAATCTTTCACTAGCTTTTGACTTTCAATGGCAGAGAGATGTTTTTTGTATGCACACTATGGCAGCCTTCTGTCACTTAATGGCCAGTAAGATCTTTTTCCTTTTAATGGGTGACCCCAATCTATTAATATTCCATGAAATAAACTTTAGTACTTCACCCTTGTTTGTTTACTTTGAAGTTAATACATGAATCATACTTCAATTGGAGTACAGGATCCGCGTGGATAGTCCCCCAGTCTAGACCATCCCCCTTGCATCTCCTCCATTGAAACTCCTTTCTTTCAACCCCAAAACTATTTACCCCTTGTAGGTAGTGCAGAGTCCAACTTAACAACGCCAAATACCCACCTCTATCCCATCCCTCTTCACAAAACCACCTTCATTCCCCCTCCCACTATACAATTCTTGATCAGCCTCCTCCTCCTGCATTCATAATCCCAATTAACATACTCCGGCACACCAAACAATCACCTTACTCTAAGATAAAAGTGGCAATCACATGGTAAGTGCACTCAGGTGCCACCCTCACCTTGATAAACCCTTATAACCGAAATACAAGTAACGTATTGCAATAACATGAAAGCATATTGATGTTCATTTTAACATACAACTTTACAAGTGAAATAGGTACAGAGCAGTTCTAATAACTTTTAAGGCTCCTTTACCTTGAACCACTGTAGCCCATTTCATATGCAGTTAACAGCAAATAGTATTCTTTGCATAAGAACCTTGAAGTATAAGAACTTCTCACGCAGTGTCATTCAAGCCAATAATCTTCAGTGGCTTGCATACCTCAACTATATTACACTGATAAAACCTTAACAACAAGTTACTTGAGCTTAAAGATAACTTCATGAAGTTTCCTTTGAACCTGGAAAGAACACGCATTTTAATAGGAACACTGTATCTTCTGAAGAGAAAAGAAAAACCTTAACATGTTGCATGAAATTCCACTCCTTTCCTCTATGGAGAACTTCAAAAACATAAAGAAGATAGATTTGGTGATGTGCTGTCACGCTCTCACAACCATTAATGCCATGAGATCTTATTGACCCAGCAGATAAATTGAAGGTCCCATTGTAACCAGCTATCCTCTTAACAGTTCCATGGAATTATGATTATTAGAGATGTGAATCGTGTGATCGATCGTCTTAACGATCAATTTCGGCTGGGGGGGGGGGGGGGAGGGAATCGGATCGTCGCGGTTTTGTTTTTGTAAATATCATGTAAATCGTAAATCAGGGGAGGGCGGGAAAACCGGCACTCTAAAACATCCCTAAAACCCACCCCGACCCTTTAAAATAAATCCCCCACCTCCCGAACCCCCCCCAAAATGCCTTAAATTACCTGGGGTCCAGAGCGGGGGTCCCGGTGTGATCTTTACTCTCGGGCCTGCAGTGCATTGTAGAAATGGCGCCGGCGCTACCTTTGCCCTGTCATATGACAGGTCAAAGGTAGCGCCGGCGCCATTTTGTTTTTTGTCCCCCGACGTCAGGAGCGTAGGAGATCGCTCCCGGACCCCCGCTGGACCCCCAGGGACTTTTGGCCAGCTTGGGGGGGCCTCCTGACCCCCACAAGACTTGCCAAAAGTCCAGCGGGTGTCCGGAATGACCTCCTGCAGTCGAATAGTGTTGCCGTACGGCCAGCGCCATTTTGCACAACCTGATAAAAACAGGTTACTACAAGTTAAGGATGCTTAGATGCTTGAAACCCTTACTTAAACCAGAAGACTTTAGAACAGTTCTCCTGTCTGTTTTATTTTCCAGACTGGACTATAGCAAATCACTTCTTCTTGGCTTTCTCATTAATTCACGTAGACCATTACAGTTACTACAGAACTCCGCCGCCAGAGTATTAACCAGAAAACCGAGGTATGGCCATATCACTCTAATGTTATCAGTGTTGCACTGGCTGCCTGTTCAGTACTGGATTCAATATAAAATGCTGACTCAGATACATAAGAGGGTAAATATTCAGCCACTAAGCGACTAGTTAAGTTATCCGGATACCCATATCCGAATAACTTAACCAGGATATTCAGTGGCACAACGGTGCTGCTGAATATACCCAGATAAGTTACAGTTAGCCAGATATGTGGTATCTGGCTAATTTTAGACCTGCTCTATAACAAATCTAAAGTTAGCCGGTTAGGTTAACTGGATAATTCCAAATATCAGAGATAGCCGGTTAAGTTACCTAGCTAGATAAATTCTAGCCAGGTAAGCATTTAAAAAAAAAAATGTGGCTAAGTCATTTAGATGGATAACTTTCCCGTTATCCATCTTAAATAGCTTTTCAATATGCACCCCAAAATAATTAAGAGTGATAATGCTTTATGGTTGGGGGCAACCCTACATATCTACTCTCTGTATTGCACATTAACATTGGTCAATAAAGGCCTCCTACTTTTCTCACGTATCCCACAAGCCTGCCTAGGTGCAGTCCAAAATCATGAAATATTGCAGGCCTATTAATTTGGAATAAAATACCTGAGCAGCTCAGAGCATTATGCAATCTGAAAACTTTTAAAAAGCATTAAAAATAACATGGCTATTTCAGCAAGCTTTTGAGGAAACCAATTAGTAGGGAAATCTGCCGGTTTGAGCATCATGTATGATGTCCACTTATTACTGTTCTTTCTTATGTACTGATGATGTATGTAAGTTTTTCTGTGTAAATTTATGTATGTTTCATTTTGTGAATCGCCGCTATCAATGGAGCGGCAATCAATAAATGATGTTTAAATTTTAAAAAAATTAAGAATTTGTGCTCCTGATTTACAAATATACATGTGCACTGAAACACAGGTGAATGTTCAAAACGTTTCACATGTAAAAATTAGCATATACACACAAAAGTATTCCATATTTTATAAAAAGTCAAAATATGTGCGTATTTTCACTTTTGCATGCACATATATTGCATGTAAAATAAAGGGTGGTCTACTGGCGTTCCTGGATGGGGCAAACAGTTACGCACGTAAGATGCTATTTTATAAGATGCTAATTATCTGGCCTAAGTGCTATTGAATGTGTTTACTGTGTGATACTGACTGGGTGGGGGGTCTGGGTGAACTGGGCAGAGTTCAGGCTGAAGAACCAGGAGGGGCCTCAAAGGCCTGGAGAAGGGCAAGCAAACTGGTGGACTAATTGTTTAGACTAGTAATTTCATTCACATGCGTGTGTGTTAAAAAAACACACCAATTTATACATATAAATCTCGACTTACATCAGTGCTGCTTTATTTTCATATGTAAATATTTTTGCGTATATTTTTCAAAAGCATTGCATGTATTTGCACTTTGGCCTACATACGTACAAATGTTGTGGGGTAAACACACGCATTATTTATAATGCACTTTATAAAGGGTGGTAAGCCCAGCCTTATACACACGTATATGCCGCCACATGCAGTTTGAAAGTTATCTTCCCTGAGCATAATTTCGGGGCAGAAATATGTGATATTATGTAAACAGTGCAGCTTGCAGAACACAATTTATAAAATACTAACATAAATCTCTACAGGCCCATGCATGCATGTAAATGGTGCATTGTGGACAGTTTTGCAAACTGGGCTGCATATTTGGAGGGCCAGAGACAGTGATTTCAGAAATCACCAGCATATGTTGAGATACATAGAGGTCCATATTCAGTCACTGAATAGCCGGATAAACTTATCCGGCTAGTTTTGAAGGTATATTCAATAGTGCAGCCGCACTATTGAATATAGCCGGCTATCTTTATCCTGCTAACTTTAGGACAGCTCATTGGTCTGATCTGACTTAGCCAGATAAGTTCCCAAATCTTCATGTAGCTCGATAACTTCTGATCTCAAAATAGTTCTATGTTGAAATACTTTTTTGCCAGCATTTCTTAAAATCTAGATATGCTCTCGGTATATATAAGGGAGCGAGAGAGAACAACCCAATGGAAAGTGCACTAATGTTATTGATCAATTTAAAAATGTTTCTTTATTAACAAATTTCATAAAAATAACTGAGCACTTATACATGAAGATTTGTGACTATGCAAAAACATATTCATTTATCCTTTTGAACAAACGCTAAGCCATATTGCATATAACGATGCAAAAGTGTGCACAAAATTTGCAATCATGCACACAATGATTCAGTATCACAATATAAAAAATCTTAGAAAAGCTAACAAGTACTGAATCAACAGTATATTGCATTACATGGAGATCACTGTAACATTTTTAAAGTATGCAGGACCGGACAGTGCTGAAATATGTTGCATATTTTAACAATCCCAAAGGCTGGATTACCAACTAAACACCCTTTTTAAAAATTGAAGGTATGTAGAACAAGGTTTAGAACGGTGCAATGTATTTCTTGGGTATGATGTTAGTGTTATTACTTTTTGAGCCCTCTAGGTGGCATTAAAATTGCCTAATATCTAGTTCTCTCTCTCACTCTATCATAGGGTACATTGGTGCTTAAAGCGCTACCTTCCTGTTGACAGTAGAATACACCATTAAGTGCCATTAAGAATATAAATAGTGAAGTCCTAGCCCAGGAAATTTCAATACCCTCAGAAAAGTTCTGTCAAAAAGAAATGAGAAAAGGACTGGGCTTTGTGCACAGGTTTTTAATTGCAATACATTTTTCTATGGAACTTTTTCCCCAGCTTTCATTGCAAGAAATGAAATTCTATATTAAATTATATCTGCTACTTCGAAAGTGCACAAACTGAATTGTGGATTTTTGGCCTAATTTTGCCAACTTCAGATATTGTAGAAATCCAAACATTGCATAAGTTCTTAAATAGTTCATTGTATATTTTAAATGTAATTGCTATGCATGGAAATGAATAATAGGCAGTTATGAATCTATTTCATTCTAGTGCACCTGACAAATGTGGCTGGCTATTTTTATGTATGGAAATTTCATCTGTTATATTCTGGATGTTGGTAGAAGCAAGTCAGTCTATTGTTACTGCTTAGCATCCATGCTTGGAGACTTGAAGACTCTCTTAATAGGAGAAGATAAATATTTTGTAGTTAGTTAAAAATGTGTCTTAGGATTTGTTCTATTCCTTGATTATAGCAATTGATTCCAATGTTATCAGTATCATTAACTGTTCAGTAGTAATTTATTATTTGTTCTCTTTATTGTGAAAACTATTTGTCCTCTTTTAAATTTATTTTGTTTATTTGTAAACAAGCCGCTTCCTAATTGATTTCTCTCTATGTAGAAGCCAGAGTATTCCTGAGATAAAGCAGGACAATTCAGCCACACAAGTGGGGTGACATCACCAGATGGTGCTGACGCAGAGCAGGCTCTCCTAGCATGCTTTTTGAGCATGCATGATATTCCCATGCAACCCCCACCATGCGAGCCTCCTCAGTCTTTTCTAAAGCTAAGTTTCAACTCTGTGGGGAGGAGGGTGGGATTGTGTGGCTGAATTGTCCTGCCATCTACAGAGAACACTTGTTACAGGTAAGCAACTTTGCTTTCTCCATTGACAAGCAGGACTGAATTCAGCCACACAAGTAGGGATTTCCAAGGAGAGGGCTGCAGCATAATAATATTTCTTCTTGGCTAGCTATTGTTTGTCTGCAACCTGGTAGCAGAGAGGATGGCAGGAGATTTGAAGCAATTAGTTAAATAAGCTTTTAAGTACTGCCTGACCAAAGTTTGTCTCATGTGGAGATGTTCAAAAAGAATTACATGTACTGTGGCCACCTTTTGGCCTATGATCTCCCAAAATCCTTGGCTGTTAATGATGTGTAGCTGAGGAAATAGTGCACTTTGTGGGTCAGAGTTTACATTCTTTGAAATGGAAGAAAAAAATATGTTCCTTTGTTGTATCTAAGTCTATTAAGTTCAATCAATGAATTGGAATCAGCTTGGACTTCTGGATATTGACCACAAATCCTAGTGAGAGAAGGAAGTGGAATGTGTAGGAAGTTGTTAGTTTCACTTCTTTGGAGGATCTGTTCAATATTAGCCAGTTGTCTAAATAGGGAAAAATTAAAATATAATATTTCCTGATATGGGTAGTTACAACCACCAAGCACATGGTAAATACCCTTGGAGCTGAAGTACTTGGTACGGTAATATTTTTCAGCTACTGTGAAGTATAGATACTTCCTGTGATCGATGTGAATGAAAATGGTGATATAAGCATCTTTCAGATCTACGGTAGCCACTCATTGACTTTCTAGGTGTAGAAAGATCATGCCAAGAGAATTCATCCTGTATGTCTTGAGTTATTTGTTTAGGTTTCTCAAGTCTAGAATAGGGTGAAAATCCCTTTACTTCTTCAGGATCAGAAAATATTTCAGGTAATATCCTTTGCCTTTTTCCAATGTTTGGACTGGTTTTATTGATTTGGCTGACCAACAGTAAGGTTATCTCCTGATCTAGAATTTGAAGTTGCTCCTGGGAATTTGAATAAAGTTGACAAAGTGAGGGGAGGTAGATCTTGGAAATTCATGCAATAGTCTTTGAGAATTATCTTGAGGACCCAGTGATCTATGGTAATTAGAGATCACTGAGAGTGAAAAAAAGTAGAGCTCTCCCCACACTAGAAGGGCTTCGAGGGATGTGTGGAAATGAGAAGTCTTGCAGTAAAAAATTAGGGCCAGACTTCTGGGAATACTGTTGAGTAGCTCTTGGCTAAGCCCTTTCTCTGGGAGATGATCTGCTTTATTGTTGTTGCTGGTGTTATTGCTGTTGTGAGTTTTGCCTTTGAAATGGATAGGGATGTGCAGGAGGGATGGATTTGTCCAATTTGGTATTCGTATTCATTGGGACCCAAATACGTTGCATTCGTTTTCATAGGGGAAAACCCAATTCATCCATTAGTTGAATTCGGTATTCATTTTCCATTAAAGTTGGAAAAACAAAAAAAAAAAAACCCTTCCCAACCTTTTAAATTTAATTAACTACAACTCCCCACCCTCCTGACCCCCCCCCCCAAGACTTGCCAAAAGTCCCTGGTGGTCAAGCGGGGGTCCTGGAGTGATCTCCTGCACGCGGGCTGTTGGCTGCCAGTATTCAAAATGGCACCGATAGCCTTTGCCCTTACTATCTCACAGGGGCCATCTTGTGCTCCTACCATGTGACAGGGGCCGACCGATGGCATCAGTAGCCCCTGTGAGATATTAAGGGCAAAGGCTATCAGCGCCATTTTTAATATCGGCAGTCGACGGCCCGAGTGCAGGAGATTGCTCCAGGACCCTCGCTGGACCACCAGGGACTTTTGGCAAGTCTTGTGGGGGGGGGGGGGGTGTCAGGAGGGTGGGGGTTTTATTCATTAATGATACGTTGCATCCGTGGGGGTTCGCCATACATTTCAGGAACCCACAAATGCAACGAATAGGGACCTATATGTTGTGGATTGCGCATTCAAAACGAATGCACATCCCTAAAAATGGATATAACAAGTATCTCTTACAAGGTAATAATATTGTCTTCTATAGTATTGTGCTTGGTAATTTCTCTGAACTGATTGATGCTCAGATGAAGCACAATGGTTGAAATAGTTGAAAATGATCTGATTTGATATCTTCTTTCAAGAATGTCGGTATATAAGAATTCTAAATAAATAAATAAATAAATAATAGTGATCTTTAATGAGGTCAAGTTTGTTTTTATCTTTTTTGCCAAACAAGTTTTCTCCAGTTCTGAAATCATCTGCTAATTTATCAAATACATCTTCTCTTAAACCTGATGCTGTCCTCTAAACAAATCTTCTGGATCCCATACCTATGGCTGAAGATCTTGAAGTGATCTCAAAAACATCATAAGAAGACTTGATAAGCTGCTTAGAACATTCTTGAGCTTCATTTTAATGAGACATAAACTGTTGTGTATCAGTAGGAAGACTGGATGAGACATCTGAAGGATATTGTTGTGAGCATGGATTGCGGTCACTGGCTTGGAGAGAGTGAGCCCTTGGATCATGGCACAATCTTAGGGCAAGGCTCCAAGGTAGACACCAAGAGAGCATATCCAGGCACGGGCTGGGCTTGAAACATAGCTTGAAACTTGGAACGTAGCTTAGAACTTAGAATGTAGCTTGGAACTTGTGGCTCTCAGGCCTCCACTGAACCTGTACACACAGAGTGAGACCCAACAATGCAATGCTGGTCTCTAGGGTAGCCCTCCGGCCACTCGATAGCCCTTTCAGACCTGTCACTTGGGAACAGCGAGTGTGTCAGAACAGATGAAGGCTGAAGACAGGACATGGCATGACAAGGTACTTGGATGAAGACACTGAAGGCTTGGAATTTGAACGAAGACTTGGAACTTGGATGAAGTCTTGAATCCGAAGGACATGGATGAAGGCTCTGGAAATGAGGAACATGGACAAAGGCTCTGGAAATGAGGAATATGGATGAAGGCTCAGGTTCAGGAAGGAGTTAAGCTTCCCCGGGCACTGCACTTCAGCACGTCCTACACAGCCATCCATGGGCTAGTCACGGACCACGTGATCCCGCTGTGCACCCTACACAACCTGCCACAGGTTGGTCACAGACCATGCCAGGAGCAAGACAGGCTCAGAACTGAGAATGGGAGTCAGGGACATCCCTTGGAATGAGAAACATGGCTTGGAACAATGAATATGGCTTGGAACGAGGAACAAGGAGATTCGCTGGTTGGACAAGCTCCATGAGACCTGGAACTTGGAACATGACTAGGAACTCGAGACTTGACTAGGAACTTGACTTGGAACTCTAAAAACACAGATGGACTCCGAGGACTTGATCCAGCGAAGACAGACTTGGAAACAGGCCCTGTGCCAGGAAGCGCCCTACACAGCACCTCCGGTCTGGTCATGGACCATAACGCTGGCACACTTGGAGGAAGGACAAGGGAGAATCCAGAAGCTGACCTTTGAATGAAGACCACAACATCAGGAACTTGATTGAAGATTCAGACAAGGTGAAGATTCAAAGTCTTGGAGGAACATAGAACAGGCAACATGAAGGAGCTCCGATGAGGAACAAGAAACCAGGACATGGTACAGGAACAGGAGGAACAAGAAGGTCAGGATTATCAAATGAAGACCATCAAGACAGGAGTATGACTACAGAAGACCTTGCAGGATGAAGAGCCATGGATGACCATGAGGATCTGACAAAGGTCCCGAGGAAGTGACAGAGAAGACCTTTAATAGGGCTGAGGGACTGACAAGGTGGTGACATCATCAGCAAGGACTGATGATGTCACCACCTGATGATGTCACCACCATGGGCCCTTTTAAATTAATAGCAGAGGTGCACGCACACGCCTAAGCAGGAGCCAGCTTTAGGGCAGGAGCAGCAGCATCGGCGGCATCCCAGCCATACCGAAGAAGCAGAAGTATCAGTGGTGCTCTTGCCATGAAGATGGCTGGAGGCATTGGCAACACCCTGGCCATGAAGAGATGGAGGCATTGGCACCCAGGCCATGAAGATATGGAGGTGGCAGTGGCAGCTTCTGGCTGCAAAGGGGAAGAGTGGTGGTGGTGGCTCCATCTGGAGATGGCATCAATATCAGCCTGCTGTGAAGAAGGCCACGCATGAGCCACGATCCCATTGATGGCATGGGGAGAGCATGGGTCTGGCATCAAGGTTGGTGAGTGAAGTCCGCACGTGGGCTTGTCCTGCGAGTGAGTACAACAGATAATATAAAGATATTATGTATTTTCTCTGAATGTTTTAAGGTTTTTGCAAACCGTTGTGATGTAAACGCGAACGACGGTATATAAAATCTTTTAAATAAATAAATAAAATATTGGATCATTTGAAATTGGCATGGCAAAACTCTACTTTGCAACATTCATGACTAAAATTATTTTCCCTGTATTGTCCAGAAATGTTGCATCTTTTCCAGGAGGAGTGTTGGATTAGATCCAGTGAGATCACCCCACTGGTGTGGCTCAATTCAGTCCTGTTGGTCCACAGAGAAAATTATTGTTTCTTAAAGTAGTTGTCAATTAGTCACAGTTTAACAGGTCAGATACCGTGCCCCTTTTAGTAAAGATGGCTGATTTCTTTTCGTAGCTGAGATGAAGGAGTAGCCAGATGTTTAGAGCAGCAGATGACAAACTAGGGAAGCCAGGTTTCAAATCTTACTTCTACCATTAACACCCATTATGACCTTGGACGATTTGCTTAGCCCTCCATTTATTCGGGTATAAACTTGGAGCTGGATTTACTAAGGTTTTGTTCCCATTCGGTATCTATAGGAAAAATGCTTAATAAATGACCCCCATAACTGTAAGCCTTTCAGGGCAGAACTGCATCTGTGTTATAATTTGCTTGAGTTTGGAAAAGCAAGTTAAACCTGTGACATCAGATGCAAGTTCCTTTTGGTTAGGAGCAAAGCTTGAATTCTCACAAATAATTTGTTGGAGTCTCCATCCTCTTCCTCCTCCCATGAAATTATACCTTTGGGTGCAATTAAGTCACCTGCAAGGGGGTTGGGGCCTGGGGAAAAAGGGGACCCATGCAGTTGGGGAGCAGTGCAATTCAACTTCTGCCTTCTCCTGCTCCCTCCTCGCTGGCACCAGGAGCGAGCTTTTTTTTTTTTTAAAACTTTGCAGGCCAACTTTACCGATCTGTTGATTTTGTGCAATGCAAGATCAGCACAGCCAGTCCATGCGGTTTGGAGATCCTTGCTCATCGTGCCAGCAGCTTTTTCTTGACAAAATATTTACTGGCACAGAGCTGTGGACAGCTCCCACTGAATTTAAGATTTCATTAGGAGAAATCCCCTGAGTAGGCCGCTGCCAAGACCGTGCTGAAACACAAACATTTGTATTAAAAAGAAAACAATTAAGGGCTTTTTCAAAGTGATTAACTCTGACTCAAACTGTTCTCTCTTTTTCCCCTCACAAACCTCGTTTGCTTAGAACTGCTGCAGACAGTTACCAAGGCTCTATCATTAATGTTCATCCTACAGGAAACCATGGGAAAATTCAACACCCTATTCTGAGATGGAAGTGTACTAGTGCTATGGCCAATAGTTTCCAAAAATGAAGTAAGGAATTTTCATCTACTATATCATCTGTGTGTACTTTAGGATGGTAATAAAATATTGTACAAACCTAATGCTAAGGTAATGGAAATAATGACCTCAGTGCTTCATGATCAGTCAGAATAAATGTTATGGGAAAATCTTCAAAAAGAGGATAACTTTCAAACACCTCTGTGTAGCCTCATATTTGTGTCCATAGGGGTCTACAGAGAATTGCTATAGTATTTTAGAATCTGCACAGACCCATCTGTGCAGACTTTAAAATATGTGTATCCCTGCCCTTTTTTCATGTATACCTTGAAATATGTGCGAAATGTGCCACATACTTGAGAACTGTGTGTAGGTTTTCATGCATGCACACACTTCTGAATTTGCTGGGGCAGGTTTATTCCAGAATATCCCCCCCCCCCCTAGAAAAATAGCCAAATTTCATCATTAGGGTCATGGCCAGGCTAGCTTCCCTGGTGGTGAGAGAAGAAGACCAGCTGTTCCCCATCCCGTAATTGTGGTTGAACAATAGGCTTATGAGGGAAGCATGGCCTCCTACCCCTGGGGCATAAATACCTCAAGGGAACTAGGGAATGGGGGTAGGGTGGAGGGGGAGTGTGTTGGAAGGACTGAGAGTTTTGGGGTAGGTGGAGGTGACCAAAACCCAAACAGCATATATTGATTTTGTAAAAGGATGCAAAGAGCCACTGTAACAGTGGGTCAAGGATAAACTGGCATGAATGTAAACATAAACACAGCATTTAATAATGTTTTACATTTCATTTTGTTTAATGCAGTATGTACAAATTGTAAAGAAGGAGGTCCTTCATAACTCTGGCCACAGGCATTCATAGTAGATAAATGTCAACCTTTATATAATTTTTAGAAATACATTTAAAAGCAAAATTTCTTTCTTTATCAAGTGCTTCCAGTTGCTAGCCCAATGTGATATCACATTTCAAAGTATATTCACTCTGCATTAGGCATTTGGCCTGACCATTTTGTGCAATTCTGAAAAAAGATATAGCGGAGTTTGAAAACGTACAGAGAAGGGCGACCAAAATGATAAAGGGGATGGAACAATTCCCTCTGAGGAAAGGCTAAAGAAGTTAGGGCTCTTCAGCTTGGAGAAGAGACGGCCGAGGCAGGATATGATAGAGGTCTACAAAATAATGCGAGGAACAGGTAAATACAAATCAGTTATTTACTCATTCAAAAAGTACAAAGACTAGTGGGACATGCAGTGAAGTTACTAGGTAATACCTTTAAGGGAAAAAGGAGAAAATATTTTTGTCCAGGATTTATGAATGAAACCAGCACGTAAATACTTACCTGAGCAAGCACATGCTGGGGTCCCCTACCTCGTAACTTTACTTCTGGTATGGATGGTGTTTAAGTCCTAAAACAAAAAATACTAGGCTAGTCAGCAGTATTTTCAGTGCAGGGGCTAACAGGGTAAAAGGGAGGATAATTAACCAGGGGGTTAGGAAGTCCTATCCTTTACCTGGGACAACTGGGAATGAACTTGGGAAACTGGTAATTGCGTTGGCGCGCATGTCTACTAAAATCCCCCCATTTATGCAGTAGAAGCGTCATTTGCTCGCACATGTGCATGTCCAGATAAAATTGTGCATACAGCCTATTTTATAACCATGCACACATGTGCACATGTATGTTATAATATGGCTGTGCCCTTTGATGCGAGCTGGCTTACATGAGTACATGTGCACCCCATGCTGCTGTTTTAAAGTTACTGTCCCTGCCTACAAGATCTCAGGCACATATGGTGAGCTCTTAGACACAGGATTAAGGAAAAACAGGCCAGAATGAGGGCAGAGGGGCCTAACAGCCAGAAAACCTCCTGGGCACTATATCAGAGACTGCAGTGAGAGGGGTTGGTGAGCTGGCTATCTCATGCTTTCAAGGGAAACAAGTTAAGCAGTCTTTGCAGTAAAGGCATATAAAGTTCTTGCATATAGCATCTAATATAAAGTTTCTAACTATACAAATATGTACATATTTGCAGAAGATATTGGAGCAAACTTTGGATGAGAGATAAGGATAGACCTGAAAAAAAATTCTGACAAGAAACGCCAAACAAACTTATGGGTAAGGACTTTTCCGTTAGGCTCCCAACACCCTCTGTTTCTAGCAAGCCGCTCTTTTCCCTCATCAGGAGAAGCCAGCATTCAAAATGCCAGGTCAAAAAAGACAAACAGATTAATATTTGGCGCGTTAAATAACAGGTACTTGAATATTTATTTTTCCACTGTTCAGGCTTGATTAACTCCTAATTACCAAGCCAGAGGAAGCAATATAGAATTGTCAAAATAGAAATTTAAACTTATCTTAAAGATTCAGAGCAGCCAGAGCAATTAGATGAGATGGCAGCTGAGATGTCAGTGAATCATAATGATGCAACACAGTGAGATAACAGCAATGTAAGTAAAAACAGGAAGCAGGACAGAAAAGAAAGACAAGAGTGAGACCAGGAGATGGTGGAATTGGCAGTTGTGCTGTTGGCCTATGTGGAGATGGATATGTTTGCTGGAATCCAGAAGATTCCAGCAAACATATCCATCTAATGTTTACTTTGGATGTTAGCAAGACTTGCTAACATCCAAAGTAAAAGGCATGATAAGTAAGATCCACAAGGCCACAACCTGTCTGAAGGAACCATTTAATGATATCCAAGAAATAAATACGTTTACAATATTATGCAGCAAAATCATTACTGCGAATGTTCTTCCAACAAGGACACAAGGCCAGAAGGAAAGGAGAAAGATAATAAGTCTTCCTGGAAAACATATATAGAGGACAAAATAAAATCACTTTGTGCAGACGTTTCACTGGTAGATGAATACCCCAAAGAATTGAAGACATCAATTATGAGAAAATTCTAAAACATTAAACTGAAATTCATATATTCCAATAACATTGAAATAATATCAGCATCACAAAAGCAGTAGAAAGAAGAAGAAAAAAAGAAATATGTTATCAAAATAATACACTTATACAAACTCCAAAGAATTCTGCAGAGAACTGGGAAAGAATTGTAGTACAGTTAAAACACTATCAATCAATGATGAAACAGAAAAATTCTGAGAAATTCATATAAGGATCTCATATTGCATATCAGAGAAGCAGAATAGCTATGCATCACACAAAAGAACAAGGAAAAGGCAAATATCAAAACTATGGAATAGCCTGAAATAACAACCAAAGAGAGGGACCTTAGTTTATGGAAAGCCCTAAACTGGAAGAGCCCTGGGCTTGATAAGTGTCCAACCCTTGGCTCCAACATTTAACATACCTCCATCAATACCTGACAAATTTCAAAAACCAATTGAACATCCAGCAAGGACTAATAACACAATGGCTAATAACAACAGTAAGTGCATACCTCCTTCCAAATGGAAACCCAAGTAACACCCCCCGAAAATACTGATCAATGATGTACCTACTTACAATATACAATCACATATATTATTTTAATAATACTATGTAACAGAAGGACAACCAAAAAAGAGCATATAGAATCAAAGACCAGTTTATGCTGAATAAAGCCATCATGGACAGTTGTAAGAAAAATTGAAACCTTAGTTTAGCATGCATTGTCTATGAAAAGATCTTCTGTTAGCATCCCACACTCTTAGATAATAAATTGCCATGAAATATGCAAAGTGAATTGATCGAGTACATAAAGTTTACCATGAAAATGTAGCAGACTATATGCCATCTGATTTATGAAGATGGATAATACATCATTCCTAACAACAAAACCCAGCAAGAAATATTTCAGGGAGATTCCCTATCACCATTTCTGTTTTGTCTAGCATTGAATCTACTGAGTACTCATTAACTCTTTGGGCTATAAATTTAGATTTAACCCCAGAGACTTAGAAAAACAATTTGTAGATGACTTGAAGCTTTATAGCTTCTGTGATCATCATTTAGTGATACAACTCTGTATAGAGAACTTCTCAGATGACATCAAGATGAGATTTGGTCTGGAAAAATATGCTAAAGTGACTTTCCTTAAATGAAAACTAAGTAAAATTGAGAACAGCTCTTTGCATTAATACTAATAAAAAAGAAGTTGACCAGAAAGGTGCATATAAAAATCTAGGAGTAGAAGAATATATAACAATCCAACACAAGTTACTGAGAGAAAAGATCAGCAAAGAGTAAAACTGGAGACTGAAAGTGATATTGAAAAGTGCTTTAATAGCATGGAATAAAATGAAAGCTATAAATCAACTAGGAATCACTGCACTCTCCTAATAGTCTTGGAATTATAGACTGGCCCCACAAAGATTGCAAACAGTAAGATGTAAGAACGTGAAATTGCCCCATACTTACTAGTTAATCTATAAGAACAATGTAACCTCCTCTTTGGTTATACTAGAATAGAGGGATCACACAAAGTCCCCAGGACCAACTCATCCTGGACCTCTTAATTTCCTCTGCACAGCTTTCCACTGGCCCCAGAGTTCATTCTGGTGGGGTGGAGGATGCAGCTCTGGGTCCTTAGTCTTGGGAGTGTTCAGTCTCTTGCCTTCTCCAGTCAATCTTTCAATAGTACTCACTTAGATAGTTCTCAGCAGGCTGGATCTCAGGAAAAGCAGACAAAGTCTTGGAGTGGTACTGAAGTAAAAATTTAGTGCAACTTAAAAAATAAGATCCAAACCAAAATAGAAAAATCATAAGGATACATAGTAAGTGCCACAAACTCCTTCACCATTTTAAACCTCCGAGTCAATGTCCACAGTCCCTTTCTGGTGATGAGATAGAAAAAAACCCTCTCTTCTCCTTTCCAAAATTGGTAGGGAGCTGATGGTAGAAAACTATCTTCCTGCTTCTCACAGGCATACCAACTTCTCCAAAAATCAGTTCTTACCCCTGGGACACTACAGACCTCACTTTCACCTTGCGCAGGGCAAAACCGATCCTGGGCAGCTGCAGACTCAACTCTAACTGGGTGAAAGGCACAGAAAATTAATCCCACTTCCCTCAGGCAAGGGGATAAAAGCCCTCCCAAAATGGAAGCAGATCAAAGCAGAAATCAATCTCTTAAAAGACAAAAATCATCTCTTCTGACCTCTTCTTACCAAGGCAGTATCCTCCAAGTCTGGGAAGGCTCTAGTAGGGCTACTGTCCTTGCTTATCCCAGTGGTGCAGACTGGGGGCCTACTGGGATCCACCAGACAACCTCTCTTTCTTCTTCCAACAAAAAAACTACATTTATCCACAACCACTCTTTATCAGACAAGGGTTTCCCAGCACCCTGGGCAGGAAAAAGAAAATCTTATGGATGGTCTGTGCACATGATAGTGTTTAACCAGTGGAAATTTACACCAGTATATGCTGAGATTGTACATTTCAAAAGCCTAAGACATTATGGTCTTATAGAAATAGATTATAGGGAGCTATACCTGTCCATCTCTGGTCCTGCTGTTATAATTAGTGAGGCTTGGGTGGACCCTTGGACACTGTGGCAGTTGACCACGCCCATGGGGGAAGTCCCGTGAGGGGCCACAGGTCATGCTCAGCTCTGGACACACAAACACAGATAGTTCTTTATTTAGACAGTTTAAGAAGCCACCAGATGGTGGCAGTAGTGAGTAGAAGATATAGCCTGGCTGGGCTAGTATTCACCAGGGCGCTGGAACAGCGGTTCCTCCGGTAGTAGTGCTGTAGTGGAAAGAACTGAGAAAATGAGTACAATAGAACATTCACAGAGTCCCAAGTATGGAGAAGCCCCGAGATAGGGAGAGCTGGCCCTCGAGGAGCAAATACCAGATCCCTGGGAGGAGAGAGACTCGTAGGCAAAGTACTCACACATAGGTTCTACGTAAGAGATGGAACTGGTGCTGGAATGGAGGAAGGTCCTCAAGGAGCGAGTACCTGGTTCCAGGGAGGCAGCTCTGAGGAGTGGATGGTAGTAGTACTCACTGATGGTGTCTGTAGTGAATTCTTCCAAGTAGAAGAGGAGAGATGCAGGCAGGGGGTCAGGGAACATGGGCCCTCGAGGAGCGAGTACGGGTTACCTGATAGCGACCTGAAAGAAGCAAAAGAGACCCCCGAGGAGTGGGTACCCCATTAGCAGAAAGAGTCCAATGGAAGTTGGAAAGGCAGAGTAGCTGGGTACAGAGAGCGAATCCCATCCGTAAGAATTCCCCTTGCTAACTCAACGGCTAGCAATAAACTGTAGGCTTAAATATCCGGGCAGAGTAACATCATCACAGGGAGACACCACTGAGGAACACGCCAATGAGGAAATAAGAATGAGGGCCATGAGGCGCGCGCGCCCTAAGGTACCTGTAGAACATGGTGGGAGGCAGCGCCCAAGCTGGTCTGGGGACGCCGGAGAGGATGGCAGGCGGATGCCGCAGCAGCCAGGCGTCTGTGAAGAGCAGGAGGAGTCGCAAAAAAAGGAAAGGTGGGCGGAGGGAAGCCGTCGGGAAGTGACGGTCGCAACACCTGCCTGAGAGAATCACCGCAGGCATTACCTGGCCACTTACAATTTTGTCACCTGACTCTCTGGGGACTAGAAATCACATTGAGCTATAAGGAGTCAGAGCTGTACCTGCCTGTTTCTGGTCCTGGCCAGGAGAATTGCTGCAGGTATCATTTGGCCACCTACGTTCATCACCTGCCCCTCTGGGGCCAACAAATTGTGCCGGTGCACCTAAGCTGCATACCAAAGGAGCACTCCCCTCATGCCCTCCCCCCCCCCCAATAAAGACCCCCCAATAAAGATAGGGAAGAAACAAAAAGGCAAAATTTTTACATCTTCCAGCTCTATTCCCCTTAAAGGACCAATGGAACAACATGTGGTTTTGCAACCAGACCAGTTCTTCAGGATTCACTGTGTACTGATCTGGAAAATGTTTTTTCCTTGAGTCTGGAGGTAAGATCTCCTCCCCCATCTTCCTTGGGTATGTTGGCCAGAAAAGGAACCTCTTGAAGAGAATTCCACATTTTTTCTAGGTACCGATATCAAGGAATCCCCATTAACTGATGTGGTGGATGTACCCTTAAGAAACTCTATATTAGAACTATCTGGTGTAGCTTCAGCTTGGTGTGCTATTTCAGAGCCTGTGCATCTATTACCAGTAGCTCAGGAAGGGAATGTTTCAGCTAATGTTAGTGAATTATCTGATATCTCCTTAAAAGACATTTGGAATGTTGTTACATGCATTGACATGTCTCTTTCCAGATCTGTCTCTCAGTTGTCTGTTTTCATCTGCTGTCTCCTCCAAATTAACCAAGGTAGACAAAATGTTGGGAACAATCAAAGATAACTTAGGGGTACAGGCTGTAGTGATTACCAATATTTAAGCGTCATTAGTCTCAGGAATTAAAGACATTATAAATGTGAAATGTTGGAAAATAAACTTAAGATCGAAGAATCTACTTTTGCTTAATTTTACAAAGACTTGTTTGCTTTCAGGTATCGAGTTGTTTAAAAAATATACAAATTAAGTTTTGCAGTTTTCCGCAGAGAAATCTTGTCCTTTATCTAATTCTTATTATGTGCCAGAAAAGAAGAGTGACAGGTACTACTGATGGTGCCATGGATGTTTTGGCCTCAGTAGATAGTTCTGAAATATCTCTCTTTCTTCAAACTTTAAACAATACCATTTCCACTAGGTCAACTTTTGTGGCTTCCTTTATTTCTCTTTTTGACAAAGGTTTGTTTCTTCAGCAATTCTTCAAACACAAGAATGTTCCATTTTGTCATCATGTTGTGCAAGTTTTTCTTGATATCTCAAGAGAGAAGCAAGCAAACAGGAAGCTATTTCTAAATTTAAAATCTAGAGTATCAGCAATCAATTGAGGGAACCTTCTTTCTTAAATTTCCCTGTAAATGTCTAATAGAATTTCAGGGAATAAATATGTTTTTCTTGACCCTGGTCACCTTTATTTTAATGAATCTTCTTGAGGGATGTATTAGATGTTTTTGTAATTGTATCAAGTTACTGTTCCCATGATGTGGACATTTTTCAGTGTTAAGATATGATTAACTTGAAAAAAAATCTTTGCTTTATACCATGTATTTTGTTTAAATCTTAATAAAATGTAATAATAATAAAAAAGAAATAGATTACAAATACAGAGCTGCAATAATAAGCCTCCAGACATACCTAACAGAATCAATATCCTCAAATATTTAAAAATGTACTGAAATATGAAAATGAACAGCACAAATTGGACTCCCTCTGTAAACTTGGATAAGTGCTCTGATAAGTAGAAGGACTGAGTGAGAATCTACCAGCACTGATGAAAAAGCCAACAGATTTTGCAAAACAAGGAAAAAACCTCTTTAATTTACACCAGCAAAGAAGGAAAAATAATTAGCATAAATACAGTGGGAAATTCACAGAGCTACTTCAAGCAATCACACATAGATAAAAATCTGGCACAGAAAATGCTAAGGAGAAGTGAACTTAAACTTAAAAATGAGAGATTGATAATTACAGCACAGTACAGTAAACTATGGACAAGATGGTTATTATTATTATTATTATTTATTACAATTTTATATTCCACCTGTAAATCAAGCTAACCAAGCAGAGGTACAATAAGAACATAATGGAATTAAAATCAATAAATAAGACAAAAAGGGGCTACATTAAACATAAGTAAAAATGCAAATAAAATCAAAGTTAACACTAAACATAATCTAATAATACAATTACAATTAAAATAGAAAAAAAATCAATCCTCAAAATCCTCAAAATATCAAACATAACAATAACGACAACACCAGCAGATTATGTTGAATGCCTATCTAAAAAAAACAAAATTGGACTGCCTTTTGAAACTTTGGAAATTAGCTTCAGCATGAATTTCAGAAGATAATGCATTCCAAAGCAAAGGAGCTTCGTAACTGAAAGAAGATGTAGCCTGCATATAAAATGATAATAAAACAGTCAAATACAGATTCTGTAAAATAGAACTTCAAATGCTTACGCATTTTATTGCCGAATATAACCCGCTGATGTCAGAATGCATGAATTCACTGCCTCTGTGGAGCACTGACATCCCAAAATGCTGTCTTTACTTCCCTAGTTGATTGTCCTCAGTCAGTCCAGACTTAATTCCCGAAGCCCAATCTTCATGGTTTACAACAGTCCTTCACATGGAATAGCAGCTATAGCCCTTAAGAGAAGCCATAGCCCCGGGCCCCTCAAAAGGAATGTAAAAAGGGAAAAAGGAACCCTCCAACCCATTGCAGTGACATCCCTGGTAGGACCATCTCATGCCTGTGGACATCCTGAGCCCTGGACTCTCAAGAAAAGGGAGAACAAACAAAAAGTTCTTCAAACAGTTTTACTAGCAGTCTTTGTAATCTTGAATACTCTATGGTCTCATTGAGCCCTGAAAGATGGAGAGAGAAAGCAAACAAAAAAGCCCTTCAAATATTTTTCCCAGCAGTCTATGCCAGCAACCTGTATGCTGTAGTCCTACATCAAATGCTAGTACATTGACCTACAGTCAGTTTGCACATCACTAGTTCCTGGGTCCTCGATGCCCGCCACCTTCATCAGTTCTGTCTCCTCTTGCATTGTCTATAGCCAGGGTTCCTTCCCCCTCCTCTCGTTCACCTCTGTTTACCTCACCTGAATGCTGGGTGAGACTAGAATTCCTGGCCTTCCTACTCTCAAGAACACTACCCTCAGAACCCTACTGGTCTAGATCCTCTCAGATCCTTCTAGCAGATGTAATCTTTGCAGAACTTTGCTCTGGAATACCTAAGTTTGGTTCCTGCCCTAGGTGTTGCAGTGCTATAACGTTTTCCTACCTGTGATTGGTGGGTGGGTGGGGGGAGGTTCCCCATCTGAATAGAAAGATATAGTAAGGTGGCATGGTTCATTAATTTGCAACCATGTGAACATTATAACATCACTATACCAGAAAAACCCTGGGATCCAGACCTTGATAAAACTATACAGAATGAAAGAGTTTTATTCACTTAGGAGATTCCTTTTCCAACAGCCCAAGGTTATGACACAAGAAAACCGGATATTGTGGTAAAAGAGAAAAACATAAGAATGTCATTGCTAATAGAAGTATCAGTACCAAATAATTACTCTGTACAATGTATTTATAGAGAGAAGATCCTCAAGTATCAAAATATGTAATAAAATACCACAAAAATGTGGGGAAAAAAATGCAGAAATAATCCAAATCGTAGTAGGTACTATTATAACCTGATAGAAAAGATCTTCCAAGCACACCTTGACGTTATGTCTGACTGTACATCTTATGAACTGCAGCTCTGTTTGGCACAATGTAAATATAAAGAAGCAGATTAGCAGTAAATTATACCCAGCATTAAACAGCATTAAATTGAAACTGTACCCAGCCTTACAAATATGATATGCCCAAAACTTACCCATTTGGGCCATTAGCAAATTATAGGTTTCTTTCCTTTTCATAGTTGACCATAAAGCCAATATATAATTGTCTTTTAGTTTAATTTTTTTTTTTTTTGTTTATAGTGGACAATAAAGCAAAAACAATATAAAGGTCAGGAAATCAGTGATTCTATAGACTATAGGCACTCAGTATAAAAAAAGGCAGAAGGAATCTGTGACTTAACCTTCATTCAGAAATCACTGATGAAATCAATAGAGCACATTAGCAAAGAGATAATTCAAAAGTGAAAATTAGGGAATCTCATTTATTTATAGTACAAGTATGCTCATACATTTACCAAATTAGTCATGTCTCCATAAAAACACTTTGCCCAGAAACATATATATTACTGTGACTGAAATAGTGAACACCAGCCAAATCTTTGCACAACGTCTTTAAGGTCATTCATTTTCTTGATGTCCATCAAAGTATATTATTCCCTATATATAACCAAATAACATTCAAGCCAACAAATTGTACTTCATATGAATTTAGACCTTCAGAGGGTTTCTAGCAAGGGGAAAAATCATAATTAACTGAGTTTCATAAAAAAATAACATAAAATCTTTTTCAGGACCCAATTCACTTAAAATGATGAGTTTACAGAAACCCTCATTAATTCAAAATAGACTGGAAGAAGAAAGAATCATCACCATAATCTCTCATTGCATTAAAGAAATAGTGTGTACTGGCGTTGGTTACAAAAATTAAAAGGTTTGATGTTCTAGAATATCCCATTATAAATGATAGATGTGTTTGGAATAAATATATCTAGTATAATTCCCTGCTTTTCATTTCTGAATTAACTCTTAGCTGATTGATTTTACCAATGATCTATGAATGGCTAACCTGTCAGCTTATTTTGTCTTTTTCATAACTGAAATTGTTAACCAGATCAGAACCTAAATAGAATCTTCGGAGGACAAACTTCTGCTTTCAGAAAAAAGTCATTTAAACAAACTTAATCTGCTTGATATGAAATAGATTAATTTATATTAAAAAAAAATGCACTCAACCATCCGCTACGAGATAGAAACTCATTTTGTACAAAGAGTTAATGTGAATCTTTAGAATAGGAAATGTTATCACAGTTCCTTGGGAAGAAGGGAGGGAGTCTCAATCTATCACTCAGACTTACCTGAGAGCACGGATAGCAGGTTGCAGAGGGAGGCACCATCTGTGATTCCTGGCTGAGGATAATTGCAGTAATGGCTGGAATCGGTGTGAGAGAGTTTACAAAATAGAGAAAAATCCCTGGAAAATGGTACAATATTTTTTTGAAACATTGACTCCCTAGAACATGATTCAGACCCTCACAAATGGTTTTTCCCAAAGAAGAATTTTATGAAAAAAAATCAAAACAATTAACCAATCCAAATGGCCAAGTCAGGTTTGTCTAGTGCATAAAATCCCCTCTCTAAAGAAGTCATGCATCAGCCATAATTATTTGAATCACATGTTATGACCCCGAATTGTCTGTTGCAATTACACAAAGTTTCTAGACAATATTATCAAAATTAAATAAGACAAGAAGATAGACCTGTTAGACTTTTACAAACAGACTTTCTCTCATTCTACCTCTATGGGAAAATACCTCAATGAATCGGGCCCTGAGTGTCTGCAGATCTGTTAATATCATGCCCTCCTAATGTTACATTTATTGCTAAAGAATGCATTATCAACAAGGCCCCATTCTATAATCATGCCTGTAGCCCCAGCATTTATCTTTATTTTCGTCAACGTGAAAAAAACTGTATTCAGTCTCTACATGAATGCTGTGCTATGAATTATTTTGCCAATAAAATTCTGTTCAGCAGGACAGAAAGTGTGTGTTATATTAACTTGTATCCATGCTATGCATAATCATACAATTAATTTGAGGGGCCATCACCTAATGGGTGAGATAGTAAACACCTTTAGCTTTCTAAAACAACTTAGATCGCAGTTCATTAGTTTGGCAGCCCAGAATTACTTGACTTCTCAGCTAGTGTGCGGCTCACTTTCCAAATGTATATTCTGATCTACTGATCCAGAATGCTAAACCAATTATATTGCAATTTTCTGTAATTTAAACAATTTAGAACTGTTATGTTATTTTGTGCTACTTAAGCTTTATCCACTGCCACTATAGCTCTGGTAAGTCAGTTCTTATACAATAAAGTTCTTTAGATGTAGACTTCAGTTTTTTGCATTTTGATTGGCTGTGGAAGGGGGTTGGGTATCTTTTTTTTTTTTTGAGTCTGTAAGGAAAACTTGAGATTTCAGGCAATCTGTAACAGGCAGTCAAAAGCAGAGAAGAAATAATATGTCTCTGAAATGTATAAACATAGGGGCGGATTTTCAGAGCCCTGCTCGCCGGTGAGCCTATTTTACATAGGCCTACCGGCGCGCACAGAGCCCCGGGACTCACGTAAGTCCCGGGGTTCTCCGAGGGGGGCGTGTCGGGGGCGGGCCCGGTCGTCGCGGCGTTTAGGGGGCGTGTCGGCAGTGTTTTGGGGGCGGGTACGGAGGCATGGCTACGGCCCGGGGCGGTCCGGGGGCGTGGCCGCACCCTCCGTACCCGCCCCCAGGTCGCGTCTCGGCGCGCAACAGGCCCGCTGGCGCGCGGGGATTTACTTCTCCCTCCGGGAGGCGTAAATCCCCGGAGAAAGGTAAGGGGGGGGTATAGACAGGGCCGGGCGGGTGGGTTAGGTAGAGGAAGGGAGGGGAAGGTGAGGGGAGGGCGTTAGAGGATTCCCTCCAAGGCCGCTCCGATTTCGGAACGGCCTTGGAGGGAACGGGGGTAGGCTGCGCGGCTCGGCGCGCGCCGGCTATACAGAATTCATAGCCTTGCGCGCGCCGATCCAGGATTTTAGTGGATACGCGCGGCTCCGCGCGTATCTACTAAAATCCAGCGTACGTTTGCTGGCGCCTGATGCGCCAGCAAAAGTACGCCTATTCGCGTTTTTTGAAAATCTACCCCATAGAGTATAACTTTCAACAAGTGCACACCGCAGAGAGATGTGGAATAAATATGCTATTGAAGTGTTAAAAATTCCCCAGCAAACGTTACCTCCCTTAACTCAATTATACTATATTCCTTCATGGAAGAATATAGATAAAGATAAAGAACAACCATCTTTGACTCCGTTAAATGTAACTGATATATTAGAATCTACAAATATAGATCTAGCCCAACCAGCCACTTTAGTAATTTCTTTTCTGTTAAATACAGACAAAGAATGGGTCCAAAAGCTTTTCTTCAGGAATATAGAAGAAAAATTTTTTCAAATGTCTGTAAGAATGTTTCCTGATGTCACCAAAGAAACTCAAAAGAGGAGAAAAGAATTTCTTAGTTTAAGAGCTGAAGTTGTAAAAATGGGTGCTTTATTTAAACTGAAGTTTCCCTGTAAATGCTGTATTGAGTGTCAAAAAATTAGATATTGTTTCTATCAACCCTCACAATTAAGAAAATTTATAACAGATAAACAAAGTGAAGCTGCCCTGAGAAGTACAAGTATGACACTGCAGTAAGAATTCTAACTAAAATCAATCATTTAGGAAACTCTGTTTTGGTCGTCTGATATTTCTTCTCCTTTTCTTTAAAGTATGCCTTTTTAAATTTCCTATATCTTTTTTTTCCCCATTATAGAGGACTTAGAAAGTATGGTGAAATGATGATATAAATTTTGGATATAGAAATATTTCCTTAAGTTGCACTGTTTGCTTTTTGCTTCTTTCACCATGTATCTTAATCAAGTATATATGCTTGTTTATTTTGAAAATATGATAAATAAATAATGGAAAAAAAAAAAAAGAGTGCACACCGCACCATAAACCCGCAGATTATGAAACACATGTATCTTTTATATAAAACATTCACACAGATGGAAACTACTTGCACACTTGTTCATGTATGGGAACTCATATGAGTGCAATCACAACCACAGAAGCAAAATCCTCCCCCAATTCATACAAAAAAAAATCAAAAAAAGGAGAGGGAAAAAAAACAAATCTCCCAAACAATTATTTAACTAAAGAGAAACATTAAATACAAAAAATAGTAGAATATATTAAATGAACGAAGGCAGTATCAGAAGAAAAAGTGCCTCTGTTTTAATCCACTGTCTCTCGCCACTCAATGGGCCTCAGGCAGGATCAGCCTCCAGGGCCCTATAATTGTAATCATCTGCCGTCACACTCATAAAATGTTATTTTATTAATTTAAAAATGTTTTGCCTTTAATTATGTTTTTGAAAAACTATTATTGATTACCAACCTACTAAACTAAGAAACTAAAAAAACACAGAATATTTAGCTCATGTCATCTGGCGTTCAACAAAATTTCTGCTGCTTGAACATAAGTTTTGTTGAACGCCAGATGACATGAGCTAAATATTCTGTGTTTTTTTAGTTTCTTAGTTTAGTAGGGTGGTAATCAATAATAATTTTTCAAAAAAATAATTAAAGGCAAAACATTTTTAAATTAATAAAATAACATTTTATGAGTGTGACGGTAGATGATTACAGTTATAGTGCCTTGGAGGCTGATCCTGCCTGAGGCCTATTGCGTGGCAACAGACAGTGGATTAAAACAGAGGCACTTTTTGTTCTGATACTGTCTTCGTTCATTTAATATTATCTAATATTTTTTTTATTTAATGTTTCTCTTTAGTTAAATAATTGTTTGGGAGATTTATTTTTTTCCCTCTCCTTTTTTTTATTTTTGTAACTCATATGAGTGTACATTTGCGCAAAAAACAAGCTAACATACCCATGTGAGTTTTTCCATGTGGGTACGAATTTCCGACTTTTTGGGGCAGGCTCATACTGAAATGGCGTTCCAGCCATATTTCACTACCAGGACATGTACTGACTGGTGTCCCTGGTGGTGAGGCATGAGTACATGCTCATTCTGAGCAGGGGTTGGGGCACCACAGCACACAACTGAGCTGACCACCCTTGGGGGCTGAGTATATAGTGGGAAGTAGGAATGTGGGTGGGAGTGAGGTGATTTGGTGGGGTGGGGAAGCCTTTGGGAGGTAAAATAGGGGGGCTATGGGGATGTTGGGGGTTACCATTGGGAGGTTAGAGTGCGGTAGGATGGTGGGGATCAGGGATTTTGGAAACAATAGAGAGGGTTTAATAGGTGAACAGGGGTGGCAATGGGGACAATTGAGTGGGGATGTGGGTGGTAGGGGCAAATGGGGGCAATTGAGAACAAATTGCTTAATATTCCTTTTTTTCTGTATAGATTGAGGACCTGAAGAAGAAAGCCCAGGAGCTCTGTAAGAAGGAAAGGGAATGGCTGATACAGGTGAAGACCTGCGAGGAGGAGCACACTGTTAAGGCCATAACATTACCATGATGGAAATATCTACAGGTATTTTCATGTAAGGCATACATCACTGTCCCACTATTGCTCAGCCATTCTACAGGACCTTGTTTCTGTCTGTTGCTTCAAGCAACCCTCGTCAAGACTAACTTAAGGTTTGCCTATTCTCAGGCTCATGGGGAGTGTTGTCATGAAGCAGTACTAGTTATGGACTCGCTGGCCTTGCACTGAACTGAAGAGGGTGTTATATCCTACTCCTCATACTCTTACCAAACAACTGCTAAAGCAGAGCAAGCCTGGTCAAAGCAGTGTACAATATAATTAAAACAAACAAAAAAAAAAAACCATACAAATAATATCATAATCAAATACAGCAGTCAATGTCAATTCCACTAATCCTAGCAGAAATTATCAGATAATTCAAAGCCCTAATTAAAATAGGCTAGGGTGCCAAATAGAGTCACTAATGCTTCACCATGGGTGGGGGTGGGAAACATGGGGCTCAGATGGCTACACACTAATAGTTGAAATCAGTGTGTGATCAGTGAGCCAGTATACACCAACAGGTGCTTGCATGGGTTTCTGTGTTAACAGGAAGCCCTGCATGAGGAGGGAAAGGGGTCATAGCAGAGTGTGGGAGCTTGCAATGGCTCAATGGGTTGGTGCTGATTTCAAGTACTAATGCTGCAGGTACTTGCAGTTCACCATCAGGCTTACGACCAGCCATGAAGGCAGGGAAAGGTTATGTGTGTTAGGGAGAATATTATGGCTCCTCTCTACTCACCCACTATTGAACCTACCCCTACAATTACATGTTGTTCCAATCCTCAGCCTGCTATTTCTTCTCACCTGGTGTTATCCAACTTTGTTCCTGGAGTTTAAGGACAATCTTATGGCTGACCATCTAGAAAGGAATTTTAAAAATGGATCATGTGCTGGAGAGATTTGAGGGTTATTTCAGCTGTGGGGAGGGTGAGAGAAGGAACATGGAACAATGACTCATTACGCCAAATTTCAAACAGTAAGAATTTTAAGAAGGCACTAAAAACATATTTGTTCAAAGAAACATTTAAAAACATAGAATAACATACAAGGCACTTCTCCTCCCCTACTCCCCTGTGGTTGAAATAACTATTCTTATTTCTATCTTTTTGTTTTAGTAAAATAGATGTATTAATCTCTATAGATATAAATTTATTATTTTATATTGATATGTTACCTATTGTATTTTTGTTCTAACTTTATTTTTATTTTACTATTCTAAAAATTCTATCTTTATTTTATTTTTATATTTTATTTTGTTAAATTAGAAATATTTGTAAACCGTTTTGATCAAATTTTATTTGCTATAACTGTATATAAGAAGTTTTAAATAAATACATAAATACAAAATAAATGTGCGATGACACAGGGGACCAACTGGGGAGGGATGTGAGAGAAGGATTGGAGGGGATGAGAGTGAAGAAGGGTGAAATGGAGGGGGATGTCAGAGGATAAAGTGGGGTTATAAGAAGGCCGTGGGGTAGAATACATCAGATGAGAAAGTGAAGTGTTGAAAGTGGGATGCGAAGAGAGGAGCTGGGGGATGAAAAAGGGAATATGCTGGAGTGACAGAGATTGTGAGACGGGCTTTGCTGGAAGAGAGGAAATAGTCTGGAGGGGGTGGTTTGACCTGAGACTGTAGAGGATGAATGGGGGTATTCAGTTTGGGCAAGAGTGGAGTGATTGTTAGGGAAGGATAGCAACCCAGCTATCTAGTTAAGGTTTCCCTCTGGCCTCATGTGTTACGGTGAGTGGACCCCTGGGCCGGCTGAGACTGATGGGGTTGCACTGTGGGGGCCTCTAGTGGGCATCACAGCCGGGAGGCTGAAGAGGTGTTCTGAAGAAGGTTTCACCACTGGAAACCTGAGGTTCCCCCAGGAGGAGCCTGTAGGGACCCAGGCCTCTTGGACTTAGGTGTGATCCTATGCGACCAAGAACCAGAGAAGCAGCCGGAGAAGTAGATGGAAGCGGTTGAGTTTAGGAGGCAAGAAGAGACTTCACCCTTGGAAGCCCACGATCCTCCCAGGAAGAGCCCTTGAGGACCCAAGCCACTGGGACTTAGGAGAATCCTCCGGGCAAGCGAAGAACTGGATACCTGTAGAAGAGAAGAGGACTGAAGCCAAAGTCAATGGACGAAGCGGGGTCAGAAGTCAGAAGTCAGACGTCGGGTGTCAAAACCAGGGACGGAAGCTGAAGCCGGAGTCAATGGACGAAGCAGGGTCAGAAACCAGGAGTCAGAAGTCAGAAGCCACAACCAGGGACTGAAGCTGAAGCCGGAGTCAATGGACGAAGCAGGGTCAGAAGTCAGAAGGCAGACATCAGACAGGAGTCCTGATGCAGCAACTAGCAACTCTGAATGAGCGAACCTCGTTGCAAGGCAGGGAAAGAGCCTAGCTGCAGGACTTAAGTAGAGCTGCAGTGACTGACATCATTGGGAGGCAGTCCAGTAGTTCCCGCGCTGGCCCATTTAAATTCAGAGCCCCTGCTCATGTGCGCGCCTAGGGGGTGGGGCCGATTGCGAAGGAACACTGGCGTCTCCCTCAAGGAGGGAGCGCCACAGCTGAGGCCTGGATAGGCCTAGTCAGTGCCTCAGTGGCCCGGGCCAGCCTTGAGGTAAGTAGAGGACCCGGGGCACGGCCCAAGGCCGTAACAATACCCCCCCCCTTCGCCTCCGCCCCGGGGGCTTGGGCTTAGCTGGGTGATCCATATGGAACTGGCGGAGGAGGTCCTTGTCCAAGATGTGGGAGGCTGGTTCCCAGGAGTTCTCTTTGGGACCGTAGCCCTCCCAAGAGAGGAGGTACTCCCAGCGTCTGAGGCAGAACCGTACGTCTAGTACTTCCTTGACTTGATAGACTGTATCCTCGTGTGCCTCAGGAGTGGCCAGTGCAGGTGTCTTCCTATGGAAGATGAACAGAACCAGTGGCTTCAGCAGGGAAACGTGGAAGACGTTGTGTACCCTGAATGTAGGCGGGAGACGGAGACAGTAGGAAACTGCCCCTACCCGTTCCATGATAGAAAACGGGCCAATGTACCTAGGGGCCAGGCGCATTGAAGGAAGTCGCAAGCGGAGGTGTTTGGTGCTTAGCCACACCTTATCCTCGGAGAGAAAGAATGGGGCTGTATGTCGTAGGCAGTCTGAAAATTCTTCGCTATAACCGCAGTGCGTCAAAGTTTCTCCCGGGTGGATCTCCAGAGGTGACACAACTGTTGGGCCATGAGTTGTACGGCTGAAGATGGCACTACCAATGGCAAGGGCAAGGGAGGTCAAAGACATTTCCCATATACTGTATAGAAGGGTGAACTGCCGGTAGCAGACTGCTTATGGTGGTTATACAGGAGTAGGGCCACCCAATCATTCTGCAAATCTCCCACGAAGGACTGGAAGAGCGTCTTCAATGTCCGGTTCGCGCGTTCCACTTGGCCATTAGCTTGGGGGTGGAAGGTGGTCATGAAGTTTAGCTCGAACCCAAACGTCGAGCGACACATCGCCCCTATCCAAGGTGATGTGTCGAGGGAGTCCATGAAGGCGAAAGATGTGGCAGGTAAACAGGTTCGCAGGTTCAGGTGCTGTGGACAGTTTGGCAAGTGGAACAAAGTGAGCCATCTTGGAGAACCTGTCAGTCATAACCCAGATCACCGTCTTCCCTTCTGAAGCGGGTAGATCGACGATGAAGTCCATGGATAAGTGAATCCACGGCTCAGTAGGAATAGGCAGTGGCTGAGGAAGGCCCCAGGGGCAGCTGGTAGGAGTCTTCTGTTGGGCACAGGTTGTGCAGGAGCTGACATAAAGCTGGACGTCCTTCTTAAACTGAGGCCACCAGTAGAACTCGGAGAGTAATTCCTGGGCTCTAGCTACCCCTGGGTGACCTGCGGGCAGGGAGTCATGGGCCCAAGAGAGTACCTCGTTGCAAGGCAGGGAAAGAGCCTAGCTGCAGGACTTAAGTAGAGCTGCAGCGTCTGATGTCATCGGGAGGCAGTCCAGTAGTTTCCCGCGCTGACTCCTTTTAATTCAGAGCCTGCGTGCGCGCCTAGGGGGTGGGGCCAGACGCGAAGGAACGCTGGTGTCTCCCTCAAGGCCTAGTCTGTGCCTCAGCGGCCCAGGCTGGCTTCGAGGTAAATGGAGGCCCCCTGGCATGGCCCGGGGCCGTAACACATGTGATGTATAAAAGAGCAAACATGGGGTAACATTGGCTGCATTTTTGGGAAGCCTCATCTTACCTCTTCAAAGGGCCAAATAAATTAATGCTACATTGCCCCAAGTAACATTTCTGGTCTGCTTCCCCATTAGTAATAGCACAGCACAGGGAGACCAGGGGCACACACGAAGTGACCTTTTCCACTACTTCACATCTTACAATAGAGTAGAAGTGTCACATAGATGTTCTGGTAACCTGGCTGCAGATGTGAAGGAAAAGAAAAGCTAACTCTCTAACCCCTCAGAGATGAGGGCCTACTTGGATGATTACAGGTATCTATAGCTACAGTCCTAACCTTTTCCCTGCTCACGCTATCTATCCATCCCATTTACTGCACAGCTTCCCTGCACAAGTCTCCCTGCTTCATTCATCCACCTGCCCACAGTTATAGCTGTGAAAGAGAGACCCACATTTCACTGGAGATCTGCCTGCAAGAAGAGTGGCTGGTCCTGTATGTTGCTATACATGTAGGATTATGTCCTTTTAAGGGCTCTCACACAAACATTCCCAGTTATGAGCTCTCAGGGTCTCTGCTTTTTCCATGACCTTGCCCTCTCAACATTATTAGTCTGCATTTGCTGACCCTGATTTTTTAGCATTGTTTTTAAGGTGTTTTTATGTCTTTGATGTGGTGGTTTAATTTTATTTTTTCTGTATTATGTATGTTTTATTGTTATCCACCAGGAACTTTGAAAATGAGTGGAATAGAAATGTTTTTAAATAAATACATTCTTAATAAGCCACCTCCACCACCTGTAATCCATTAGGACCCTCACACAATGCTATTTGCAACCAGTCATCAGAGCATGCCTAGCAGATGAAGCTGGGTCCGAACAGTAATTTCCCTCAACGACTGCCCCTTCCCAACAATAAGTACACCACAAAGAGTTTATAGCGTAGATGAGGCTATTGACATAGTATTTTCTCCGTAAGGGGCACGTCGTCCTCCTCCTCTGTTCTCTCTCCCTCTTTGTGACATGAGCACCCATCAAGCCCATTAGAGTAATTTTGAAAATGGAATCCCTTCTACTGACTTCCACCCCCAGTATGGCCCTGTCGGTCCCATATACACTCACTCTTATACCCCAGTATAACCCAGTATGCCTATGGTCCACTTGCTCCCTTCCCCCAGTATAATTCAATATGTCCCAGTTACACTCCAATATAATCCAGTCTGTGCCAGGTACACTCATGCCTTCTGCCCTGTCCATTCACCTGAAGCCAGTCTACCAAATAGTATGAAAGCTTGAACGTTTGTGTGTAAATGAGTAGGTACTAAATGTACTCACTAGTTTTAATGGCGTTTGCTTGTAAGTTACTTTTAATGTAGCTCATTATGGGCCTGATTTTAAAAAGCATTTACATGCTTAAAATTTGGTTTTAAACATGTAAATGCACTTTACTTGAGTAAGTGGGCTTTTGAAAATTGCTACAATATATGCCACTGAATTGACCATAGGATTTTCTCACTTAAATGCACTCTATACGAGTAAATTGCTTTGAAAATTGCAATGAGAGTAGTTAGATTTACACGTGTAAATCCGTTTGAAAATTCACCCATATATGGTCATTATCAAAGGAGTTACTTGTTTAAATGTAGCAATTTTCAAAAGCTTACTTACGTGGAGGTTTGGGGCCTTATTTAGTAAGCTCCGCTCCCCAAACCCCCTCCTCCAGGATGGGAAAAGAAAGCCTTGGGAGGTCATTTTCAAAGGAGTTAGGTTCATGAAAGTACAATTTTCAAGAGCCCATATATGCCACATAAATCCTTGTGAAAATTAACTCCTTAGTGAATCAGACCCTACAAGTTCCATTTTGAAATCCTTTGTTCAAATTCTGAGTTATATGAGTGTGACATTATTTGCATGGTAGACTTCCACCCATCTTATTGTGCCCTAACCTTCAGCTTGAGGATGTGCAACTGTCCACAACTCTCCGCCATGACCTTGTTCTTCAATTGATTCTACCAGAACTAAATTGTGACTGCTACTCTTTCATGACTTGCCCAACTCAAATTGTTTTTCATAATGTCTCTTGAAGAATACTTTTATGTTATTGCCTTTAAAATGGTTTTATTTTCATGACCGTGGTTAGATGTTTTAAAATACTGACTACTGATCTACAGCAATAACTCTATCACTGATGTGGAGTTATCATATCAAGATAGATACTGAAAGAGAATGTGGCAAATATTTTATGCTCTTCCTGTATTAGATTTGTGTGTTGGGAAAGAGTATGCCAAAGACTAATGTCTGTAGAGTACATTTTTTATTTTATTTTATTTTTAATAACAAAGATTTATCGACACTGGAGTTGGATTATATAACTTGCTGATTGAACTGAAACATCAGAAAACTTTGTAATAATTTCCTTTCCATTGTAGTATGTATACCACATTGATGGCTCTGTCACTTTAATCAATCATTTTGTATATTTTCAGATTATATTCCCACCTCCCATCAAGCACCAAATCTAAACCTCTAAAAAGGCCACCATGTCTGAAAATACAGTAATATTGAGCTTGAATGTAGACACAGTTTATTAAACTGAGAACTGTTTGCTTTAATTCATTGGTAATATATATCATATTGGTACATATTTATTTATTTAATGAGAGATTGGGTAGCCTTATGGTTAAATAAACATACACATGCTTACTGTGACTCCAACATCGCTCTAAGGTTCAACAACAAGAGGAAATGTGGAAAAAAGGATTTGCACTCACAAAGAGGGGAGTAGCTGGCTTGTTACGGCGGTTACTACCCCAAATCAAAAAAGCCTGATACTTCACTTTCAATGCATATACAGCATAGTTCTCTGATTCAACGGCAGGGGAGAAGAAAAACTGATACTTCACACATCCAGCAGAGCTCTCTGCTTCAACGGCAGGGGAGAAGAAAAGAGGGTTCGCACTCACAAAGCGGGGAGTAGCTGGCTTGTTACGGCGGTTACTACCCCAAACCAAATGTGCCTGATACTTCACTTTCGATGCACATCCAGCATGGCTCTCTGCTTCAACAGCATGGGAGAAGACTGATACTTCACGCATATCCAGCATAGCTCCCTGCTTCAACGGCAGGGGAGAAGAAGAACAACCAATAAGGGCTGTATAACATAGTCTGGGTAAAACAAATAAGCATGGGTGTAGCTTGCTTATTGCGGCGGCTACTACCCCTAACGAATCAAGCTAGATATTTCACTTGGATGCAGCTCCATCACTGCTCTCTACATTAAAGGTGGGGGTGGAAGGGAAATAGAACCAAGAGCTAAGAGAAACAGATAAGTATGAGAGAAAAAATGTGTGAAGCTTGCTGGGCAGACTGGATGGGCCATTTGGTCTTCTTCTGCCGTCATTTCTATGTTTCTATGTTTCTATTATGAATTGGAAATCAGGCTAATTTCCTCCTTCTGTTACTGACACTAATTGTGATCTTGGGCAAGTCACTTTATTTGTTTATTTAGAATTTATACCCAATCAATCAAAAAACAGCTAGTTAAACAGCAATCCACATATCAATAATAGTAAGAATTAGATCTTAAAACATAAAATACTATTAAACAACATAAATGAAAAAAAAACCCATGTACAGCAAAAACAAAACTAAAATATCTCTGCACTGTATCTGGCTTAATAAAGATAGCTGAAATCAAACTCAATATAAACCCATTTCTGTTCTTATTCAACCTCTAACTTACCTACTACAGAGAGAGAGAGACCGAGAAACCATCTGCAAGGCCCTTGTAGTAGTAAGCTATTTATATCTCTATAGGAGGCCCTCTATAGGAGGTGAAGTTTAGGTAGTAGTGTAGGGGTTAGGGGCAACTTTTACATGCAGAGTGAGGCGTACGAACAGAACAATGCACTCTTGTGAAGATTTAATGTCCTTCGGAGTGAGGAAACTTACACAAAGATTAGATTTGTGCAATATTCTCTCACCCTAGCTTGCTGGACTCTCTACCTGGGTAACAGCAAGCTTGGTTGATGTTACCCAGGTCATGCTATGTTCCATTGGCAACCAGTGTAAGGTGGCTAAAACTGATAAAATGTATTCTGAGTGAGGTTCCAGTTATTTAGTGTGAGCCTGATTCATCAAGATCATTCTGACAGACACAGAATGGGAGAAAAGGCTTAAAGGTGAATTTTCAGACCGCACACAGGCGTCCATATGCGCGTGGTTTTCGGTGGCACACATGGATGCGCCAATTTTATAACATGCGTGCGTCAGTGCGTGCATGTTATAAAATCCATTACCATGTGCACATGCATGCCCGATTTTATATCAGCGAGCGAGTGCTGACTCGCATGCAAGGGGGAGATTTTGCTACATGCGCACGGTGATGCAATAGGGCCTTTTCCTCGTTCCCTCCCAGTCCACTCCAATAAAATAGTGGACTGGGAGGGAAATTCTTTTATCCCCTACCTACCCTGCCTGCATTTTTCCCCTATCCTCCCGACCCCTAAAAACCCTCTAACTAGACTAGTTTTTTTTTGTTTCTTTACATACCTGCTGTCCTGAGCAGTAGTAACTTGTGCGGACTGGCCAACTGCTCCCAAAAAGTAATATTCTGTAAAATAAACCCTCATTCACAGGCTCTGCCCCTCTCTCCATCCCTTTGCATTTGTTAAAAAGTACAACCCCTGGAAACCAGACCCCCATGACTCATCCTAGCCCATTCTCCTGTACCCCCCAGACTTACCAAATTCTCACTGGTGGACTAGTGGGGGCCAGGGATCAACCCCTCCACTTCCAGACCCAGTGGCCACCATTTGCCTCTATCATGTGACAGGGGCTACCAGTGCCATTGGATAGCCCCTGTCACATGATAGAGGCAAAGGGCCATCCAGCATCATGATGCTGTCCTCTCTTTGCCTCTGTCATGTGATGGGGTTAATGATGCAATTGGGCAAGGGCAGCTGGTGCCATTTTTCAAAGATTCAGCTGCCAGGTCCGGGAGTAAAGGGGTCACTCCCAGGTCCCCATTAGATCAACAGGGAGAATTTGATGAATCCGGGGAGGGGATCAGGAGGATGGACTAGGGTGGGCCATGGAGGTGCCGGCTCCTTGGTTGGTGTTAACAAAATGAAGGGTGACTCAGTAAAGAGTTTCAGGAAGCAAATTAAAACTTTTCTTTTTAAATTAGCCTATTTCTAGAAGCACAGAGTTATTTTATTTTCTATTTTATTATGATTAATTTTATTTATTATATTGCCTGATTTTTTTTACTTTATCAATTTTATTTAATGTATGTTTTATATTTATAATAGTTTTATTCTTTTATTCATGACTATTAGTTTGAAGATGTCTATTTGATTATGCAGTGTAATCTCATGTTTATTTATTTTAGATTTATATTCCGCTTTTTGCAGCACTTCAAAGTGGATTACATTCAGGTACTGTAGGTATTTCCCTATCCCCAGAGGGCTTACAATCTAACTGGCCGATACAGTACAGTGGCTCTGATGGAGCACACTGTTAACCGGCATTTGGACGCGCATTTTGGATGTGCTAGCTTTACCCCTTATTCAGTAAGGGGTAATAGCTCCTCCAAAACGCGCATCCAACCCCCCTGAACCTAATAGCGCTCGCAACATGCAAATGCATGTTGATGACCCTATTATGTATTCCCGCGTGATTCAGAAAGCAAAATGTGCAGCCAAGCCGCACATTTTACTTTCAGAAATAAGAGCCTACCCAAAGGTAGGCACTAATTTCTCTGGGCACCAGGAAAGTGCACAGAAAAGCAGTAAAAACTGCTTTTCTGTGCACCCTCCGACTTAATATCATGGCGATATTAAGTCGGAGGTCCCGAAAGTTTAAAAAAGTAAAAAATTTAAAATGGGCCCACAGCTGGCGGGTCGAAAACTAGACGCTCAATTTTGCCGGCATCCAGTTTCCGAACCCGTGGCTGTCAGTGGGCTCGAGAACTGACGCCGACAAAATTGAGTGTTGGCTGTCAAACCCATTGACAGCCACCGCTTCCATCCAAAAAGAGGTGCTAGGGACGTGCTAGTGTCCCTAGCGCCTCTTTTTATCGCCGGGCCTAATTTAAATAAATTAAAATACTGTATTGCGTGCACAGGAGTTTTTACTGTATCGGCCCGTAAGTTTGTACCTAAGGCAATGGAGGGTAAAATGACTTGCCCAAGATCACAAGGAGCAACAGCAGGACATAAACCCTGGTCTCCTGGTTTGTAGCCCACTGCTCTAACCACTAGGTTACTCCTCCACTAGGCTACTCCTCCACTCTCCATGTATGTTCATTTGTTCATCGCCTAGGCCTGATGTGTTAGGCGATTCATAAATTTTAATAAATGTAAGAATGTAAATGGCTGGGATGGGGGTCAAGGCCTCTGACCAGGGGTTTATTTTAAAGAATATTACTTTTTGGTGGGAAACAGCTGCCTCCAGTGGAAAATATTGGCACACTTACCTTATCTAATGAAAATCAGCTTTATAACTTTGCAAGGCAGTCTGTTAATTCAAAATGATTCAATGAAATGATTAAATATCTAGAGTAAACATATAGCTCACCAAAAGCTGTATTTGAATGCCTTCATCAAGGGCCAGGAAAAAGCCAGCGATTTTGCCTTGTTAGAGAGAGTTGAAAAGCATGGAGGATAATAAGGTAAGTGTGGCAATATTTTACAAGTTTTATTATGCAATAGACAGAAGGATTTAGGAAAAAATAATGAAGACCTATGATTAAATTTAAGAGCCAGCCATGATGCTTAGAGACGTGTAGGGGGTCACAGTGAATTAGCAATTTTTTTGAGCTGTATTATATGACTGTCTTCTTTCATTATATTTTAAATATATTGTAGGTAGTACTCATTTGACTAAGGAAGGATGATACTTCGTTGTGAGATTTTGTGGTGGTACCCTCCGAATCCATCAACATGTTTGGTGGTGTTCTTTGAAATCATGAGCCCTGAAGTTGCTTTTACCGGACATTGACATCAGTTTGAAAACTGAATGAGAAAAATGAAATACTGCAACTTCCTCTGCTCCCAAATATAGAATAGAAGTGGGTCATTTCTAGGATGGTATCTTCCCATGCTTATTTCCACTACTGTAGTGGTAATATTATTCTCTTGAACGTATGTTCAATCATGCTACACCGATGTGAAATTACTGGAACAGTAGCAAAACCTAGTTTTGCTTGGCTTTGATGAACCTTGAATGTATGGATTGCTATCTCAAAGCCTTGACTACCATTGATGTTAGCATTGCATTACATTTGTAAATCTGTAGGTAGGCAATGTAGCACAGCAATGTATCACCACCGAGTCTTTCACTAAACAATCATCTAAATAAAATATTTTGTATGGAGACAAAAAGAGGGAAAGGACTGTAACCATTCATGAAGTAAAATGTGCGTTGTATGTTGGCACTTAGCATCACAATATTCCTGATTATGGAGTAGATTTCTGCCAGGTTAAAGTTGCAGAAATTTAAAATTTTAACTAGAACTATTAGTAAATACCAATGGATTTGTTCCAAAAGATCTTTTGAAATCCCAAAGAAAATCACTACCAGAACAGATTTTCAGATTTGAGGAAACCCATCTTGGATTTCATTGACTTCACAAAAAAATCCAAAGCAGATCTACAGATTTGTGGAAATCAGCTTTGGATTTCTTTCATTAAGGGGTAGATTTACAAAAAATGTGCGTTCGCGTACTTTTGTTGGCGCACCAGTTGCAAACAAAAGTACGCTGGATTTTAGTAGATACGCGCGTAGCCACACGTATCTGCTAAAATCCAGGATCGGCGCATGCAAGGCTGCCGATTTTGTGCAGCCGGCGCACGCCAAGCCGCGCAGCCTGCCTCTGTTCCCTCCGAGGCCGCTCCGAAATCGGAGCGGCCTCGGAGGGAACTCGCTTTCACCCTCCCCTCACCTTCCCCTCCCTTCCTCTATCTAACCCCCCCCCCCCCGGCCCTATCTAAACCCCCCCCCTACCTTTGTCCGGGGATTTACGCCTCCGGAGGGAGAAGTAAATCCCTGCACGCCTGCGGGCCACTAGCGTGCCGAGACGCGACCCGGGGGCGGTTTCGGAGGGCGCGGCCATGCCCCCGGACCGCCCCGGGCCGAAACCACACCCCTGGGCCCGCCCCCAAAATGCCACGTCCCGCCCCCCAAACGCCGCGTCGATCGGGCCCGCCCCCCGACACGCCCCCGACAAAAAACCCCGGGACTTACGCGAGTCCCAGGGCTCTGCGCGCGCCGGCAGGCCCATATAAAATAGGCACGCCGGCACGCAAGGCCCTGCTCGTATAAATCCGGGCGGATTTACGCGAGCAGGGCTTTTAAAATCCGCCCCTAAGAGATTACTCAGATTAGTGGACCAATCTAATTAAGTTATTATTGGATCATTGACTTGAGTGTGAACCATTCTGCAAATGATTTCTGCATGCCACATACATGTTTGAATGGTCAAGAAAAAGCGTAGATGTAACATCACTCTCCTAAATTTAAAGACAAATCAACACAAATAACTACTTTATAACAGCAGTAGGACACTTTACATTGTTTTACCTCTATATTACAATACTTCTTGAGTGTTAAGCCTTTGGACAAGTGGTTTTACACTTCACTGTGCACACACACATGAAGAGTCATAAAGGTCTTCCTTCCATGTCATATTTCTGAATTGAGTCAAATACTCAGGGAATGTACTGTCTCTGCTACCAATCAACGCCCCCCTCCTCAACTTACAGCTATGCAGTCTGACAGTGTTACTATGGTTATGGATAATATTCACATTATATTAGACTTGCAGAGAGAACTGAGTTTAGCAAAATGTTACACTGTGGATAGCTCTCAGTAAATTTGTTCATATACCAGGGTTTCTTCATTCTTCTATTTTAAGCTAGCACACCACCCACCTCCTTATTAGTAACTAATGTGCTAAGATAGTTACAGTACAATTTTCACATATTTAATTATAAATTATGTGGCAATGAAGCAAGGATTTTTTTTAATTAATCCCACTTATGGTTCATACAGTTAAGGTTTTATTAAAGTGTTAACACTAAAATACTTTTCTTCTTAAAAGCACCATGTCATCTTTAAGAGAAACAGCAAAAAGGGAGAAAAGAATGCAATTAGAAAGAGCATTGTTTAATATATTTTAATTTCGCTGGCTGCATCCAGTCCTTCTAGTGTTTTGAGTGTAACACATTGGTTAACCATCCTGGGTCATTTACCTGCAGGGGATGGATGCATTGCCTACAGGAGAATGAAATCACCTTAGAATGCCATGGAATGGACTGGCCCATGCATTACTGTAAAAGAAACCACCGGAAGAAACAAGTGCTGAGATGCCAATTAAAAAAAAATAAAGCTTTCTGGTCAGATCCTTGGTCCCCTCTGCCATTTCTTCAGAGACAAAAAAGATGGGGATTTGAGAAGAGGTTAAGATTAAGGATGTGCAATCGTTTTTCCCAAATTAGACAATGTCAATGAAATTGCCTAATTCGGAATGGTTCGGGAGAACCGAAAAACGATTGAATTTTTTCTGAAATTTCAGAAAAAATTCAATTTTGAGTTAGTGCGCGCTAACAGGAGTTAGTGCATGCTAACTCCCATTAGTGCGCACTAACTCCCGATAGTGTGCACTAACCTGAAAATTGGGGCCCCCGAAAAAAAAAACCTGAACCGCAGGAATAACGAAATTCCCGCGGAGGGCCCCTCAAAACGAAGCCTTCACGAAAATTTTACCCGAAGCACATATCTAGTTAAGATACTATAATATACAGATGACCTGCTTCTTGAAAATAATTGTTTTGTAATTGGATGTTGGTTTAACTTTGGAAATTGAGATGCTTATCTACCAAAAATGGTGCATGCAGAGAAAAGAAGACTGGGTAGAAGGAGTAGACTAATTGGTCCTTGTTTGCCATCACCTACTCTGTCAATTTGATTTTCTTATGCATATCCCAAGCAGAAAGTTCATTCATTCAAACTTCAGGAGCTAGTAAGTGGAATATACAGTTTTGTCCCAACTTAACAGGAGCACATTAAGGCATTATTTAAGTAGCTAGTAGTAAACGTCTGTCCAAGGATTGAGAAATACTGTGAAGTGTGTAATACTGTGAAGTGTGTAGTTAAGATGTGAGCTAGTAAAATCATACTCCCATCCCCTTTTTCCATTATCCCACCTTCCAAAACCCTATTGATTCCCTCACTCACCCTGGTTTACTACTCTTCCCCTCCCCTTCAGCCCTCCCTAACCCCTTACTTATGCTGGTTCACTACCCTCCTGCAAACTCATCATTCACCCAGATTTCAATTATTTATGTATTTTGTTGTTAAATCTTATAGTCCGCAATTTCCAGAACTTTCAAGTACATTTTCAAAGGGTTACGCGTGTAAATTTCAAGGGTTTACATGTGTGGCCGGGCCTTGTGCGGGCCAAGCGCATTTTACAATGGGTCCAGCCATGAATGTAAACCCTGATATGTGCTGAAGTGCTGGGCCTTTCAGAAGGGGCAGGCCAGGACAGCGCCATTAGCCGCAGTCCCAGGGAAGTGCAGCCGGCTGGTCCGCAGAGTCTACTGCTGCTCCTTCACATAGAGGACACCACCTGCCCACACGCTGACGTGTGCACATTTTTAAAAATAATCTACACCTTTATGTTCAGTGTGGATAACAACTTTATATGCATAAAATAATAACAAAAATACAATAAACAATTAAAATCAATTTCCAAAAATTTCCTTGAATAAAATAGCCTTAATCTGACATCTGAATTGCTTCCTATCCCTTTCTTTCCTCAGACACTCTAGTCACATATGCCACAAAGTTGGCACAACAAATGAAAAAACCCTAGACCTGGTTTAACATTGTGATCCAGGAACTCGCAATAAACTAGCTCCTGAAGAATGAAATCTCCTTTCTGGCACTTACCAATGCAAACTTTTATTTCAAAGAGCACGAAGTGTCTGAATATTATAATTTGTGAATGATCACCAGCAACTGAAATTTAGATCTACTTTTCATAGGTAGCCAATGAAGATTTTCTAAAGCTGGAGTAATATCTCCATGCCGAGGCAAACCCAACAAGATTCTAGCAGCGATGTTCTATATTAATTGTAATACTGTAGTTAATTTTTGTGGTAGACCAATCCATAATGTACTGCAATAATCTGAGCATCTCAAAACTAGGGACTGCAGTACAGTATGAAACAGCTCAACAGGAAGATAGTATTTTATTAGATGAAGAATTTTTAATTTATAGAACACCATGTTTGCTAGTTGACCAACCTGCGATTTGAAAGTTAGTTGAGATTCCAATATAGGGTTGCCAACTGGCTCCAGATTTTTAAGACAGGTTGATCCAGTCCTAGTTTTACCACATTGCATGCTGGGATTTATTCTGATTTTCCTATTGCATTCCCTAAGTATAAGTACCTGCATGCAGGTGATTAAAAGCAGGACTGGATCAACCTGTCCTGAAAATTTGGAGCCAGTTGGCAATCCTAATCCAATATGATTCCCAAACTACGAATTTCAAAACAAACAGATTTAACATCACTTTCAAAAGAAGTTTTCCCTACCACATAAGCTTGGTTTTCTTGATGTTCAAAACCAGACCATTCACAAGCTACCATTCTTGAATTTGCCTCATATAATCACAAAAAGGTTTTTGTCAATACCACATTACATTCAAAATTGGGAATAAACAAGTGAACATCACCTCAATATAAAAAATAAATAACCCCTAATGACTGTAGCAACTGCCCTAGTGGAATAAGATAAGGACCAAGGCCAGAGCAGAACAAGAGGAATAATTAGTTCCAATCCATATCTGCTGTTTCCTATCCTTAAGATTCACTCCCTCCCCCACCCCACAAGCGCCTCACGTACCCAGGTTTACTCTTCCATTCCCAGTTCACTCACTCACTCACTCCACCACTTCCCTTTGTTTGCTTACTTCTTTCTACCCATTAATTTCTCTCTCTTCCTCCCTCCCTCCATCTCATCCCTTCACTCACCATGGTTCCCTGTGCCCTTAAACCCCTCATGCACCCTGATTACCCCTATAAACCCCTCAGTCTCCCTATTCCCCCCCACGAATCCCTCAGTCAGCCTGGTTTATCCCCCCCCCATACACATTGGTTCACACTTTCCCCACCCCATAAACTCTTCATAGCCCAGGTCACCCCCCCCCCAACCCCAGTTCATTCATTAATCCCCCACCCACTTCCCCTGGTTCGCTCATTGCATCCCCAATCCCCAGATGGTATCCTCTCTTCCCCCAACCCTGCGATCCCCAGATCACTCCCTCCCTGCCCCCCCTTTTTGGTCACCCTCATTCTACAACTCTTATCAGCCAAATAGGAAGAGGAGGAGAATCCCCTCATTCATCCTGTTTCTCCTCCCACCCCACAAACCCCTCTCACTCTGGTTCCCCCACAAACCTTTCCATCACCTTGGTTTACTTCCCCCTTCCCAAACCCTTCACTCACCCTAGTTCACTACTCCCATTCACCCTGGTTCACTCCCTTCCACCCGAGTTCACTCACTCATTCCTTACTCCCCCTATTTATTTATTTATTTATGTATGTAATACATTTGTATTCCTTATTTTGCAAACTCAGGAATGCCCCAGTACAATGTGAGTAAAAGTATGCACTTAACATGTTTTCCTGAATATACAATGGGCAATTTTCAGACAGGTAAGTTACACTGTAGAGCTTTGGCAAATCACTTTTCACCTGTGGAAATCCCATTGAAAATTGTTCTCTATAGTACAATAGTTGATCTACTTAAATGTTGGGATGCATCTCCAAAACACTTATATTTATGAAATGGCAGTAATTTGAATTCAAAGCCTTGTATTGCAACCAAAGTTTTATTATTTTCCAGTCCAAATTGTTAAACAGGACATGCATGTTTGCTGGAAATTTTCTAAGGCTGAATCTCAAGAAACTGGCTGTGAAAGTTACTCTCATTCTTTAAAACTACAGCAAAAACTCAGTTCTTGAAAATATCTCCTTGTCTTCTTGGCTGTATTACAGCCTCTTCTGGTCTTATTTATAGGTCTCTTTTTTTTTAATACCAATAGGATTTTAAATATAACTGTAGATCCCCCCATGGGATCTCTGCAAGGGAGTTTGGCGTAGTGTTTAGGACTAAGTGTAGAGGAATGTATCATGTTGCCATATAACTCCCACTGGAGGCTGCAGCGATAATTGATTCCTGCCTGCAAATTAGCATGTGACCTCTAGTTTCAGTTTGGATTTTTGGTTTGGAAGTTGAAGAAGAGTTGATTTTTCTGGTACTCCTGTTGGAATTCATTATTGGCTCAACGCCTTTGCTGAAAAGTTTGGGAAGCAATTAGATCTGTTTGTTGATGCACAACCAGTGGTTAACGAAAGGAGTCTCAATGATTGTGAGTATTTTATCTATATGCACTTTTTGTTGGGAGGACATTTTTCTGTCTGCCCTTCCTGTCCAAGAGGAAGAAGTAGGGGGAAGGATTTCTCTTGTTTGCATTCCTTTTGAGCCATCTGAAATAGAGATCCCTGTGCCATCAAAGAATTTTGGAAGAAGTGGAGTGGATGTCAACTGGAATCCAAAGCTGAGGGGAGAGAGAAAAAAACCAGAGACTCTACACAGGTCTGAGGGGAATAAAAAATTTGAATTAAGTAAATTTATCTCACTGTGTCTTTCTGAGTACCTTCATGTAGTGACCTGGTTGTATAATATCTTGTCAAATCTCAGCAAGGTGTCCACTACTACTGCAGTATGAAAGGACGCAAAGAGAAAAATTCATACTGCATGTCACCCAGGATAAAAGGCCCCCATCCATGGCTTCAGCATTTGGGCTAATGATAGTGGTACACCTGTGAGATACATCTGAAGGTACACATATTGATCAGTTGTATGTCTATTTTCTTTATTATTTTACATCTATCTATATTTCCTTTCTATCTGAAGCTTAATGGCTTAAAGGTTGATTTTAAAATCCCTTTTCGTGCCAAAGCTGAGAGACACGACCATGTTTCAGGCCAGTGCACCACATGGATTTTAAAAAGCATGCAAGTATGCTTGTATCTCCCGGTATGTGCACAAATAAGAAAGCTTAAAAAAGGAGTGGAGCATGGGCAGGAGATGGGTGTTCCAGGAAGTTGCCTTGAAATGTGCGTGTAAGAATTTATGTGCACAAAAGCGCACCAAAGTCCCCTACCACATAGCTTACCACATAGTATTACCGTCTAAGAAATCTATTCACATAGACAGCTTCTTCTGCTTCTTTCTATACACAAAAATATTTCTTGTAGGTAACACTTTTGGGCCTTTCACAAACATCAGGGCAACAAAAGAGGAGCATGCATGTCCTGTTTAACAATAAATAAAGCCATCATAGCCAGCTGTAGTGAAGGCTGAAATCTCAGCAAAGCATGGATTGACTGCAAAAAAAAGCTTTTGATAGCATCTTACAGTCTTGGGTAATAAATTGCCTTGAAATGTGCAAAGTGAACCCTGGATTGATTGAGTATATCAAGTTCACCATGAAAATGAGGCAGGCTACACTCCATGTGAATTAAAATTATGAAGGTGGATAATATATAATTTTTAAAATCAAGATCTAGAGAGGAATATTTCAGGGACATTCCTTGTCACCACACTTGGTTTGTCTGGCAGTGAATCCACTGAGTGCTTTATTAACCGCTTGGGCTATGGATTTAGCTTTAATTCTAGAGATACTAATGATCCACAGATAACTTTGCACCTACTATGTAAAGATGAATTGAAGCTTTATGGCTCCAATGATCATTATTTAGTGGAACAATTTAAAATAGTCTAAAGCTTCTCAATTGATATCAGGATGACAGTTGACCTCAACAAACTTGCTAAGATGACCTTCCTAAAAGAAAAATTAGATAAAACTGAAAATATATTTCTGACTGAAGAATGTAACATAAAAGAACTTGAGTAGGAAGGTGTATACAAATATCTATGAGCAGAAGATGGTACAACAATCCAGCATAAGTTATTGAGAGTAAAGATCAGTAAAGATTACCATGGAAGTTTGAAGTTGATATGGAAATTTATTTTAACTGCATGAAATAAGATATCAATCAATTTGCAATCCTTGCACTCTCCTAGAGTTTTGGAATGGTATAGCCCAATAAAGACCTCAAACAGTTAAAGGTAAGAGCAAGAAAACTCCTCCATACCTACCAAGTAATCTTTGAGAGTGTATGTTGAGATCATAATTTCCAAGAGCAGAAGTATGAAAGTGAATGGCCAAAATTGGTCTCCACTTAAATCTTTGACAATCTTTTTGATGGGAAAAAGGAATGAGATTTATTCCTGCAATGTTAAGTAGATCAAGACCTCATACAGGAATGAGTAAGGAGAAATAAATTTAAACCTAAAGATGAGAGATTGATAATTACACTATAGAATAGTCAGTGGATCATGGACAAGGTGGTTCACAGACAGCATAGAAAAAAAAAGGCAAAACAGATAAATGCAGATTCTGTAAAACAGAACTGAATGGTTACACATCTCATTACTGGGTGTGACTTGCTGATATCATAAGGTCTATATTGTGACATGCTGATGTCATAAGGTCTATATACAGAAAGACATAATAAGGTGGCATGGTTCATCCTCTGGACTTTGTGTAAACACTATAACATCACTGTACCGTAAAAGCACTGGGATCACATCCCTGAAAGAACTATAGAGAATGATGAAGTTGTGATCACTTATTACTACTCCAACCAATGAGAAGCTGCATGCAGGAAAATTTAAAAACCATTGTTCATCCAGCTAAGGCCTGAATGGAGCCAGATAAACCATCTGAATACTGACCTTATTACATTTTACGAACTCTTGAAAGAAGCTCTTTTTGGCCTAATGCAAGTATTGAGGCAAGCACTAGCAGTACATTTGAAATCATATTCAACATATTCTGGCTTATGAGGGAGGTTCATTCTTCTCAAGGTGTGCAGAAAAAATATTTAGTTGGAGACATGACCTGCCCCTCCCCGTCACACCAACCTAAGAGTTTCAGCTAGGGGATATGGCTAGGAGAGGACCAGAGAAAGAAGATGAAACAATGGACCCCAGATATTAGAACATAAGAAATTGCCATGTTGGGTCAGACAAAGGTCCATCAAGCCCAGAATCCTGTTTCCAACAGAGGCCAAACCAGGTCACAAGAACTTGGCAAGTACCCAAACACTAAGAAGATCCCATGCTACTAATGCAATTAATAGCAGTGGCTATTAGCTAAGTAAACTTGATTAATAGCAGTTAATGGACTTCTCCTGCAAGAACTTATCCAATTCGTTTCCATTGTACAAGCTAAAGAATAAGCTTTTATTATTGGGACACTATATATGTGTCCAGCTTGTTTCTTGACACTGGGAAGCTGCAGGTGCAGAGAGGTTTATCCTTCCTCCATTTCAGAGAATCCATGCCAGGGTTTAGTGGGACTGTGTATGGACTAATCCCTGGTACTAAGTGTGTTCTTGTCTTCATAGCTACACATAGGCTACATTGTATTCTTTTAAACTCTTTGGGATGAAAGGTAACGCAGGGCCACATTCCCAGTTAAAAAAAAATCCCCTTTCCCAAATCCAGTCTTCAATTCTTTGTGTTATGATCATACTTTGCTGGTATCAGTTTCCTGCTTGGAATTCTGATAATGATCAACACAACAGCGCCTTCATTTCCTTAAATTTGCCATGGGTGGAGTATCTGAGGAGGACAAGCTAACAAAAAAAAAAACCTTTAAACACTAGGACTAAGACAAAAATCGAAAGGTAAACAGATTCAAATGATTCTGTTTGTATGTGAAAGCACATGTGCTGCTAGTGCTGCTTTAATCAGAAGACATTGCTTCTCCTAGCACAACATCCACCTCAAAAACATTTCCACTCTTCTTCCTCCTGCCCAGAGTTCTCTCCCCTTGGCAAAAAGCCTCTTCAAAGGTCAGATATCTTTATTTTTGAAGAGCAGTCAGTGACAGATTAGTAGCCATATATTTGAAACTTAAATCTGTTACAAACTGCCCATCACATTTGGATTACCACATGACACAGCCAAAGAGAGGCCAGAGATCGAACGACTGTGAGGCGAATATTTCACAAGTCAGTCAAATGACATGGGAGAAGCAAAAATGATTTGAATTGCTTTCTGTTAGTAAATTGTTACTTTTTCAGGTGATTAATACCTCAACACAACAGACACTAAGTCTGCCATAGACCCATTGTTACGACTGTCGCTGCCCGACGTCTCCGCCCTCCTTAGCTCTTTGGCGACTCCTCCCGCAGTTGATGGACATCTGGCTGCCACAGCGTCTGCCTGTCATCCTCTCCGGCGTCCCCGGTCCGGCTTGGGTGCTGCATCCCGCCATGTTGTTCAGCTGCTATAGGGCACGCGCGCCGCACGGCCCTGCTTTTTATTCCTACTTTGGCACGAACCTCAGGGGAGTCCCCCTGTGATGACGTCATGCATCCCGGATATAAAAGCCTACTCTGTTCGCTAGCTAATTGAGTTAGCAAGGTGGGGGTGAAGAGACACCTTACGGATGGGATTCGCTCTCCGTACCTAGCTACTCTGCCTCTCCTTAATTGGACTTACTCTATCGGGGTACCCGCTCCTCGGGGGCCTCTCTCTTTTCTTTCAGGTCACTGTCTGGAACCTGTACTTGCTCCTCGAGCCATGTTCCCAGACTCGCTGCCTGAGCTCACTTCTGCTTGGAAGAAACTGCTGCCTACACCATCAGTGAGTTACCATCTATATTCTCTCAGAGCTGTTCCCTGGAACCAAGTACTCGCTCCTCGAGGGCCTGCCTCTATTCCAGCTTCTGTGTTACCTCCCAGGAGAAACTGCTATATGAGTAATCAACCAACAAGGCTCTATACCAGAACCCTGTGTATGCTCCACTGTACTTATTATCTCAGTTTCTCTCCACTATAGCACAGCTATTGAGGGATCGCTGTTCCAGTGTCCTGAGGGACTACAAGCCCAGTCAGGCTTCATCTCTACTCACTACTGCCACCTCTGGTGGCTTCTCAACTCTGTTTAATGATAATTCTGTGTTGTATGTCCTAAAGCTGAGCCTGACCTGTGGCCCCTCACGGGACTTCCCCCCATGGGCATGGTCATCTGCCACAGTGTCCAAGAGTCCACCCAAAACCTTACAAACAATAGCACTCATGGCTCAACATCAACACAAAAGTCACCAGAATCAAATGTCCACTCATTAGAAAAGAACTCAAACCATTTGCCAAGCAGAAAGCACCTTGGTACACTCCTGAACTGAAGAAGACCAAACTCCTCCTAAGGTGAGCCGAAAGGAAGTGGAGAAACCCCCCCCCCCCCACTCCCGAACTGAAAGACAGCTTCAAAACCATACTATTCATCTATATAACTGACATAAATAAGGACAAACATGATTACTATGCTGTGAGAATACACAACCACTAGTTCAATCCCAGAACCCTCTTTGCTTATGTCAGCAACCTCACACAACCAATCCAAAACTCATTCAGAACAGCCAAACGGACAAACACCAGTGACAAACTAGCCCAATTCTTCAATAACAAACACTAAACCTAATCACAAAAAAACCCCAAACCAAACTTTGAAGATTCAACTGAACCGCAAACGATCAACAACAAATGGACACATTTTTGACTGCGTCGCATCAACTGAAATTGAACCAATCATAAAAACATCAGTCTTGCAGCTCATTCCATTGACCAAGTTCCTATAAAATTCCTCAAACAAATACCCAATCACATAGCCAAACCAATAGCAACCATAATCAACCTCTCGCTCGAACAAGGAACTTTCCCCGATGAGCTAAAATGCACCAGCATCAAACCAATACTCAAAAAACCCCATCTCAATGAAACTGACCTAGCAAAATTCAGACCAATCTCAAACCTACCCTTCATAGTCAAGATCCTCGAAAAAATTGTAAACCGTCAACTCTCTGAATACCTGGACACCCACAACATACTCTACCCTGCCCAACACAGTTTCAGAACCTCGCTCAGTACCAAAACTCTACTACTATCCCTATCAGACACAATCGTCGAAGGACTGGTTTGTAACAACTCCTATTTACTCATCCTTCTTGACATCTCAGCTGCCTTTGACACCAACCACCACCAAACACTGATATACAATCTAAAAGAAATCGGACTTCAAGCACAACGCTCAACTGGTTCAAATCCTACCTATCCTACAAAGTCAAATTCAACGACACTAAATCCAAACAAATCCCCCTCCCCCACGGAGTACCACAAGGCTCATCCCTATCATCCACATTGTTCAACATCTACATGACCCCACTATGCAAACTCTTAAATGAAACAGGACTACTTCACCATATCTACGCCAACGTTGTGCAAAATTTACTTCCAATCAAACACTCCATTGAGCACACTCTAAAACTATGGAACTCTCACCTAACCTCAATAAAACAACTACTCTCCCAACTCTCCCTCACTCTCAACCACACCAAAATAGAAATCCTATACATATCCAACAAATGTTCCCCACCCACTGACTCCGCCACAGACCAAACACTCCTCACAGTAAGGAGCCTTGGTGTCACCCTAGACAACCAAATAAACTTCAAGAAACACATCAACAACCTGCTAAAAGATGGTTTCCACAAATTCCAAATCCTAAAACAACTAAAACCCTTCTATACCCACACGACTTTCGCACAGTCCTACAGGCTCTCCTCTTCTCCAAACTCGACTATTGCAATTCCCTACTACTAGGTCTCCCTGCCTTCACCTTTAAACCTATCCAACTACTCCAAAATGCAGTGGCCAGAGCTCTTAAAAATGGCTCAAGGTCAGACAATATCACACCCATCCTAAAAGACCTACATTGGCTACCCATCCCTCAGAGAATACAGTACAAGACTCTAACCATTATTTACAAAATTCTCCACAACAACAAAAAAAACTGGCTCACCACCCCCATTCACCTATACAACCCCATCCAGAATATGTTCTCCTCAAACTCTGGCCTTCCAAAAACACCATCCCCAAAAGCCACTCAATGGATATCAACAAGAGAATGAACACTATCCATTGCCAGCCCCACCCTAGGGAACAAGCTCCCCACAGAACTAAGAACAGAACCATCCTCCCAATTGTTCAAGAAAAATCTCAAAACATGGCTATTCCGCAAAGTGTTCTCAACTACAAGCACAAATGAACCCCAAACCAAGCCCCAACCCCCACAGGCAAGGAAAACACCATCCACACCCAACACACCATAATTAAATGTCTATCCACTCTACAGCCTTTATGCTATATCAATCATGATGTTTCCCCCAATTCCTAATATTATTTATTTATTTATTTATTTATTGGTTTTTATATAGCGCCGCTCATCAGAGATTTAACACACTGATTCCTGTTACTCCTCCCCTACTGCGTCTATTACTATCACTACCATATTGTTTACCATGACCACAAATGTTATTAAATGTTTATAACTTTTACAACCATAATTTAATCATGTTACGGTTACTTCTTACTTTACTACCTCTAGTGCTCTCTGAACCAAACAAAAGGAAATGCTTACCTTCCTACACATTGTAAGTTATACACTTTGGAGCAGATTTTTAAAAAGTATGCCCGCACGTACTTTTGTTCGCGTGACCGGCGCAAACAAGAGTACGCCGGATTTTACTAGATACGCGCGTAGCCACACGTATCTTTTAAAATCTAGGGTCAGCGCGTGCAAGGCTGTGCAAAATCGGCAGCCTGTGCACGCCGAGTCGCGCAGCCTGCCTCCATTCCCTCCGAGGCCGCTTTGAAATCAGAGCGGCCTCGGAGGGAACTTTCCTTCCAGCCCCCCTACCTTTGTTTGAAAAGTTACACCTGCTCGAGGCAGACGTAACTCATGCGCGCCGGTGGGCTGCTGGCACGCCATCACCCGACCCGGGGGCTGGTCCGGAGGATTCTGCCACGCCCCCGGAACACCCCTGGGCTGGCACCATGCCCCTGGAATGCCCCCGAACGTCGGGCTGCCCCCGACATGCCCCCCGAGCAAAGTCCCAGGACTTATGCACGTCCCTGGGCTTGCGGGCGCTGCCTAGCCTATTCAACATAGGCTTGGTGCGCGCAGAGGGAGTTTGGGGCAGGTTTTTTGGGGGTACGCGCATATCTTACATGCGTACCCCTTTGAAAATCTGCCCCTTTGTAAGTTATTTATAAGTTATACTTAAACCAAATATGTAATCTGATATGACGTTATATGTAAACTGATGTGATATGCAAATTGAACAGCGGAATATAAAAACAAACAAACAAACAAATAAATAAATAAATAATCTTGAAAAGTAATGACCTCTTATCCTCTGTTTAGTAATCAGATAAGAAGAAATACATTGCCTGAACTGGAGTTCTGCTTATTCCTTTCTACCTAGTTTCAGAAAAAAGTAACCATTGCCTGTCTTTTAGTATTTTGTAGGGATGTATATTCATTTTCTAATGAAATATAGAATGCAATGAAAAACTTTGTTTCATTAGAAAACAAACTGAAAACATAACCCCCTCAGAAATTCACTTTTTTCATTTTTGTTTAAGAAATGAGATATAACTCACCCCCTCTCAAGGGCCACCAAAATTTATAAATTGAACCCTCTGATCTTCCCATATCTCCTACCATCCCATTTACAAAATGTGGCCATACAAGAAAATGGACTTGACCTTAGGTGCCATTTTGAAAGTAGAACCTGGTGGAGTTGAAGCGACTTAGGGATCACTCCTGCCTCATTTTGACTGCTTCTTGTATTTGTGACCCCCACGCATGAGGTAAGATTGGATCCAGGGAGGTTGGATGGATAGGAAAAGGCCTGCAGCAAAGGAGAACCTGGCCCCCTCCTGATTTTTTTGTTTTGCTTTACTGTTTATTTAGGTTCAACTGAATGAAATCAACTGAAATGAACATTCCATGAAACAAAAAAAAAAAAAAATCAGAATGAAAACACCCCTTGCATTTTATGTTTTTTGCCCACTTGTATGATGTCAGTGTGTTTTAAAGCCTTGAAAATCCAGGCCATCTGGATTCTGACAACCCAATTTGGGATTAATCTGTGGCAATCTCAATGCATAGCCCTGGTGTAATGCATTCTGCCATTTCATCTACAAAATAGAGACTATCACAAGAGGGAAGCAGCCCCAGCTACTACACAGTAATAATGTCCGTTGACCTATTCCAGGGAATACATATTAGTCTTTGAAATGAATTGTGATTTTTCTCCTTTGGTCCAAGTTATGCATCACTGTTGTAGTAGGTTTTAGTACTACTTCAATATCCTGCTTTTTTTTTTCTTGAGGAAATGTTCTGATTTAGGAGTACTTTCTTGTTTAGGATTTGGGAACGAACGTCCCAAATCTCCCAATTCAGATGTTCCATTGGGGTCTTGACTCTCTAACTCTATCACTTTTGATCTTTGATTTTCTCTGATATCTTCACCTGTTGTCTCCAGCATACTTAAGGCTTCTTGTTCTTTACCTGGCCCTTCTAAGGGGAGAAACCCCTGCTTTTCCAGGTGGAGAAGATGTTACCGGTGCCCCTGGACTCAATGAGGTCTCTTTGACCAAAGGAGATGGGCTCCACTCCGAACCCACTCCTAATGCGGTCTGCTCTACAGGGGATTCCTGGGGCATTCCTAGCCATTCTGTTACCGTCCTCTGCCCCGGTACAACATTTGCTACACCAGAGGGAGGCCTCAACCTTGCCTTCCTTTTGGTCTGAGGCATTAATCACTTAGGTAATAAACAAGAGGAAATACACAGTGATGAATGGTATGGAAGGCTTTCATTGCACTTATATCAGAGAGGTTTCACTAATAGAGGTTTCAAGGCAGAAGGTATTTAAAAGTAAAATGTACCTGGAATTGGAGTCGTGGGAATCATCCGAAACTTTAAAGAGAAGAGGAAATCCACGCTGAGAAAAGACAAAGTTCAGGACAAAACCAGACAAAATCCAGGCGAAGCCAGGCAAAACCCGGGTTCCACCCTTGATGTCACCGACAATCACTGCTGCTGGTTGCCGTCAGGGCAAGAAACAAATCTTACCCCTGGAGTATTTCAGCAGCGGAAGAAAACAGCTCGGTTCCTTCTCCTCTCAACCTCCTTCTCCTTCTTTTAAAAAACTTTTTCTTTGGCTCTGAGAAAGAGCTTCATAATCACAACCACTCTTTTGCAATCCAGCAGCGAAATTAGGGAACACAATAGTGACTGCTCAAAGTTTCTTCTTGCATTTAATTTGAGGTTAAGGAAAATGAGGAATCATTAACAGTCCATGCAGGTAACAGCTGGATTAGGCTAGTTGAAAAAAATGCTTCACATGATTGGTCCTTTTCCTTCCTCGTCCCTTTTTAGCCTGGCTCTGTTCTATCTGGCTTCTGTGTCTCCCTTGAGTAGAAGAAAAACTCTGCAATTTTGCTTGCCCCATAATCTTAAATAGGATCTAAAAAGTAAAGCAAACACACATTTTCACTATTTTCAGGGGCACTGTCTATTTGTTTCATTTGAAACAAAACAATGCCAAATTTTGGATTACATTTTTATTTCAAACAAATGCACACCCCTAGTAGCTTGCATCAACACAATTTGATTACATTTCCTTTTAATTAGTTAAGGTAGAATGCACAAGAATAATAAATTATAATAATATTGGCATGATGATAACTCAAATATAAATTGTTCCGTTAACTTGAAGAGTGCTTCAAGGTACTTTTAAATATATTTCTTCAGACCATGAATGCTGTCACTTCTGGGATGGATTTCTTTGCACCTGTATGAGCTTTTAGTAAACAATGTAAGAATAATATGCATGCAAAAGAAAGTATTATCTTTTATTTGCTATTTGTATATCACTTTGATTTTTGTTATTGTGTATGAATTTTGATAGAAACTACTTGGTCTCTTCAGATATAAGCAGTATATTAAGTAAAAAAAAAATGAAATGAAAAGGCAATGGAGTAAAACCAGGACTTAATATGTCCTTTAAATCTGGAGCCAGTTGATAACCCTAGTCAGCAGTGGCTCTGAAACAGCTGAGGCAGTACTGTCAGCAATGTCTTTCTACACTTATGTGACACCAAGCCTGCCATGTTTGTCAACTATGGGTTGATGATGTAAAATGGGAACTCTGTCATTGATATCTTAAACTGTCTACCTTTAAGCTTTAGAGCTAATTGTGATTCATAGCTTTGCGAGAGGAGTTGCTCTCCATGCTCGAGGACCAGCTGGAGTCCCATCACACCTATTGTGCTATCTTACCCACATGTGAGGGCTAGGACATGGTTTGATGGGAAGGCCTTTCAAGGCAAACGCTACTAGCTAGACCAAGCTATGTACACTGTATTGACAGTCATACACAAACTCCCTTGACACATGACTCTTTTAATCTCACTATCAGACAGAAAACATAATGCCAGTCACATGTATTTGATGTTATCTTTACTTTGACTACTGTTCTTCAAGTACAGTCTACTGCTCCATTGTCAAGAGGAATCCTAAGTAGGCATACATGTTTTCTCTTACACTCTGACACAGAGCGAAGCAGTGAGAGAAAGAAAGATGATAGAGAGGAGAGCAGGAGCAAATACTCTATTGGAAGGAGATGGGGTAGTTGAGGCCTAACAGGTAAAGTAGTATTTTATGAGGTTTTGCCAAAGCTGGCTGCCACTCAGGGTGGTGTCCTCAGCTTCAGCGGATGCACACGGGGGATCCGGGGATAAATCCTGAAGTATCTCCATTGTTATTCCTTGGCATACAATGAGATTATGGAAGACACAGCAAAGCAGCACTATGTCTCCAACTTTAGGTGGGGCATACATTAAAGCTCCACCCATTTTGTCCAAACAGTGAAATCTACTTTTGAGAATTCCGAAGGTGTGTTCGATGACACAGTGGGTAGAAGATAAGGCTTCATTGTACCTCATCTCTGCCAGTGTATTGGGAATGGCAATGGGGTTGAGAAGCCAGGTCCTGCAACTGTACTTGGAATCTCCTGCAGCAAAGACAGATTAAGGCATCAATCATAGCACAGTCACTTGCAGATCTAGCTGCCAACCACAGCATGCTATAAGACAGTAGAAGCTAGTCTGTTGCTTAGCCTGAGCCTTAAAAGCCTATTTCCCTACCCTAAGTGCATGCCACATTTTTCTGGGACAGTATATTTTATTTAATTTATTTAAAGTTTTTCTAGACTGATATTCATTGGGAACATCACATCGGTTTACAATGATGTACATCGTTTTTGTGTTCATGTCGTTCTTTGTTTTTCGGCCGCCATGGAAAAATGTCTTTTTTTTTTGGTTCGGGTCTTTTTTCGCAAAAAATTGATTTTTAGTTAGCGCGTGCTAACTCCCGTTAGCGCGCACAAACAAAAACCATTAGATTTTGTTACTTTTTGTTAGTTTTTGTTAGTGCGCGCTAACGGGAGTTAGCGCGCGCTAACTAAAAATCGATTTTTCGCGAAAAAAAGACCCGAACCCAGAGCTGACAGTGTAATGCAATGGTTAGAGCACAAAGCTTCTGTTACTTATTTACTCCTCATAATATGATATTGGGCAAGTCATGAAACATTCCATGCTGACACAAAGGGCCAACTCTAAGAAAAGGCCAAAAGCCTTGCAATGTTATTTTTATATCTTTAAATACTTAAATCTATTTTTGCTCATTTTTTCTTGTGCCAAATCTACAATTTGGGCGCAACATGCACTATTTCAAAACCTTGAAAACTAAGAGCCCTTTATTCGGCAACGTGGAGAGCTGGATATCTTGTCTGGGATATTCTGTGGAGCTGTAACGGATGTGGAGCCTTGCTGCTGTGGTGAGGTTGACGCAACTATGGGGTGAGCCCCATAGTTCTCACTGCCATCTGGCAGAGGTTCTCTAGTGGGAGACTGATCTAGGACTTCACCTTTACCAGCTCCTTTCCCCTCAGGTTCCGGGAGCTGGCAGGACTTAGGTGTGAGTCTCTTAAAGAATGGCATAGATGGTGGACCAGGGCCAGGCATGGGTCAGAGGCAGATGGCAATTAAGAGTAGTCAATGTTCAGGCAAGAGGTCAAATACAGTAGTCAGCCTGAAGAGAAGACAAGGAGGAGGCAGAAGGGACTGACATACCTGGGACAAGGCAGAGCTGGATATGACAGGTGGGAGGATGAGGCAAGGCTGGTTGTGACAACACAAGGCAGGACGAGATGAGACAGGGCAGGATGGAAAGGCGAGCCAAGACAAGCAGGAAGCAACACGCACTAATCACATGTAGGAGAACCTGTTGATGAGGCGGGGCCGAAAAATCTGGAGAGCCTTTATGTAGGGCCAAGCCACTGATGACATCTTAGGGTACTGCAGAGCACTTCCCGCTGTGGGACCTTTAACTAGGAGGAGGTCAGGCTCACATGTGCCTAAGGAGAGCGGGAGGAGGCACGTCGAGGCGGCGTTCCAAGGGGCTCTCAGCCGCGGTCCTCGGCGGTTGGCGTCTGGGCTGTGCAGGGATGCGGGGGTGAGTGTGGCGGCTTGCTGGAGTGGTCGTCCCGTGAGCCACCAAACATAAGAGGAGCTTTGCTGAATACAGCCAGATAAGGTCCTAGTTAGCCAGATAAACGTATTCAGCTAAATTTAGGACTGTTCTCCAGCACATCCAGATTTCGTCAGAAAAGTTATCTGGCTAACTTTACTCCATCCCTGAATGCCCCCAAACTGCCTCTGAGTTATCTGGGTAAGTTTTATGTGGATAACTACTTAGCTAGATAACTTGGAGGCAGTCAGAGCTGGGGATTTTTAAAAGCTTACAGCTTGTCCGACTAAGTCCCAAAGCTAGCTGGACCAACCATTTGAATATTGACCCTCTAATGGATCTGCAGCATTTCTGCACATTTTTTGAACAGTTGTTTCCATTCCATAGTAGTAGAAACTGCAGAAATGTTTGCCAAACCCCCAAAATTTGATACAATTGTAAAATTCCTTATGCATGCAATATTTACTTAAGGCTGTTCTGTGGTTTGGTTTTTCTATGCATTAGTCTTGCATCATCTGTCATAAATGGCATTGAGTTTGGTAGGGGTAAGTTATGACTGGGCTAGAAGTCTAGGGCTAGTTAGGCCCCTCCCCTTCCAAAGAACAGCAATGGTAAACAGTAATGCAAATCCTTTAATTTCTGGCAAATATACTTGCATTGTGAACACCTAAATACCCTGCAGGGAAAACTGGAACAAATATCCAGGTGGAAATTGAAATGTTCCATAAAACATCAGGTGATTTTGACACAGGTCACACCCCATGCTAGATGCCGCAGAATAGTGTTTCTATAAGCAGTGAGAAATAAAAGACTGTTATATTAAATTAAGTACACTCATTTTATTTTCATTCTCTCAAATTAAGGCTATGTGTGCCAATCAGCATGATGTATCTTCCCACTGAGGGAGGCAGATGGTCTTGAAAACTATTTTGCATGGACTTACTTATAAAGGAGTATACAGCAAGCACAGTATATGGTGCAGTCCATTAAAAAAGTACACATTTCCATGTTCAATGCATGAGCCCACTGTGACTAGAACAGGGTGCCACAAACATGACTGGTTTACAGCATCTCTACAATGAATATGCATTATATACATCTGCATAAACTAGAGGTGGTGCATATTTATTGGTATCCCTGAAAAAGTATTCCGACTTTGTGTATAATACAAAATGCTCTCCCTGATTAAAATGCGAGGGCTCCCTTGTGATCACATCAGCCCAGTTTTGTGTGCTTTGCACTGGCTATCCCCCAGCAAACATATCCAGTTTAAAATGCTGGTATTAGTTTTTAATGCTGTGAAGAAGGTAGGTCCTTGTTATTTGGGGATGCTATTGACACTTACACCCCTATTAAAACTTTAAGTTCCATCGATTCATTTTACAATGATCTAGACGTCTGGCATTTTCTATTGTTGGCCCAGTTATGTGGAATACCTTACCTGCATCAGTACGAGCAATTAATGAGATAAAGGTTTTTAGAAAACAGGTGAAGGCCCATCTTTTTAGAAAAACTTTTGGAGATGCCTCTGGTGAGTCTGCTGAGTGAGACAGAATCTGCTCCAGTTCACCTGGACTTTAGTGCAGAGTGTTTTACTATTAGCATTAATAATGTTTTCATTTTGAATGGTTATTAAGACTTAAGAAATATTTTACTCTTATGCATTTTAATTGTTTACAATGCTGTGTAACCCACTTAGCTTGACTGGCTCGTTATAAGCAGACTCTAAAAGATTTTAAATAAGGAAAGAAAGAAATGCAAATATATCTCATGCATATTCACTGTGGATATCCTGAAAACCAGACCTGTTTGTGGTGCTAGAGGACTGGAAATGCCTACCCCTGAACTAGACACATGAAATTGCAGCTATAATTTCAATAGAACTGCCCATAACTGGTCTGCTGGTTTCCTGCATATAATTCAGTTTCCCTTCTGCTTTATCCTTTTTTTTTTTCCCTATTATTCCTTTAAAAATATTTCATTCACATTTCCTTGGTTATCTCTCCCTAACAGCTGCCTAAGGTGTTCTTCTACCAGACCATTGGCTTAGGAAAGAAATTCACACTAAGGAGTGAATTTTCGAAAGGATTATATGAGTGAAAACATATTATATGTGTGTACATTCAATGTATGCATATACACGGTATTTTATAAATAGAGTGAGCATTTGTATACTCTCGCGATCCCATAAAACAGACAGCATGTACAAAGTGGGCGAGTTTTGGGGCATTTTAGAGTGTGGTTTAGATGTTTGCATATACTTCATTATTTTATATCAAATGTTTTTACACCAGATAATTAATGCACCAAATTCATTATCTTTTCGGAGCTGGTGTTTCACATTCTGGAATCTGATGGCAAGTGGAGAGGGCAGTTTGGTAGGTGTATTAGGAGATATGTGAATTATTTGTTCTTGTCGATTATGTATCTTTGCCATGTCTTTCATTTGCTCTTTCTTTTTGTATGTTTATCTATCAGTGGTTCCAGCTAACTTTAGGTCAGCTATACCTCATCCCAGTTATACGATGTTATTTTTTTATTTATTAATTTAAAAAGTATTTATATACTGTTTTTTAAAAAAGAAATTTTATCAAAAACGGTTCACAGATTTAAAACCAAAAATAAAATAATCAAAATAAAATGGAATTTTTAAACTTTACATAAAAATTGGTAATAACTAGACAGAATGCTAGTATATAAGGTTATTAAAAATATAAAAAGTTTGGAACCATGGGCTTATTGTTTTGGGGGAAAAGGGGAAAAAGGGGGGGAAGGGGAACGGGAGGAGGAAGGGGAAGTGGGAGAAATAGAGCGTAAAAGGTAAAAGGTAAAAGGTAAAAAGGTAAAAGGTAAAAGGTTTCACATTAGGAGTTACTTAGCACTCAGGAAAGAGATCTAGGCATCATAGTGGATAACATATTGAAATCGTCGGTTCAGTGTGCTGCGGCAGTCAAAAAAAGCAAACAGAATGTTAGGAATTATTAGGAAGGGAATGGTGAATAAAACAGAAAATGTCATAATGCCTCTATATCCCTCCATGGTGAGACCACACCTTGAATACTGTGTTCAATTCTGGTCGCCGCATCTCAAAAAAGATATAGTTGTGATGGAGAAGGTACAGAGAAGGGCAACCAAAATGATGAAGGGGATGGAACAGCTCCCCTATGAGGAAAGGCTGAAGAGTTAGGGCTGGTCAGCTTGGAGAAGAGACGGCTGAGGGGGGATATGATAGAGGTCTACAAAATCATGAGAGGACTAGAAGGACTAAATATAAATCAGTTATTTGCTCTTTCAGATCATTCAGGGACTAGGGGGGATGCTCAATGAAGTTAAGCATTCCATGTTACCATTGCTATTACTAGCAACGGTACAAAAATCAGGAAAACAAATATACAATGGAAAACCTTTATCAATTTCTTTAGCCCACAAACAATATGAGGGAGACAGATATGAGAAGTACATAGGAAACTAAAATAGAAGAAAAAACTGCACTTACATGAACATGAATATTATACATCTGCATATCTAATATAGATCATCTAATTAGATATGGTTAGGATATATATTTAGCTTTATCCTCCTTCATGATGCCTCCTCATCAGCAGAAGCTCTTATTATGCCTCATCACTAGTATTATCAAGCTCCTCCTCACTGTCCTTACCACACTCAAGCCCCAGTCCTATGTAAACCAGCCATGCCTGTTTCTCCTAGTTTTCTCATGGTGTCACTTCTGGCTCCAGGACCTGACCCTTGTTCTTGTCCTGCCTTGCCTTGCTTTGTGCCCTACAGGCCTTCTACCTTGCCTCATCTTGCTTTGTGGCCTATGGGCCTTCTAGTCTCTTGCCTTGCCTTGATGCCCTTGGGCCTATCCTGCCTTGTTTTCTGTATTGAAGCAGTTTGGCCTATTCTCTCTTGTATCCTACCTTGAGGCTTATTCTAAACCTTGATGCCTTGGGCTTCTGTGTTCTTTGTTCAGTGTTTCCTTGGTCTGCCTTGTCTAAGTCCAGCCCTAGTCTGCCTGTTGGTCTTGTACTATCTGTTCTAGTAGCCTGTCCAGTCCTTCCTGTACCAGAGTCTTGTTCTGTCTTTTCCAGTATCCTGTCCAGTCCTGCTTGTTCCAGAGTCCTGTACTTGCTTTGCCTTACTTATGTCTTGTCTAGTTCCAGGTCCTGCTTTGTAACCTGCCTGCCTCATCTAAGCCTTGTCTTACTTGCCAAGCCTGCCTGCCTTATCCTGCAGGTCAAGCCTGCTTATCTTGTCCAAGCCTTGTCTCCAGTCTGCCTTTCCTGTCTGGCCTTACCATGCATAGTCGTGTTCCTGCCTGTGAGGACTCACCACTATCATATACTGCTGCCAAAGAGATCTACTGGCCCCCAGAACCCAAGACTCAACCTGTGAGGGAGGGGCTGGCTAGGCAGAAGATGGACCCTTATCTTGTACTGAGTCCTGCCTTGCAGTTCTGTGCTGCTCCCCAGGTGGGTTTCCTGGACTCCAGGGCCTGTAACAGATAGAACATTTAAGGGACCAGAAGTTAATTGTTTTTAAATTAATAAAGGATTTAAGATGTTCTAGAAATTAAAAAAAATATTAAAATCACTCTGAAACTTGACAAAACAATTGCATGGCAATCTAAGCAGTAATGTGGCCCTTATGGCACAATTTTCTTGATTCAATGCCAGGATGCTCTTTCTCCTTTAACACATTATTCTTGCTAAATCTGGAAAAATTCCGCTATTTTGACCTCTAAATTGCTAGTTCACATTTTTTACATAATTTTTCTGAACATTACATAGAAATGAAACATAGAAATGACGGCAGAAGAAAACCAAATGGTCCATCCAGTCTGCTCTGCCCAGCAAGCTTTCACACTTTTTTTTTCATACTTTTCTGTTACTCTTGTCCCTTTAAATAACTTTTTTGGTTCTATTTCCTTTCCACCCCCCGCCATCGTAGATAGCAGTGCTAGAGCTGCATCTGAGTGAAGTATCCAGCTAATTGGTTTGGGGTAGTAACTGCTGTAATAAGCCAGCTTCTACCACGCTTGTTTATCCAGCCTGTGAATTCAGTCTTTGTTGGATGTTTGACCATAAATCCTCCTTTCATTCCCCCTGCCGTTGAAGCAGTGGGCTGCGCTGAATATGTATTCTAAGTGAAGTATCAGGCTTGATTTGGGGTAGTAACCACCATAATAAGCAAGCTACACCCATGCATATTTGTTTTACCCAGACTATGTAATTCAGTCCTTGTTGGTATATGTCTGAATATAAAACATCTTTTCTTCATTCCCCCTGCCGTTGAAGCAGAGAGCTATGCTGGATATGCATTGAAAGTGAAGTATCAGGCATTTTTGGTTTGGGGTAGTAACCGCCGTAACAAGCAAGCTGCTCCCCTGCTTTTATGTGGATGCAAATCCTTTTTTCCACGTTTTCTCTTGCCGTTGACACATAGAGCAATGTTGGAGTCGTGTTAACCATGTGTATGTTTATTGAATAAGGATATTCATCTCCAGGTAGTAGCCATTATTCCCTCAAGCCAGGTCATTTTCAGAGAAAAAAGATACCAATAATGTTGATCTCTCAACCATCTCATAAACAGATGATTCTAGAAAAGCAGTAAAGGCCTGATTAGGAGAAGTCCCATGCTTTGTCCGAACAGGTAGAAAATAGACTTTATTAAAAGGAGGAAAAGAATCTGAGGAAATATTCAAAATCTCCAAAACTTATCTCTGAAGACCAGCCCATGATATTTCTTCCAGAACATGAAGAAAATTAAGTAAATGGAGGTTAGGATAGTAAGTTCACCAACTTTCATCTACTAAGAACATAAGGTCCATTAAGAAAGACTAGGGGGCACTCCATGAAGTTAGCATGTGGCAAATTTAAAACTAATCGGAGAAAGTTCTTTTTCACTCAACGCACAATTAAACTCTGGAATTTGTTGCCAGAAGATGTGGTTAGTGCAGTTAGTATAGCTGTGTTTAAAAAAGGATTGGATAAGTTCTTGGAGGAAAAGTCCATTACCTGCTATTAATTAAGTTGACTTAGATAATAACCACTGCTATTACTAGCAACGGTAACAAGGAATAGACTTAGTTTTTGGGTACTTGCCAGGTTCTTATGGCCTGGATTGGCCTCTGTTGGAAACAGGATGCTGGGCTTGATGGACCCTTGGTCTGACCCAGCAAGGCAAGTTCTTATGTTTTAGTATCCTGTTTCCAAAAGTGGCCAATGCAGTTCACAAGTACCTGACAAGATCCCAAGGCATAGATAGATTCCTAGAAAGTTCAATTATTCTTTTGCCTCATACTCAAACCCGATGACCTATTTGCATGTCAAAATTGCTTCACTACTCAAACCTAAAAATTGCAAAAGCAATGCTAAACCAAAGTGGCCTAATATTTACTATCTATATTGTGATGAAATAGTGATATTAGTATAGCTCTCTGTACAAGAGGACAGCCTTTAAATAAAAGGCAGGACCAGATTGAAGCTGTGGTTAAGTGGGCTACTCTAGCAGGACTACACATCCAAGGGTTCCATTCACCTAGTTTGACAAGGTGGTGCAAAAAAGGCAACTCCCTCAACTCACCAGTAGGCTGCTAGTTCCCATTAAAGGAGCCAGAGGGGAACAGCAAGCAGAGATGAAGGGAATGAGGTGGAGATAGACAGAGAAGGATACCTGGCTAATAATGGACCCAGTGTTATGAGGAGGAGACGGAACCAAATGGAACTTCCCATTTCTAAGTTGAGTCTCTTGCCCAGAAAACAGTAGGCAAACTGTGGCCATTTCCTTGGAGATTTGGGGGATGTGTTTAGAAAGCAGCACCCGGTTAGACTTTGCATCAATGTAATAGGAGCCAGTGTGGCACACTAGGTCTTGTATAGCACTACTCCTGAGGAAGCCAGAGAGTGAGAGCTGGAAAAGGGAAAAAAAGATGAAATAAGAAGAAGAATGTATGCTCTACTTTAAGTTTAAAGTTATTGGCCTGAACATAGTTTGGGAGAGAGACAAGCTCCATATTAGGGGCAGCAGGAAGGCTGAGTAATTTACGCCCAGACATACTAGGCTGAGAGGACTTTAACCGGTGCTGGGGTAGCTTGCATGTGTGTTCATTGGTCGATTTGTACTTTGAAACCCCTTTAATGTTGGGAATGCTGAAGTCATGTAGTGGAAGTTCAGTGTTTTGGAGCAACGGTGGTGCTTAGAAAACCGTGAACATTTAAGTCTGAAATGTGCCCTGTCTGTAATTTGAGCTGGCAAGCCCTATACATTAGAAGTCCCGGCTCCAGCATGGAATCATTTCAGTCGGTGCAAACCAGCCCAGAATCAGTAGGACTGGAGTTGTTCTTTTCTCCTTGTGCTTGCATCTGCTTGGAAACTCAGAGGTTGAGTTGTATTAAACCTTGCTAAATGCCTGTTTCAAACTGTTACTGCTTTGGTCCATTACCTGCTATTAAGTTCACTTAGAGAATAGCCACTGCCATTAGCAATGGTTACATGGAATAGACTTAGTTTTTGGGTACTTGCCAGGTTCTTATGGCCTGGATTGGCCACTGTTGGAAACAGGATGCTGGGCTTGATGGACCCTTGGTCTGACCCAGTATGGCATGTTCTTATGTTCTTATGGTGGAATGTTAGCTGTTAATGAATAAAAAGGAATTTGGGGAATTAACTCGTGGCTTGGTTTGGAGTCATTACTAAGGAAGGATGGTGCAAGGGCTTTGGGGAGCAGATATAAAACAATACAAGAGTTGCCCCAAACATTTAGGAGTCCAGTTCCAGCTTTTTGTCTTGAGTTTAAAAGGGGGGGGAGATCCCCACGTGGTTGTCAAAAATACAGTTAAGCTGAAAGTATTAGATTTCAATCTTTTGCATAGAGCCTTGCTTACTGATTGAGACTGGGGCTTAACTCATGACGCTAAGGATAAGCCACAGGCTAGGGATAGGAGCTCTTTTCCTGACTGTGAGAGGTTTCAAGACTTATGAGCAGGGAAGCTTCTGGCAATAGAAAACTTACTGACGTACAGAGGACACGCCACCTCCTTAAAGTCCTAAAGGCCCATGTCTCAGCCCATATACCTCCTGAAACAATATAGAGGGAAACATCTGCCACAAACCTAGCCACCCGGCTGAAAATGTGCTGGCAACTAGGAAGTCAAAATCATGCTACCTAGGTTGGGACTCAGCCGTGGCTAAATCCCAACCCCAGTATGTATGTATGTGTGTGTGTGTGTGTGTGTGTGTGTGTGTGTGTATATATATATATTTTTTTTTTTTTTATTTTAAAGGATCACTATTATATCTAGTAAAGTCAGACAGCATAATATTTTGGAATAGTTATGGGTTGTAAAACTTGCCATGGCTGACTAGACAGGGGATTTCTGATGTTCCACTTAATGTGAATTCATGATTTTAGTGATCTCTTGGATATATGTACAATAGACTTTATCCAAGTACAATTCTCCTGTGTTTTAGACAAATCAATAGTTTTTCAGCATATTTAATTGTTTGTATTGATGCCTTTTACAGAAGCAACTTTTGACTTTGAAAAAGGACATATTTGACTAGAATGTTAATGTTTTTACTACATGAGCAATGTTTTGGGAAACCAGCAGACGAAAGTAAATCCCTGCTCAGACAGCATTACATTTATTTCGAAGATAATGTTAGATGGTTCCGACCTGGATTTGGAGGTAGAACTCATTCTCGACATGGCTATGTGAAAATTAAATTTATGTGATGAAACCCACATACTAGTTTCCATTCTATCAGTTTAGAGATCATAGTTTTGAACAATGCACATAGGGGTAGATTTTTAAAATGAGCGCGCGGGGGTACACGTGTGCGCGCGACTGGCGTGCACACATGTACACCCAATTTTATAACATGCGTGCGCATGTTATAAAATCCGGGGTCGGAGCTTGCAAGGGGATGCACAGTTGTGCACCTTGTGCAGGCCGAGCCCGCTCCGAACCACGCTGCCTTCCCCCATTCCGTCCCACCTCCACCTTCTCTTTCCTTCCCATCCCCTACCTCCCCCACCCTTCCCTCCCCTACCTTTGATGCTTTCTTTTTGTTATCGTAAAACTTACTTCAGCCCTGGGACTGAAGTAAGTTGCGCGTGACGGCCATTTGCCGGCGCGCAATCCCGAGTACAGAAGCAAATGGCGGCTGTGCCTGGAGCCTCTGACCCCACCCCGCCCCGCGACTGCCCGGTCCACATCCCGCCCTCGCCCCTTTAGTAAAGCCTTGGGACTTACACGCGTCCCGGGGCTTTATGTGCATCGCCGGGCCGTTTGAAAATAGGCCTGGCGCACGTAAGCCCTCCTGATTTACGCCCATAACCTTTTTAAAATCCGGCCCATAGTTTCTTAACATTTGAAGAAACATAACATGAATCATTGCTATTATGTAATGATAAAATTGGCCAACAGACGTTTTCTTGGATTGCATGATTGCTGAAACTGAGAAGGAAGCATGAAAGATTTGGAAAAAAAAATAAATGTCATTAGGGAAAGCAGAAAAAGAAGTCTTCATTAATATATCATGATTGTTATTTTCTGCTCTGAGGAGTCCTGCAAAAATAAGATGATGTGCTCTCTTTGGGGGTCAACTCATCCAGAAAGGAGGTAGAGGAGAATACTATTCAGTCAGGCCAAAGATTAACAATATTTATTGTAGCCAGGGACCCCATCTCTGCAATTCTCTGACTGTGGTATGGGCTGTAAAATTTGACTCTTGTTGTGGAGTTATACTGTGGGAAATCAGTGACTGACTTATAGGAGGCAGCAGCTGCCTAGCCAGGCAGCTGTGAGAGTGTACGCACCCTGCACTGATTGGCCAGTAGAAGCAACAGTGCTCATGTTGCATCCTCTTCCTCTGCAGCCCAGTAACTGACTGGAGGTTTGAACCATGCTGCACCACTGTGTTCTGCATGGTGCAAACCTCTCAGGTCAGGTCTCCTGCACTGACAACAGTGTTTGCAAGAAAATATTTATTTATATATACTGGAAACACAGACAGGACATGGCTATTGCACTGCAAGCTATTTATTAATGCAAATCACTCCCTGACTTCACTCCCTGCTTGGGACAACACTTTAAGATATCATAAATCCAGACCATGGTTTTGATACATGATCTTAACAGCTTCTTACACAGACAAAATATATATGCAATATACTAATCAAACACTTTAACTTCTAAAAATATGTTAACACTTCAGAACAGGTACAAGAGCAAATGGATCTTCATTGGATTTGTAGCCTCCAAGACCTCAAATTGCAGGGATCCATGAGATATTTCCAGAGTATTTTCTTAAGTCCCTGAGAACTAATCAGTTTGCTCTGAGGCAGGAACACTTAAATATACCAGGCTCTGTGCAATACCTGACTAAGCTTGGATTTTTCTGAGATACTTGGTGGCTCTACACAAAAGGACCAGTCTTTGATCAAGCAGATTCCATTTTGAGTCTGGTCAGAGTGCTTTTTGCTATGATAACACTATGAGGTGGGTCCCTGGCAGTAGAGAAGAGTGACACAGCTCAGAGTGAGAAAGGGGAGAAGGATGAAGGTAAGAATTGATGTGAAGGGTATGATAGTAGGAAGATGGATGAGAGAGGTGAAGGGATACGAGGTAAAAGAGAGAGATGATTAGTGCCAGCTTTGTATGTGAGAGTATCTGCATCAGAAAGAGAGGGAATCCACCATCCCTTCCATCTTTCTCATCCCTAGTCTCCAGTAGGGATGTGCATTCATTTAAAGTGAATGTCCGATCCATGACAAAGGGCTCTAGTTTGTTTCATTCATGGGCCAATGAATAAGAATGGGCACTTCCCATGAATGAAACATATGTCATTTGTATCATTTGTCTACGTTCCCCATAGAAACGCATTGGCTGCATTTCAGTGACTCATGTGTGAAGTCAGAGTGTAACCGGGATCTGTTGGCAAGGAAACCAGACTGGCAACATAAGAGAGCATATCAGAGTGAAGCATTTTTTAAATCAGCAAATCACTGCTCTGTTTGTTCTTCTTATAGTACTGTTTGAAAGTGCATTTGAATCTTTCTCTCAAGGAAGAACCATTGCTAGCTGTTGTGTGAGCTGTATTGTTCCATACTCCACAGTGTTTAATAAACAATGCACTCTTGTTCGACATCAGAAACATTCCATTCCAATCCTTTTGGCTGCTGTGTGTGTTCATCTGCACAGATTTTAAATTTTATTTACTGTAACATTTCACTGTCACTGCCACTGAAGAGGAAGGTTTGTGTGTCGAGCCTTTTCTCCCCTGTGGAGGAAAGACTGAAGGCAGCGCTTCTGTCTGCAGTGCGGTGATTGATTTCAGTTTGGGCTTGTGCAGTGAACCAGTAGCTGCGTCAGGCAGGCAGCTAGCATTAGACAGTTTTACACTAGCGGTAGCACAGTGCCCAAAATAGAGAAGCTTTTTCTACACTCTCTCTGTGTGTCTGAGTCTATGCACCAGAGTCAGTGCATCTAGAAAGAAAGCAGGCAGTCACTGTCACAGATACAGTTAGCCATATGTACACTCACGCACATATTATGGCATTATTCGTCATTCTCTGCTTTGTGCAGGTGTATGGTTCGGTGCACTAGTCTGAAGAGGAAAATATATTAAAATAGTTCTTTAATGCATTCTCTCTTTGTGTTGTTCAGCCTTACACACACAGTGATCACTCAGTGTCATATACATTCATCTGATTGAAAATAATAAGTATTAAAACATCTTTTGTTCAATCCATCATTTAAATCCCAACAAGCTGATTCAGCACCTGATAAAATCGCATCATATCAGGCTAAGGTGGAGGCAATGGAAAGCAGGTTTCCTTTATAAGACAGCAGTGCGTCCCCCAACCTAAATAAAGAGGGATTTCTTTTTTTTATAATCCAAAACATCAGCAGGTGAGGCAGGCACGTCAAGGCTCATGAAATTGAAAATTTGGGGAGGAGGATATGCCAGCACCCAGCTGTATCTCAGCCAGACTCTGTTGTGTCGGGGGAGAGGGAAAGGGCAGGCAGCAGCCGTAGGATACAACCCCCACCAGTGCCTGTGGAAGTTGAAGTGCAAGAGGTAAAACCCCAAAGCACTGGCAGAGCAATCAACGAATGATGTAGCACAAGCAGCAAAAGCCGTTATGTCATTCTCTTCCTTTGAATCAGAGTTTGAAGAATCTCTCTTAAAGGATTTCCTGAATCAGAGCTGGGAGAGCTGTTAGCTACAGACCCTGAATTAGGAGGATGAATGAGTACAGTTTTAGCCTCCACTTCAGTGATGGAGGAAGGAGAGGTAGGAGCTGATGTTGGTGAGGGAGAGTAGGCCACACTGACAGTGAAGGAAGAGAGGGTGAGTGAATCCTCTGCTCCAGTTTCTTAGGCTCCATCGATTCTTCAGTGCCACCATAATCCCCCCCCCCCCCCCCCCCCCCCCCCCCCCCCAGGATGCAGACAGAGGCAAGGGGTCATGAAAGAAATCTGGATCTGGAGCCATTTTCAAATCAGAGAGGACCCACACTTTGCACATTAAACTACTGCACAAAAGAGCTCAGCCAAGGAAAGCAAGTGGGCCATTTAAGTAATTTTTAGATGGAGCATCCCCTTCAATATGCCACTGGGGATGCTGGGAGAAGCAGTAAGGAGCCCCCTTTTGCAAGGCAGAGAATACTGTTTGAAAAGGGGATGAGTAGCACTCAAGCTGCTTCCAAGCCTTCAGTTTCTTCTACCAGTCAGGTGGCAGGCCAGCAGCAGAAGACCCCCAGCTATACCTAGGAAGTAACGCTGAAAATGGAGGTTACGGGGTGGTGTTCAGTGGTTCTGACATGGGGAAAGATCCAGGCAGCATCCAAAGTGGTGACTAGGAATACTGGCCAGATGATTGCTTTAAACAACTAGCCCCTGCTGATAGTGGAGAATGTGGGTCTTAGGCTGTTGCTGCACATGTTAATGTCAAACTATAGAGTGCCCTCCAGGACCCCTTTCAGCAGAAGGTTCATCCCCAGCTTGTATAAGCATTGCCATAGTCACATCCAGGTGCTACCAGGGAAGTCACAGAGGAGCAGTGAGTATTTCATTGGTGACAACTGGACCTCCATAAATGCTTCACACTCCTTCCTTTCTCTGATGGCACACTGGTGGGATCTGGCTGAGGTAGGGGCAGGCAGCAGCTCCACAGGGTACAGGTGGGCTTTGCTGCACACTCACCTGGTGGATGGAGCCCATACTTTGGTGAATATCTTAGGAGCCATTGGAGGAATGCTAGAGGGGTGGCAGCTTGATCAGAGAGCCAGAAGTGTAAATGCAGGGTTCTTTCTAACCGACAATGGCTCTAATATGGTAAAGGCAGTATCTGATGAGGGATATTAGGGAGTACGATGCTTTGCTCACATCCTGCACTTAGCATCGAAGGAGGCCCTGCAGCAGGGGTCCAGGGAACCACTGAATGCCTCCCTGCATGGTTTAATAGAGAAACACGGGAAAATAGCTGGTCACTTCCATTGAAGTGTGATGGTGGGGACCTTCTCCATGAAAAACAGGAGGAATTAGGAATGCCTCATAAGCGTCTCATTCAAGATGTGGGAACCCTCTGGAATTCTACCTACATGATGAGGCAGAGGTTAGTGGAGCAGCTGACACCCCCTGCATGATCTCTCTATGGAAATGGAGATAGGTGTGCAGGCTCCCCTAGGGCATCATGATTGATCAGTCATGAGCAGCTTGTGTTACAATCCTGTACCTCTTTAAGGATGTGATAGAGTTGCTGAGAACTACAAGTGCCATCTTGGGAGAAGTCATCATAACCTGTTCGAAAAGTTGGAGGGTTTCAACAGAAAGAGGGAATGAGGGCTGAGGTGCTGCACTGTCTGGCATCTTTGGAAAAGCAGGTGACAGAGAGACTAGGATCTCTGACCAGAAACCTCACATACATGTTCACTACAATATGTGATTCATGTCTGAAAGGAAGCCTCACCCTGGAGGCCAACAATCTGACACATATGAAGAGCAAGCTGACAGAGGAGGTCTCTCAACTAGAGTGGAAGAGGTTGAAGCAGAGGAGGGATGTAGGACAGGAGGAAACACCATCATTAGCCAAGTCAGACTGTCATTGAAACTTAGCACTCCCTCCTTCACAGTAAACAGATAAAATCCTACTTCTGTCCCAGGTGATCGCAAAAGCAGCTGAGAAAAGACACACGTTTGATACCGGCAAAAATAATGGTTGGTCTAACAAAGTTATGAAAGTATAGTGTAAGTATAGTGTAAGTGAATTGTTTCAAACCTGAACATGAGAAATTCAAGCTATCAGATGGCAACTATCCTTTGCTGAATTGTGAAAAATGTTTAATATCTTGAATGAACAATGCTGGTATGATGTCCCAGCAAGATTTCCAATGATTGATTTTGTAACGTATAAGCAACTAGGAGACAGTTGCTGGCAGAAATTAGTTTAAACACTTACTCATTCTTGAAAGAACTTCTTATTTTTTAACCAATTTACTTACATTCCACCAGTTGTGCATAACTGTAGAACTAAGTTACTGGAATACCAGCACTAAATACAAATGCTACAGTATCTGGAATATCAGTCTTTTCATCATTTACATGATTCACATGATTTACAGTTTTTGTTTAATCGTCTCTTCGTTTGCTAAGTGTCTCTCTTGTTAACAGCCTCTAACACTAACCCCAGTATTATCTACTGTTCTCCCAGTTCCATGTAACCCTGGTTCTATGTAATGCTTGTTGCATTGTGTTGCATTGTGTTGCATTGTAAACCAATATGATATGTATCCTGCTACATGAATGTCGGTATAGACAAGTTCAAAATAAATAAATAAATATAAATAAATCATTTGACAAAGTAATATACATACAAATGCTACAGTACCCAGAATACAGTAGGCAGTCTTTTTCATTATATGATGCAGAGAGAGAGAGAGAGAGAGACCCATATGAAAGAACTTCTGGACTTTTGTGAGGGGACAGAAGCCGCTGGCAAGTCCCAGTTTCCAGCTTGTGGGTGAGAAATTTCCATGAAGGGTGGGATTTGAAAATGTTGTTTTCCAATGTTAACAATATCCCAAAATACTGGAACACCTGGTTTCTTCTTTAAGTATTTAGGAATAGCTATTGTCTCACAATACACTATAATTTTGTAGGACCATTGCTCATAGGGTCAAGGTATTTTTACCAGACTCTGATGGTTTCTGGTCCAATTTACTTTATATTTTTTTTATATAAAAACAAATTTTTTTTATATAAAAATTTTATATAAAAATTTACTTTATATATTTTTTTATATAAAAACAATTTTTTTTATATAAATTTTTTTTTATATAAAAAAATATATAAAGTAAATTGGACCAGAAACCATCAAAGAGTCTGGTAAAAATACCTTGACCCTATGAGCAGTGGTCCTACAAAATTATAGTGTATTGTGAGACAATAGCTATTCCTAAATACTTAAAGAAGAAACCAGGTGTACAAGCATTTTGGGATATTGTTTACAATTTTGGTGCCCGGAATACACAAGGTGTGTGAGAGCCAATAGAGTGTGTGATAGTTTTCCAATGTTAAACAGAGCTGATGTCACATTTAAAAGGCAGTCACAAGTTTAGAGTAACAGAATACCAAAATTACCTTTTCAGGGGACAGTTTAATTTTAAATTGGGAGTCTCTGAAAAAATTGTTTTGAATTATGGTTATGGCCAGTGTTAAGTTTTTTAAGTCAAACTGAAAATTATTCATAAAGATGTGTGATGATATATCTTGTCTGCTATTATTAAATATATTTTGTTTATTTAGGAAGCTTTATCGGTTAAATCTGGGTGAATTCTTATTTTTTGTGCTCAACAGTGTGGTTACTTTTGTTGTATTTGGTGTAGGGTAGGGCCTTGAGATTAACAATGGAAGTTTATTAGGGTAGTCTTACATCAAATTAGCCAAGGGAAAGAGATTTGGGGGTAGATTTAAGACAATTCACCAGGGTTTACATCCCCATCAAGAAAACTGGGGCTTGTCACAATTTGCTGCTTCCTGACTTGTCCCTATCAAGAAAATTGGGGCCTGTCACACCTTGCTTCTTACTTCAACCCAACAAAAACACTGGGGCTTCACTCCTCCTGCTTCCTCCTTACACATCCCCAACAACAATACTAGGTCCTAACACTACAAGGCGCTGGCAGCACATTCAGCAGCAGCCTTCTACCACCATACCCTAACACCACCACAAGGGGTTTCTCATATCCTGTATATTCTTGCATATTGCATGAGTTTACTGATTTACTCTACAACAGCTGGGTCATGAGTTCCTCTGCCTGCTGAGCCTAAAGCACCACAGCCGGGCCATGACTCCCCTGCCTGCATACCCCCAAGCACTACAGATGGGTCATGACTCCACTGAGTTCCTCTATTTACTGAGTCCCAAGCATCACAGCCGTGTGATGACTCCACTAAGTTACTCTGCCTGCTGAGCCCCATGCCCCAAAGCCAGGTCATAACTCCACAGAGATATTCTGCCTCCTTTTCCCCAAACACCACCATTGAGGTATGACTCCACAGCATCCTTTTCCTCAAATGCCACCACTGAGGCATGACCACAGAGTTTCTCTGAATCTTTTTTACCAAATGCCACCACTGGGGCATGTCTCCACTGACTTCCTCTACCTGCTTTGCCATAATCACCACCACTGCACATGACTCCAATCAAATCATCTGCATCCTTTACTCCCAAAACCACCATTGAGGCCTAACGTATCCTGCATAAGCCTGTCTTGCTGCAACCATGACCACTGTGGCCTGACACTTGCAGCTCCAGCATTCCAGTTCACCATATCCACTTAGGCCTAACATGTCCTGCATCTTGCTCAAACCATAATTACCGTGGCCTGACACTTCCAGCTGCAGCATACCATACTCCACCATAACCACTCAGTACTGCTGTATCTGCATAACATAGAAACATAGAAATGACGGCAGAAGAAGACAAACGGCCCATCTAGTCTGCCCAGCAAGCTACGCACTTTATCCATTTTTTTCCCCTTTTTTTCTCTCCCACCTGTTACTATTGGCTTCCAGTACCCTCCAGCCCTAATTCCCCTCCACCCCACCACCAATTTAGAGAGCAGCGCCGTATCTGCATCCAAGTGAACGTCCAGCTCAATTAGGGGTAGCAACTGCTGTAACAAGCAGGCCACACCCTTATCCCATACTCTTACCTATCCCTGTTTTTATTTTATTGTTTGTTTTTTTTGTTTTTTGGAGATAGCAGCCCTCCATCCTTCCGCTCCGTGAAGGTGGAGCACCAACTACTGGCCACTGGCATCCCGCTCCGTGAATGCCTCTGTGGCTACTGCCGCTCCGTGCAGTGTTTGAATGCCTCTGTGGCTACTGCCGCTCCATGCAGTGTTTTGCTGCCTCCTCCTCATCCGCCACTGGATGAGGAGGAGGCAGCCTGGCTGGAGCAGGCTGGAGCTGTTTTGCTCCAGCCACAACCCGTGGGAACAGATACTTCCAGCTTCAGCATGCCATGCTCCAACCATATCAAAACAGCAAGGCTCAGGATCCTTAACTTCCAATGAACTCTGCAGGCCCTAAGAATGCTACATTTTCTGCCTGCAAAAGTATTTTTCAAATGCTACATGGACCTGACACTGACAGCGCCACAGCTTTGAAGGTGTTACAGCTGCACCTGACTCTGTTGCTCTGCTCCTATCATTCCAATTTTTAAAAATCATTAACAGACACAAGCACCACTTCTGCTGCTCCTGCTCCAAGCCATTCTTGAAACATTATTCTGCCTGCTCACTCGGCTTCTCTTTGCATTTGCAAGAACTGGAAAATGCTTTTTTTGGGTGTTATGGATGCCCTTCTTGCTGCGTTTCTCCGCTTCTGTCATTCCAGTTCTTAAGATCTACCAGAACTGCTGCTGCCACCACTGCCATTCCAAGTTGGTCTTGGTACCTGAGGGTGCTTTCTCCTACTCCAGCTGTGTTCAAGGTTCTTGCCAAATTCCTTTCCCCTGCAGTACTTGACCACTTTTCTTCATGCCCTGGCCTTGTTCTTCACTCTCTGCACTGCTCTTCAATTTATACTTATTACCTCTATGTTATCTTCCTTCACGGCTAGATTTATGCTTTAAAATGTATGCGGATGACATCCAATTCATCATTCCTTTTTCAGATACTTGGAAATAAACTTTCTCTCTCCTTCAACTTTACCTATCTACAATAAAAACGTGGCTATCTCATAATAGACTGAAACTGAATGCTTTGAAAGCAGAACTGATTTTTCTTTCTACAGTACCAGATTCATGTCATCAGCCTCCCAATACTTTCATGTTTGAAGGACAGGTCATTTCTATAAAACCGTATGCTAAAAATCTAGGTATCCTTATTGACTCAAAACTATCTATGGCCAATAATATCTCAGCCATAGTTAAAAAGTTCTTTTTTAAATTGCAAATGTTAAAAAAATTAAAACCTCTGCTATTCCCATCTGATTTTTGCTCAGTTACTCAAGCATGGATATTGACAAATTTAGACTATTGTAATTCCTTATATTTAGGCCTACCCATATCATCCGTTCATCCTCTTCAACTTATACAAAACGCCACAGCCTGGATATTATTTAAATTTAACACGAAGAGACCATATTACACCAATATTACAACATCTCCACTGGTTACCCATATCCTACCATATTTCATATAAGATACTAATCATAATCCACAATCTCCTATACAATACTGATTCAGTTTGGCTCTATTCATTATTACGAATATATAAGCCAACAAGACAACTTCAATCAATGGACAAATGTATCCTTGAAGTACCAGCCATAAAGACAGCAAGTTTAGTGTTAACATGCAAACAGGCATTCTCTCTATTCCTGAAGAACTTCGATTGACAGCCAATAAGAAAGAGTTCAAAAAATCCCTAAAAACATCTCTTTACCCTGGCTTACAAAATCAGTTGAATTTTAAAGTAACACTACTGCTCCCTCAACAGTCCCTCATTAGTCAATGTTGGAAACGTAGTATATGTTATGTTTTTATTTGTATTGTTATTTTAATTATGTATGTTAATTGTGAACCATCTAGACGGTGAGAATTCTGACCAATTTATGGTATAACAAATTTTCAAATAAATAAATATATTGCATATATAGGCAGGTTCTATCACCTTTGTACCCCAAATATCTTTTAGGGGGGGGAGGGCCCTTGCATTTTCCAAATACCTTCCTTTTGCAATAGAAGAAATGAGAAAAACCTGTTATTACACTGTCATTCATCTCTTGGAGGGTCAGATGCCACGGTCTTTTTCAAAACTTTATTGCAGTGGAGGTGTGTATATTTTCTTATAGCCCAACTCTGGACGAGTTTTGCCGTTAACAGAACGGCTGCCTCAAGGGCTTAGATGTATTTGGACTCAGGTTGAGAAAACTGTAATCTTGTATGACAAACTTGTCTTTCCAAGTACAATCCGCTGTAACATTGATTCTTTTTATTTTATTTGCAATTCATAGTCTTGTGAATGTGATACGTCTGTTGGATCCCCAATTCAGACAACGCATTAATCATGCACTGCGGCTAGAATGATCGTTAGTCCAAGTGGAGATGAGGATTCAAATGTGAAGCGCAAGCTGTTCTAGCCGCAGTGCATGATTAATGTGTTGTCTGAATTGGGAACCCAACAGATGTATCGCATGCACAAGACTATGAATTGCAAATAAAATAAAAAGAATCAATGTTACAGCGGATTGTACTTGGAAAGGCAAGTTTGTCATACAAGATTACAGTTTTCTCAACCTGAGTCCAAATACATCTAAGCCCCTGAGGTAGCCGTTCTGCTAATGGCGAAACTCGGCCAGAGTCAGGCAATAAGAAAATATACCCGCCTCCACTGCAATAAAGATTTGAAAAAGACCATGGCATCTAACCCTTGTTGTTTTCCTGACAGCTTTCTTAGATCGTCTACCTTCTTGCTTTTTAGGACCATTCATCTCTTGGAGGCCAAAAGCACCAGAAGTGAATTGATTATCCCCTTGTACAGGTCCTTGGTGAGGCCTCACCTGGAGTACTGTGTTCAGTTCTGGAGACCGTATCTCCAAAGGGACAGAGACAGGATGGAAGTGGTCCAGAGAAGGGTGACCAAAAAGGTGGAGGGTCTTCATTGAATGGTTTATGAGGAGAGATTGAAGAATCTAAATATGTACACCCTGGAGGAAAGGAGGAGCAGAGGTGATATGATACAGACTTTCAGATACTTGAAAGGTTTTAATGATCTAAACACAATGACAAACCTTTTCCAATGGAAAAAAAATCAGCAGAGCCAGGGGTAATGATTTGAAACTCCAGGGAGGAAGACTCAGAACCAATGTCAGGAAGTATTTCTTCACGGAGAGGGTGTTGGATGCCTGGAATGCCCTTCCAGAGGAAGTGATGAAGACCAAAACTATGAAGGACTTCAAAGGGGCATGGGATAAATACTGTGGATCCATGAAGTCTAGAGGATATGAATGAAGAGAAGAGGCATGGGGGTAGCTTGCGGGAATGACAGCTACTACCTGGAGATTAATACCCTTATTCAATAAACATACTCACTGTCAATGCAACTCCAGCATTGCTCTATGCTTCAACGACAAGAGGAAATGTGGTACAAAGGATTTGCATTCACAAAAAACTGGGGAGTAGCTTGCTTGTTGCGGCGGTTACTACCCCAAACCAAATAAGTCTGATACTTCACTTTCAATGCATATCCAGCATAGTTCTCTGCTTCAACGGCAGGTGGGGAAGAGGAAAAGAGGATTTATATTCAGGCAACAACCAACAAGGACTGAATTACATAGTCTGGGTAAACAAATAATTATGGGTGTATCTTGCTTGTTACAGCGGTTACTACCCCGAATCAATTAAGCCTGATATTTCACTTGGAATACATAACCAGCACAACTCACTGCTTCAATGGCAGGGGGAATAAATAAAAGAGGAATTATATTCAGACAGCAACAGTGCTTCAACGGCAGGGGGGAATAAAGAAAAGAGGAATTATATTCAGACAACAACCAACAAGGACTGAATGGCACAGGCTGGGTAAACAAATAAGCATGGGAGTAGCTTGCTTATTGCAGCAGTTAATACCCCTAACCAATTAAGCTAGATACTTCACTTCGATGCAGCTTCAGCACTGCTCTCTACATCAATGGAGGGGGTGGAAGGTAACTAGAACCAAAAAGTTACTAATAAGGGCCAAGAGTAACAGATAAGTATGAGGGGGAAAAAAAAGTGCAAAAGCTTGCTGGGTAGACTGGATGGGCCATTTGGTCTTCTTCTGCTGTCATTTCTATGTTTCTATGTTTCTATGACCCCCCTACCTTTTTATTATTGGGTAACACAAAATTAATTTGCAATCCTGACTGTACAATGATTTTACTTGAATGTATTATAGATCATGAAACAGGTTTTTATGGGGCAATAATCAAAGCATTTTACACAGGCAAATGCATGTTTGCCTGTATAAAACTGTGTTTTGATTATAGCCCTTTCAAGTCAGAGAAAAAGGATGCCATGTTGTTCACAATGCACATACTTTTGCCCACATGCAAAAGGGGTGAAGACAGGTCAGGGGAGGCAAAGAATACGTGGAAATTGCACATTCTAATCTCCACACATACTTTGCACCTGCTCCAATGCAAAGTACCTATGTTGTGTTCACTGACTCTTGTGCAGTTTAATTATTGCTCTTCCTGTGAGGAGTTTAGTATGCTAAGAGGGTAAATGCTAATTTGTCATCTAGCTTTATCAGCAAAAGCTGCAAAGAAATGTAGTAGTTGAAACATGTGAACATGTGAATTTTCTTTATCCCTAGCCCTTATCATATTTTTCAGGATTTAATATGATGGTATCAGAACATGCCCTCATCAGAGCAGATTACAGAGTTCAATCCTCTTTTCAGGCTTTATCATTTAAGGATCTCACTTCTTCTGGAATATTCTCTTCATGGTCTATATAGAAACTTTAATCACTACAGCATCTAATGGATCCAAGCTCAAAGATTGGAAATCCTGAGATTGCTTTCTAGTATATTTTAAGAGAAATACAATTGAATTGAATGGTTTTCCCTTTACATTTTGAATAGGAAAAGATAATTGACTAAGTATACTGTAGAGATGTGAAATCAGTGGAAGAATTTCACAGCACAGTTATGCAGAGTACTGGCTACTGCAAATGAAGAAAAACAGTAATCCAGGGGGATTTATGCACTCAACAATTCCTCATCTCAATATGTTGACAGATTGTATGTATGAGAAAGGACATCAGGACACACATGGCATTGGACTTGCCTTTGTGAATATTTCTTAGTATCCAAAATAAATTAAAATTATGAATTGAAAAGTGCTAATTTATGATTGAAATAGTTCACTGCATGTTAAGTAAATGCATAATACTTATTTTATTCAGTGATAATGTACTTGTCAATGCTAGGATATATTTGATCGTCTTGTCTTATATGCATGTCTGCATCACAAATCTGGGATACATTAAAAAATGAGTCAGTGCCCCAAAAGATATTTTTAAATAGTTATGCATTTCTACATATGGTACAGCATACAGAATGTGCAAGAAACTTGATTATATCATAATAATAATAAGAAGAATAAGAATTGGTGATAATAGTAGTATTACACATGACAACCTTCAGTCCTATTGATTTATGCAATATGCATTCTTGTTTTACACTATATAGGTCTCTTCTGTTTTAGTTGTCTGTTTACCGAATTTAATGTGTTTTGAGATGAGGGTATGGTTTATGGGCTGCAACATAGTAGGACAATTTGAAAAATGTTTCACTATCATCATAACACTTGCCAATGAGTACAATATGTTTGATACTGTGGCCAATAATGCATGTCCCAACTATTAAATAATGAGACCGCTAAAAGACTCATTACTCAGGCAAGATGTTCTTGCATTACTTACAAGAATGACTAAGAAATGACTTATGACCCACACATTACAATAAGGCATTTTGGTATCCATGATATCTCAGTCATTTGTGTTTAAAATTGTACCAAATTATCTATCCATTGATTAACCTTTGTGTAGGTGCTATAAATCAGACCACATAGGCTATTTTCTCCTACCAGGTTTTATAAAGTATTTTTTTTAATAACCACTTAACAGTAATGGGATTAGAGTGATTACACAGTGACAGAAGTGTGACCAGCATGAATTTAAGTTCTTTGTTGATATACAACCATGTGGTCTTTTTCTATAGAAGTATACAATGGTTGTTTTCTTCTGTCACTCATTGATCGAGAGGTTGACATTTGATGGGCCTATTGAAATCTTAAGGTTGAATAATTTAATGGTCAATTAAATCTGGACTCGATAATTTTGGTTTAGAAATGGCAAAAGGTCGATACCTCATAATACAACAACCCATAACAAGCTTTACAGAATTACTTAGAATGGGACCATTATGAGCTGAGGACCTGATTCATTAACTGATATTCTTGATGTTTTGATACTTTCATAAATGAATGATTGCTCTGTGATGTGTGGTAAAGTAACCATTAACCCAAAGTGTCCTGTGCAGCCAGCAAACTTCTTTATGGATGGCCAAGCTTGCCTACCGAAGTTTGGAAACTGCATGTTTCTAAACTTTTCAGAATTTGCAAAATGGGGCAGAGTAAGGGATGGTGTTATGTAATAAAATAAAGAAGGAAAATTGCAAAAGAGTTGCAAATGGCTGAATAAAAGATGCATATATATTTGAATGAATAGGTATTTGTAGACTGCTCTTTGCATAGGACTTTGTACATATATTTATTTCAACTTATGTTTGTCTCAAACTTTCTCGACTTCTTTCATTGCTTTGTTTCTTTCCATCTGCACTGGAAGTCTATTTAGGTGTCTACAACCTTCTCCGTAAAAATGCATTTTCTCACATTTCTTATCAATCACCCTCCTGCTTCATGTGGTAACTCCTTATTCTTACTTCTTTTATTATAGAGAAGACATATTTTTATTAGATTCAATCAATACCGGTGTGACTATCTTTCAAGTGCTCTGCTCCCTTCATTAGGTTAGGTCTGATCAAATAAAGGGAGCATAACTCTCAAAAGCTAGCCATAAATGTTCTGAACTAATTCAATAAAAAGGTGTTGCCTACAGCTTGTTTGACCCCTATTTCTGTATCTTCAAGAGGACTAACATGTTAACCACAATACCTTGCTTTTTCTATAGAAAATGCTATGATCTGGTACCTGCTAGATATTTCAATTATATTTCCCTTTTCTTCTTTCTAGAAAGTAATTAGTTGATTTCTAAAGTTTCTCCATTTAGTGAAATCCATGGACCATTTTGACAACATTCCTTTGAAGTGCCTCTACATTTTCAGATGGAAACTTTTAAACAGGCGCATGAGCACACATGTGCGCACGTTCATTGGCCCGTACCCAGGGACATGGCCATTTTATAACATAGGCACGTATATGCACGCATGTTATTAAAATAAGCTGACCATGTACCCATGGTGTGAATTTTAAGTAGACACACGCCTATGCGCGGAAATACCGCTTCTAACACGTAAGTGGAGAGATTTTAAAAGACACGCACACTGACACCATTACCAGTTTTCCCAGTTCACCCAAGTAAGGAATAGGACTTCCATTCCCCCTAATTTAATTGCCTTCCTTCTCACCTGTTAGCCCTGATCCTTAAAACCCCAACAATCTGTCTCTTTGACATTATTTTATTACTTGCATGTGCTCACACAGCTGCTGGTACCTCAAAGCAGAAAACAGTTCTGAGAACAGTACAGAAGTGATTCTGGAACAAACATGTGATTCATTCCAAGATTGGTAAAAGAATTAACAAAAGGTACTGCATGAATGAAGTCAGCAAAACAGCCCCAGGGCCAAAACCAAATCCATAGAAGAAAAGGCTTCAGAAAAAAAGGAAAACCCCAGATACAGAAGAGGCAGTCCTAGGTGAGCATCAGGAGGGAATAAGTTCCAACCCTAGGCCAGGTTGAGGCCTAGAAAACCACCTTCCTGAGCTGGGAAAAAGAGGAAGGAACGGGACAGGATCACTAACTGGTCGATTTTCAAAGACTTGATTGCGCCAAAACTGGGAGATATGTGCGTGGATTTTAAAAGACCTGCGGCCATGCGCATACCTCGCGGTATGAGCATATAAAAGATTTCTGTAAGCGGCGGGTGGTCTGGGCGGGCTGGGACTGCACCATGAAGTCAGCGCATAAATAGTGACGTGCACAAGAACGTGCCGGGGTCCCCTACAGCATAACTACTTCTGCTTTGGATGCCGTGTAAGTCATGAAACAAAAAAGGCAAGGTTAGTCAGCAGAGCTTTAAGGGATGGGGCTTATAGGGTAAAAGGGAGGCAAGTTAGCCTGAGGGTTTAGGACGTCATCTCCTTTACTGGGGCGAACTGGGAGCAAAGTGAGAAAAAGGCCTATTGTAACGTCAGGTGTATCTACTAAAATTCCCCCCACTTACACGCTCGAGACACCTTTCACGCGCACATGTGTGTGTCAGTATAAAATCATGTGCACGTGTACACGCAGGTAGCCAATTTTATAACACGTCCATATGTTCTAAAATCGGCACGTCAATGTGTGCGTGCCGGCAAATGCATGCACATGTGTGCTCGCGCGTGGGCCTTAAATGTTACTTCTAAGATAGTCTCCTCCCCAGAGGAAGGAAGGAAAGATTCAGATACACGTCTAGCTGATATTTCTATGGAAATACTACAAGACCAAATAGGAAAAGAGAAATAAAAAGAGACTGAGAGAGAGTGCATTTGAGTTGGGGTGAAGAAACCCACAGAGCCCATAACAACAGGAGGGTAGGGGCTATAATTGGGCAAAAAGCAGTTCTTCTTTGCTTTGTTCTATCTTCTAGGTACTTACCTCGTTCTCTGTATACTGTCAGGGAACAGAGGGGCTGGAGAGCTATGTAGAACTATTTTCTACTGCGTAAAATAATAGAGAAACCCCTCATTCCTCCTTCAATATTGCAATGATCGAGGCAATTGTTGAGTTCACCTAAAGGAAGAACTGGCCCTGCTTTGAATAAGACAAGGATGCCACTGCTTTATTTCCATATTAACGAGTATGAAATTGGGAATTTTAAAGAATTTGGACTTGTTGGAAATCCAGCCATCACTAAACAATATTTTGTGGTACACCATTCTGATGACTATTTTGTTTCTGGATGATCATAAAACAATTAATTTAGTGACCATTATCTGAAAAATAATCTGCATTGTTAAAAAAAAAAAAAAAAAAAAAAAGTTGCTAGCTTAACAAACCAGAATGAATCAAAATAAAAAAATGTAAAAGTTAAAAAAAAATGATGAAAGAAAAAGAAACAAAATTTAAAAATAATTTCCTCCTACTTTTCGAGCGCAGTTTTCAAAGGCATTACCCAGGTGTTGCATCTGCTGCCAGTAGAGCTCCGCGGGCAGCTTCACTCCCCCGACGCCATGTTGCCATGGCTAAGCCAGCTCTGGACTCCCTCTTAGCAGCTGGGAGCCACCACTACCTCTGCCCTTCATCTTTGCAGTCCTGAGCTGCCAGTCACGCCGCTGACATTCTCTTTCTGCCAGCATCCCCCAAGGCACATGAGCACCTCTCTTCTTAGTTTAAAGGGCCTATGGCAGGAAAACCCTGTGGTCCTTATTGCTGACATCATCACCCTGGGACTATTTAAGCCTGATCCCTGCCTGCAGCCTTTGCCTTGCCAACAGGTCTTCTCTCTCGAGAGTAGTAGATTGCGATTTCCTTAGTTTCTTGCCTTCTCCTTCCTTTCCTTCAGACTGATCTTGGCTTGACCCCAAACTGGACTTTGATCCTGTGCCTCTCACTGCCTGCCTTGACCTTTGCCTGGACTTGACCTCGAGCTTCACTGCCTACCCCTGACCTCGTCCTGTATCACCACCTTGCTCTCTTCTCCGAATCCCTGGCTGTTCCTCAATTGACCCTTCGGCGTGCTACCCACAGTGTCCCAACTTCCTGGATTTCTCCCTCTGTAGAGGCCCCACCTAAGTCCAGCCAGCCTCAGCAACCGAGGGCTCAAGCTAAGGGGAACATGGACTGGTATCGGTGAAGCTCCAGCAGGGCCTCTGCTTCCACCAGCCTCACTCTACCGATGGTGGGGACCTGTGGGGCTCCTTCCTATAGGTACAGTCAACTCCCCCTCGGTCCAAGGGTCCACCAGCTCAACACCAGATATGGGGAGAAAAATAATGCACATACATGGTATTCCCAAAAGTATGCATGCTGTTTTTGATTCCTGGCCACCAACAAAAATAGCAGGTGTGAAGTGCAAAGATTTTAACACATGTATGCTACACCTGCTCATATTCAAGTGGAAACAATGCAGGGTATGTCCCTTTTGAGAACTGGCACAATGCATGCGGGGTAAAATAGCCCATGTTCATTGCACGCAACTTAGGCCATTGAAATTGTCCCCTTCATGGAACATTTTAGGGCCTCAGTTTCCAAAGCTATCGCAGGCTTGCACTGTTAGCGCAAGCCTGCGATAGCTAGCGAAAGTAGCGCAGGCTTGCGCTACTGAAATCGGGGCGGAGTCGGCCCCGGAAGAGGAGGAGTCGGGGGCGTCACCGGGGCCGACTCCGCGAGGACAGCGCGCCGAGCGGAAAGGTAAGGCCCTTTTCGCTCTCTAATTCACGCCCAATAACTACACCTTCTATGGTGTAGTTATTGGGCGCGATGCCGGCAGCGATCGCACCGCGGCAGTGCGATCGCTGCCGGACCACGCCCCCGCCGCCCCCCCCCCCCCCCGTTAGTGCAATTTTCTAAAGTATCGCAGGCCTGCGATACTTTAGAAAATGAGGCCCTTAGTTTGCCAAAATCAAAATGGTTTGGCTTTCTTATATTACATATCTTTAAATACATCTTCATGGAAAATTTACATTGTGACATGACATGCATTACTTTCCTCCATGGCATGCATGTCACCCTGGGTTAGTGTACTCGTCAATCTACCAGTTCTTTCCAGTCACTGTCTGGAATTCCATTTCATCTCTGGAAAATCATGCCACATGCTTTTCTGCTCACACAGTACCAATGGTAACCGGCATTAAGCATTCCAGATCCAGATTGTGTGTGGAGACGAGAAATTACAGATTGATTTTCCTTAGTTAGGTTAATTGTATAGTAACCAAGAATAGAATCAACCTCCTTAATTGAAATGAGCAAACATGGTGGAGGCATAATTATTCAATAGCAAATAGCAATTTTTGTTCCCCAAGAGGAAAAGTTAAATAGCTTTGTTTATACAATTGCATGCATTTTAAATTGGTGTAGAGATAGGGTGTGCGTCTGCTTTACCGTAGAGATATTAGTTAATGGCAAAGTTGCTTGAATTAAAATTTGATGTTGCTATAAATAATAATAGGCTGCCATATAACAAGAATAGCACAAAGGATTTATCCAATCAGATGAGTGAAATTTTTTTTATCCATTTTGCAAAACTGAAATGTTTGAATCTTAACAAGTAAATCATAAATATAATACTTTATTTCCACTTACAAAGAGAGGTGGGTTGTTTTGTGGTACAGAAAATGAGTTATTCCTATGTAATTTGGATATATACATTTTAGAAAATAATCATATTATATAACATCATCCAATAATCAGTCTGAAAAAAGGTGTGTTCATAATTTTCAGGTGTCACGCTTGACAGGAACTCTAAACATAGGGTTGTGTAATGAGTATGCACTGTAAAACTTTCTCACAGATAGAACACTTGATTTTCAGTGTCAAGAATGAGAACAGACAATTATGAGCACACTTTTTTCAGATACTTATTATTAGATGAATGCTTAGTACCTAACTTTCAAATAGACCACAGGGCCCTAGATATATAGGGATTTGCAGAGGTTTGTCCAAATTTTTCATAACCTGCATAAAAGTGCAGCCCCCAAAGTATGCATATATATTTCTGTGCATGTACTACTTTGTGTGTATTGAGTAGGGATGTGCAGGAGAAAATATTTTAGTTTTATTTAAAAATTCATTTCATGGGGACCCCAATTCATTTCTTTAGTTTGAAAAAAAAATCATTTTTTTTGTCAAAATAATTTTTATTAAAACATCATTGGGCGGATTTTAAATGCCCTGCATGCGTAAATCCGACCTCGCGCGTCGGCGCGCCTATTTTGTATAGGCCGCCGGCGCGCACAGAGCCCCGGGATGCGCGTAAGTCCCAGAACTTTCTAAAAGGGGCGTGTCGGGGGCGCGTCTAAAATGATGCGGCGTTTCGGGGGCGTGATGCGGAGTTGCGGGGGCGGGGCCCGGAGGTGTGGCACCGGCCCGGGGGCGTGGTCGAGGCCTCCGGACCAGCCCCCGGTTCGGGTGATCGCGCGCCAGCAGCCCGCTGGCGCGCGTAGATTTACGTCTGCTTTTAGCAGGCGTAAATCATGAAACAAAGGTAAGGGGGGGTTTAGATAGGGCCGGGGGGGGTGGGTTAGGTAGGGGAAGGGAGGGGAAGGTGGGGGGAGGGCGAAGAAAAGTTCCCTCCGAGGCCACTCTGAAATCGGAGCGGCCTCGGAGGGAACAGGCAGCACGCGCTGGGCTCAGCGCGCGCAGGTTGCACAAATGTGCACCCCCTTGCGCGCGCCGACCCCGGATTTTATAAGATACGCGCATATCTTATAAAATCCAGCTACTTTTGTTCACGCCAATTTAGAAAATCTACCCCCATAAGTACAAATAAAATACTTACAAGGAACAATTAGTAACTTTATACATTACTAAAATAAGCTCAAACAGCTCCCCTTATTTTTAGCATTTATAAGAACAAAGCCCAATACACACATTCACAACCCATACAAACATGCACACAGTACTCACAAACATTCCCCCCCCCCCACCCCCTACTCTGGGGATATAGCCTTCAAAATTTAAAACACATAAGTCATCAACTGCTCCCACAAAATTCCCATTGTAATGTCAGTCAACTCCAAGAGGAATGATATCCAGCAACATTTAAAGTAGTCTGAAGATCAGACGGAAGTAGATCATAGCAAGCCGACCAACAAAACTGGTATATCAAATCTCTTTCTCTCTCACTCCTTAAGGCAACCATATGTTCCATTTGCATTGAGAATGCAAGCCGCCCATACCAGGCCCGCAAGACAGGAGACTTCTCTGGTGTTATTCAATCAGCTAAAATAGTACAGCATGCCAGTAATACGGCAGTGTGACCAAATTTATCTAAGGATAATTTGTAAGAAGAAAGGGCTCCTCTTACACCAGATAGAAGCAGCTTGCCCGTACAAACAATAGAAGAGGCAGTACATTGAGCAACTACTGAAATCACTTTTATCCAAAAAGATCTAAGTACCGGGCACAAAAATAATCTATGTGCCAAAGTACCTGTTACTTGATGACACATAATACATTTAGTAGAGGATAATTTTCCCATCCTACATCGGCGAACGTCAACACAAAAAATATGATGTAGAATTTTAAATTGTAACTCTTGTAGAGACAGGTCAGGTATGCTTTTAGACATGAGTTTAAAACATGAATGTTTTAAACTCAGGACACCATCCCAACCAATCTCCTCATCACTTGCTCTAAAACCATCTCCAAACCTATTGCACAAATCATCAATTGCTCCTTTTCTCAAGGGCTAGTTCCTGACCCTCTCAAAATGGCAATCATAAAACCACTCCTAAAAAACCCAAATCTTTCTCCAGATAACCCAGCCAATTTTCACCCAATAGCTAATCTACCTTTCATCGCAAAAATCTTGGAACGAGTTGCAAATAAACAACTAACAGAATACCTGAACAACAACAACATTCTTTCCCCAGCGCAGTTCGGCTTCCGCCAATCTCGAAGCATGGAAACTCTCCTAATCTCATTAACGGACTCCATCCTACTGAACCTTGAAAAAAGACAACCTTGTCTACTCATCCTCCTAGACCTAACAGCAGCATTTGACACGGTCAATCATAATACATTAATAGATCGTCTGGCAGACATTGGCATCAGAGACGTTGCCCTCACCTGGTTCAAATCTTTCCTACAGAACAGACATTATAAGGTTAAGGTCAACAAGGAGGAATCTCAACCAGTCACCTGCAACCTGGGAGTCCCACAAGGATCTTCACTCTCACCAACCTTATTCAACATATACCTTCTCCCACTCTGCCAGCTCCTCCTCAATCTAAATCTCATCCACTACTTATACGCAGACGATGTTCAGATACTGATTCCAATTACCGAGTCTCTTCATAAAACTCTGGACTTCTGGAACTCATGCCAACAAGCCATCAACAACCTGCTCACAAGTCTCAATCTGATTCTTAATCAAAACAAAACAGAATACCTCCTCATCTCCCAAGATGGAACCTACACACATCCCATTACCAACCTGTCTTCCCAATTAACAATGTTGTTTAAGTATTTCATGTTTAGTATTTCATGTTTAAGTATTTGTTACTTAGTTTTTAACATGTTCAATGTAAACCGCTATATGAAGTGATAATTACCGTTCCTTGTAAACCGGGGTGATATGTATATTATACAGGAACCTCCGGTATATAAATCCTTTAAATAAATAAATAAATAAATAAATAAATAAATGTCCCCACAAGTCAGAAATCTAGGAGTTATACTAGATAACCAAATGAATTACAGATCTCTCATCAATAACATCGTAAAGGATGGATTTTTCAAACTACAAGTCTTAAAAAGACTGAGACCATTCCTCCATTTTCAAGATTTCCGATCAGTTCTACAAGCAATCATTCTCACTAAAATAGATTACTGCAATTCACTTCTACTTGGCCTCCCCGCTAACGCCACAAAACCTCTACAGATGTTGCAAAACTCCTCAGCAAGGATCCTAACCAAGACAAACAAAAGAGAACACATTTCACCCATCTTAAAAAGCCTACACTGGCTTCCTGTCAAATTCAGAATACTTTTCAAAGTGCTCTCATCAGTCCACAAGGCACTAGATAACATTGCCCCACTCGAGCTCAAAATCCCTCTCCAACCCCACACCTCTACCAGACCAGTGAGACAAGCTTACAGAAACAACCTTCAGATCCCACCAATGAAGACATCATTAAGTAAAAGAGCATTCTCCACGGCCGGTCCCAAACTCTGGAACTCTCTCCCGCCAGACCTCAGATTAGTGCAATGCCCCATTATATTTAAAAAAAGACTCAAGACTTGGTTATTCAACCAAGCATTCTCATAATATCAGCCAGCTGAATTTTCCTACCAATGATTCCTTCATTGGTAACCCCCTAGAGAACTCTCTAGATCATCTCTAGAACTCTCTAGAACCCCCTAGAGAACTCTCAGGTCATCTACGTATCCTTATGCAGTCGAAAATAAAAAAAACTAGCCTTATGCCTAACACCTGTGTCTCCAGCCTACATTAGGCTCCGTAACTTTTACGTTTTGTTATTAACCCCATATATTGTTTCCAAGTTCTATCTACCTGTTTATTGTAAGACATCAACTGTCATTGTTATTGTTTAGAATGTAAACCGAATTGATCAGTAATTCTGTTATTGGAAAGTCGGTATATAAAAGTGCTAAATAAATAAAATAAATATAGAGGGAATATCCATACTCAACGCTTCAGTCCAATATCGAGCTAATGAATCTATATGTGATTTTGAGCGATATGTTCTGCCAAATTCACACCATCCTTTGATGGAATTACCCATTAAAATCCTATCAAAAAAATTCTGTGCAAAAGTTGACTCCCTTTTCTATGTGTCAGAGTTGTGCATGAAGTAAAGGCTCGAGCTCATGGATAGCCTTTAGAATGGTAGTATCTATGGTAGCAACACCATAACTACCATCAGAGTATGGGGAGACAAGGTGTTAAATAAACGTGGCCTTGCCTGCAACAGGAGAACTTCCAGCTGAGAAGAGGCATGGGTGGGGCATGGGCTGGCTGGGACTGCACCATGCAGTTACCAACACCTTGCGCGAACCTGGATCCCACAACCGTGTAACTCGCTTCTGATATGGGCTGCGTGTAAGTAGGTAAATTAAAAAAAAAAAAAAAAAAAGGGTAGTTAATGGGGTTTTCAGGGTTGGGATTAGTAGGGTAAAAGGGAGGCTAGTTAGGTAGGGGGCATAGGAAGTCCCACTCTTTTAATGGGGTGAAGTGGGAGAGAACTGGGAAATAGGCCTAATGCGTCTCCATGAGCATTTACTAAATCCCCCCATACTTAGGCGCTCGAGAGAGCACATGTGCACATCGATATAAAATCACGTGTGCAAGTACACGTGCAGCCACTTTTATAACATGCGCGTTCATGTGCGCACGCTTGTCACTTTGAAAGTTACCGCTATAGTGATCACTTCCTCTTTTCTGAATTATAGTTTCTCTTGCAACTTATTTTCTTCTAAAATATATCCAAGTAGAAATAAAGCAGCATTTCAGAGCTGTGTTCTGTAATTTTAGCTGTTCTATTTCAAGGCAGTTTCTCATCTTTAAGCCATAGAGTCGCTTCTTGCATTTAACTATACTATTCCTTAGACAAGGCAGTTCCTCAATCTTGCACCTGCAGCAGAGGGGCTTAACTGAAACTGTTAGTCTCTTATAACAGCTTAAACTGGCAGTTTCTCTGAAGGCACATGAGTTCTTTCTGTAACTGCCTATATGTCTGCTTCTAAGTCTGGAAGGGTGGCAGAGCTCCCATTTCTGATTAGGTCAGGACTGCATGACTGCACTTGTCTCTTATTACAGGGCAAAACTGTCCCTCTTACGTGGCAATGAAGTTCTTGACATCCTCTGTCCTTTAATACAAGTCATTGTAGTGAGAACAGCCAATCCTCATGATGTGATTGACCAGTGTGGATGTGCATTCATTTAAAACAAATGGGCATCTCGAAATGAACTGGGTCCAATTTGGGGTTTTTTTCAGGGACTCCCAAAACAAATGGACAGGGTTCCACCAAATTAAAAAAAAAATCCCATTTGTTTCATTCATTCTAAGAAGCCATTAAACTCAAGGGCCCCGTAGAAGTCAAAGGGAGAGCAACAGTTGTACAGTTAGGAATTGATAGTAAAAGGTGAATTTTAAAAGCCTGGCGTGCGCCGAAATTAGAGGACGCATGCACGAGTTGGACTTACGCCCGCTCAGCATATTTTCAAAGATCCAAGATACATGCGCACCTCGGGCTGTGCGCACAACTCACTGAGGGTCCAAAAGGGGTGGGGCGTGGGCATTCCGAGGGGGGGGAGGGGTGTTCCAAGATATTTGCTCAGAAATCCTTACACACCCGGGCTTACGTCCAGATCCAGTGCCGCGGAAGATGTGTAAATTAAAAAATTAAAAAAAAAACATAGTAATTTCTGCCGGGTTTAAAGGGTCTGGGGTAACTGGGGGGAGTGCAGGATATTAAACCAGGGTGGTTTGGAGGGCCTAGCTTCACCTAGCTGGTGGACAAACTGGTGAAACTGACATTGATGCGGATGGGCGCCTGTTTTAAGATATCCTGACTTACGCAGTAGAAACAGGATTTACACGGCTGGGCACGCACCCAGGTGAAATCGGGCATGCAAGTGCGTACACCCGGTGTATTTTATAATATCCGTGCATGTGTGTGTGTGCGCAAATTATAAAATCGCTGAATCCCTGGGCGCGTCCTGACGCGCAGGCCTTAACGTGTGCCCCTTTGAAAGTTACTGTCAATGTGTAGCAGCCAACCACTTCCAAGTGAATCATTGTGATCTCATGGCCTTGTCCAACATGGGTAGGTCATGCTGTCAAGGAGACAACAGATGATGTATCCCAGTGAAGCATAGTCCTGTAGTACACCAGATCCAGTGATGCTGATCGTGAAGACTGAGCATGTCTAAGTTTTACTGTGCATGCCTTCTGAAAGCATTCTTTTAGAAAGAGGCTGTTTTGAGCTCTCTCTGAGTTCCAAAACAACTTTTTTTTTGCTGCTGCTCATTTTAGTCTGTCACTGTGCCAGTCAGCAGGGAACGTCAGGCAGGCACTGCTGCAGTAGCAATGTGTTGCAATTTTTTCTCTCCCTTGGAGGAGAGTGGATGCAGAGTGTGGAGAATTGCTTCCGCGCTGCTTCCGATTTTGTCAATTAATTTCGGGGGGGGGGGGGGGGCCTGAAATCATTCAGGGGGCCCTTGATTCAAAGAGACCTTATTTGTTGCATTTACTTTAAATGAATGCATCAGGCCTATGGCTAGGCCCAAGGCTGAGGCCTCGCCTAGGGCATAGACCGAGGCCTAAAGCAAGGGGCTGCAGCCTATGCCCAAGTGCGATGCCAGTTAAGTTTTAATTTATCCAGCCACATGCAACGGGAAACATCGCTGGTTAGATTTTAAAGGTATCCCGCTACATGTATTCATCAGGACATTTATCCAACTGAATTTTCTGGACAAGTTATCTGCCTTAAGTTTAGTTGGATAGCTTGTCTGCTTTCTGACTTACTGAATATTGACTTTAAGGTATACAAGTGTGTGACCCATCTATTAGACTAGTATAAATAATGTATGGATAAGAAATTGTTCTTCAAAAGCTTATAAAACCCCATTTATGCAAGATACATATGCTTATTATACATGGTAGTGTGATGCAAATGGCCGAAAGACCCAGAAGCATGTTTAAGGCTTTAACACACAAAGAACAGCCTTAATAATACATTATGGCAGCCAACAATATATTTTGCTACCATATGGTAAGCCCCATCCATCAGGTACTCAGCCAGATCCCCTGATGAGAAGCTGTTAATTCAAACAGAACTATACATTGCTGCCATTTATTTAAACCGCTTTAAAGCTAAATTTAATGGAAACCTTGGAGAAATAAAACCAATGCTGCTCATATAGCTGTGACACTGCCTTCATTAATAATCTTGTAATGCTTTGATAACAATCTCAAGAACCAGAAAACATACTGGCATTACTGGAAATACTGGATTTGTAACATTTCAGTAAAATAATGTTATCTTATAAAATGCTTTCTTCAAATGCCATGGCATTTCAAGGCAGCGGAGTGGTTAAGATCTTCTATTGTTATGCATTGTTACTTAAGTGAGCAATCTATCTGAATTGTTTATTGATATATAAACATGCTGCCTAATATACGAGTTTAAAGATAATAAAAAAAGGATTCTGGTACTTTTGGAGGTGCGGTGTCTCAGTTCTTTTACCCATGGCATTTTTGTAGGCAGAACTACCAATGTCTTGGTTATTGTTGCCATTTTGGTAGTGCCGCCATTTTGGCTACAGGTGAATCCAAAAGATGAGAATGTCATCACTGGGTATTGAAACAGCTCTCTCCAACTCAGCAAAAAAATGTACATTTGTCAAGAGAAATTTCAGAAAAATGCTTTTAACCTCTGAAACTGGAGTGAAAAAGGCTCGCTCAAGTCAACATTTGTTCTAACTGCAAGTGGCAGTAACTTAAATTGTTATCATATCAACCAGAAAGAAATACTCCAATATTAACATTTCAAAAATAAGTTTACTTTTACTCCTTTCTTCTTTTAAACAGACTTCCCAGCAGGAAATTCATTATATAAAAAAAAAAGATTTCTTCCTGAAGTTCTGATGACTAAAAGGTCCATAATGAATGTTAAAAGCCAGATAGCTTGTCCTGGATATTCAGTGGAATAAATGTGGGATAACTGTTTTCTGGCTAACTGTAGCTGGATAATTTGGAAAATGTCCAGTTAGGTCTAAAATTATTCAGTCATGTGTGGCCAAATAATCTGCCACTTAACTGGATATATTCAATAGATATGCACTTCTATAGTAAAAAAAACAAAAAAACCCTTCCTGGTCCAATTCCCAACCCTCGCACCACCATTAATCCTTTAAATCCCTGCTGCTGGAGTCCTGCCAGCGCCCCTTGAACAAAAAAGACCCCCTAATAATACTGCCAGACCTCAGCCTATTCCCCCTGCCTCCCCAGAAAATAAAACAATATACTGGGTCCTCTGCCCCCTCCCTCCCACCAATCCTACTGCCCCCTCCTCTCCCCCAAGGCCCTCCCCCCCCCTCCACACATACAGCACCTTGATTGAGATCCCATTAGCAGGCTCAGGATCACAGGATGATGCAATCCTGGGTGCTTCCAATATGGATCTGGAAGCGTAAGCTATCGGCGTTAACTCTTCAGCGGCTTGACTAAGAGGAGCAGAGGGGACAAGAGGAGGCAGCGTGCGCAAGGGGGGGAGGATTTTCGCTGTTACGCACGGCGACACATCGGGTCCCTCCCCAGTTCCTTCCAATTAAGAAGCGGACTAGGAAGGAACTTCCCAAGTCCCTTGTCTGATCTCCCTTCCCTTTCCCCTATCCTGCCCCCCATCCCTATCCTAAACCCCTCCCAAATGCATTGTCTTACCTTTTGCGCCTGCCGGTACACAATCCCCTGGCAAATGGCCGCTGTGCCGGGCGCCTCTACTCCTGCCCCGGCACCGCCCCGTCCCCTCCAGACTGTCCCTTTCACCAACCCTGGCACTTACACACATCCCAGGGGTTTACGTGTGTGGCCAGGCCTTTGAAAATTGGCCCAGCACACGTAAGGCCCGGCCACGCGTGTAAACCTTTTAAAATTTACCCCAGTGTCTCTAAGAAACTTTTTAAGGACATTTTTAAATAAGGACCTACATATCACCTTGCGAATACTGGAGCAAGAATTTTGCCTTCCGGTCTTTTCCACCACTCGAGTATGTTCTTTCTCTAAGCAGCCTTGTGCGCTTTCTAATTCTGTTATATGCCAGAATTGTGGCATTTCATTTTGAGATACAAATTCTTCCCACCGTACAAGAGTTAATTGACAGCCTCTGAAGCAGCTGTGGTGAAATGTGATATCATGTCGAGCTCTGCTGAACGGGGAAGCATCTCTTTTTATTTAAAAGCTTAAAAATGTTTTAAACAGTACACAATTGCACTTGTTCTTGGGACCGATGATTAAAGTGTGCCTCGAGCGGTGAAAAGAAGACAAAATTCTTGCTCCAGTATTTGCGAGGTGATATAAAGGTCCTTATTTAAAAATTTCCTTAAAAAGTTTATTAGAAACACTCTCTGTAGTTTTCTAATTTGGTGAACCTACCTGGCAATGTGTTTTCTATGACAGTCTCTTTTCGGATGCATTCGACATTGTTGACTATTTTTGGTGTCAGATGAAAACTACCATTATTGCAGAGACTGCATCCTCAAAATATTGCCTCGAGTCCCTGCAGATGTCCACAGACCCATAGCTGGATTACTACTTCATTTTCAAATAAGTATTCCACTGAGAATGTGGTTTATTTGTGTATTTCTTATCCTGGTAGGGTGCTGGTAGTGTATTAAACTGAAAGAGCTACTGCCACTGCAGACTTCCTATGACCATCCTCACTTTTTAAGCAGATGACATAGGAATGTTCTTCCAACAGGCTCAATTCTAAAAGCAATCTAGTTCATCCCAGTGCTAACTGCTAACACCTTTGACAACATGGGGGTGTGTGAATGTGAGAGAATATTGTTTTCTCTCTCCCTCCCATGTTTCCTGTCCTGAGCCATCTGTGTCCCACTTTTAGGACTCAAACATAATTTAATGAGGCCAAAAAATATATATTTAGTGAAGCAATGTGGGGATGATTTTAGAAGTTCATATAAATAAGGATTATTTGGCTTTGATGAGATATGCAGTTTATTTTTACAAAAATATTATTTTTATTTAGGAAGGTCAGTGAATAATTTTTGACTGTAAATTTTTTTTAAACCCTCAATTCAGGTGAATTAATCCCTTGGAAGGCAATATTCAGAAAAGCAGAGAACGGACAACTATTCAGCAAGATAATATACTGCTGAATAGACTCGCTTAAAGGTAACTGGGTAACGTAACCCATGTAAATGTCAAACGTAACTGTCTATGTTTGAATATACCCAATTAGGTTTAAAGTTATCTAGATACACTACCAGCATTGCTATCAAACCAATGTTATATACCATCAAGAGTGCTATGATTGTTCCATGGTCCCAGCAGCCTGGGGGATATGTGGGGTGAGGCAGAAAAATTCTATTTGAGGTTGTAGGTGGGAGGGTGCATGGAGGCTACAATTATTTTCAAAATCTGGTGTGAGGGGGGAGGGTCCTCTGGCCAATAATTCTACAACTATTCTTGTAACCTTTTGAGGGACTAAGGGGGGAGGGGGCGGAGGATGAGGTGCTAAGGCCTAAATTCGTTTCAGCTTTCGTGCGGGTTGGGAGTGGATCATGCTTTTCCTTTTTTCTGCTACCTACTCTGATATGTTTCAATATACCACGATTAAAATTATCTGGATACATGAACCTGAATGCCTTTCAACCTGCTCTGAGGCACATCTAGACTTAGCCAAATAACTTATTCAGCTAACACTGAATATCGAAGTTAGCCAGGCAAGCTATCCAGCTATATTTATTCCTTCCCAGAACTCCCCGGAATGCCTCTAATATATCTGGATAACTTTTATCTAGTTAATGATTTAGCCAGATAAAATGTATGGTTGCAGGGCCCAGATATTTAAACCTTGAGATTTATCTGGCTAAGTTCAAAGTTAATACACTCAACGACCCATATGCTTGTCCAAGATACCAATGTGACAACTCTAAGAAGGACAAAAAAAAATTATAGGTGAGCAGTAATGCAAAGAAGATAATGCATACTAAGTATTAAAGATAGGGTGTCAGCTAGCCAGGAGAAATACATGCAGCACCTCTGTAAGACATAGATATCTCAGTCCTCTCGATCATTCACCCATAATTTAATTTGATATTTTTCAAGATATTTTTTATTACATATAAAACCTTCTCAAAGGATGTGAAAATACAGTACTGTTAGCCTAACAAACTGAGGCCTAGATTCATTATTTTGCAATAAGTATCACAAAAATAGCACCTGTGATAGAATGGGTGTGGTTACATTTCCAGGTACTGCATTGCAGAGCTACTTTACTACAATGTGTGTTAAATGTATTGCACCTGTGATATTGTCACATTGCACTTCTGGAGGGAGAGGGAGAGAAAGAGGACAGAGCCTCTGTAGAGGCTCATAAAACAGTTAACTATTTATACCACTGTAGGAAGCAGTGCTAGTAACTTGGGGTGAGGTTTGTGGGGTAGGATGGGTTCTGGGGGGTAAATTTACATGCACAGTCATACATATGAACAGCACAGTTACCATTAGTGAAAATTGAATGTGATTTGGAGTGATGAAAGGTGAAAGAATAGATTTGTACCTAGCTTGATGCACTACCTACCTGGCTGCTATCAAGTGAGGTAGAGAGAACATGGTACAAATCTACTCTTCTTACAGTTTTCATCACTCCAAATCACATTACATCTTTACTGATGGTAACTGTGCTGTTCGTACATATGACTGTGCATGTTAAAGTTCCCCCCCAAAACCCAACTCACCCCACAAATCTCACTCCAAGTTCATAATGCGCCCTCTTACAGTAGTATAAAAAGTTCAAAAATCAGTGGGCCTCCACAGAGTCTCTCTGTCTCTCTCTCTCTCTCTTCCTCTTCTTCTTGAAACGGGATTTGTGATAAATCCCGTTTCAGCCATAACACTGAATTTCAGCTATCGCAGGCATAACGCTCAGATAAAAGGAGTAGTTAAATCCCGCGATAGCGTGCATTATGTAATTGCATGCAATGTTAAACAGCCCTCATTTCCATTTACTCCACCCACGTACTTGAATACATTTTTCAAATTTGCATAGGCATTTCACTATGTGATATTTATCACATGTATTATGACGTTATTGTGCATGTTAGGGCCCTAACGCCCGCGATAATGCCCTAACACAATTTGATGAATAACCCCAAGTTATTTAGACCCATGTAAGTAAACAGACAAAATGCCCAAACATTAGCTGACTTTTCAAAGAGCGTGCATCAGAAGGAACTTATCTTTAAAAAGCAGTCACTCCAGGCCGGACCTCATGAACTCCACAGGTATAAGAATACAAATCCCTTTGAATATGGACCTCTTTGTGGCTTGCAGTTTTACAGCTTATTCAGTGAAGTTCCGATCAACCAATACATTCTAGAAGAAGAAAGAGAGAAAGAAAGAGGGAAATTTAAGATTTCTCAGTGTGTCTCAGTCTATATACTTGTGAGTCTATGTACTTCACTAGTGAGGAATATCCTGATTCATTATGCATATAAGTGGTGTGGAGCTCACTGAATTATTGTAACTTTTTATGTTGATCTTCCAAAAGGCCTACTACCTGACTGATAACTGGATGCCATTTAATAGATCATATTGCCTCTGTTCTGTGTGATCTGAACTGGCTCCATACAGAGAAGCAGGAAGATTGATGCGCAAAAATCCAGGTATTGTAGTGTAGGAGAAGACTACAAGAATGGTGCTATTTTTTAGAAGTGTCACTATCCACAGATTATTCTGTGGATTGTATGGAGAAAGCAAACCATAAGATGCAATCAAGGACTAAAAAAATGTGGCAGAAAAATATAGAAATAATCTCAATCATGTTGGGTGCCACTGGCCTGATTAAGAAGAATTTAAAAGTGCATCTTGGTATGTTGCCTCTTAAGATTACACCTTATAAACTCCAGAAGGAGGCTTTCTTTGAATCAATGCAAGTACTAAGAAGGGTTTTAGCAGTAAATTTGAGAGTTTGAGATCATCCCCAACATACCATGGCTTATGAACAAGGTATGCACAAAAGAAAATTTGGAGAAATTGTCTTGTGAGAAGAAGGTTCATTTTAAGACAATGCCAATGATAAAGTTCTTAGAAAGGATGGCCCCTGTTATCTGGCTAGTTTATTGCAGTCTTTATTTATTTATTTATTTATTTGGGTGTTTTATATACCGTAGTTCCAAAAGAAGATCACACTGGTTTACAAAAACAGTATTCATATTCTTGGTTGGTATTCACATTCTGGTTCAACATCCATTCAGCATTGCAGCAAATACATATTCTAGTGCATATTCATGCATCTTCTAGGTCAGCATGATTGTAAATACAAATTCTAATTCTACTATCATTTTAGATTATGTTGTTCAATGTATAGTGTTCATTCTGCTATCATGATTTCTGTTAGTGGCAGTGTGGTTTTCGGCATATTGGTAATTTATGCTAAATCATATGCATTTCTAAAGAGCCATGTTTTCAGTTCACGTTTGAAACAGTGTCTTTCTTTCACCAAAAGAAATGATTCTGGAAGACAGTTCCACAGCTTGGGTCCTGCTATAGAAAGCATTCGGTCTCTTAGTTGTGTTAGGCGTGTTTTCTGTTTTGTAGGCACCTTTAGAAGTCCTTTGTTTTGTGATCTAAGGGGTCTCTGTGGCGTGTAAGGTTGAAGTGTCACTCCAGTTCAGCATGGGTTAATGTTGTCGATGATATTAAAAATTAGATTTAAGATTTTATAATGAATTCTGTATTGTATGGGAAGCCAGCGCAGTGTTACATCGTGGGGGTGATATGATCAAATTTCTTTGCCCCTAGTAAGAGTCTGGTGGAGGCATTTTGTAATAATTATAGTGGTTTAAAGAGTCCTGAGGGAAGGCCTAATAAAAGCGAATTACAGTAATCTAAGTTTGAGAATATTAGTGTTTGTAGAACAGTGTGGATGTTTTGAGTGGTTAGTAATGGTTTCAGCCATTGTAATATTCTGAATTACAGGCTTGAGTTTTGTAATGATTTGTGTTATTTTGAGTTTAGATACAGGGTCAAATGTGTTCCATTTTGCTTGCCCTGGTTTTTCTTCAGGCTCTTTCGATTTGCAAGCAGATGGAGAATTGTGTTTTTAATGCATTGATTTTATTTAACAGAGCAATGACCTATTCATTGCAGAAATTCTTTGAAAATTCATAGTTATTTAATGTTGAGGATGATGGGCCCTTGATTAGGTTTTTAACAGTTTCAAAGAGTAATATGGAATTAAATATTACACCATGAAACTGTTTTGCATAGTAGTCTTCTTTGCTTTTTTTATTTGCTCACGGTATTTTGTTAATAGTGATTTGTATTTTTCTAGCGATTCCGTAGATTGGCATTTTCTCCATTGCTTTTCAGATTTTCTCAGGGTCTGTTTAGTGCGTCTTAGTTTCTTTTCTTTAGCTGTATTGCCTTCATTCTGGAATGTTTTCTTCTGGATTGGGCCTAGGGTATCAGCTATTTCATTGACTATTTTATCCCAGGCATCAAAAGATGAGGAGGCATTATCTTGATCAAAATCAGTTATTGTATTTTTAATTGTTTCTTCAAGTAATTTTGGTTCTATCTTTTTTCTACAGGTGAAAGATTGATTTGTTTTAGACTGTTTGTTTGCTATGTGTTGAGGAGGTTATTTCTGCTTTTATTAGTTGGTGATCAGACCAGGGCAATTCACCCCCCCCCCTCCCCACTATCATCATCGCTGTCCCTGAAAAAGGAATCTGAAAACCATACTTGAACCCGTGAAACAAAAGAATTGCGACATCAACTTCGGATAAACCTGAAGCCAGGGCAGCAAAACAGACACCCTGATGGAAGTAGGAGCTCGCAAGAGGGACTCATTTCAAAGCTCGCCCTGCTGAGGACACCCCCCCTCCCAGCAGCCCCATCACTTGCCCTCTTGAGACATTTAGCAGCCAGGTAACCAGCCCCACAACTGGAACACAAGTGACAGAACTTGCAATCTTGGAAGTTACATGCTGATTTGTTGTAGTACCAGCAAACATCAAGCAAGCCCGTCCCTGATGTGCCCGCACCTGCCAGTGTGGGTACAGCATGAAAGGGCCGACCACTCGACCCACCAGCGACCCCACTAGTATTAACTGCAGATGAAGCTGTGACCTTAGTATTCATCTGAGTTAACCACAAACCCACATCCTAAGTACCCCAGGACATAAACTTATTCTCCTCCATAAAGTCAGAGAATCGCTCATCATAATTGAGCCAACTCCAACCCTCATTGCTGGCTGCTAGAATTGCATCTGCGTAAGCCAATAAAGGCCCATACTGAGACAGATCATGACAACCATCAACACTTGCTAATCACAGGAAGCATCTTATCCAACCGAATACATTACACAGAACCTTCTTCTGAGTCACCGAGAAATGCTGAACATCCCCTTTCTTTTTTATTTCTCCTTCCTCCACCCTCTAAGACCCTCCAACAATTGAAATATATCAATATATTTACGATGCTGAATCTTCTTCCTAAGGGACTTAGGGACAACCTTCCACAATTCAGAGAAAGCCACCAGTGCTGGGGACCCCTTATCATCAACCTTGTCCACTGTCCCTGAACCCTCCCCCCCCCCCCCCCCCGGAGACTTAGCACAATGCAACGAATCAGACGAAGAAGAAGATGAGGTAGAAGATGAATCAGAAGAGCTGGATCTATCCTGCTTCTTCCTTCGCTTAGACTTGTCCTGCCCTTTAATTCTAACAGCATCTCCTGACTTATCTGCAGTAACAAATGGCTCCCCCCACTTGATGCCCTTTCAAGCGAACTCAATGAAGTAGGCACAATGACAGGCTGTGCAACACCCTCCCCCCCCCCATCCCAGAAGAACCATCAGCCATCAACTCACCATGCTGCATAGCGGCCAGGGCAGTACCTCCAGAGACTCGAGTCAAAGGATGTGAGGAATTCACCATAGCTAATATCAGGTCGCTTCACCATCCTTCCTGCTGTGAAGTACCAGGAACATCTACCAGCTCCCGCAAGGCAGGTTCCTGTGTGGGGACAAGAATATCTGAAACAGTAGAACCGGCAGGCCCAGCCAACCTAGAATCACTGCAAGCTGATCTCAAAGCAATCACTGCAAGCTGATCTTGAAGCATGAAATAAAGCCCGCCAACCCAGAACATACCCAGCTGCATAATGCCAAACCCTCTGACCACTAGAAGGAACATCATCAAAATCCATATCCTCCCTGACCCAACCAGCCATCCAGTAACCAGAAGCATTACCCCAGTTAACCCTACTCAGACAAAGAAATCTACCCAGAAAACCTGCCCCCAACCAAGGAGCCACAGGATCCTGCCCCCAGCAGGGATATGCTTGCCAGAACTTCCCCAAAACTCACGGAGATTATCATCCATACCCCCAACCCCCAGCCCCAAATCGAAAGCATTACCACAACAGGAAAAAAAAAGTCCTTGATGTCACCAACCACCGCCTCAGGGACCATGTGTACAACCCCAGCAAAGCTAGGGCCCCCTGACTCAGGATGCAGATTACCAGGCCCAGCAGCACCAAAAGCAGGAGCCCTCCCAGTTGTGAACCCGAAAGCGTACTCCTCCAAAACACCGAAACCTGGCATTCTTCCCCCATGCACAAAAGCAGCCTGCCCAACCCCACAAGCAAAATCATCAGCAACAGCAGATCGAATGGGGACATCTGCGGTATTGAGCCACTCAACCTCTGATAATGCTGGACCCCCACCCAAAAGGTGTCCCTGGGTCAAGTTTGGCTCACGGTTCCCCTTACCCCCCAAGTGGAAGCAGGAGCGCTGTGATCACAAACCTGTGGTCTCATGCCTTGACTCCTGGAAATGCCTCTAAAGTGTGTGCGCTCAGTTCCTGACATTATAGGAAGGTCAGCCTCCCGCACCACCAGCAGTCACCGACGCACCTGTACTCACCGAAAGAGCTTCCGACACACATGCAGGCCCAGACAGGGTGCTCAACTCGGGACCATGCTCTGCTCCGGCTGCAGGCCAATCCATCAGACACCCTTCAATCGGGAGGTCCTCACCCACCATCGCTGCCTCCTCAGAGTGCATGAAAGGGACAAACTCCAACTCCAAATACCCCAACCACACAGCAAAAAAACAATGCGACTCCAGAGATGACAGCAGGCAAGTGGCCATGACCTGCTGTCGTACGCTCATTCCCAAGAGCTCCGTCCCCATTACCCTAGAACCCTAGCATCCAGGGACCAATACCAATCCTGTACGACCCAAGATTAAATTTAAACTGGGCAGTAGCCCCCTATCCTAATGGACTGTAACTGCCAGTCAATATTCACCCACCCCCCATCCCCCTCCCTCTTCCCAGCTCCAACTGTCCAAGGTGAGCCCTGCACCCACATTAACCTGGGTGGATATCCTCCCTTCTATTCTTGGAATAGGAAACAAATTTGCATTAGAGTAAAAAAAGAAATGACACTACTTGCCCTTCCTCCTCTACAACAGGTATGCCTTGTAAAGTAAAGACGCCATTTACTGATCTGTCGGTGACTAGTTTATTATCTTCATGCAATCAGTAATAATTTGCACTCTTTCTTCTAAAGGGCTGTGCATTTCCTTTGTTCTTTTCTTACTTATTTCTTGGAATTGCAGATGGTGTGGCAGCATAAGGAGGAAAATGCTAGCTTAATGCTGGGTTGTCTTAAAACCTAATGGGACACTCGGAGGATGAAAGGAGTGTGCTAACTGAATCCATGAAACTGGAAAAGAACTCGAAGAACTGACCAGAGTTCATCTTCACGTTTATTTATTGTATCTGAATAGAGAGTTATGTTTGTTACATTTCTTTCATACCCTGATCTCCCCATCCCCCCAAATCTGATGGCTGTGATGATTCACTAATAGTTTTCTTAGTCCCTGCACAGAAATTGGTACCTCAGAAGTAGAAGACAAGAGCTGGTTAGGGTCTGAATAGGCTAAAAGGAAATGGAACATCAAGACAGCTGCAGTAGGGCACTACATTTCCCAGCTGCCCTTGCTCACTAGGCTTAGGAGAGTCTCAGCTGGGAGAACTAGGCTTTGGGTGATGTCATTTAACCCCCACATAGGTTGGCTATGAGTTGTATAAAGGTGAAGCAAGCTGGGCACTGAGAAGGAAAATGTACTTTCACTCAGCTTTCCTCTAAGCTCTGCTGTTTTAAATGAAAAAAATTGAATGGCAGTCTGTTTGCTGACTTTTTCTCTTACTTCATCCATTCAACAACAAAAAATTGTATTGCAGTTATTTTTTGATTGGTCTGCTCATTTATTTCTGAAGGAATATAAAATAGCATTCTTGTTTCCAGAAGGTAATGCTGGTTGGAACAAAGATGAGTACTAACAACTTACCTCTATTGAAGAGTGTCTCTTAAAACATGATGTCTGTGTAGTTTTCCATCACCTGGTCTGCAATCTTCTGAGATTGACACCCTCCAATTGCTTTGTCTGCCACTGCCACTTAAAGTGATCTATGTAGTGTGTGTCCAGTCACCCAAATCCTGGTGTCTGAATGCATCACCTCCAATATTTGCCTGACTGCTGAACTCAAAGGACAATAATTCACAAGCCTACCAGCAAACAACAGGGCTAGGTTTATTAAGTTCATTCTTACAAAACTAAACAGGTGGAAAAGTAGTCTATTGTAGTGCCTCTCTACCCAGTCCTGGGGCCACACCTAGCCAGTCAGGTTTTCAGGATAACCACAATGAATATGCATATGAGAGATTTTCATGTACTGCTTCTATTATATTCCACTCTATCTCATGAATATTCATTGTGGATATCTTGAAAACCCAACTGGTTAAGTGTGCCCCAAGGACTAGGTTCATGGTTTAAGCAGTGGTCCTTCTCCTAGTCCTTAAGGATCTCTCCATTAGATTGGTTTTTAGGATATCCAAAATGAATATGCATAAAATGTATTTGCATGCACTCTCTCTGTTGTACAGAAATGTACATATGTATTGGGGATATCCTGGAAACCAAACTGATAAGGGGGATCCCTGAGGCGAGGTTGACGGCAACTGGATTAGATTAATGAGCTGGGAATGATTGAAATAAGGAGTCAAATCTCACATTTTCACTGAAACAATTGTTCCCATTATCTCAGGTAACCACTTATTGCAAGCTCTTTTGAGCCTGGACTTATTGTACCTAAATGCTTAGCTATATATGTCCTGTAGTGCTATAAAAATGAGAAACTTTATGGTACAAGTTCAAATAATTCACTACTAGCACCTATAGAATGTGGACAGTCTTATCCATAGGTCCAGTGCTGACTCTAACTGTAAATGCATAAACAATGCTGAAAGTGCTCATCTATTTGGGAGAGGGCCCCAAATGGCATCGGGTGAGGATGCTATATAAGCATCTGAGATATTTCCTTTTCTTATTTTTTTCCTGCTTTTCGAGATGGTTAAAAGATGCAGAAGACTTTGAGGGGTTCCCCCTGCCCCTTCGTTAAATGTCTTACCATGTCAGTCAACAATCCCTGAGTTGCTCTGTGCTTCAACTCCATCGGGGCCAGCCTTCATTACCGCCATCTCCGAGGGAGTGAAGGGTTGGCATGAAGCAGTTCTGGATATCTCTCTTAGCCCTGACGATAAATTGCCACCTTTCCTGTTGTGGCTACAGGAAATGCCCTGTCTGTCGATGTTACTCTAGGCCGGGACAACTCATATTTTGATCAGGGGGTGCCGGTGGTGGTTGTCCGAAACCAAGGTGAGCAGCGATTATGGCACAGGAATGTTGCAGACCTTTCATGGCTCAGGATCATCTCAGCCTTCCTTTGGATCTCCAGCCACAGTCCGAGTCTGTTGCAGGTGGAATTTCACCCACCTCTAAGCTCATTCTTTGATTTATAAACTATTATCCCATATAAGAAGACAAGAGACATTTTCACATCAAAAATAAATCAAGGGTTTATCTAAAACAAGGAAGTGACCTTGCCTTTATAAATTAGATGAATTGTCCTCTTGCAGGTCATTGTCAAATTAACAGTAAATAACCACATCATTTGAAAATACTCTGATTTATACATCCCTACTTCCATAGTGACCTAAATTAATTAAGAGCTCATCAATATTAAGATGCCAACAGCAGGCCAGCACTTAGCTAGCTGGGGCCTTCCAGTCTTTTGCACCAAGTGCCACATGTATGATTATCTACCAATTGATAAGAGGTTGTTTCTGTGCACCCAGTGCAAAGTGCTCCTGGCTCTCAGACAATGAGTCTGATCTCTGGAAGCTAGAGTGGCAGACCTGGAGGAACTGAGTCAGAGAGGAGATCTTTATGGACATAGCTGTTGCGAGCGCGAGGAGCGCGGTCACCTCTAAAGCAGGTGTAGTGAGCCCTTGGGCCACGGCGAGAGGGCTCACTACACCTGCTTTAGGTGTAGGGAGCCCCAAGCCACACCGTGGGAGGTGAGCTGGTGCGAGCATGGAGAACCAGGCAAGGCATGGCTGAAGCAAGGACTAGAGAGCAAGGTCTGACCCTCAACCGGACCTGCACGCCCAGGACAACCAACAACGCAATGTTGATTGATGAACGGTCAGACCTGCCACTGGGTAACGGCATTGGGCGGCAGGCCGGACCGAGGACGAGGGCAGACAGAGTCCTTGGAACACAGAAGACATCACAGATGAGGGCTGGGGCGAGGACATCACAGACGAGGGCTGGGGAGGAGGACATTGGCACTGTCTCTCAAGGTGCCCTACTCAGCCCACCTTCACGGGCAGACCCAATGAGCTGGTCGCTGACCACCCTGTCCCACTGCATGCCCTACACAGCCCGAGGAGGCTGGTCACGGACCACGCTGAGAATGGGATAAGCGCAGGGAAGAAGCGGGTTACTGCACTCCTGGCAGTCTGAAGCGGGTTACTGCACTCCTGGCAGTCTGAAGCAGGTTGGAACATCAGGAACTGGATCAGGAACAAACATCTAGGAACATCTGGAACCAACATCAAGGAAACAGGCAGAGACGCAGGCAGGGAGCCATCAAGACAAGAGAAGACCACGGAGGACCTGGATCAATGAAGACGCACAGACAACTGTGAGACTCAATCCGAAGGCAAACAGGAACTGAAGTGAAGATCCTTTTATACTGCTGTATGCAGGCAACTCCCTGGGAGGAGTTCACATGGACCGCCCCTCACTGGCCCTATAACTGAGGAGGAGTGCTGCGGGCCGGCCCCTAGGGAGAGGGCGTGGCCCGAACCAGGAAGTCCAAGCAGAGCCAAGCAAGCCCAAGGCAGGCCCCAAGAACATCGAGGCCTCTCAGGCCCTGGAGCAAATCCTGGATAGTTCGCAGGCGAGGCCCTGGCTTCTGAGAGGCCTCCAGAGAAAAAGGTATGATGCCTCCTGTGGCACAGCACAGGAGGGATCGCAACAATAGCAGTCAAGTCCCAACTCCAATCTGGCAGTCCCTATGCTGCTTTGGCAGAGCAAGGTCACCGGTTTGGAGAGCATTAGACTAGTGTAGCAGGAAGTGATTCTGTAGCAAGGAACTGCTCTCCAGATGATGTATTACCCTCTTTCATACTGAGGATAAGTCTCAAAGGGTTAGTGCCCTGGAGGGAAGGATTAGTTTGGCTATCATAGTTGGTGATTCAGTTATTGTAATTTAGCTTTAACTGGATTACATAGGGATTTAGTGATGGTCAAATAAACCTAGCAGGGAGTTTAATAATGAAGGAAACGTTCCTTGATAAACTCCCAGTTATAGGTTGTATTTCTTAGATTCTCTCAATGCCTGTTCAACTACTTCAAATTTAAATGTATTCATTCAGCACAGTATGAAAAGCTGCCACCAGTTGCTGAATTCATCAACCTTTTGAGCTTTCAGATTTCTTGGGTTCATTCCAGCTTAAGTGATCTACTTAGGGTGATGCTCTGTGGGAATGCAAAAGTTTCATTTTTTCATTTATTAAGGAGAAAGCGTAAATATTTAGTGCACAGGAGAAAATAAAGCTTTTTACTATTAGGCACTGCTACAATTTATTTTTGAGGGAAAGCATTTCTCGGGGGTTAATCAGTGAGCTTTGAGAATTAAAGTGAAAGCCCCTTCCAGAGCTTCTGGAATTAGGCAATGTAAGAATCTGGTAGCTAAAACATTTTCCAGTGCCCAACCATAAAGTTTAGCAACTTGAGCAAGGAACAAATGAGGACCCTAACTTTGTAAAAATAAAACATACAGCAGTATTTAATGATCAGAGATAATCCAGTGATGTGTGGGAGGGGGTCTTATATGGAAATCCCTTCTTATGAAAATAAAGGGTATTTTAGGGAGCTCAGTAAAGCTGGCAAGAACCCCTGGATAAAAAATTGACAGCACATTACTAAATAATGTAAAGAAGCAATACGAACTTATCCAGCTAAGTGACACTATCAGGCCCAAAAATTCAAATGAATCCTCTGATTTGGTTGCAAGATAACCTCATCTAAGGAATCAGTGATCTAGAATAAGTGAACTCATAGCAGCCCAGGAGCTGGAATGTATAGGCCCTCGAAGAGCGAGTACCTGGTTCCAGGGAAAGCTCTGAGAGAGCGATGGTAACTCACTGATGTAGTTGGCAGTGATGACTTCCAGGCAGAAGAGAGTACCGAGTAAGTCTGGGAACGAGGGCCCTCAAAGAGTGAGTACCAGTTCCAGACTATCACCTGAAAAACAAAGGAGACAGCAAGGCCCCCGAGGAGCGGGTATCCCTAGTAAGTCCAAGGAGGCAGAGTAGCTTAGGTAACAAAATCCTTGCTAACTCGATGTGTTAGCAAAATCTAAGACTTTATATATCCATTGTGTGTGACGTCATCTTTGGGGGACGCCCCCGAGGTTCGCGCCATCACTGGTACTTCAGTCGGGGCCGCGCCACGTGCGCACCCCTAGGCCTCCAGGAAATAAGGCGGTTTGCAGCATCCAGCCAGTCCGGGGACGCCGGAGGACTTCGGCAGAAGAATGCCGCAGCATCCAATCTTCCCGTGGATGAAGAGGGAGGCGCCAAAGAGGTAAGGAGGGCGGAGAGAAAGCGTCGGGCACCGACGGACACAACAGTGCTGGCAGTTAGTGCTGTTTTGGTATTGGAATATTATTATATGATGTTTAGCTATCCTGAGAGGAAGCAGGAGAAAGGGAAGGAGTTTTGACCCCACCCAAGCCCAAGAACATCTACTGGAGTTTGGGAGAAGAGGAGTAAAAAGTATCACCCTAATACTGAAAAGGAGATGAGGAGAAAGACTTGCACCATTCAGGTACTGTGAGGAACTATCCTAAAAAAAAAAGAAGATGGTATTTCCATTTTTCCTGGTGTCATCAACAGGCCTCTGACTCAAACAAAAGAACTAGACAGAGATCTGATTGAAGACATCCAAAATATGGGAAAGAAAGGAAGAATGTTGTTCGTTTGGAGATTTTAATCTGCCGGTTGTGGATTGGAGTATCTCTTTTGCTTTTAGATCATCATGATATCTAATTTAAAATCTATCTTGCCTGTACTTTTTTTTCTGTATAGAGCAATTTGCTGATTGTATTAGAATGCATCTCAGATTGATTATTATTAATTTCTGGATGTGTGATAATTAGCTGTTACTGAATCTTTCTAAAACTGAAGTTTTATGTTCATCTTGGCATTCCAACTTTGCTTTGGATTTAAAGTATCATTTTGATCTTTGGATGTTGTGAGAAACCTGGGATTTCTGTTTGATTCTCTCCTTCCTTTTAAGCAACAAATTCAGTTGGTAGTAAGGTGCAGTTATTATAAGTTTTGTTTACTTCAGAATCTGAAATACATTCACGGTAAACATTATTTTCATAAAGAGATGTGCAAGTATGTGTTCTTACTACGATTGATTACTGCAATGCTCTTTAGGCCTGTTTTCCTGTTTCTCATCTAAGGGCTTTACAGGTACTTCACAATTCTGCTGCCTGCTTTATTTTGGTGGGTTTGCCTTGGGAACATGTAACCCCCTCCAATGCAACAGTTGCATTGGCTTCCAGTAAAGCAACATAATTTAAAGGCCTTAAAATTGAATAAACCATCTTATCTGGCGTAAGTTGTTTGATTTTTGGTCATTCTCGAAATGTGCTTTCTACAGGAGAACACATTATTGGTAATTCCCAGCGTCAAATGTGCTCGTTTAAGAGATCTAGAGAAATCATGCATTTTCTATATAGTTTCTACCCTATGGAATGTACTGCCTGATTCTAGTCAAGTGCTAGTTGACTTTGTAACTTTTCAGAAGCATTTTAAAGGTACTGTGATTTTATGAGGAATTTCCCCACACTCAGGTTTAAAAGTTTTTAAAGCTTATTTTGTGTGTGGGTTCTGGGCATACTTTTATTTGTTATACTGATTTATTATCTTATATTTATTTTGTAATCCTTTTAGCATGGCAGCTTCATTATAAGTGGAAAATAAACATTTTAAATAAATCTTTATATACAAAAGGCTTGTGTCTGTCATAACATGGCACTCTGGCCACTAAATGACATATGGATAGTAGAAATTGCGTACCGTGAATGTAGCCTGTATGTTAAAATGTGGAATTTTCCAGGTTTGTGGGTCAAGTGGAGCGTGTGGGAGTATACCAGTATATGAGTAGCAGTGTGACTGTTCAATAGGGGAAGATATTAGTGGTATAATAGAGGTTATTCCATGAGGATTAGCTGCTGGTCACTGAGGAAGGAGTCTCAGACCAGGAGGTTCTGGAGGGGCTTCAGCCAAGGAGGTGCTATAAGAAGTTCCCAAAAGGAGGAGTGAGAAGCTGAAAGGAGAACTGTGGGTTCCACAAAGCCCTACAGGAATTGATGAGCGTCTGAGGAGACCAAGGCCAGTGAGGACTGGAGTAAAGAGAGCAGCTATGTTGTAGGTCTGCAGGACCCATGGGAAGCTGGTGCCTAACAGACATTCCAGTTGTGGCCGGGGACTGCATCTGCCTGCTGAACTGGATAACCTGAGCAACTCCAGGTATTTTTGACTGGTAAATAAATAATTAAATATTAATAAAATATTTTTTATTTGTTCACCTGCCTACTGCTACCTTTGACATTAGTGTCAGAGATGAATGGATGGACAGACAGACAAAGTGAAAATAAAGGCACATCATTCATAAAATTAATGCAAAACTTTTTTATTAAACAGAATGATTGAAACAAACAATGTAATCCTTTGCTTGGTCTTTGAAATTCTCAAACCCGATGGCAAAAACATGCAAGTTAGAGGAATTAAATGGAAATGTAATTAAAATCACCCATTTGAAGCTGTTGAATTTATTAATATACAATACCATAATAATATCTATATTACTTTAAAATTACAAGATGCAATAAGATATTTGTATTGCACTTTTATTTTTATAAAAAAAGAATTATGCAGTTGTGATCATGAGATCAAGTATCAGGAGGAGCTCCACACCAATCAGGAGTTCTGCTTTTGCAGGCTTGGCATTGGCTTACGCATTCTGATGAACCACTGTGAATAGTTTCAGCAGCATCACCACCAAGTACCATCTTTGATATGAAAGTTGGAAACAAAGGCACCCCCGTGGTCTCTGTGCTCAGTAATTACTCTGTGCTCGAATGGTGGAGGGACTGGGGGGCATTCCATGAAGTTGGCAGGTAGCACATTTAAGACTAGTCGGAGAGGATTGTATTTCTCTCAGCACACGGTGGAGCTTTGGAATTTGTTGCTGGAGGATGTGGTTGGTGCAGTTGGTGCGACTGGGTTCAGGGAAGGTTTGGATGGGTTCTTGGAGAAGTCCATTAACGGCTATTGGTCAAGTTTACTTAGGGAATGGCCACTGCTATTGATTGCATCGGTAGCATGGGATCTTCTTAGTGTTTGGGTAATTGCCAGGTTCTTGTGGCCTGGTTTTGGCCTCTGTCGGAAACAGGATGCTGGGCTTGATGGACCCTTGGTCTGACCCAGCATGGGAATTTCTTATGTTCTCAGCTTTACTTTGTCCCATGATTTTAGATATTGACCATTTTATGATGTCTACACCCCAAAGAGCTCTCTCTTTTCTATTGCTCTCTATCAAACCCTCCAGAACAGGTAGTTAGTGAAGGATATGATGTCTTGATTTCGAAATTACATAATATTGTTTGAACTATAGATTGAACACCTCTCCTTCTACCCTCAGAAGGCCCAGGTTAAATCTAGTTTTAACCCCAGATATTTAACCTGCTCGAATGTTGTTCCTGCAGTAATAACTACCTGCGTGCTTTCCATGCCAGTGCTAATCCCGAGCACGGCTAAGTAAGGCAGTTTAAAGATAATGAGCACTGTTCTCAACTAGAGCATTTTGAATTTCTTTTAAACCTCTGCTGTCTCTCATGAAAACAAATGATGTCTTGAACATTTTCTCCTACATACATATAAATTAGAAAGTGTGTGGGCTTGACTATCAAAATGGAGTTTTTCTAAGGCTGCAACTCTGAAATAATGAAAACAAAAAAATGTGCACTCAGTCATAAGTAAGTAAAGCTAAGCTCCCTGCAAGGATAAATTGTAGAAATACTGAAATAAAAACCCCTGTGATATGATTAGGCAAAAGATATCTATGCTAAAAAAAAAACCCAAAATAAAACTGTGTATGTTCAGAATGGAGGAGGAATTACATTCACCTGTAATTAGTGCAGGCAGCCCTGTATATTAAAGTGCATGAATGATGTTGTGCATTCTTGCCTACAATGTCCTCAAATAGTTGTTGATCTGTAGCAAACTGCCCAATTTAATTGGATCATGAGACCGCCGCCCTAATTTAAGATGAATCAGTTCCTTTCCTATATCACTCATTGTCATCAATGTTAATGGCATCACTTTATCAAGGATGGGATTGGGTCATGATGCTATATGATTCCATTTTTCTGTTTGATAAATTATGGCATTCTTCAAAGTGTACAGGCTATGAAACTGGATGCTACATTTGGGTAATGTGACCAACCTGTGGATGTACAAACAAGACAATGCTGGGTGAGGCTGAGCAGTCAGGACATGTGAATAAAGTAGTATCAAACCACCAAGTCAGGCAAAATAAAAATTTGAAAATATCTCCTGCATATATGCAACTTCTGTGACACTAAAGATTTCCACTAGTCATATATTCTTAGCATCCTGTGGCAAACTTGTCCTCTTATTTGTTACAATCAGTATGGAGTGAATTTTCAAAGCACTTATGCATGTAAAATTAGCATATATGCATGTAATTAGCTTGTTCTCATGCAATCGCTATTTTATAAATGTCTAAATTACATGCCTCCTTTAGGTTTCATGTGCACATATATGTGTGAAAAAGGGGCTGTGTAGGGATGTTCTGGGGTGGAGCCAACATTTAAGTGCATAAGTTGCTATTTTATAAGAGGCTTACACACCTGTTTATTGTGTAGTATTGGCTGAGTGGAAGGTCTGGATGACCTGGAAGAATTTCATGTACAACTAATCGGAGAAAGTTCTTTTTTACTCAACGCACAATTAAACTCTGGAATTTGTTGCCAGAGAATGTGGTTCGTGCAGTTAGTATAGCTGTGTTTAAAAAAGGATTGGATAAGTTCTTGGAGGAGAAGTCCATTACCTGCTATTAAGTTCACTTAGAGAATAGCCACTGCCATTAGCAATGGTTACATGGAATAGACTTAGTTTTTGGGTACTTGCCAGGTTCTTATGGCCTGGATTGGCCACTGTTGGAAACAGGATGCTGGGCTTGATGGACCCTTGGTCTGACCCAGTATGGCATTTTCTTATGTTCTTATGTTCTTAAGGATCTTGATGACATGGAGAAGGACTGGGTGAGCTGATGGAAGAATCAGAAAAGAAGTAACTTTCAATTACACGCACATGTTTTTAAAATACACTTTCTGCTCAAAAATTGGGTTTTTGCAAGCAAGTCCTACTTTACGCTCGTAAAGTCTGTGTGTATTTATTTTTTTTTAATGGGTAGGAAAAGTATGCACGTTCAATGCATTGAAATATTTTATGCACTCATTTGATACACATGGGCTATACTATAGTTGATCTTTGCAAGGCCATATGCACATATATACATGACCTCATGAAGTGGTTTGAAAGTTATCCTCTGTATATTGTTTGATGATCTTCATTAGAAGTACAGATTTCATGTCTATCAAATGGACCATTGTTTAAATTTTGGATGTGTTCATAAAAGAAGATCTGTACTATGGAAAAGATGTTTCTTAAATTAGGGCGGCAGTCTCATGATCAAATTAAATTGGGCAGTTTGCTACGTGTCCTGCACCCCACATTCTTGGCTTATTCCTGCTCTTCATGCCTGTTTTATAGGGTCATTTTTCAAATCATGTTGAGGTTCTAATGCATGTTCATTGGTGTCTAATGCATGTTAAACATGCGATAAATATTGTATTGGAAGCAAGCACGCAAACTTTATTATGAGTATGCAAATGGGAGGAATTAATGCAAATTAGGGTCTCCTATCACATTTTGCAGTGATATATTGCACAATAGCACCAGATTTAATGTCAGAAATAACACTTTTTTTTGTGTTAGAGGGGCAAAAAGGTTTTTATCGTGTGATCATGGTTATTACCGTGGCTATTATCACTTGATAAAATGAGGCCTGCTGTCAGACACATCTACCAAGCCCTCCTGGGCCAATAAAAACACCTTTTCTTATCTGACCTATCTTCCTAAAGCCACATTAGGGGAAATTTTACTTGTGGTGGGATATTGGCTGCTTCAGGATGCTTGGCGCAGACAACAAGACATGACAGGCAGAACTTGATGGAATTGAAGCGAGGGGCTTATGCCACTGCCAACTTTCTTAAATGTTCTGGGAGCCATCGACTGCACTAAGATAGCCATCATTCCACCCCGTGGCAGGGAGGAGATCTACCGCAACAGAAAGTTCTTCTATTCTACAGCAAAACAACATGATTAGATCTGAGCTGGACAGGCCAAGAGCCTTGCAGCACCATGACATCTCTATATTTCATAAAGGCTACCTGTAATGTGTCAGGCTAGGCAAGTCATCTATGACACTCAAATGTGCATCCTCGTCGTGGTGGTTAGGAACCTGGGAGCCAGGCAATTGGTCCTGTTTGACAGTTTTGAAGATTTCCCCTAGGATGGGTAAATGTGTATCAGTTATTTAGTCTTTCAGTTAATAGAAGGACTAGGGGGCACTCCATGAAGTTGGCATGTGGCACATTTAAAACTAATCGGAGAAAGTTCTTTTTCACTCAACGCACAATTAAACTCTGGAATTTGTTGCCAGAGGATGTGGTTAGTGCAGTTAGTATAGCTGTGTTTAAAAAAGGATTGGATAAGTTCTTGGAGGAGGTTTTAGTGGGTGGGGTGTGTTTGTGGTATGAATGAGTGTGTTTGGAATGGGATATTTTAAGATGTTGTTTTTCAATTGTTAATTATCTGGTGCTATGGTGGGGCAGTAAAATATACTATGTTGCACATGTTTTGTATTGATGTATTGTATTTATGGTGTACCAATATACATATTTGTGAGTTTGCATTTGTATAAGTAATTAAATATATTTTCCAATGCATATTTGTAAATGTGGTATTGAAAAATGATGTAAACTGGTATTAATGAGATGTATTAAAGTTTTTCATATTTATGATATAAGATTCCCTATAGATTTGTGTATTGAGTAAAAGATTAGGGGATCTGTGCTCTCTCCTTTTGTGATTACCATATCAGATTGACTACCTTCTTGGTCAGCCATGATAAAATTTGCATTATTCATGTATGCAAACCATATGCAAAGAAAGTCATTGTAAAAGGGGCAAGGAGATGCAAAATATAAGAACATAAGAACATAAGAAAATGCCATACTGGGTCAGACCAAGGGTCCATCAAGCCCAGCATCCTGTTTCCAACAGTGGCCAATCCAGGCCATAAGAACCTGGCAAGTACCCAAAAACTAAGTCTATTCCATGTAACCATTGCTAATGGCAGTGGCTATTCTCTAAGTGAACTTAATAGCAGGTAATGGACTTCTCCTCCAAGAACTTATCCAATCCTTTTTTAAACACAGCTATACTAACTGCACTAACCACATCCTCTGGCAACAAATTCCAGAGTTTAATTGTGCGTTGAGTAAAAAAGAACTTTCTCCGATTAGTTTTAAATGTGCCCCATGCTAACTTCATGGAGTGCCCCCTAGTCTTTCTACTATCCGAAAGAGTAAATAACCGATTCACATCTACCCGTTCTAGACCTCTCATGATTTTAAACACCTCTATCATATCCCCCCTCAGCCGTCTCTTCTCCAAGCTGAAAAGTCCTAACCTCTTTAGTCTTTCCTCATAGGGGAGTTGTTCCATTCCCCTTATCACATGACATACATGATATAACATGTCAGAGTCTGTTTTTATATTGTGTATGTTTAAACTGTGAATTGCCCACAACAGATGTCTGGTGTAATTGGGTGGGTAAGAAATTACTGAAAATAAATAACATGGCTTGATGAATCACCCACTAAATTTGTACCTGAGGAAATGGAGGATAAAGTGACTTACCCAATGTCACAAGGAGTAGCAATAGGATTTGAACCTGGTTTTCTTGGTTTGTATTAATGAAAAAAGAAACAATAAAAGTAGGGCATGCAGAGAAACCAAAAACAACAAAAAAACCAACCCACTAGTAATTGTACTTTATAACCAATCAAGTAAACTGGAGGAAAAATACCTCAGAATTAGAGCAGAACAGTTAGTAAAACCTTAAAGTTGTTCGCTGATTCAATCCTAGGTTAAAAAAACTCATTATGCATTTTTTTAAAGGCAATCTATTGTGAATGTGCAAGAATTTTTAAGTGCTTATAAATAAATAGTGCTGACCGGGTCCAGATCCCAGGAGATTGATTTCCTCTGTGGTTCTTCCACCACCTCTCCTGTGCTGCAAATCTGCTCTTGGTTCTAAAACATAGCTCTCATCATTAGATCTTTTCAAGTTGTCACTGAAGAACTGCCTGATGAGGAATCAAATGTAATCTTTTTCTTTTTAAAGTCCAATTTCTGAAGATTCATCCAAGGATAAACACTGAGATTCATCTCTATTAAACTTAGGTTATATTGCCGTAATTCTGCTCTGAAATTTTCAATTGATTTCTGTAAATTCTTATATTGATCTTTGAAAATGTCTATGGCTGACTCTGTTTTAATGGCTTTCAGTTTGTCAAGTTCCTGTTTCAAACTGTTACCCAAATTCAGAGTTGTTTAAATGATTAATATAACTAAATATCGGGAACATTTGTTCAATATTGCATTCCACCTCTCGATAAATGATTGATTTTCTAAAAAAAAAAAAAAATATTTAGAAAAGCCCTGAAGTAATGACTTGGTAAAACATTGGCTACGTTGGCATTTTTGTTTTCCAGTAACGTTGTTTCTCTTTCCATCAGCTTTTACAGCATTTCATCGCAACGTGCAAAAATTCAAAGTTTGAGATGTGACCTTAACAGGATTAGTTGCACTGGGACAAGTTAAAAGATATTATGTATCACAAGGTTGATGGACTGATAAAAAAATAAAAAAATAAACTTTTTAAGCATGAGTATTTTATTTATAAGGAATTGTACTATTTATTTATAAGAACTTAAAAATAGTTGCATGTTCACAATAGATTGCATTTCAAAAATTTATAAGGTTTGTTGACCTATGATTGAATCAGCGAGCAACTTTACATTTTTCTACTTATTCTGTTCTAGTTCTGAGGTCTTTGTCCTCCAGTTTACTATACTGGTTATAAAGTACAATTGCTAGTGAGCTATGTTTTATTTTTGTTTTTGTTTTTCTGGTTCATGGCATGAAGCTGTAACCACTAGGCTACTTCTCCATATTGTTAGCCGCCTGCATCCTGTTGGGACTGCATTTTTTTTACTGCATGCATTAAATAAGACCTGTGCTAAAAGCTAACTCCAATTTTAGTTTCATTTTTATTACATCATTGCTTTTTTTAGTGGCCGTGTAAAACAGAAGGAAAGCTATGCAGGGAACTGTCTCTGGTCCTGAATGAGTGAATATATTTCCTTAAAAGTGAATTTTAAAAGCATATGCATCACAAGTTATAAAATGGCCACGTCCCTAGGCACGCACTGATGTGTACATACCAATGTGTGCCCGTGCACTGGTTTGAAATAAAAATTAAACATAAAATATTCCTGACCTGAGAAAAAGTAAGGGAAACAAAATTTGAGAACAAATAGTAAACTTTAAAATTGAGCAGAACCGCAGGAAAAAAAAATGAACTCTGCTCTTAGAAAGAAGTGTAAGTGGGAAAAAAATGTCTGTGAAAAGGTGAAACTGAACACAATCTCACCCCTGCTCCCCATGGAGCAGGGGTGAGATTGGGCCCCATGGCCCAATCAGTCTGCTCATCCTCATCTCCTAATCAGCTTTGTAGTTCCTTTCTCTTCTTCATAGATCTTTTTTGTTTGTACAATGTTCTCTTGAATTCTGATTCTTTATTTCCTTCTAAGTTTAACAGAACTGGAATGAGGAGCAATCACTATGGCACATCACTCATAAACTAGGGATATGCATTTGTTTTGAACGTATGCGGAATCCGCAACGGATATGTCCCTATTCGTTGCATTCGTGGGTTCGCGAAACACATGGCGAACCCCCACGAATGCAACGTATCATTACCGAATTTACCCCCACCCTCCTGACACCCCCAAGACTTGCCAAAGGTCCCTGGTGGTCCAGCGGGGATCCGGGAGCAATCTCCTGCACTTGGGCCGTCAGCTGCCAGTATTCAAAATGGCACCAATAGCCTTTGACCTTTCTATGTCACAGGGGCTACTGGTGCCATTGGTCAGCCCCTGTCACATGGGAGGTGCAATGGACGGCCCATGATGGCGCTGGCCATCCATTGCTCCTACCATGTGACAGGGGCCGACCAATGGCACCGGTAGCCCCCGTGACATAGTAAGGGCAAAGGGCCGTCGGTGCCATTTTGATTACTGGCAGTCAATGGCCCTTTGCCCTTACTACATATAAATATAGTGCCCCAACAGCGACTGTTTTGTTCTATGGAAACCGACCTGATTTGATATGTGTATCGAGAATGTCGGTATATAAAAATTCTAAATAAATAAATAAATAAATACTATATCACAGGGGCTACTGGTGCCATTGGTCGGCCCCTATGACATAGTAAGGGCAAAGGGCCATTGGTGCCATTTTGATTACTGGCAGCCGATGGCCCTTTGCCCTTACTATGTCACAGGGGCTACTGGTGCCATTGGTCAGCCCCTATGAAATAGTAAGGGCAAAGGGCTGTCGGTGCCATTTTGATTACTGGCAGACAATGGCCCAAGTGCAGGAGATCGCTCCCAGACCCCCACTGGACCACCAGGGAGTTTTGGCAAGGATTGGGGGGGGGGGGTCAGAAGGGTGGGGGTTTGTAGTTAATTAAATTTAAAGGGTTGGGATGGGTTGTTTTTTTTTTTCCAACTTTAATGGAAAACAAATACTGAATGTAACTAATGGATGAATTGGGTTTCCCCCTATGAAAACGGATGCAACAGATTTGGGTCCAGGTGCAATGAATACCAAATAGCAACGTATCTTTTCCCTCTGCACATCCCTATCATAAACCCCCTTTTCTTGAGGGTGAACTCCATTTACCACTACCCTTTTTCACCTCCCACTCAACCAGTTTCTAACCCAGTCAATCATTTTAGAACTTATACCTGTGGGGACCAGTTTCTTTATATGCAGACCTCTGTCAAAGGTCTTGCTGAAATTCAAGTAAACTAAATCTACTACGCTCCCTGTTCTAACTCTCTGAACACCCAGTCAAAAACATTGATTAGATTAATCTGACAAGACTTTCCTTTGGTAAAACCATGCTGCCTCAGATCGTGCAATCCACTGGATTTCAGAAACCACTATCTTATTCTCGGCAGTGATTCCATTAATTTATTCACCGCTGAGATCACAATAATTTACAGACACTTCTCCCTAGTATCTTTGTGAAGAAGAACCACCTTTGCCTGTTTACAGTCCTTTGGAACCACTCCTGACTCCAAAGAAGAATTGAAAAGGTCAGACAACACAGCAGTATTCATTCATTCATTCATTCATTCATTCTAACTAACCGCTCACTCAGGGAATCCCTGGTCGGTGCGGTGTACAACAAATTCAAACAATTCAATATGCAACTGATAAAACAAATCATAATAAAACATCAAAAACAAATCATACATATTAAACACAATTTAAACTGAAATAAAATAAAACTGCCTACCCTAGGCCAAGGAATTAAAACATTTTGCTCACAGATCTAACATGGAAAAAGCCAAGATTTCACCCTCTTCCAAAAGAGCAGATAGTTTAACTCCATCCACAAGTCTCTTGGTACTGAATTCCACAGTTCAGGGCCTACAACAGAAAAAAACCTCTTCCTAATTGTTGGTACTTTCAATAAGATCTGTGATGCGAAATGAAGGCATCTTCTTGGTTTGTAAATCTCTACCAGCTGTTATAAATACTTTGCCCCCTGTCATTTGAGTGCTTTGTATATTAAACGCATAATCTTAAATTGGACTCTTTGTTGAACTGGGAGCCAGTGCAGGTACTTTAATAAAGAAGCTGTATTGTCTGTTTGAGGATAACCATAGATCATCCTTACTGCCATATTTTGCATAACCTGTAGCCTGTGAATATACAGGGACAGTAAATTTCAAACCATGTGCACACGGTTCCCGGCGCATACACATGGAGATGGAGACTTTATAACATGTGTGCATCAACACGGACATGGTATAAAATCTGCTACCCACATGCACATGATTTTATATTGGTGCACGCATGTGTGCACGAGTGCTGAATTGCGCGTGTAAGTGGGGGGAATTTAATTAGATGTGTACAGCGACAAAATAGGCCCTATTCCCTGTTCTCTCCCATTCTGCTCCAGTAAAGGAGTGGTCTGGGAGGGAACTTCTAATCCCATATCTAACTTGTCTCCCTTTTCCCCTACTAACCCTGACCCCTGAAAGCCCACTAACTATCCTACATTTTTTTGTTTGAAACTTACCTGCTCTCTGGAGCAGCAGCAACTTGCTTGGGCTGGTCAGCGATACAGAGGCATTTATGATATTCTGTTTAATTCTCAATTCCTTTCCTAATTATTCCTTGCATTCTGTGTTCTTTCTTGACTATTGATTCACAATGAGAACAAGATTTAAATGTATTATTAATGATGACACCTAGATCATTTTTCTGAATGGTGATGCTATAATTTAGGTTACTCTTCCCTAAGTGCATCACTTTGCACTTGTTCACATTAAATTTAATTTGCCATTTGCATGCCCAGTATCCCAATTTTGCAAGATCATCTTGCAATTTCTCACAATCCTCTTGTGATTTAACAACTTTGAATAATGTTGTGTCATTGGCAAATTTGATCACCTGACTCATTGTTCACATTTCCATTGGGAAAATTTACCATTTAGCCCTATTCTCTGTTTTCTATCTTTTAACCAGTTCCAAATCCACAATAGGACACTGCCCCCTATCCCATGACTTTTGAATTTCCTAAGAAGTCTCTCATTAGGAACTTTGACAAATGCTTTCTCCATTTGTTTATTTACACCTTCGAAAAATGTAGCAGGACATTAATGTTGTCGACTAGGTTAACAGCGCTGTTAACTACAAAGTGTAGAATATGCCAAATATTACTGCCACTGAGAATTTATACACAACTTTCTAAAACCAAGCAAGTTGTTGTGCAAATTCCATCTTTTACCCACCTTCCACCCACCCACTCTCCCTCCCTCCCCTCCCCAGTATGCATTGAGGTGATGAGCTATAGGGGTGTGCATTCGTTTTGAACTTAAATGGAAAACGCAACTTATTATTTTTTTTAACTTAAAAAAATGATGAGGCGTAAACGATCGGATTTCCAACTTATTCAACATAGCTATGTTGAATACGTTGGAAATCGCGATTGTTGATCTAAATAAAAATTTAAACCCCTCACCCTCCTTAATCCCCCCCCCCCAAGACTTACCAAAACTCCCCAAGCTGGCCAAAAGTTCCGTGAGGGTCCGGGAGCGGATGCGTGGGGAATCACGTGACGTCCGCGTCACTCCGACGTGACGCCAATGTCACGTGGTCCATCGCGGTTCCGCTCCCGGACCCCTCGTTGGACCCAAACAGCACTTTTGGCCAGCTTGGAGGGGCCTCCTGACCCCCCCAAGCTGGCCAAAAGTGCCTTTTGGGCCCAATGAGGGGTCCCGGAGCGAACCCGAGGGGAATCACGTGACGTCGGCGTGACGCGGCGTCACGTGATTCCCCTCGGGTTCGCTCCGGGACAGGAGGCCCCCTTCGGGTTCGCTCCGGGTCAGGAGGCCCCCCCAAGCTGGCCAAAAGTTCCTTTTGGGCCCAACGAGGGGTCCCGGAGCGAACCCGAGGGGAATCACGTGACGCCGCATCATGCCGACGTCACGTGATTCCCCTCGGGTTCGCTCTCGGACCCCTCGTTGGGCCCAAAAGGCACTTTTGGCCAGCTTGGGGGGGTCAGGAGGCCCCTCCAAGCTGGCCAAAAGTTCCTTTTGGGCCCAACGAGGGGTCCGGGAGCGAACCCGAGGGGAATCATGTGACGCCGCGTCACTCCGACGTGACGCCGACGTCACGTGCTCCTTGCAAAGGAGTTCAGGAATGGCGTCCTGACCCCGCTGGACCACCAGGGAGTTTTGGTAAGTCTTGGGGGGGGGGGGGGCGGGATTAAGGCGGGTGAGGGGTTTAAATTTTTATTTGCACATATGGACATAGACTCAACTTATGGAATTCTCCATATGTCCATATTGACCGCAAATGGGACCCCCTTTCGACTTATGGACTTATGAACTTAAACTTTTGGTCTGCACATCCCTAATGAGCTATTAAACAAAAATAAAGTTCAATTCCAGTATATGTATTATTATTATTACTGCTCAACCCAATGCTTTATTTTGTTAGTAAATAGAGGTTTAACATATGTCTATTTATCAATAAAGACTGCTTGTTAACTGTATTTGTTTTATGCAAGGCAACTAGTATAAGATGTTAACTTTAATACCATGTTACTTAAAGTTTTTTAGATGTTTCTTGTTCTATGTAATGCTCTCAGGCAAGTTTTATTGTTTCACTGTAAACCGGTTTGATTTGTATCCAATGCAAGAAGATCGGTATATAAAAATAAAAAATAAATAAAATAAATAAATAAATGTTTCAAGTGTTCATGATGGATGGGATTAACGTTAATGTTATTGCTACTGCTGTATGTGACACCTTACAACTGTAATGTTTGTGTAAAAACCAATAAAAAGAGAGAGAAAAAAATGTAGCAGATTAGTTAGGCAAGATTTCTCTTGGCTAGATCCATGTTGGTTTTGTCCCATTAAAGTATGTCTATCTGTTTGTTCAACAATTTTGCTCTTTTTATGATAGTTTCTCCCATTGTGCATAGCACAAATGTCAAACTCACTGGTCTATAGTTTCCTGGATCACCCCTCAATCCCTTTTTAAAAATTGACATTACATTGGCAACTAGGGGTGTGAATCGAGTGATCGATCGTCTTAACGATCGATTTTGGCTGGGGGGGGGAGGGAAATCTGATCGTCGTGTTTTTATTTTTTTAAAAATCATTAAAAATCGTAAATCGGGGGAGGGCGGGAAAACCGGCACACCAAAAAAACCCTAAAACCCACCCCGAACCTTTAAAATAAATCCCCCACCCTCCCGAACCCCCCCCCCCAAAATGTTTTAAATTACCTGGGGTCCAGTGGGGTGGTCCTGGCGCGATCTCCCTCTCTCTGGCCATGACTGTGTTAAGAGAAATGGCGCCGGTGGCCCTTTGCCCTTATCATGTGACAGGGCAAAGGTAGCGCCGGCGCCATTTTGAAGATTGGCAATACGGTCCGCGTGCAGGAGGTCGCTCCCGGACCCCGCTGGACTTTTGGCAAGTCTTGTGGGGTCAGGAGGCCCCCCCAAGCTGGCCAAAAGTCCCTGGGGGTCCAGCGGGGGTTCGGGGGTGATCTCCTGCACGTGTGACGTCAGGAGCCAGGAACCAAAATGGCGCCGGCACTACCTTTGCCCTGTCACATGATAAGGGCAAAGGGCCACCGGCGCCATTTCTCAACGCAGCTGTGGCCAGAGAACTGGAGATCGCGTCGGGACCCCCCGATTGGACCCCAGGTAATTTAAAACATTTGGGGGGGGGGTTTGGGAGGGTGGGGGATTTGTTTTAAAGGTTCAGGGTGGGTTTTAGGGTTTTTTGGTGTGCCGGTTTTCCCACGCCCTATTTAATGATACAAGACAAATGCCCCTGACGATAAATCGGGGGCATTTGTATTGTATCGTGCACTCTAACGATTTTGGACGATTTTAAAATTATCTGGCGATAATTTTAATCATTCAAAAATGATTCACATCCCTATTGGCAACCTTCCAGTCTTCAGATTATATAGATGATTTTAATAGCAGGTCTGCATTTTCATTTTTCATTTCTTTATGCATTCTGAGATTTATACCATCTGGTCTAGGTGATTTGCCACTTTTTAGTTTGTCAATTTTCCCTGTTACATCTTCTAGGTACACGAGATTTGTTGTAGATCTTCTGAACCATTACTTTTGGATATCATTTCTGGCATGTGAATCTCTCTTACATCTTACTCAGTAATGAAGGAAGCAATGAATTCATTTGGTCTCTCTGCTTTGGCTTTGTCATCCCTAAATGCCCCTTTTACCTCTTGTTTATCTTATAGTCCAATTGACTCCCTTGCATGCCTTTTATTTTGAATGTATTTGAAAAGGTTTTTATTATTTTGCTTCCATGGCAAGTTTATTTTCAAATTGTTTCTTTGCCTTCCTTATCAATGCTTTGCCAGGTCTTGTGCTGTTTCCGGTTTTGTTCATTTGGATCCATTTTCCATTTCTTAAAAGATGCTCTTTTAGGTATTATAACCTCTTTCACCTCATCTTTTAACCATGCTGGTAGTTGTTTAGTCTTCCTTCCAACTTTTATAATGCATGGAATACTAGGGACGTACAAACGGTTTTCCCGAATTAGGCAATGTCAATGACATTGCCTAATTCAGAATGGTTCGGGAGAACCGAAAAATGATTGATTTTTTTCCGAAATTTCAGAAAAAAATAATTTTTGATTTAGTGCGCATTAACTCCCGATAGTGCGCACTAACCCGAAAATCAGGGCCCCCGAAAAAAAAAAAAACATGAACCACGGGAAAAATGAAATTCCAGCGGAGTGGCCCTGAAATGAAGCCCGACACAAAATTTTTACCTGAAGCACTTCTCTATGGAATATATCTGGTCTGGGCTTCCAAGATGGTATTTTTAAACAGTCCATGCCTGATATAAGCTATTAACTTTTACAGCTGCACCTTTAAGTTTTTTCCTAACCATTTTCTTATTTTATCATAGCCATCCTTCTGAAAGTTAAATGCTATCACAGTAGATTTCTTTAGGGTCTTCCCTCCAGTTATTAAGTCAAATGTGATCATTTTCTGATCACTGTTGCCAAGTGGCTCCAACTCTGTTACCTCTCAACCACATCCTAAATTTAAAATAGTTTTCCCTCTTGTTGATTCATGTACCAGCTGCTCCATGAAGCAGTTATTTATTTCATCTAGGAACTTTACCTCTCTAGAATGTTCTGATGTGACATTAACCCTGTCAATACTGGGGTAATTGAAATAATCCATTATTATTTTGATCCTGACTTTGTTAGCTTCCCTATTTCTTTTAGCATTTCATTGTCTGTTTTTCATTCTGGTCAGGTGGACGGTAATACACCCCCACTCATATTTTATTCCCCTTTTCACCTGGAATATCTATCATAAAGATTCAATATTGCATTTTGTTTACTGCAGAACTTTTATCCTGTTTGATTCAATGCTTTCTTTAATATAAATTGCCACCCCTACAGTGATTTGATCCATCTTATCATTGTAAAATATTCTACCCTGGTATCACAGTCTCTCTTGGTTAACCCTCTTCCACCAGGTCTCTGAGGTGTCAATTATATCTACATCCACTGCTATACACTCTCTCTCTCCCATCTTATTTTTTAGACTTTTAGCATTTGTGTATAGACATTTCAATATGTTTTTGTTTGTATTAACAATCAGTTTATCAGTTTATAGGGGTAATTTGGAATCTTTCTGCTTTGCCTGCTCTTTACTTAAAGGCACCTGGTCCACTTTCACATTTCTTGCAACCTCTTTCCTGGGATGTCCTAATTTCCCTGTTCTCTTAGTATCCTTCAAAGATACAACATTCCGAACCATACACATCTTTCTGCTTTCCGCCATCATCTAGTTAAAAAGCTGCATTATCTCCTTTTTAAAGGTTCAAGCCAGTGGCCGGTTCCACTCTGGTTAAGGTGGAGCCCATCCTTTCAGAAAAGGGTTCCTCCCCCTTCCCCAAAATGATGCCCAGTTCTTAACAAATCTAAAACCTTCTTTCCTGCATCATTGTTTCATCCATGCATTGAGACTCTGGAGCTCTGCCTGCCTCTGGGGCCCTACATGTGGATTGGGGAGCACTTCTGGGAATATTTACCCTTGAGATTCTGGATTTCAACTTTCTACCTAAAATCATAAATTTGACTTCCAGAACCTTTCTTTCTGCACTTTCTTATGTCATTGGTACCCACATGTATGAAGATAGCTGGCTTCGCCCCAGCACTATCTAAAATCCTATCTATATGACATGTGAATGTTAACCTTTATATTCCTTACATTTTCAGCCACATCTTTATAAAACTACTGTGGTCTTTTTCCCCTTATCCTTATTTAATCTCTGCTTTTGACATAGTTGACTATGTAATCTTGATATAATGTCTAAAAAATCTTGGTATGAGTGGATCCCTATTGAGCTGGTTCCATTCCTATGTGAAAGATAGGAACCAACAGGTCTGGCATAATGGATCTTGTCAAAATTGCATGATATGTGGTCAAAAGTTCCGTAGGCGTCAGCTCTTTCTCCTCTGCTTTCTAATATTTATCTATGACTTGCAATCTGCTGACTGAACTCTCTGAGGGCTTCTGAATTTATGCAGATAATATTCAATTTTGCATCCCATTTGTATACTCTTGGTATGAGACTACTTTAATGGTTTCACATTGCATAGCAGTAATCAAATCATGGCTATCCCAAAAAAAGCTTTCTCTCAATCTGTCAAAAACTGAAATACTATTTATCCAACATCATGAGTTTGTATCAATACCCCCAGCTCTTTCCATTAACAATCAGGACCTAAAGATAGATGACAAGAGAAAGAGTTTGGGATTCATTATTGACTCCATTCACATCACAAGTGAAATTTGTGGTAAGACTCTGTTTTTACAAATTACGTCTGTTACATTCACTTGTTCCATTGCTTCAGCCTAATGATTTCCTCTCAGTAGTTCAAGCTCTGATTATGCTTTTGCTTGACCAATACGTTGCTGTGTATTGTGGTCTTCCATACAGCACAATTTAATCACTGCAATTATTTTAGGATGCTGCCGCTAGGCTTATTTCAAGTTGTTCACATCAGGATCATATCACCCCAGTGCTTTCAAATCTCCATTGGTTTCCATGAAATCCAGAATTAAATTTAAAGTCACCCTTCTAGTTCATAATCTGTAAGTACTAGATTCTTTTTCTTGGATCAATGCCCTTTTGAAACTCTATATCCCATCAATATCATTATGTTCCTCACAGAAGACACTTTTAGAAATTCCTTCTGTATGTCAAGTACCTCTCTCTCTGAGACTCATCAGTGGATTTTATCCATAGCAGCCCCTGATCTTTGAAATAGGTTGCTCTCTGATTTGAGATCCATTTTATGAAATAAAATTTAAAAAAATATTTAAAGATTTCTTTTTATTCATGCTTATTCTTAGAATACTTTTAATGAATGAACTGTTTTAAGGGTTCTGTTTTTATTGTGTTTAGAGAAGATTTTAAGATTGTTTCATGATTGTTTTAAGATGATTTAGCTCAATTGTAATGCATGCTCTGTATTTTATGTTTTTAATTCTTTAGAGGGTTGGGGGTTTTTTTGGTATGAAAAAGTTGGTTATTGATCCTATTATGTATGTTCTTTTGTTGGCCACTTAGGGATTATGCATAAATAGCATATAAATAAATAAACAAACCATAAATAAACTATAAAGGTGTGTGGTCCTGACAATATATATCTACTATTAGTTCTGCCCATAGCTTAACCTATCCAGTTAATGACACCATGAGAAACACCCTCATTTTAATAAAATTAGTTTTCCTGAATTTTACCACCCTCCTCTGTGAATGAAATACCACAGTCTGTGCTGTAATACTGAACCACACTATTTGGTGATCTCTGGATCTTAAGTGACCCCTCACTGTGTCATTAGAAAAACTTTCCCTATTTGTAAGCACAAGGCCCCGTGTTGCTTTCTCCCACCCTATGTTGGTTCTCTTCTCAGTCACTGGAATAGTTCTTCCTGCAGATAATCCAGGATCTCCCTTCTTCTCCATGTCACCACTGCTGGGATATCCCAATCAACATCTGGACCTTAGCCCGCTACTCAATTTCATCTGACCGCTCCTTACTGGTAAAGCACTAGGCCCAGTCCTTGTAAGAGCAAGTCAACCTGCTGTCAACATAGGCCTAGTATGTTCGTCTGCCAGGCTGCGTCATCCACGCCACAGCCCAAGAACTCACATCCATGACAGGCTATGGCAGTTCATTAATGCACTGTATCCATAGTCAGTAATGTTATAAAATGTCTTACATATGCAAGCACTGAATTTGCCATAGCAATATTGAATCTGATAGAAGATGATGACTGCAAGGCTTGACTAGTACAATACCACTGATTCTCTTAGACTTTGCTTTTCTCCACTTAGTAAACCCATATTGAGTTACTAAAAAATGATTTTTCATTTCTATCAATCAAATACTTTTCATTTACATCTAGCTTAAATGTTTCTTTTGGCATTCAGAGTAAATCCAGACATTATAATATGTCAATGTCATCAATCAATGCCTGTAACATCAATCATGCAGCCTATATTCCATTGGTATCTCTAGTAAAACAATGGAATTTCATGATGCCAAATTCTCTATAATTCAATTTCCTTCACTTCATTTAACATGTTACCTAGGATGCCATTTTCTAGTTTGGGCTTACCTACATTATTTGGATCACCGTTTAAGTAATAATTAGATTGCAACTACTGCTATTAAATAAAATTTAGAAATGTGGCTTCTTTTGATTTTGTTTTTCTTCTATACATTTCTACATTTTTTACATGTGTAAAACTTTATTTGTGCACATAAAATCAATTTTATGAATGTAGTTATGACTTTATATATATAAAAACATTTTTACTCATGAAGTAAAACCTACTAAAAATTGCAACAAAAAGGGAAAATGAAATTAAACATAAAAAATTTCCCATGCCCACCTTTAATAAAATTCTAGTCAAGACCACATGAAAATTTTTATGTTTACCTTTGCAAACTAAGGCCTGGATTCACTAACACCACCGGGCTCTCTCAATCCCATGGTAACAGGAGGCGATCGCTGACGGCGTTGCGCCAAATAACTACACCATAAAAGGTGTAGTTAGTCGGCTCGAAAATGACAGCGAAAAGGATGCGTACCTTTCGCTGTCTGAGCAGTCTGAGCAGAGTCAGAGCCAGTACCGCCCCAACTCCTCCTCTTCCGGGGCCAACTCCACCCCAAGCTAGTGTGCGATAGCTTTAGAAAATAACCCCCTAAATCTCACTGTTATGTAAAACACTTCAGCTACAAACTAGAAGTGGTCTCTTTCAATGTGCACATATATTTATTGCAAAGGACAAATGAAACCTCACCAACAGCCCCTTCTCTCTATACACAAACACAAGTCAGCATGTTCAGCTGGTTTTGCTGTAATGCCTTGCTATGATAGATGATGAATCATTTGTACATGGTGTATAGCAAATCTGCCTGTTAGATATACAGCTGATATATTTTGAGGCCAATATTCAAAGCCAATTATCTGGATAACTCACAAGTTATACTTATCCAGATAGCTTTTAGCCAAATAAGGCCTGGATTTATCAAAATGCACTAAATATTGCCTGTGATAGAAAAAGGGGCGTGTTTATGGTAATAGGCAGTTTATCGCAATTTGCACTAATACCTATATGAAGAGCTAAGTTAGTGCAAATTGTGATAACTTTTTCGCACTTTGAGATAAGTGCCAGAATGTGGTATGTCCTACATACAACCACTGGGGGGGACCATGTTTACTATCAGGGCCACTGAGAGGGGGGGGGGGAAGGGAGAGAGAGAGAGAGAGAGAGAGGGTCATCAAATGTTCACAAGAGAGCACTGTTCTGTTCGTACGTCTCACTTTGAATGTCAAAGTGGCCCCTAACCCCTACACTAATACCTAAACCTCACCTTGAGTTTCTAGGTGGGCCTCCCATAGAGATATAAATACCTGTCTAGTGGGAGGGATTTATAGCTAGTGGAGAACACAATGCGATAAAGCCTTAACACAACCTATCACACAGCTTAACACTACTGAAAAAGGTGTAGCTAAAATCAGCATTAAAGCTGTACGATAGGACTTCACAAAATGGTAAACCCAGCCCACTCTCACCCCTAACTCCTCCTCCTCTTTTTCAGATTTGCATCGCACCATACGTTATGGGGCTATCACATGCGAAAACGCCTTAGCACATTTTGATAAATGACCCTATAAGTTATTATACGGCTAAGATTAGCTAAAAAAGTAAGGGGCATGCTGGTGGCATTACAGAACAGGGATTAGATAGCTGACTTTCTTATCTGCCTATCTCCAGTATTTAGAGATAGCACTAGCAGGACAAGTTATTTGGCTATCTCCAGATATGGATGTGAGCACTGCAGGTCTAAAGGTATCTGGCTTCGTGTGGCCAGATAACCTTAGTCTTAGCTGCCTACATTCAAAAGAATATAGCTGGTAAATTAGAGATTGTCTGCTTCCAAAACAAAAAGGTTGGTGCATGGCCCTAGCATCTCAAATTCATTCCCCCCACTGAATGTTTAAATGTGGGTTGTTGGTCCACTCAATTGCATCACTTCCAGGTATTAATAAAAAAAAAATGAAAGTATCTAAGTGTGGAGCCAGCCACCCCCTTCCACCAGTTAGGGACCTAAGGCCCCAGCCTCTCCTCATCCTCTCCCCCCCTACCCTAATCCTCCCACTCAGCTGGTGCTTTCAAATCTGAGAGCTTCAGCCTGGACAATAATACAGTGGTATCGAAACCCAGGCCTAATGACCAATGCTGGATGTATCAATGTTGCTGTGTAGATAGCTATGCTGGTAAGCTTAAGCTTCCAGTGTTGATCATATAGCGATGCTAGAAAACCCAGACCCAGGTCACAATGTACCAGCAGAGTGAGAGGGATAGGATGGTACCTTCATTTTACACAAGCCCTAACTAGGATGGGGCAGAGGGAGCTTGCCCCCAAGCCCTAATATTTTCCTTATTATTTTTTAATATAACCTGGAGGAGTTTTGGGAGCTGGGAGAGGTCAGGCAGACTTTTTATTTTGTGATATTATTTTGAGCCATTTAATGCATTTTTTTCTATTGGATTGGCCACTATTTTAAACACTCAGTGGAGGGTATAGATTTGGGCCGCTGGGCTGCGCACCACTATTTTTTTTTTTTTTTTTTTGTACAGGTCCATCTCTACTATAACTGGCTATTTTAAAGTTGCCAAGCCAGATGAGGCCGGATATCTTTACACCTAACTGGCAATATTCAAAAGATAGCCTGTTAGGTGTAAAGTTATCCATTTAAAGGGAGCTGGATAACTTTAATCACGGATGTTCAGTGGAATGTTTATCCCGTTGAATATCTAGAAAACTTATCTGGCTAAATTTAGCTGGATAAGCTTTTAATTTAACATTTTTTTTTAATATTGGCCCCCTTAAGTCTTCACTGAAAGCATGAACAAGGATCAAAAGTAAACACATCCTTCACAGAGTGTTGAATGTTTACAGTTAAGGGTCAGCAAGCAAGTTATAGGTGATACCCCATTTTTGGATTAACTCAATACATTTGTAGCTATTTTTTGAGAGCTATTCTTCCTTCATCAGGTCAGTGAAGAACAGTGCAGTACTCCAGGTTTAAGTAGTAGAGAATTAGCTAGCTATGAGCTTGCCTACATATGCCAGGAAGTTACCGTTTATATTGCAATTACAGCTTGGAAAGAAGCTTGATGTTACCCAGGTAGATAGTCCATCAAGCTAGGTTGAGAGAACAGTGCACAAATCTCATCTTTGGGTGAATTTCCCCACTCCGAAGGTCCTCAAATCTTCACATGAGAGCACTGTTCTGTTCATACGTTTCACTTTGAATGTCAAAGTGGCCCCTAACCCCTACACTAATACCTAAACCTCCCCTCGAGTTACTAGGTGGGCCTCCCACTGAGATATAAATATCTATCTAGTGTAAGACCATTATAGCTACTTTCTCTCTCTATCTCACCTTAAAACTACTAAAGATGGTTCCCCTAAGTGTGAAAAAGTTATTGCAACTTGCACTAAGATAGCACTTCACATAAGTATTAGCATAAACTGCCTATTACCATAAAACACACCCCTTTTCATATCACATGCAATATTTAGTGCATTTTGATAAATCCAGGCCTTAGATTATAACTGCTTTGAAAATATGTTGATGAGAAGTCAGGTTTTTCTATTTAATGTCTGTGAGTTTCCAATAATATATATTATTTGAGAATTGTCTATACTCCTGTGCATTTTTCTTTCGCCATAATCACTACAGAGCTTCATTTGTCCATTGGTTTGCTGAATGATGATAATGATCTGGTTATTTTTGCAGCATTTATTTTATTGCACTTCTTTCTACTGAGGAAGGGTTGAACAGGATTGTCTTCCGTTTGTTAGATAGCTGCGTTGTCAAGTTTATTATTGTATTCACTTGGAGCAGAATCTGTAATCCAGTGTTTTGGAAGGGTTCTCTTTTTTTTTTTTTTGTGGAAAGGCACCTTTCAGAAGAATAAAACTGAATTTCAATAAGTTTCGTATCAAGGCAGAATGTTAGCCCTTTTGACAGGACTGAGACCTCATGCTGTGATAGTTGTAATGCAGCCAGTAACTTTCTCACATTTGCAGGCAAACTCATGCCTCACTGATTCTGTGCTACTTAAACCCAGTGTAACTGTGCTGTCCCTTCACTGGTTTGACAACAGGCGCATAGCTCTCCAAAGCTAGTCAGAGATGTATTGAATAAGTCCAAAAGAATGTTATCGCCTGAGTTTTTTGACCCTCATTTCTGCTCTTATAAAAAATCTGATCTGATGCAAAGGTGGAACTTTAGACATACAAAAGTTAATTCTGCTCAGTAAGGGAAAACTGGATTTGTTCAAGCAGGTGTTTTTGCTAAGCAAACTGTCTACTGGGATGTGCATTATTATTCCTTTGGAAATAGCTTCTGGCCAACATCCAATCATTTGCAAGTCCCATGGGCTTTTTCTGACAGAAGGAGAGCACTGGTAAGTTTTAACTAACAATGAGACTTGAAGTGGGAAAAAATACTAACCATGGGGTAAAACCAGATGATTCCCTTTATATCATATATGTGGGTTCAGTAATATCTTGTAAAATATTTTATTCGAGCACTAATTAAACTTACAGAAAGCATTTCATACATTTGGAACTTTAAACACAGCTCTGGAATTAGAATGAAAGAATGCAATCTGTGGTGAATCAGAAGCAACCGATGATAACAGGGGTCACTGGCATCACAAAGGCACTCTTGACGATTACACAGTTCTACTTAATCTAAATTGCTGAATCAGCAACATGAACAGTAAATTTAACATCTTTAAACATGCTCATCCAAATAAAGTTATGGAAATCTGCCCCTTCAGTCATGACAGAGAGAGCAAGATACAAATATGTGTATTTATGTGTATGTATGTATATGTGTGTGTGTATGTATATATATATATATACATACATACACAAATATATATAGAGAAACAAATACACACACACATAGGTATATATATATATATGATCAGACCTCCTTAAGCAGATAAGAACAGTCCTATTTGTTGTTTTCACTTTTTCTCTCTTTTTCCTTTGTAGTCATACTTGTTCACAAAGCTTCATGGAATTCATATGGGAAGCATGTACAAATCATACTACTCAGATTTGCACAAAAATACCTTATTGTGCTTTATTAGCATATATGCAATTGTACATTCTCTCTATAAATTTTAATGTTTCTAAATAATTTTTATAGGCTGAGATGCATCTTGAAGAGTCACTGAATTTGGGTTAAACAAATGAAGTTCAGAGATTTGCCATCACAGAATAGTAAGATAAGGAATTGTATTGGCGATGTCCATCTGTTAAACAACTGTGACTCATTATTTGCATATATTTCTGCTTTTGTGATTAAACAGATTTATGCATTCATATATCATGACATTTTTTCAGTTTACGAAAATTAAGAGAATCGTTGCCAAAGTCCCTTGGGTTGACTTTAGAAGAATTTCGACTAATTAAATTGCTTTGCACTTTAATTTACAGTAACTGTCCAAGAAGGAATGATGAGTTAGGACTTCTTGTCACCTAATGCTGTTCAGTTCACTTATGTGATGGCAGTAAAAAAAATATACTTCAAGTACTGTAACTACAGTGGTTTATTTACATTACTGCTGGCAAATTAAAGTTAATTCTATATGTACACACACATTGGCGTGCACATGTTATAAAACGAGTCCTGCACGCACATGCTCACCGGATTTTAATGTCCACATGCATGTGCCGACGGGTGGCCTGCTCCACGCACAGGGATGGAATTTTAGAATAATACCACATGGCGACGCAAACGGGCCTAAACCAGTTCCCTATCAGTCCGCTCCAAATAAGGAGCAGACTGGGAGGGAACTTCCCTAACCCTAACCCTACCCCTACCCTTCCTACCTTCTCTCCTCTCCTCCCCAACCCCTAACCCTACCCTAGCTATCCCAGAAGTAAACTTCACACGCCGGTCAGTGTTTAGTGGCGCTGTCCTGGCCCGCCTGCCCCCCACCCCACCTCTCCCTGCCCAGACCCCACGCCTGCCCCTGCCCAGCACTTCAGTGCGTATCGGGAGTTATGCGCGTGGCCAGGACCTGTGGAAAATGTGCGCAGGTCCCAGCCACACACTTAATCCCTGGTATTTGTGTGCGCGGCCTCTTAAAATTCAGCCATAAATGCACAGTAGAATCCATATGGGTAGAAATTCTATGTGTGATGGAGAAGAGTGTAGCATGGGAGTATATACCATCTACCTGGCCAAAATGAACAGATGGATGATGAAATGCTAACAAAGATTAGGGAAACTAATAAATCTGGCAGCTCAGTAGATTTCAATTACCTCAATATTGACTGGGTCAATGTAACATCAGAACATACTAGCCTAGGGAAGGAAAGATTCTACATGAAATAAATGACTGCTACATGGAGCAGTTTGTCATTAACAGCTAGTACCACATCCTCCAGCAATGAATTCTAGATCTTAATAATGTACTAAGTTAAAAAATATTTTATCCTATTTGTTTTAAATTTACTACCTTGTAACTTCATTGCATGCCCCTGGTCTTTTCGAAAGAGAAAACAACTGATTTGTGTTTACCCTCCATACCTGAAAGTAGCAATCTATGTTGAAGTGCCAAAAAGCATAATATAAATAAATAAAAATGAATAACCCATTCCACTCCACTCATTTTATAAACCTCTATCATAACTCCCATCAGCTATCTCTTCTCTAAGCTTTCCTTCATAGAGGAATCATTTCATCCATTTCATTATTTCAATTGACTTTCTCTGTACCTTTTCTAATTCTGCTATATTTATTTATTTATTTATTTTATTATTTTCTATACCGGCTTTCACGACCAGAGGTTGCATCAAGTCGGTTTACATTTAACAAGTCGTGCATTGAACATAGAACTAGAGGTATTGAACTGGTGCGGAAAATAATAGTTACAATGAACAAGGAAGTTGACAACTGGGATAGGAGGAAAAGAGAGAAAGGGACAGGAATATTTACATAGTAAAACGCATTTACAGTGAATATTTACATAGTATGCTATAATGGATCTGTGTCTAGAGGACGTCGAGGGCTAAAAGATATCTTTTCTGAGGTGTGTTGACCACTACCCAACACTACATAGGCATCCCAGACTATCATTCTGCTCTGCTTACCAAGCAGTGCCATCCCTCTTGCTGCATTTCTCTACACTTACTGTTTGCGATTTTAATTGCCAGATCCCCTTTTGCTGCTGCTCTTGATGTCCTGAAGAAGGATTGGGTGAACTGGTGGAGGTTTCGGTAAACCGATTTCAATAATGCCTGCATATTTTAAATTAAGCAGGCTTCCGTGCATAAACCAGGTTTCAAGTTGAGCAAGTTGCAATATTTTTTTTGTGTAAAATATACATGCATTTGTTTTTTAAAATAGGTTAGAAAATCATGTGCTTTCAATGCATTGCAAATATTTGCATGTAACCAGGCATAAACATGTATTTGAAAATCGGTGTGAACCTCATGCGCAGAGGTTATAAAATACTGTTGTAGATCTCCACATGGCCATATACATACCTATATAGGCTGTGTGGAGTTGTCTGAAAGTTACCCTCTTGGTGTGGTTTCTCCTCTGCTCCAGCTGTCTTTAAGGTTCTTTCCAAATTATTTTCTCTTACACTGTTTGCACACTCTTGGTCTTGCCCTGGCAAACCAATGCTTTGCACATTTGCTGCACCAGTCATTGACCCTTGGACCCTTCATTCCACTTCTGGTACTACTTTGCCCCTCTTGGTGCCTTGGGTTTTCATTGCCAGTCTTCTTCCTGCCTCAGCCCTCGCTGTGGGGTCTTGTTGCCATTCTCCTTGTTACCTTGCTGTGCACCTACCATTTGTGATGTTAATTTCCAGCTCCACCACTGCCGATGCTGCTCCAAGCTACTCTTGGCATCTTGGTGTGGCGGTTCCTCCTTTGCTCTGACTGTATTTGAGTTTCTTTTCAAATTCCCTTGCCACCTCTTAGTCTTCCTGGGTCAATCAGATGCTTAACACAACCTTTCCTAATTAACTTTAATGGTTTTAAGCCCCCTTTTTCTTCAAATCCCTTTCCTTTCGGTTCTTACTGACTATTGGTCTCATTGGGTATTTAGCCTTTGATGGATTACTTCAGCAAAAGGCAGGGGCAGCAGACGTTCAGCACCCAAAACCAGGACTGCACTCCTCTATTACTGCTTCTTAGCTAATGGAGGCAGTATTTGCAAAAACTGATTTAGAAGATGATTTATGCCCTGGGTTCCCTGAATCACAGGAAATTGAACAGCTCGTGGCTGAAGAGAATTTGAGGCCTCTAGTCAGTAGCATCTTAACCTCCAGTGAGGAGATGCAAGAGGCAAATAAGGCAGATGATACAGACAGGGCTGAGATTATAGACAGCAAAGGAGAAGACAAACTCCATTCCCGTACAGGCAGCTCCTTCCTCTAATGAACCCACATGGAAATGACATGAGGCCTCCGGGGATTTCCTCTGGCTTCTACCTGCCTAGAGCTTTGCACCAGTTTGGTTGGTGCCCTTTGCTCCCAGGGCTGCTGCTTCCATTAGGCAAACTAGGCAGTTATCTACAGCTCCAAAATTTGTGGGGCAGCAAAATTCTGCCAGCGTGAGGCCCAGGGGGCTTCTGTGCCTGGGTCAATACCACCAAAGAAGAGCAAGCTGTGTTCCAGCTACTGCTTGTGGCAGTGAGCCCTCTGGGAAAAGGGAAATACTGACAGTACGTGAATGTAATCTGCCTTGAAGTGTCACAAAAGGTGGAACAGAAATACAAAAAAATAGGAAGGAGCACTGTGGTGGAGCTGCCACCAAGTAGGTAAGTTAGGGGATGGTAGCATATGACCAAAGGTTTGCTTAGGACGCCATTCTTGCCTGGCACTGTTTCCTCATCATTTGGAGCCTTGGGGTGTGCTTGTCACTGTAGGTGACAGCTTTGTGCCTCTCATGGCACTCTGGGGCCTTCATACCACACGCTCTACTGCTTTAACCCTTTATCAATGCCTTGGGGTTTATCATGTGACTTTTTCTGCTTTCTTCCCCTTTCATCCTGCCTTGAGCTGTTGATGCCACACTTGCTGTTGTTTTGCTCCATTGTGCTGCCTTGAGGGGGGGGGGTGAGGTTCATGCCTCTGTTGTTGGTGCCCTTGCCCCTCTTCTGTAGCCTGGGGGTGTTCTTCTCCTTTCCTCTTCTCATAGTGCCTTGGAGAACTCCTGCCACTGCTAGTACTGCTTTGAACTGTGTCAATTGTTGTGGTGACATGTCGATGCAGTCTTGGTGCATTGGATGACGTCTACCCACAAGAGGTTTCATTAGAAATGATTAGAAACCCCAGTTTGGGAACTGAAAATGGGCTGCATTGCTTTCCCCATTGATTTTAATGGGAAATGAATAAAAGAAAGAAATGAAAAAAAGTTTTCATCTGAAGTGAATCAAATAAATGAGTGTGACCTACAAAATGAATAAACAAAGCACAACACAATTTCTACCTCTGAATATCCCTAATGAACATATTGTACTCTGCTGCATTACGGCCAGAGATTCCCATCCATTCATTCAGCTTTTAGCAGGTGGTACTGCAAATATAGATCCTGGGTGATCTTTCCTCATTGCTATATAAACTACGTAATTATTATGGTAATTAATAAGCAATAGTAGCTTGTGATCTATCTAATGTTTGGATACTTGCCAGGTACTTGTATCCTGGATTGGCCACCTTTAGAAACAAAATACTGGGCTTGATGGACCCTTGGTCTGACCCAATATGGAATTTCTTAGGTTCTTATGTACGTGCTTCATTTTCTGATCCTGTCTTAACATTTACGGTTAATTTCTACTATTCACTTTTTGTTAAAATAGATTAGAAAATATAATGGCTCAGTTTCCTATATAAATCTGATCCTCTTCAAACAGAAGTGGGGAATTAATATAAGCTGGAAACAATCCAAAAAATGGTGAATTTCCAGAAATCTGCAATGTGAATCAATAGCGGTTAGTCACACCAGCCTTAGGAAGGGTAATTTTCAGCAGTTCATATTTAGCTAAAGTCTTTCAGTGCAGACCTACGTGCATAAGCCCAACTTGAAAATTCTTGGGTGGTGCCAGCAAGCGCATAGGAAAACACATAGAAAGTTACACCTGCTCCTGAGCAAGTGAAACTTTCTGCAGGCACATTTTTGAAAATCAAATGTATGCAAATAAATGTTTTCCCTGCCCTAGGTCCACTACCCAGAGAGCCTCCCACTAGTAGGGGGAAAAGTGCATATGAAATTGGTTGATTTTCGGAAGGCGATTAAGTTTGGGTTTTATGCATCTAAATCCTTTAGCAGTTACCCCCAGAATATTCAAACCCATGTGAAGTCTGGAACCTAACTCTGGCAAGGCTGGTTATCCTTACAGACAAGTCAATAGCAAGCCAAGTCTGTGCCAATCCTTCCCCAACCAGAATCCTCCTACAGCCTCTCCACTGCGGCCTCATGTCAACCACCATGAGGCCAATACTCAAACTCCCACTGAGCAGGTAAGATAACAGGGGAAACTTACCTGGTTATCTTTAGCATAATTTTCAGCGAAACCTAATTTTCCAAAACCTACCCAGTCAAAATTTTACCTGCTGGATTTAGTGCAACAGGGCTCCCCTGCTAAACTTAGACAGTTTGTGCTAAAACTCTGGCATTGACCTGCTAAGAAGTCCTCTTAAAAAAAAACCCAACAAATCCCAGTGATCAATCTTTCCCTCCCTGCATCAATGTAAAAGGTGTGGTCCCTCAGATGTAAAAAAAAAAGTTGACCCCTGCATTCCCTCCCGATGCTGACCTGCAGTCCCTTCCATAAGTCCAGTACAAACACTCTCCCTCCCTTCCTTCCTTCCTCCCATCTCTTGGATCCTCCAAGGTTAAGTCCTGGTGAGCAGAAAAGAGGTTTCCTTCTTGCTTCCTGTCTGCCAGGCTGCCAGATTGTTTTTTTCATTGGACGCATGGAGGAGGAGGAGGAGGAGGAGGAGTCATTAGGGCCTCTTCATCAATTACATCAGGCGCTAGGAGTTAGGGATTCAACAAAATCCATGCGCAATATCTGTAGGAAAAAAGATCTGTTGTATTTTTCTTCAAGAATTCTCAGAATAAATCTAAAATGTAAAAATAAATGTCCCCAAATCGGAAATGGATGAGGCTTTTGATTGAATCTTTTCGCAGGCCGCAGCAGATCCACTTCAGATGATGTCAGCATGTGGGCATTTTTCTTTATATGAAAAAATAAAGGTTTGCAAATTAATTGATAGACCAACAGATTTTATGCAGGCTTGTTGAATCTGTTTGCAAATTCCTTCTCAAGAAGTTTGCTCATCCCTACCCACTATTAATTATTCCTGCTTCATATTGGTATTATCCTTTTACAATGATTCTTCTTTGAGCCAAATATATTTGTTCCATCTTAGAGGGGACAGGGGCAATAGACTTTATTCAGTCAATAAGACTTGATTTAGATGTCTCCACCTGTTAAAGGTGCCAGAAAATTCTTCCCAATAATTTGTAAATCACAGTCTCAGATTTACAGGTTAGGATCCTATCAGTCACAAATAAACCACCAGTCCTGAGGTTCACAGAGCACATATTTTGAATCAGCTCACTTCTTAGAGTACATTTTAAAGTGGTTTCAGTAAGTGATTTTCTTCCTTTCTTCTGCGAGTCTGAAGTACTTCTTGTCAATGTGGCGATAAAAGAGAAGAGATAGTGGGGGAAAAAAAATGAACATGGAACTGTAGCAAAATAAAATAGATTTTTTTTTTTTAGTTTAGATGGATGAATAATATGCAGTAAAAAAGGAAGAGGTTGGGTTACTGAGTTACAGCACGCCAGTCAGCATGGTTAGCTTGGCTGAACCACCCGCTTCCAACACACACACACACTTGTGAAAATACAGGGTTGGTTTTTTTTTCCCTTTTGTGAAACTGCTGCACTCCTGGAAAAGAACAGGCAAATTCTTCTTGTTCATGAAGGCCTTTATTCTGATCCAAGCATTTTGCAGAGTAGAAAATCTCTGTTAGACTGAGTCGATTATCACCCTAGCTGGTTCAAATCTATTTGGGCATTTACCTGGCACAAGAATTTTTTTGGAGGGGGGAGAAGGAAGGGGTAGAGATCTATGTCAGCAGTTTTACATCGCTTGCAATTTGTCCTGCTAGGTGTTTTACAAATCCATGTGACAAACTTAATTCTGACCTTGAAAACAATACAGCAGCGTAAAAGGTAATGAATCATGCCTACGCATCCAGGGCCCCTTGAGTGCTGCAAGCCTGCAGGATTTCATGATATCCCCAATGAATATGTATGAGATGATTTCTTTCGTGCATTTGACCTGAATATTGGTGACTCTTGCTTGACTTGGTTAAATTGAAATTCTTACCGGCGCTGAGAATTCGAGGACAGGAGTTATCTAAAAGGACTGAGAAGGTGAAGGAGTATCCTAAGTGATTTTTTGAGTGTCTGAGCCAGTCAGTTACATGAGGGTAAGCGTTCAATGACACAAAGATAATGAAAGGAATAAAAAAGTGAGATGGGCATGTGCAAACTGAATAGCAGACTAAGCCAGCCCAGCACAAAGAGCAGGCCAGGGATGGAAAAGAATGCAGGAACCTGCTCTGTCACAGCCGTGGTAACAGTTTCTTAATTTCAAAATAGAAAATCAGAGGTTTTGACATGGAGGAGAGAGGAAATTATGATAGCCAAAGTCCCAAGACAATTACTTGATTTTAGAAGGGAAATGAAGAGCAGGAAGCAATGTGAGGAAAAGTTACTGCTTTAGTCGTTTTATTATTTCGGCATTTGCCCGGCACTCCAAGCCAGTGGCTTTCAAGGTTGTTCTCAGGTCCCCCAGTCAGACCAATTTTTAAGTTGTCACTAATGATAAGCAGTGCAATGAAACAGTGCACTCAGATCTATCTCATGCATATTTATCAGGGATATCCTAAAAATCAAACTGGCAAGGGGAGGAGAGCCCAAGAACAAGTCAGAGAGCCATTGCTCTGAACACGAGTGGATTACAACGAATGATATAGACATACAATGGGACCTATGCAATAAATGTTAATGTGCATGTGGATGGTCTTTTGTAAATGACAGATTTCAGTCTGGGTTTAGAATGGTATATGGCATGGAGATAACATTGCTGAGCCTGTTAGATCACCTTTGTGTGGGATTGAAGAAGGATGGCAACTATTGGTACAACAGGATCCTCCCCCACTTTCGACTTGGTGGGCCGTGGTATCCTGCTGCATGGTTTGTGGGGAATGGGGTTGGAGAGGATGATTTTGAGTTGGCGCTATTCATTTCTTGCGGGGGGATACTTGTGATGGGGAATGGTGTGTCAGAAGAGGGACCAGTGCCACAGGGATCGATTATCTTGCCACTGTTATTTAATTCAATTGTGGCTCAATTGAGGGAGCTGATCAGGCTCGTTGACGTTAACTATTTCTTTGCATGCAGATAACCTACCAATGTATGTGGCATTGGGGCAGGATCAATGCCCGACCATGGGTAGGTTGGAGTCTTAACTTGATGAAGTTAGAGCATAGCTTTCTGAGAAGTCTCTTCCTTAATACATCTAAAACCTGACATTTTATGGGTAGGAAAGTTGGATTCTGAACACATAGGGCTATATTTTAAAAGCCCTGTGCACGTAAATCTTCCCGGCTTGGCGCGCGCAGGCTGCCGATTTTGCGCAGCCTTGTGTGCACTGACCCCGGATTTTATAAGATACGCGCAGCTACTCACGTATCTTATAAAATCCTGCGTACTTTTGTTCGTGCCGGTTGCGCGAACAAAAGTATGCGACCGCGTACTTTTTAAAGATCTACCTCAGCGGGTAGTTTTGGGGGAACAGTTGAACAAGAGAAAGATATGATTATTAATGACTCTTTGGATATGATTGCACAAGTCAAAGCAGCTAGTGAGACTTGCTTCTTGCAACTTTGTTTGATTAATCAATTGTGTGTACTTTTTGGTACGCAGGAGATCCAGACTATGGTCCAAGATTTAGCACTGACAAGCCTAGATTATTGTAGCAGCTTATTGGTAGGACAACCAAAGAAATGTATTTGCTTTTTGCAGTTAGTTCAGAAGGCAGTGGCACAGGTAGTCGCCGGGGTTAAGTATGGAGTCAGCATTTCCCCCATTGTAAGGGATTTGCACTGGTTGCCAGTCTTTTATCAAATTTCTGTCAAGATTGTATGTTTGGTGGGTGGGTGCTGTCTCTTGAATTAGTGCTTGGGCTTCTAAGAATCAGGATGGAAATTTGTGGTCCTCGTGGAGGGAGGGAGCAGGTTTGCTGGTGGTTCCTTTTCAAAAGGAGGTCCATAGAGTGGCCACACTCTATGGACCTCCTGGTCTTCAGCTGCTATGCTCCTATGATCTGGAATGAGGTTCCACTACCCATCCACCTGTGATCATTTTACCTTACTTTCCAGAAAAAAGCAAAGGCTAGCTCATTAGGAAGATCAAATTTCACCCTCCCCTGGACTTCATGTAATAATAATGGACACAATGCCAAGTAGTACTTTATGCAAATATGCTTGTCAACCTTTGCTTTGATAGTAATCTGCTTTCAGACCATCCCTGGCAGAAAATGTAATATCAAATGTTTGAACATAAATAAATAAATAAATAGGCCCTAAATTGTGGAATGGCCTACTCCCAGAGCTGAGGATATGTCAGGATTATTTGAAGTTCCAAAAAGACATAAAAGTCTGATTCTTTCAAAAAGCATTTTCTTGAATATTTTAATTCTCATTTTTATTTACTTTTTTTTTTTTTTTTTACATTTTCTAATGTTCTTTATGTTGTACCTCACTTAAAATGATACAGGGGAGTGTCAAATCAGATGAATCATCACAGGCACATAGACCATAATAGAGGTTTTTATTCTCTCAGTACAATTATCAGTCAGACGTATCTTGCATTTGAATACAATATGACAATTAGTTGTAGTAGCACTGTTGGTCCCCCGACATGACCATGTTTTGCTCTGGCTGCACTGGAAGGGACAGAGCAGGAGATCAAAATGGATCTTCACCAATATGGATAGTGGACAGATCTTCATAAACATGGTCAGGGATACAAAGTTTCAAGGTTGCCATACAGACAGTTAAAGAAACACAGTTGCAAATAGCTTTAACAAAAACACCTGGATAACTTTAGGCCTGTTGCTCTGAAGTAGACCTAAAGTTATTCTGCTAACTTACCCCTAGCTTCATAAAAATGCTATTATTTTTGCATGGATAGTGCCCAAGATAACAAAAAGAGGTATAACTATGATAATTTTAGAATTACCGCACTATGCTCTGTCTTACCACTTCACATAGGTAGTTTATTGCAACGTTTATTAAAAGTTTGCTATGAGAGAGAGAGAAAGAAAGAGATTCTTTATAAAGCCTTTATAGTAGCCAACTATTTATATCCCTAGAGGAGGACCAGCTAGTAACTCAAGGTAAGGTTTTGGTAGTGGTGTAGGGTTTTGGGGCCAGTTTTACATGCAGAGTGAGACATACCAACAGCAGAGTAGACCTCAGTGAAGATTTGACGTCATTTAGAGTAAGGAAAGTCAGACTAAGATGAGATTACTTCAATGTTCTCTCACTCTAGCTTGATAGTACCCTAGTAAAAAGTTCATCAAGCTAGGATGAGAGAATATTGTAGAAATCTCATCTTTGTGTGACTTTCCTCACTCCAAATAACATCAGATCTTCACTGAGGTCTGCTGTCTGTATGTCTTACTCTGCATGTAAAACTGACCCCAAAATCCCACACCACCACCAAAATCTCACCTTGAATTACTAGCTAACCCTCCTATAGCAGAATAAATAGTTGACTTCTATGGGTGCCACCTCAGAGTCTCTCTCTCTCAATCTCTCTCTTTCTCTTTCTCTGCCCCTGCCTGAAATGCAATATGCAATATTTAGCGCAAATTGTGTTATGGCTGTAAATTTGACAAATTTGCATTCGCGCCACACGCTGCGATAACTATCTCAGGCATTAATGCCATAACGCACTTTGATGAATGACCCTGTTAGCTGGATATATGTGATATTTGGCTAAATTAGCTGGATAAATCAATCTCTCCCTGGAATGTCTCTTTTTTATCTGGCTAAATTATAGCCAGATAACTTTTTATCTGGCAATAATTTAGCTGGATATTGCTGAATATGCAAAGTTTTCCATTCAGATGGATAACTTTTGAATTATCCATCTAAATGGCTTTGAAATATGAACATTGTAAGGTTATTCTGCAATTTCTTGTTTGTGATTTAACAACTCAAAATTATTTTGTGTTGTCTGCAAATTTGGTCACCTCACTCATTCATTTTCCAGATCATTTATAAATATATTTTAAAAAAAACCCCACCAGTCCCAGTATGGATCCCTGGGGCACTCTATTATTTGCCTTCTTCCATTGAGAAAACTATTTCCTGTCTTGTAACCAGTTTTCTATTACTTTATGTATGTTTTTATTGATTTATGCATGTTAATTTGTTCCTTGCTTTGAATGTTTGAAAAACATGGGCTTCTATCCCAGGGCTTTTTAAATTTCTCAGGAGTATCTTATAAGGGTCTTTATCAAACACTTTTTTGAAAATCAAAATACACTACATCCACTGGTTTACCATTATCTACATGTATGTTTAAAAAAATGTAGCAGATTGGTGGCACCAACCACCCAGCCTCACAATGCAGGGCCATAAAGGAGCGGCGACAACAGGCACACCCATTGCGAAGCAATGGTCTAGCCCCAATGCCAGTCTGCACTGAAGCCAAGTGACTGTAGCTCTCTCAGTATCCAGCCAACGCTCAGGCTAGGGAAATCACCCTTGGCTTCACACAGGGCTATGTCATCCCATGTTCTGAGATATCCCTTATATCCTTTTCCCCAATACCAACACTAGATCCCTGGCAGTCCATGAGCCCATAGCGGCCAAAAAAATTGCACTGGAGATCGTTTTAGGCAGAATCTGGGGTCCATTGCAGTCACTCTCCACCATTCTCCAACCTGATAATATCTCCATTAGTCATTGTCCCCAAGAAAGACCAGAGAAAAATCAGGCTCATTCACAATCCCATTTATCCTGAAGGGAGCCCAGTGAAGGACATGATTGACTCCAGGCTGTGTGTGGTCTCGTGTGCCTCCCTACACCAAGCCATCCATTCCATCTGGCAGGTTGGCAACTAGCAAAGGCAGACATTGAATTTGCCTTCTGGCTACTCCTGGTGCACTCAGATTCCTTTTACCTTGTAGGGTTTAAATTCAAGAACCAATATTATTTTGACAAGTGCATCCTGATGAGCTGCTTGATTTCCTGTGCATACTCTGAAACCTTCAGCTCCTTTGTGCATTGGGTGGTCAAGCAGAGGTCAGGATTCATGAATCTAGTGCATAACCTTGACAATTTCCTATTCATTGAGAAGGATGCTATTGACTATTGTACTCTTCTAAATTATTTCCAAAACATAGCAAATGATTTTGGCATCCCCTTGGTACAAGAAAAAAATGGATGTGCAGGTTTGTGCTCAACATTCAAAGCAATCCATCCTGCACAACTTGATACATGGAAACTGCCCAGGCTTATTTCGCCCAGATGGGTTGCACTTGTTGGACATAGGTCTCAAAATAGGATGTTTTGGATTTTCTGTGCAAGCATCATGGCCACAGCACCTAGTAGGCAAACAAAGGTGACCAGAAAAATAATGCCATATTGAGCTAATGCATTGCCAGTTAGGGATGTGAATCATTTTTTGACGATTTAAAATATCGTCCGATATATTTTAAATCGTCAAAAATCGTTAGGGCCACGATACAATACCAATTCCCCCGATTTATCGTCAAAAAATCGTAAATCGGGGGAAGGGGGAGGGCAGGAAAACTGGCACACTAAAACACCCTAAAACCCACCCCCGACCCTTTAAATTAAATCCCCCACCCTCCCGAACCCCCCCCAAATGCCTTAAATTACCTGGGGGTCCAGCGGCACACTAAAACACGGCACACTAAAACACGGCACACTAAAACACCCTAAAACCCACCCCGACCCTTTAAATTAAATCCCCCACCCTCCCGAACCCCCCCCCCCAAATGCCTTAAATTACCTGGGGGTCCGTAGCCTTAAATTACCTCTGTAGTGGCGGTCCGTAGCTAAATCGGGGGAAGGGGGAGAGCAGGAAAAGCGGCACACTAAATCGTGTAGTCTTCAGCCGGCGCCATTTTGCAAAATGGCCGCCGGCTGAAGAGGTCGCTGAACGACCTCCTGCAGTCGATCTCCTGCCAGCGCCATTTTCCATACGGAAAACGATTCGCGGCAGGAAATCGCTCCCGGACCCCCGCTGGACCCCCAGGAACTTTTGGCCAGCTTGGGGGGGCCTCCTGACCCCCACAAGACTTGCCAAAAGTCCAGCAGGGGTCTGGAACGACCTCCTGCGTCGAATCATTTTGGTCTATGGCCGCCGCCATTTTGCAGCGGCCATTTTGCAAAATGGCACCGGCTGAAGACTACACGATTTAGTGTGCCGCTTTTCCTGCTCTCCCCCTTCCCCCGATTTAGCTACGGACCGCCGCTACGGAGGTAATTTAAGGCTACGGACCCCCAGGTAATTTAAGGCATTTGGGGGGGGTTTGGGAGGGTGGGGGATTTAATTTAAAGGGTCGGGGTGGGTTTTAGGGGGTTTTAGTGTGCCGTGTTTTAGTGTGCCGCTGGACCCCCAGGTAATTTAAGGCATTTGGGGGGGTGTTCGGGAGGGTGGGGGATTTAATTTAAAGGGTCGGGGGTGGGTTTTAGGGGGTTTTAGTGTGCCGGCTCACGATTTTAATGATTTTCACGATACTTTACACACCCAAACGGCAACAATACGATTCCCTCCCCCTCCCAGCCGAAATCGATCGTTAAGACAATCGAGGACACGATTCACATCTCTATTGCCAGTAGCTATCACAGGGATGGGACGTGCCTTCAGCAATGTAACGAAGCCCACCCAGCAGAAGGGGGGGGGGCAGGGTTTGGCAATTATTTTTAGTCACTCAACATTTTCTATTGTTTTTTAAGTCTTCATTTTGGAGGAACTGAGCAGGGGATGAACAAGCTAACTTTCTTAGAAGTCTACACAAAATGCATGGTGCATTCTCCTTTTTCTTATGTAGGTTTCTGAAAACCTTACGAGTTTAGCAAGTTTTTCCCATCAGCTCAGTGTTTTACCTTTTAACAGAAGCATATCTGTTAGCAATCTCTTTATTTTTGGGGCAATTCTGCAATGAAATGAATTCCAGTGAATTGCAAGTTTAAACATTTACTATTGATCTGTGCAGTATACTTGTCATCAGCAGCTTTAGAAGAAAAACTGACATGGATGGGACATCTATGAACTGTTAATGAGCTGGAAAGTAACGACTCAGGAAAAGTGAATACAGAAACAGAGAAAATAGCAGCAGAAGAGGATCACTTTATACATTCAGGCTGCTCATCTGTGCCAGCACTGTCACAAGTCTTAATCAGTGGTCTCTTCCCTCCCTCGCTCACTATGTTCCCTTTGGAGAAGATCTACAAAAACAACAACAACAACAACAAAACATGAATGGCGACACTAACCAGTCAATTTTAACTGGTTCTCTTTAGCCAGATATTCAGTCGCAACTAATTGGAAAGTTTTGGCTGAATATCTGTTTAAATCTCAAGCAAAACATTTGTAGTTAAGACAGCCATTTGAGCGGAAACGACTGAGGAGGTCAGATGTATCCAGTTATCACTGAATATCACTCAAAGCTGCTAAAGCTGAAAATCCTGCCATTGGTACGCCCTGATCCAGTCCATTTTTGTCCAGCTAAACCTGTGCGTACAGCAATTTTGTGCAGCTAAGATTTAGTTGCACAAGGGTGGAGGTTATTTTAGGTCAGGTAGATTTTAACCACATATATCTTTTGAATTTTTGACCTCTTTGTGCCTATTACATGCTTGCTTTTTGCTACTGGTTTGCAGCCTATAACCTTCACTGAAAGTGAGTTCCAGGTATCCACTGCCTTCTCAGGTTAAAAAGTATTTTCTCACATTATTTCTTTCACTTCCTTTCCTTTAGCTTCATATGATAACCCCCTTATCCGTCAACATTTTTTTTCTAAGGAAAGCTACCTTATTTTATTTATTTATTTATTTAAAAACTTTTCTATATCGTCGTTTAGTAGTGCACCATCACAACGGTTTACATTTAGGCACGAAATAGGTTTGATAGTTTTCTAAGTTATCCAAACGGTGCCAATATTTTACGGTTACATTGTTCAATAATATACTCTAATTGAAAAGTGGGTTGGAGATGCTATCAGATATCTCATTGAAGCCTGCTACATATTTGAATCTTTTGTTTCATATATCCATTTTTCCCCATCTTTCTTGTAGAAAGAACATATTTAGCTCTCTATGTATGGCTTAAAGTTCAGGCCGTCGACATTTTGAGGACCCTCTTTTGAATTACCAAACGTCCATTTAGAGATGTTAACTCCAGAACCGAACACAGGATTCAAGGTGGAATCTCATTAGAGACTTGTAAAGGTAATTCTACTCTCTTTCCACTGATTCCTCCCTCTCTGCGTCCGACTATGTTATTAGTTCCTGCTGCTACTGGGGAAGGAGATCCCAGCTTTTGAAGGCTGGGGGAGAAGGGATGAGATAGGGGAGGGGAATGGACAAAGTGACCAGAGAGAATGAGGAAGTGGAAGGCAGAGAGGGAGGAGGAGGTGGAGAAGGGAGACTAAAGGCAAATAGAGATGTGCAGTCGTTTATCACGAATTAGGCAATTACAATGAAATTGCCTAATTCGTGACCCCCCCAAGGCTTGCCAATAATCCCTGGGGGTCCAGCGGGGGTCTGGGAGCGATTTCGTTGTCGGCTGCCAGTAATCAAAATGGCGCCGATAGCCTTTGCCCATACTATGTCACAGAGGCTTTCGGCGCCATTGGTCAGCTCCTGTCACATGATAGGAGCACAAGATGGCGCCGATGGCCATGTGACAGGGGCTGACCAATGGCGCCGGTAGCCCCTGTGACATGGTAGTTCAGAGGCTACGGCACCATTTTGAGGAGCACGGCTTGCAGTAGCACACCGGGCACGGAGGGCAAATGGAACCCAGGACCCTGCTGGACCACCAGGGATGTTCGTAAGTCTTGGGGAGGGATCGGGATGGGGGGGGGGGAGTTTGTATTTTGTACAAAAATGATTTTAAATGCTTGGGGTGGGGTTTTTTTTAGCTTTGTTTCCCGTTTCGTTTTTAAAAAAAACTAAACGAGAAAACCCAAATTTTACCACAAAGTATCCGAGTCAAAAAATGACCCGGTAGAAAAAAACAAAGCACATCTCTAAAGGCAAAATGTATAAAAGAAAAAAAAAAGTTAATAAAGCAAATCAAAACATGAGAAAATAAAAGAGATGAGCAAACAAGAAAAATACAAAACTAGAAAAAAACGAAATAAGAAAGCAAAATTAAAGATGGCCAAGGCAAGATGAAGTTTTTCTCAGCTCCTAAAGAATTTTGGCTGGCCCTAAACATTTCCAGCCCTTACCATTGTGGTGTGTGTCTGAGTGTAGTGTGGAGTGTGTGTGTGTGTGTGTGTGTGTGTGTGTGTTATGTATGTCTCTCTGTCTGCATGTGTCTGCCTGTTTGATTGATGGGAATGTTCTGTCTCTGTGTCTCTGCCTCTCTCTGTGGTGTATCTGAGGGTAATGTCTGTCTGTCTGTGTTTTTCTGGTTGGGTGTGCTGTGTCAGGTTTCTGTCTTTCTGTGGGTGTTTGGGGTATCTCTGTCTCTCTATTTCTGTCTGAGGATGCGGTAACTATGTCTATGTTTGTCTGTGTCTGCTTCGCTCTCTGTTGCTCTGAGCATGGAGTTTCTTTATCTGGGCATGAGGTATCTGTTTCTCTCTGTGTCTGCCTCTCAGTGCCCCTGTAAATGTGTGTGAGAGCTTACTCCATTCACCAACTTGGAAGGAAACAAAATTGGGACTTTAAACCGTTGGTAGGCAGTGTGGTCACCTGGTGAATACCTTTTTGTATGTGTGTGTGTGTGTGAGTCTAAGGCAAAATGTATCCACATACTAAAACCCTTTATTAATACTTCTGTATTGTCACTTTGTATTGGATATATTGACTTATTTTAAAGGAGAAATGATATTAGATAAATTGAGGTGCTAAGGTTTAATCCACTGTGTCCTGCCTGCAAAGGGCTTCAAACAGGCACAATTATCAAATCATTTACCAAACCTCCCTTTATTATCATGAAAAGAAATTAAAAACAAAAAAATTTCCCAGAATAAACCATGCATTATTTTACCAAAAAATGTCTGTAAAAAACAAACTGCAGAAAAACACTTATCTTAGAGAGTGCTGACAGAACCTTAACACAACCCAACACGGTCCATGTTTCAGAGTATCACATTGCCTTTATCAAGGGTTTAGACAGGAACATCTCTGAAAGACAACAATGAAAATTAAACAAACTTTGATGCAGAGGATTAATTTAAAAGCCCAAAATCAACCATATTCTTACCACATACTTTAATACACAAGATCCAAAGATGGTAACTCCTCCTTATTTTAAACCCTAAAGCCACCAATCAAATGGTTGTTCAGACAAAAGTCAAAAGACCAATCACCAGCTAGATTCACTATCCAACTGTTATGGTTTAGCAGTGTTTGGGTGGATTCTTGGGTACTGTGGCAGATGACCACGCCCACAGGGAGGGGCCCCGTGGGGAGCCACAGTACTGGGCTAGACTCAGGACGCACAAACACAGATTTTTAGCTCTTTTATTATACAGCTTGAGGTGTACCACCAGAGGTGGCAGTAGTGAGGTGATCCAGAGGTAACTGTCCTGGAACCCTCAGCAGAGGGAACCCATCTCATCACGTTGGTATAGGGGATTCCAGTGTAGGTTTCCCAGCACGGCAATGCTGTAGATGAGACAGACTGAGAGTTAGATTACTCACTAGATGGTAGCTGTAGGTTGGCGATTCCACCAGGCTAAAGTAGATGGTACTGGCACTGAGGCTGAGAGAGCAGGCCCTCGAGGAGGGAGTACCTGATCCCAGTAAGGCACCTGAAATAAAGCAGAGGGCCCCCGAGGAGCTAGTACCCATGTTATTCAATACCCCGAAGGGCAGAGAGAGAGAGCTTCCAGTGGCAGCACAGAAGCGGCAGAGTAGCTTAAACCGGACAAATCCAATCCTTGCTAACTCAATGAGCTAGCAAACAAGTACAGGCTATATACCCGGATGGCGTGACATCACTTGAGGGGGATGCCCCCGAGGTTCGTGCCATTGTTGTAATAAAGACATGGGTAGCACGTGCATGCGCACTCTAGTAGGCCCTTGGGAGGAACATGGTGGGAGGCAATGCCATAGCCGTTCCGGGGATGCCAGAGAGGGCGGCTTGCAGATGCGGTGGTAGCCATTTTCCCCAAGGTAAGCGGGAGGAGCCGAGAACAAGGTGAGGCATACGGGGCGAAGCTGTCTGAGACTGACAGATGCAACACCAACACACACCCAAGCTCCAACCTCGCACAATATGCAAACTGTAAAGGTACCAATTACTGGACACTTAGAATAGAAAGAAGACCAATCAATAAACATTTTTTCAATCCCTTACTCATTAAAGTATTAACAAATCTTTCTTTGTAGTTTTCTACTTATTCCTTGTTCCTCCCTTCTGGATCAGTACTACATTATATTTTTTTAGTCTCTTGGATCCTCTTCTAAAATATAACACTACTCTGCTTATACCATCCAACATAAATATTATGAGGTCCATATCGAAAGGGATATATACAGCCTAGTTGACACTTAGTCTGACAAACTCAGGGGTTTTAAAATCCCTGCTATTTGATCACCAGAAAGTATTAACTAGTAAACTTAGATGCATGTTGAGGGTGATCTGGGGACATTCCAGGGTGGAGTAAAGTTAGTCAGATGACTTAGGGGGTCATTCTCTAACGCTATCACACGCGAAAAGGGACTTTTCGTGTGCGATAGCTTGCTCGGGGCGGAGTCGGCCCTGGAAGAGAAGGAGTCAGAGCGGCACCGGGGGCCAATGCTGCGGACACATCGCTGGCGGCGAAAGGTAAGATTCCTTATCGCCGCCAGTTTCAAGCCGAATAACTACACCTTTTAGTTATTCGGTGCGAAAGCTGGCAGCGATTGCAGGACCGCCCCCTGCTTTGCCCCCCCCCCCTCCCCCATTACCGCCGGATTCTCTAAGGTCTGCGACCTTAGAGAATCCAGGCCTTAGTCAGATAACATTATCCAGCTAACTTTAAGACTGTATCACAGCTGTTTGAAAGCTTTCCAGGAATATATCTAAAGATAACTGACTATATTTTGAAGATATATTAAAGTTAAGTATTATTTAAAAAAAACAAAAAAAAACCTTCTAGGACAACAGGCCTGATTGCCCAACCCTCCATCTCCCAAAATCAGTAAAAATGTTATCAGGCACAGCGCCTGATGGCTGCCTCCTACCAAACCCTCAAAAAGAATAAAATTGAGTTACTGACCACAGCAACCCAAGAAGCCTGCTTGCTCCCCTCCCACACCCCATTTTGAAAATAACATACAGGTTTGATGCTCCCTCCTAATACCAACCTTTCACCCATCTGGAACCCCGAAACCCCCCAGCACCTCCAGGAGTACAGTACATTCATACGGTCACATACTTTGCAAGTATTTAAGCCTCATCTAGAGACTCTAGAGAGAGAAAGAGGAGAAGTCAAATTATACTGTGTTTAAAAAAATGAGCAAATTAGTCATGGATGAAGGCATTGGTAGCCACATCACCCCAATTTACACACCCCAACCCTATTCCTTCCCTGTACCCAGCTCTTTGTTTCCTTGATCGGACATATGTGTTGAAAAATATGAAGGGCTGCAGATTTATTGCCTTCCAATAGGATTCACAACGGGATGAATTTTTAAAGACTTGCGTATGTAAAGATTAGCATGTATGCACGTACGTGACATCTACTCACGTACATGCCATTTTATAAACCTCAAACACACAGAGGAATTTTGATTTTGTGTGCACATATAAGCAGATAAAAAGAGATTGGTCTAGGGATATTCTAGGGTAAGTCCAACATTTACCTGCTTATGTTGCTATTTAAAAGACACTTATGCATGTAGTTTTACCAATTTACTCTTGTAATTTTATACCTGCTAATTATCTTGCTTAAATATTAAATGTTTTTATTGTGTACTATTGGTCAGGTGGGAGGTCTGGGTGAATTAAGGGGAGTTCAGGCTGAAGAATCAGGAAGGTCTTGATGACCTGGAGAAGGACTGGGTGAATTGGTGGAGCAATTGGTAAAACTGCAAATTTCACTTGCACATTCATTTTATTTATTTATTTATTTATAGCTTTTTTATACCAACTTTCTTGATACAAATCAAATCAACTCGGTTTACAAAGCACAGAGATCTTAACAATAACATTAACAATTAACAAGTGGTAATAAGCAGAAGAAGAGAAAAGTTACAATAAAACAAGGGAGTACAACTGGGAATCGGAAATGAAAAGGGGGTGTAAAACAATAATAAGTACTAATACCTAAAGATATGTGGGGATGCTTGTATAGTCTATCTCTATACTATGGCATATTATGAGAATTTAGTGCTTGTTTAGGAGTTGCAAATGAAGTGCTGGATTAGATATTTTAAAATATACTGACTTTCACATGTAAATCCTAACTTACACAAATAAGCCCCACTTTGTTTTCTTGTGTAAAATATACTCACATATATTTTTAAAATAGGTAGGAACATTATGCACATTCAATGCATTGAAAGATTCACTTTCAATGCATTGGATATATCCACGCATAAGCATACGTGCATATCTTGTGGGGTAAAGATACCGGCATTTCATGATATGCACATATGTGAAAAAGCCTCGGTTCTATAATACTGTTGTAAAACTATGCCCAGCCATATATGCAGCTATTATATTTTGTTTGGCAATTGGGATCTGGTTTCAGTTGATGATGTCAAATATATGTCAGTGTTCTTCATGATTAACTAAACAGGAATTGCCACACTTGACCAGTAACTTAGCCAGTTAGATATTCCATCCTGCTGCCAAAGATGTAGCTGTCAATAAATTTAAGATGTATCATATTTTTTAAATAATTCTTATATTTATTGAAACTTTTGTTCTCCAAATTGTGGCTTTCCAGATTAATTGCAATGGAGTGTGGGGACACATTATAAAAGATGGAATAATTAGATAGTCTCAACATTATCCTCTCTTCGCTTGGTTGAAAAATCGTATTCCTATGATGGCCATCACAAGATGTTTCCCATACTTTACCAAGATTTGTTGGACAATAAATGAGTGTGTGATCACAAATTTAGACTCCTGCTTCATCTCTGGAGTGAGTTGTAACACAAGAAGATTTGACGATATCTGATTAAAATGGCAAATTGGCATGACATTTAGATCTATGTATTAAAATTCAAAAATTACACCTATTTTCAAAGCGAACTTACACAGGCTATATCCAGTCCTTGCATTAACTGGCCTGAAGTGCAAGAACCAGATAGTACAGATCCCTCCCCCCCCCCCCCCCCCGAAAACCTTTGAAGACTAACCTCACTTCTCACTGACCCTCTGATGCATAAAGAAAAATGTTTCTATGTGGCTATCTTCCCTATCCCCACAAGAATGAATATTCTCTCTTCCCCATCTGCTCAAAGAATGAAGACGCTCCCCTCCACTATTCACCCTCCAGAATGTGAACCAAATGTGGCCAAATGCAGCAGGAGGAAGGACTGCAGCTCATTCCTGTCAGCACAGCTGGCAAGCTCCAAATGATGCCACCTTGTAGTGCTTCGTTATGCATTGAGCTTCATGGTGGAATTCAGTAGCTGTGTTGACAGGAGACTTCCCAATTCTTTCTGTTGATAAAGAATGGCAGGGCATGTGGAATGCAAGTAAGCATTCTAGATGGATGGATGGGATGTAAAAAGGTCTTGAGTAGCCCATGAAGAGGGCCTTTTCATTCTTGGGGTAGACTTGGACTAGAGGGTAGGACATACAAAGTCAATTTTCTAAAAGGTCTCCAGGTTGACCCAAGTAACTGAAGACCAGTGAGTCTAATATCAGTGCTGGATAAAATGGCGGAAACTAAAGTTAATAGCAAAATTACTAGTCATGTGAATAAACATGGCTTCATGGGAGAAACCAGCATAGATTTAGCAAAGAGAGGTTGTGTCTTGCTAACTTATTAGAATTCTTTGAAGGTGTGAAAGAGCATGTGGATAAAGGTAGCAGAGAAGGCGGCAAAGCAATGTGACAAAGTGATAGCTAAAGCTAGAAAAATACTGGGTTATGCAGAGTGAAGAATAACCAGTAAGAAAAAGGAGGTGGTAATGCCCTTGCACAGGTCCTTGGTGAGGCTTCACCTGGAGTACTGTGTTCAGTTCTGGAGACCGTATCTTAAAAAAGATAGAGACAGGACAGATGTGGTTCAGCGAAGTGCAACCAAAATGGTGTGGGGTCAGTATTGGAAGGTTTATGAGGAGAGGCTGAAGGATCTAAATATGCATACTCAGGAAGACAGGAGATGCAGGGGAGATATGATACAGACCTTCAGATACCTGAAAGGTTTTAATGATGCATGCGCCTTGAATCTTTTCGATTGGAAAGCAAAGAGTAGTACTAGGGTCACAAATTGAACCTCCTGGGGGAACAAATCAGAACCCACATCAGGCATTACTTCACGAAAAGGGTGGTAGATGCCTGGAATGCCCTTCCAAAAGAGGTGGTGAAGACAAAAATAGTAAACAAATTTAAAAGGTTAAGGGATAAAAACTGTGGATCCCTAAAAGCTAGAGGTGGAAATGTAGAAAAGGGTATAAGGGGGTATCCTTCATGCAAAAGCAGTTACTTTCCCTAATAGGCCTAGAGATTATTACCCTTAACCAATTAACTTTCATGATTTTGATGCAACTGCAGCATCGCTCTCCACTTCAACAGCGGGGAAAAATTGGGAATTGGATTCAGACGACAGCCAATGCTGGGCCCTGACTTTTAGGGTCCAGGCTACTGATCCACAGATATTAGGAAAAAAGTGCAGGACTGCTTCTATGGCCAAATGCAAAAGCAAAGCATGTTCAAGCAGCATTGTCTGAATTATCAAGAAGGTTGCTCACCCTGTAAAAATGTTGTTAGCAGTAATTTCAATATGAGTTTAATAGTTGCTTGGTTTTGATTGTTAATATTATCACCTTTAAAATAAGGCTTGGGGGTAACTTGCACGGAGGGGCAGTTACTACCATAAAAAATCTTGCTGGATAGCCTGGATGGACCATTTGGTCTTTTTCTGCCATTGTTACTAGGTTACTATATTACTATGTGAGCTGATTTATATAATGGATTAAGGGGAATTTTAGCCCACTTTTCCACATGATGCTCAAAGCAGCTTACATCATTATTAGACTTCAAGCTCGATCAGTCCCTGCCTCAAAGAGCTTACACTAAGGGGTAGATTTTAAAAGGGTTACGCACATAAGTTATGTGCGTAACCCTTTAACCCCCCCCCCCCCCCCTGCGTGCGCCGAGCCTATTTTGCATAGGCTTGGTGGCACACACAAGCCACGGGATGCATGTAAGTCCCGGGGCTTTCCGGGGGGGGGGGGGGCGTGTTGGAGGGTGTGTCGGGCCGACGTGACATTTGGGGCGTTCCAGGATTTTATAAGATACGCACGACTACGCCCCGAGCTAGCTAGCGCACTTTTAGAAAATCTACCCCTAAGTGGGCACCGGAGGCAATGGGAAATAAAGAGACATGCCTAAGGTCAAAAGGAATTGTAGTGGATGAGGTAGGATTTGAACTCTGGTTCCTTAGAGCGCTAACCACAAAGTCACTCATTCTCATTTTCAGAAGGTGTTTGATAAGGTTGCTCATGAGAGATGCTTATGAAAACTAGTCATGGCTAGAATGCAGACTTCCGGTGGATTTACTAACTGATAAAAAGACAGGAATCAAAGAAAGGTAAATAGTGGAGTGCCCCACAGATCTGTATTGTGAACAGTATTTTTTTAACTTGTTCATCAATGTTGTGGAAAAGGGAGCAGCGAAATGATCACATTTTCAGATGAGATAAAAATACTCAAAGTAGCTAAAACAGGCAGATGGTGAGGAACTGCAGAAGGATCTTGCGAGACTGGGAGATTGGGCATCTAAATGGCATTTAATAAAGAGAAGTGCAAAGTGATGCACCTATGGAAACTTAATCCTAACCATAATCAATGCTCACTCTAATTTTTGAAAGACTACATGTATAAAATACTTTTAATGCAATTTTTTGTAAGCTGAGTTCACATTTGGGTGCTATCAGCCAGAATAATGCAAATAATATTAAGATTTCTTGTATGCCCTATGTTTTGCCATGTGCATAGGGTTCACACGTGCACAGCTTAAATACACAATGCTGGGTTTCAAGTTAGGAGTTACCATCCAGGAAAAGAATTTTGGAGGCATGGAAAATATGTTAAAATCCTAAGCTTAGTGTGAAATAGCGGTCTAGAAAGCAAATAGCATGTTAGTAATTATTCATAAAGAATGGAGAATAAAACTATGAATGTCATTATGCCAAACTTATCAATCTTTCTTTAACTGAAGACCTTGTTTTACCATCATTAAAGCATGTGGTTGTTCATCCGTTACTAAAATAAAAACACAATATTGATCCTTCTGACCCAAACAATTATCAACCTATCTCTTCCTTTCCATTCTTTACTAAAATCTTAGAATCTGCTGTTCCAACTAAATTGAATGACTTCATTGAAAAAGCAGAATTTGGTTTTCATTGAACTCTAAGTACTGAACTTTTACTTCTGTCTCTTGCTGACATGCTTAGATGTGGCCTTGATTCTGGATAACAATTTCTGATAGTTTCTCTTGATATATCTGCTGCCTTCGATATGATTGATCACAGATTCTTACTCTACAGACTCCAGGAAATTGGCATTTCAGGTACAGAGTTAAATTGGTTCCAATCTTACCTATGAGATCGTACTTGTCATCAAGCAAAAAAATGAATTTTTTTCAATCTCCAGTGTTACCACTGGGGTGCCACAAGGCTCATCACTTTCCTCTATGCTATTTAATATTTATCTTGCTCTGATCTGCAAACTTCTTGCAACCTTAACTGATTCCTACAAGCTATACGCAGAAGACATTCAATTTGTTTTGCATGTACGTTCTCCATGGGAAGATACTCTCGAACATCTGAATATCTGCTTGTCAGCTATTAACAAATGGCTGAGGCATCACAAATTGTCCTTAAATATGGCAAAAACCAAGTTCCTTGCTATTCATAGCCCCTACTCCTTGATTAATGTTAAATCTATTTCACTTCTAGGTTGCAACTTCACAATTCAACAACAGATCAAGAGTCTTGGGGTCATTCTAGACAATACCTTATTTAATTCCCACATTCAACATGTCATTTCGCAAGGTTTATATAGAATCCATGATATTATCTGGTCTCAAAAAACTCCTTTATGCACGTGATTTCCAAACTGTCCTAGACTATTGCAATTCACTTTACATTGGCTTAGCTAACATCATTATTAAGCCCTTGTAATTGCTACTTAATGCTGCAGCTCGTTTACTTTACGGCTTGAAGCGGGCTGACCACATCACCTCTACCATAACCGAGTAACATTGGCCTTCTATGCATGAGAAGATAAAGTTAAAGGTTGCAATAACTATCTTTAATTTTTGAATGATGAAACTTCCATTTGGGCTAATGCCATGCTCCGTTTTTGTTGGCTTACAAGGTTGTTACGCTCATCCCAATGTGGCCCTTTGGACGTACCATCTCCTCAGCTTGCCAAACCATGTCACCCAAGAATGTACTTTTCCTATCGCAGGCCCTACACTCTGGAATTCTTTCTCTATTGAAATCAGGCAATCAGATTTATTAAGAGTTTCAGAAAGTTAATTAAAACTTATCTTATTTTTAGTTTTATGTTTTATTATTTGTTTTATCAGCACTTATATTTGTTTAATTATGTTTTAATGTTTTCCTTTATATTGAAGTTCTTATGAATTATTTATTGCTCTGTTTTAGTTTATCTTTTATAAATTGTTTTTTTATATTTTATTATGTATGTTTTTTTATTGTACATCGCCTAGTCTTCTTTTGTATTAGGTGATTCATAAAGTAATAAAATCTAAATCTCAAGAAACAAGAAAAGGTACAGAGAAGAGCAACAAAATTAATAAAGCAGATGGAACAGCTCCCTAATCAAGAAAGGCTAAACAGGTTAGGGCTTTTCAGTTTGAAAAAGAGATGACTAAGAAAGGACATGAAAAAGTAGAAAGGGAACAGATGTAGTACTAGAGGATACTCTGTGGAACTTGCTGGTAGCAGATTTATATCAAATTGAAGAAAGTATTTTTTCACTCGCTATACAATTAAGCTGTTGCCAGAGGGTGTGGTCAAAGAGATTGACATAGCTGGATTTGAAAGGAGTTTGGACAAGTTGCTGAAGGAAAAGTCCATAAATAATTATTAGCCAGGAGTGTTTGGGGAAATTCACCGTTTAGCCCTGACAGAGAACAACAAGGATTTGCTGCTGCTTGTGACCTTGGGCAAATCACTCAACCCTCCAATGCCTCAGGTACAAAGTTAGATTGTGAGCCTTCTGGAGATAAGGAAATAACTACAACACTGAATGTAATTTCTTTGATGTGCCAAAAAGTGGAATAAATAAAGGAGTAGGAGTTGGATGCACTGTGTACCTGGGATCTGGATTGAATGCTACTGGAGACAGGATGTTGGGTTTGATATACCTTTGGTCTGAGCCAGCATGGCACATCTTAAGTACATTCCTAGGGGGTTAATCCTGGAGTGGGTTTGGAGGCATCTAGAAATGATTCTCTGTGCTAACCAGCCTTGGCACATTGGACCATGTATCAGGGAAGATTTCAAGAAGCAACTTGCGAACATTCTTTAAGCATGTATCTTTTAGCAAGCACAGATGCAGTATCTCATTAAGTTAGTAGGGATGTGAATCGTTTTTCAACGATTAAAATTATCGTCCGATAATGTTTATATCGTCTTAAATCGTTATAGAACACGATACAATAGAAATTCTAACGATTTATCGTTAAAAATCGTTAAATCGTGTTAGTGCGCACTAAATCGAGTTAGTGTGCACTAACTCCCCGTTAGTGCGCACTAACTGAAAATGATACAAATAAACACTTTCCAGGTCACTGAAGGTCAGTTAGGAATGAATATGTGTTCCTATTGGCTGGCTGCCCTCTTATCTATTGATGTTACCAAGGTTACCACTGAGGTGATGGTTGGGGGGATGGGAAATGGAACTGGAAACTAACGAACACCAACAGAAAATGAAACAAAGTGTTCACACTTCCCAGGTCAGTAAAGGTCACTTAGGAATGAATATGTATGTATGTATTCCTATTGGCTGGCTGTGCTCTTATCTATTGATGTTACCAATATGGTTGGGGGGATGTGAAATGGAAACAGTTGGAAGCTTGACAAAAAAAGTAATGTAATGATCAGCACTCACCTGACTAGAACTTGTTTGTTTATTATTTTTGTTAGCAGGCACCTGAAATGCTAGTGCATGTTGAATTTGCCAATCACTGTGCATTTTAGAAAGGTGGTCCTGGCTGGAACTGTACACAGTTCAAATATATGTAATTGATTGTTGGTAAGTGTATTTTTTAAGTAGCCACACTGGCACCAGTATGTTTACTTTTCCTCCTACTTAACTCACTAGCTCAGCTTTGTAAGAAGGGCTTCTCTGCTTGTGTGTTGTTTTTGTTTGGTGTGAGGAGAGCAGAAACATCAGATCTTTATTCAATCTACTACAGTCATCTCTTACAGTGCCCTATCCCTATTAATACCAGGAGTGTTGTGATCTTCCTGCACACAGTGCCCTAACCCTGATACCAGTCTGAGACAGCTCCCTCCCTGCATTACTAGTGAGAGGCTGGCTTCACAGACAGGGGGGAGCTGCCTGACCCTCACTCCTGACTTCCCCCATGTCCCAGCTAGTGAATGGTGTGTGGGTGAGGGGGGGGGGAGGATGGTGAAGTCTGAGACAGCTCCCTCCCTGCATTACTAGTGAGAGGCTGGCTTCACAGACAGGGGGGAGCTGCCTGACCCTCACTCCTGACTTCCCCCATGTCCCAGCTAGTGAATGGTGTGTGGGTGAGGGGGGGGGGTGGATGGTGAAGTCTGAGACAGCTCCCTCCCTGCATTACTAGTGAGAGGCTGGCTTCACAGACAGGGGGGAGCTGCCTGACCCTCACTCCTGACTTCCCCCATGTCCCAGCTAGTGAATGGTGTGTGGGTGAGGGGGGGGGGGAGGATGGTGAAGTCTGAGACAGCTCCCTCCCTGCATTACTAGTGAGAGGCTGGCTTCACAGACAGGGGGGAGCTGCCTGACCCTCACTCCTGACTTCCCCCATGTCCCAGCTAGTGAATGGTGTGTGGGTGAGGGGGGGGGGGTGGATGGTGAAGTCTGAGACAGCTCCCTCCCTGCATTACTAGTGAGAGGCTGGCTTCACAGACAGGGGGGAGCTGCCTGACCCTCACTCCTGACTTCCCCCATGTCCCAGCTAGTGAATGGTGTGTGGGTGAGGGGGGGGGGGGTGGATGGTGAAGTCTGAGACAGCTCCCTCCCTGCATTACTAGTGAGAGGCTGGCTTCACAGACAGGGGGGAGCTGCCTGACCCTCACTCCTCCGGGGTATTGTGATCTTCCTGCACACAGTGCCCTATCCCTGATACCAGGGGTGTTGTGATCTTCCTGCATGCAGTGCCCTATCCCTATTAATACCAGGAGTGTTGTGATCTTCCTGCATGCAGTGCCCTATCCCTATTAATACCAGGAGTGTTGTGATCTTCCTGCATGCAGTGCCCTATCCCTGATACCGGGATGTGTGCAAGAAGATCACAACACCCCCGGTATCAGGAATAGGGCACTGTGTGCAGGAAGATCACAACACCCCCAGTATCAGGAATAGGGCACTGTGTGCAGGAAGATCACAACACCCCTGGTATTAGGGATAGGGCACTGTGTGCAGGAAGATCACAACACTCCTGGTATTAATAGGGATAGGGCACTGTGTGCAGGAAGATCACAATACCCCTGGTATCAGGGTTAGGGCACAAGTTCTAGTCACATTGACTGATCACATTACTTGTTTTGTCAAGCTACCAACTGTTTCCATTTCCCATCCCCCATATACTGTCAGTAGGAAACTTGGTAACATGAATAAATAAGAGGGCAGCCAATAGGAATACATATTCATTCCTAAACTGACCTTAACTGACCTGAAAAGTGTCAAATTGTATCATTTTCAGTTAGTGCGCACTAACTCCCAGTTAGTGCGCACTAACTCCCGTTAGTGCGCACTAACTCGAGTTAGTGCGCACTAATCGGAAAAAAAAAAAAACGATTTTTAACGATTTTTTAACTAAAAAATCGTGCCTAAGACGATTTTCTTGCCCTGCCACACGATTTCTATCGTTAAGACGATATGGAAAACGATTCACATCCCTATAGTGCATGTCACGTTATATCAATTGTTAGTTTGGATGCTAAACTTTATAGGAAGTGCATACTAAAAAGTTTTTTGAATGCTTTTTAGTGCATATGCCCCAAAATTAGACTTTCTCCTATGTCTGGAGCTTGAGCTCCTCAACAGTGTGGAGGAGTAGCCTAGTGGCTAGAGTAGACTGTGACCTGGAAAATCAAGGTTTCAGGTATTGCTGATGCTCCTTGTGATCTTGGCTAAGAGCTTTCACCTGCCATTGCCTCAGGTGCAACCTTAGGACCTGATTTACGATGCTTTTTCTCATAGACACAGAATGGAAGAAAAGCCTCTGTCGATCAGTCCCTTAGACTGTAAGCCCTCTAGGCAAAGGGAAATGTCTAGTCTTCCTGCAATGTAATCTTTTTGAAGTGGTTGACCAATCACAAAAGGCAGAATCTAAATCAAATATTAAAATTAAAAAAAACAAAACAAAACAGAACTTAACTACTTGAGAAACAACTACAAGAGAATTTTAACCACAAAAAATGTAATAATTACTTATACAAAGTGCTTACTGAATTAAATAATAGCTGTGCCTCCATTATTATTAAGCTTCCTCTTTTCAATTTCTGTCTAATCTTATTACTTTCAGTGTCTCTATTGCATGGGTCCTACTGATTTTCTACTTTCCAGAAATAGGAAAAGAATATCTCATCATGGTATGAGATAAAGGGTCTAAATAGTAATACAGGTCACCTAACATATAGCTCAGACTTGTTTCACATTCTTTAGAACTATACTCACAGCAACAGTGAGGCATGAGCTGCCTGCAGTGTTTTCAAGTGTGACCCCCCTCACCAAGTAAGTGAATCTCACGTTCATCAATCTTGTTAAAAGTTGGGTCCGATGAATGGTTTTTTTTCCCAGCCACAATCTGAATGGAATTTGTAACCTGCTATTTGTGTGCAAGGCTTGCTTCTGTGTCATTGAAATCAATCCTTCTTTTGTTATACTAGATGTGAATAACCCCCCCCCCCCCCGCTGAGCTACCAAATGCAAAGATAAAGCAACCCCCCCTCCCAAATTGCATTTATTGTTGAAATCTCTTTGATCTTCTGATAAACTCACTATTTTTGCCAATTTCAACAAATATTTTGGTAGCAAATAGGGGGTAGGGGTTGTCAACTTCAAGTGGCTCCCCACCCTGTGTGTGTATTTTGCTCTCATCTGAAGCACAGCACTTGCATCATGGCGCCTCATTATCAGTTGCTTTTCTTATTTTTTGCTTTCCTTTTCGGAATTTTTCTGAAAACCAATAGGCGGGAGACAGGTGCTGTCCTTATTTGCAATGGAATTCCAATCTTATATTTCTGTTATTTAGCTCTAAGTATTTGCTTCTGGGGAGATGTTTCTCATGACCAAGAAACAGATCGTCCCTTTTCAGGCAAAAAGTTGTTTTACTATCGTCTTAGAAACCTGTTCAGGGACTTTCAAATGTAAAGCTCAAATACACAAATGAACTGTAAATCATATAGTTATCTATCTATCTATTTATCTCGTTATATACAAAGTATGTGTTATACCAAACTATGTATTGCCCTAAAGTATGAATGTAAACCATTGTGATCTTCACTTGGAACGATGGTAAATTAATTAAATAAATAAATAAATAAATAAATGAATGAATGAAACTGTCTTTTCTGAACTACATAATTAGAATCTATGGCAGTGATTCCCAACCAGGGAAGGTGGTCCGCCAAAAGGGAGGCACTTTGGTTGTCTCCCTTTTGGTGGACCTCACATCTCAGGAGCTCTGCTCTAAGGCTTTCGCTGCCTAATTCCACCACTTGGTCCTATGCCGAGAAGAGGAAGATTGTAGCTTCAAGAAGCCCAAACTGACCCGGAAAGGAAGCAGGGAGAGAGTGCGGCTGATTGCCACCAAGAGACCATCTGAGACTGCGCTGCCACCCGTACCTTCGACAGCTGCTGCTCCACACCAGAGGCAATAGCAAGCAGGGTGATAACCCTGAGGAGCATTTCTGCCCAATGCTACATGGGCTCTGGCTGTTCTGCAAGCATGAGAGTGATTAGAAAAAAAAAGCAGCTGCCCTGAAGAGTCCATGGTGGGATCAGCACGCAGAACGATATGGAAAAGGGGGTCACAGGGAAGAGGGTAGAAGGGAGTGCTAGAAACTGTTTGCTAATTTATAGGAGCCATAATCGTGCTGTTGCAACTAATATTTAACTGAGATATTTGTATTTATATGAATGCCTTGAAAAGGCCGCTGCAACCTATTGTCATACTGAGATGTTTGTATTGATTTTACTGACATATCTTGTTTTCTTAATCCTCTTGTTGACTTATTTCAAACACAGTCCTTTTGTACATTTTACCTAGTTTTCTTCTGCCATTGATGGATATCAGGTTTAGTCCTTACTGAAGAATCCTTCAGTCTGTATTTTATCTTTCAAATATATTGTACCCTACCTTGGGTGATGTTCTTATTCAAAAAGCTGAGTAAAAAAAAAAAAAACAAAATCCAAATAAATAAATAAATAAAGGAACACTTGGGATTGGGCCATGGAGATGGAAAGTGGGAGAGGACCAGGGAAGAGGCCATAAAAGGAAGAGGACAGGAGGCAAGGTGCTCAAAATGGAGCCATAGGGGGGAGAGAAGAAGACAAGGCACTTGGGGAAAGGACCATGAAGGGGGGGGGGGGGAGGGTGCAGCACTCCAAAATGGGCCATGGTAGAAGGCTATGAAGGAAAGCACTCAGGAAAGGCCTTGATGGGGAGGACCTGGAAAGAGGACACAGGAAGGAGAGGACAGAAGGAAAGGCACTAGGGAAGGGGTCATAGGTGAGGGCAAGCAGGGCAGGAGAAACTGCCCTGTAAGGGGTGAGGGTGGGAGGGTAAGAACTCGGAGACAGGTCAGAGGAAGAAGACAGGAGGGACAGAACCAGAAAAGGGGCTTCGGGGAGGAGTCAGAGCACTCAGAAAGGGTCCATAAGGAAGGCACTTGGCATGGGCCCATGGTAGAGGGGAGGAGAAGCACTCATGAAGGATCCATAAAGAGATGGCAGGAGGGAGAGCACAGTTTATTTCAGAAACCATTCCTTATTAAATATTAAACTTTATACATTGCAAGTTATTCTGGTGCACATATTATTATTATGTCAATCCATTTTCCATGTGGAATTTAAATGCATAAAAAATTAGAGAGACGCATGTGGGGGGTATGCAAAATATTTGGAGATTGAAAAGGTGTCCACCCTCCCCAAACGCTTGGGAACTGCTGGTCCATGGCATTGCAAAAGAAAGCAAATTGGGTCAACCAGATGGGCCCTCTCTGCCATCACTTTCTGTGATTGTATGCAATCTCGCTCTGAATCCTCTGCAGGCTCTTTTACATGTCCTGGTCCAACTATTAGCACAGCGATGCCTTGCCTTGCCCTTGAGTATGATCATTATCAGAGCCTAGCTCCTAAAAAGAAATCCGGGGACTGTACAAGCCCAGAGCATCCCTTTGTTTATTTAGTTTTAAAGGTCTAATTCACACATCTTGCTGAAACTAACTTCAGGCCCGAAACCAGTGCCCTTGAGAAACCTAGAAAGGGAAAAGGTTACACCTGTGAGTCTCTCTTCTCAGCCACTGCACCCAAGCAGTGACCTCCACCCTTGAGTAAGGGATTGCTGGCAGCTGGAAGTGTGCAGGTCTCTTCCTTCCCCCATCTTGGATATTAACTCTTAAATTGCCCTGCAGTGAAAGCCTCCCCCTCCTTCTGGCCCTGAGCCCTTTTGGTTGCATCTGTGTCAGCGACTCTGGCTTTCTCTGGGCTGAGCAGAGGCAGCAGGGTTTTTTAGAGACTGAAATGTTTATTTCGTGGCTTTATGGCCGCAGCCTCCAGGACCAAGGAAAGCACGCATGGCTCTCCCTCCAGCGATTAAGCCGCCCTTAGCAGCTTCGGCATCTCCAGACTCCCCCCCCCCCCCCCCCCCCCCCCCATGAAACTCAAAGCAGGATTGTTTGAATAATTAATTCCCCCATGTCTGGGACTCGAAGCTCGCGACTTTGCAGAAAATTACTAGCACTGCAGCAAATTCCAACGTTGTTTAAGCAAGAGCAACGCTGTCTAAGAATTAGGACGCAGCCCTCATCAGATTTCCCCATCTTGTAGAAACAGAAACCAAGATAGTGAAACGCGTTGTTCGCCTTTTGAAGTGCAGGGGTAGAGTTAATTAAATCTATCAGCAGAGTCTTCGCTTGGCATGAGGGTACTCCAGTCATCTGAAATGAAAGGCAAAGGGGAGAGTAAGTAATGCTAATCCCCTTCTTCCAAAAGCACCGGGAAGCATGTATAGGGTTCATTCATGTTTCTAGCTATCATATTAAATATTAAATGTCTCATGCCAAGTAAATGCAAGCAACTCCTTCCCTAGCCTTCCAGTGTGTTGCTTCTCTATTTCTGGTGCTGACTGCTTAGAATAGTACCTTTATTTTCTTTTTTTTTTACTTTTTGAAAACAGCTTTTCCTGATATTTTACTCCTCTTCGAAAGAGTTTCAAAGTGCAAGTCTCCTTCTGTGAGTAGCCAGGCTAGAACTATGCGGCTGACCTAAAACACCTTTTCTAATTGATGACAAACCATGAGTCAAGTGTTGCTGCGCTGTAAACCTGTTCACGTGTTACTTTACTTCGATTAGAAAGGAACTTAAAAAGTGGGAAAAGACTGAGCTACCTTGCGCCTAAGAATCTTTCAGGTGCCCTAGCAGCCCCCTCCCAACGTAATAAACTGAAGGTTTAAAACCAGGAGGTGCAGTGACCCCCAGAAAGATGCTTTCGTGCCGGCTACGGTGGAAAGTCCCTGGTTGCCTCGCTGTGCATCACTTTACCGTCTCATATAATGCACATTTAAATACTTATTTAAAATAGACCCACTCGGGACACGGGCACGAAATCTACCAGTCTGCAAGATCCAATCAAGCTTCTAAACACTAGTAAACCGCCTATCTTCCGATGATCTAGGTCCAATCCATTGATAAGAAATTGTAAAATAACACCAAATATAAGACCTCCTAATTTATATTCCATTTAAAAATACGAGCATGCTAGGTTTATTGCACATATACTGCCGTATATATTAGGTATAATTTCTTAATTTATATTAAAAAAAAAAAACAAAAACAACCCAAAACATCGAATTCCTCTCCTGAAACACCTCTCTCTAATCCTAGATGTTGTTTTTCTTTTCCTAATCATCCATTCTAACCATTCTGAAGCCCTTTTGCCCTACGACCAAAAAAAAAAAAAAAAGCAAACAAGTTCCTGCCAAAGATGTATTTTCTTAAAAACAAACAAAAAAAAAAAAAAATAATAATACTGACGCTCTATGTATGGCCACGCCATTTACCCCAAGCAGGAGAAACTCCTACATCGTGCTGCACCAGAGGCAGCTGCCTGCTCTTCCTCTGAATTGCCTCTGCCCCGTGTACCTCTTTTTAGCAGGATCATCCTCTTTTTTTCCTTTTGGGGGGGGAGGGGGTCCTCTTCCAGATTGGGAGGGCCCCTTCCCCTTTCTCCAGGCACAGTAAGGGTGGGTGGGGGAAACCTTTTTTCTTGTCTGGGGCGTAACCCCCCCCCCCCCTGCCTCCAAGAGCAGAGTCTGAAACCTGCATTGCCTGCGCTTGGCTGGGAGGAGGAAGCGTCGCCCATGCCTTGGTACGGGGGGGGGGGGGGGGGCTGCTCCCTAGCCTGGCGCCGGCCCCGCCCACCGAGGAGAGATGAGGTGGGGACCACCTTCCTCGCTAAAATAAAAATCTCTGCTATGAAGTCACAGCCTATTTCACATCCGGTTTACCCTGGGATGTATTACTACTGTCTCGGGAAAGAGAAATGCTTTGTTGTGGCTGCGACCTTAACGTTGGAAAAAGCCCATTTTGGATGGTAAAAGCGCCCAGAAGCAGAGGGATCCATGATTGCTCCAAGCGCCACCGAAGCAAACGCTGACTAGCGCGCTGCCGCTGCCACTGCCGCTGCCGCTGCTCGCTCCTCTCGCCTCCCTTGCAGGCTTCCTTCCGCGCCCGCCTTCCTCAGCTTTGGCTTCCCAGCGGTTTTTGGTTGCCTTAGACTTTTGCAGTTTACAAGGAAAGCTGTGCCTAGAGGGGCTTTAGGTAAGACCTGCTTGTTTAATTTTATAGGGATTGCATCCCTTCTTCCCTTTGCAACACCAGGATTCCTTGTAGCATGTAGTGTTGTAGCTGAAACCATTTTTTTTTTTGTTTGAGGCTGAAATTCCGCAGTGATCAATGGACATTCCTACTGTCTTTATTATCTATCTATCTATCTATCTATCTATCTATCTATATTAATGATGTGGTAGTCAAATAAACAAATAGCTATCTGTTGACTTTCGCCCCTACTTACCCAAAAATCGAATGGTTGCACTGTCTTTGGAAATGGACAGAGCTGAGAGGCAGACTCTGTTAAACCTCCTTCAATAGATGCAACCAATGCACACAATTCCCTGTATGTGCTCCGAGAAATAAAAGGGGGCTCTGTCCACGTCTAAATATAGATGTCGAGAATACAAATCGCTTGATAAGAAATCCATAGAATGCTATTTTATTTTTTGCTGAAAAGTCTTTTCCATGCTCTATACATATTATTTTAAACAAACTTATTAATATCTCTAACACTTTATGGGTTTTGGAAGGTTAATGGCTCAAAGATGAGACCAGGGAAAGACAAAATAAATTACACGGAGGGCTAATGTTTTTGAATTAGAAAAAATTACAGAATGTGGCTGCTGTGCTGTTTATTTGTAAACTGTAGATGTGCAAGTTTAAGATGCAGTCTTGGGCATCCTTCCTTACCATAGCTTCCATTCTATTCACTGCTGCTGTCTCCGGCTATTGCAGGATGTTTAAATCAGGGTGCTGGCATTATCTAGCCAGGATCATTTTAGCATACCTCATAGTGAATTGCTGGCACGCCAGATTGCAAATATTTTCTGCTGATTTCTACCGTTCCTGAGAATAACATGATTTGGAGTAGATGCCTATTTAAAAAAAAAAAAAAATACACACTCCAGAGGCGGAGGGTCTGCAAAGTGTTTAGCACATTTAATCGTGGCTAGCCAACAACAACAAAAAAAAAAAAATGCCCTTTTCAATATTATTTTACCATGAATGCATGTTTGACTTAGAGTCAACTTTCGGAAGCCACATTCTGAGCACCGCCTAAAGAGTGAATGAAACCTGTCGAACGGAAGCTGCAAATAACAGCTCCGGTTCTCTTAGTTTGTTGACAAATAGCCATGTTGCCCTTGCATTTAATTTCAACGCACATATTTTTGACCATTGGGAAGAAGGCTGTTAATCTAATTTAGAAGCGCTATTCCCATATTTCGGCTGATAAAATAGTTGCAGGAAAGCATATTGCAGCACCAGGCAGACATGATGGTTCTAGCCACAGAACTGGTGTACGTGTAATCAGCACATGGGGGTGCTTATAAAGTCTCACACGAGTGTCCCCTGTGAGCATGCTGAAAAGCGTCAGCCTAGAATTAGAAATAAAATAAATATTTTCCATAGTTACCGAAAAACATGATCAGAAAGCAGTGCCTATAAGACTAGCACCTATAAATAATAAAAAATACATCACATGGCTAGAATAAAAAGGCCATGCCACAGTATGGCATCCTTAAGCTGCATCCCATAAGGCAGACTAGTGCTCAATTAGGCCAAATAATTTTCTTCCAATACTAGTTAGAACAGGGGGGTTGTTTTCACATAAATGCATAAATAAAAAATAATAGTAAAGATACTATTACAATTTGCTTCCATTCTGAATTCATCTAGTAAATCAATAAAGAGTTGACAAGCTTGATGAAGCAAGAAACCATGGCAATATTTGAAACATTGGAGTAATGCGAGAAAATACAGGACCAATGATATTGATAATGAATAGTAAAGTCTTAAATGAAAGCACACTGAGTCATGCAGACAGAATAGGTGTGTGTGAAGTGTTATACAGTATGAAAGCTAATTGTTGAAAATATTGAACTCAAGTGTTGTGGTTCAGCTATTGGCACCTTGTGTAACAATGTCTTACATTTACAACCTGGTCACTGCCTATCACAAAAGGCCAGATGTACTAATGGCAATTCCCCCTTTTCTGTCTATGGGACAGGTGCTTAGTACATAAGCCTCTGGACAACAGAAATTATTTTACTGAGGTGGGCTTTTTCAATACCAGCCACTTACTAATTTACAGCACCACATAAGCATACAGGAAATAAATAAATTAATTAATTAATTAATAAATACAAATTTTTTTTTTATTCACAGGTATCACACCCCAGGATGAAGAAGACTACTATTTTTTGTGAGAGTTTATGGGCCTGGATCCTACTCGTAGTTGCATTGACTGGTATAAGGTAAGTAAAGAATTTTAAAGCACATGAAAGGTCAATGAACAAGAGCCTAGGAAATGAGTTTTCCAAGGAAACAGGGTTATCCCTTCAAAATTCCAGTGAAGTCTAAATAAGAGGAGCTTAAGGAAATTGTAGCAGTACACCATCTACAAAACCGAGGAAATTCAATAGCCCTGCTGCAATTCTTTCAAATCAAAAGAAAAGAAAAGATGTGAACACTGAAAAAGGCATAAGAATAGCCCAAAAGTTTAGACAACATATTTGCTATACATCTGACTTAAAGTTCATGATTGCTGTATAGGTTTGAAATACCTGCGGTCTGTTTAATTTGTGACTATGCTGCTGCCTACAGTAAAGATTGAAATTCTCCTTGTAAAATGGTTTCTATGGACACAGCATTTGATATATATTTATTTAGGATTATGACAATGTGGGGTTTTTTTTCATTATTATTTTGTGAATTGTAGCATTTAGTGGCAAAACAAAGGAAAGCTGAGACATAGAGCAATTTTCCAGTCAGTCTTCCACCAGTATTTCCTTGTAAGGGAATATATTATATATTAAATTATCTATTTTTTTTTATATGTGTAACTTATTCTGTGTATGTTATATATTTATACCAGAGTTATATATTTTGTATCAAATTATCTACTTACCTTTATTATGCATGCAACATATTCTGTAATCCTGCAACTGTCTCTGTGTACCCTGATAAAGCGAGTAACACATCTGTGAAATAAATAAATAAATAGCAATTGAATGAGCACAAACTTATGTTCTATGCTGTAAGTATGATGAATCATCATGGCAATATGACATGAAGAAACCTTAGGATGAGAGAAAAGCTTTCCCAAGACTATGCTACTTTAGAATTTATATGCACATCACCTTTAGTCTTTCTCTAAGATGGTATCTATCATTCACTTGAAGGTTTGCATAATTTGCAAGAATAAGAAAGACATTTATTTCTGTTGGATATGGAAGAATTATGCATTTATTAGCCTGTTTTTGAAAAATGTACTAAGTTGCCACTATGATAATGACCTGTAGATGGAGTTAGTGCACAGTGTTATATTATATAGTAGGGGTTAGATAAGCTTAATCGCATAGTTGTGGTATTTTTCCTTAAAATGTAAATATGACAACGGAAATATGATGAGGTGATCAACATATTTAAAGCAACTTCTCCATGCCATACCTTCATGGCTCTTTCTATTTCTCAGACAGAAATATTGCAGTTAACACTGATCAAAAGTTATATGCTATAGAAAGAGTAATTTTGCTTTCAAATAGATGCTATTATTTTCCAAGAAAAAATGTCTTATTACCAGTTAGCAGTGTTTCTGCAAGTTATAGCTATACCAAGATTATTTGCTTGAATTTTGCTAAATTGAGTGCAAGGAACAAATTCACTGTACTGTTTACCTTGGTCATATTTTATACAAAAATAGGTCTAATAAAACTGTCCATATTTTAAAGTGATACAGTTCTAAATGCCTATACATATACTGAGAAAATGTGTAAAATCCATAGCAACGCTAGAATCAGAAACACCCTTAAGAATGTAATTCTTGTTCTCATAGGACCTCAATTTAGACTGCTTTCTGTGGATTGCCTTCCATTTTCTCATACTTTATATCTTTTTCCCATTAGAACCATCCTAATGTTGATGACCTTGCCATATCCTTGGGAGGTGCATCTCCAGCAGTTTGTAGTCTGAATGCAAGGGTTTTCCCCTAATAATTGCAACACCAGTGCAAAGTTTGAGCTATTAACTGAGGATGGTACCCTTTTGGTTTTTTGACTGAGATTGAAAAACACATGATTGTGTGTAGGTGTGTGTATGGGGGGGGGGGGGGAGTTTAACACACTGCCACCTGACCCTACTGGGGACAAAAAGATGTAACCATCATTGCCAGAGCACTATGATTAAAACATCCTGCTTAAAAAGATATGCTAGTAAATACCCCCCTTTTGCTGTATAAAACCCGTGACTAAAGAATTTTATTCAAAGATATTTCATTAAAAAATGACTAAGTACACACAAACAAAGCTGCTAATTTTCTTACAAGGCAACATTCACAGGAAATTACATTCTATCGGGGTCAACATTGAGTGGAATTTAGCTGAAGAACTCACAAGTTATCTGGCTAGTAAACTTTAGTCAGATAAGTTTAACTTTGTTTGCCATGTTTACCATTTGTTCTTAGTTCTATGTATCGCCGTTCAGGCAGTTTCTTGTTCCGTGTAAACCGGTTTGATTTGTATTTAATGCAGGAAGATCGGTATATAAAAACCAAAAATAAATAAATAAATAAGTGAAGGTAATATTGACAACTCATTATCCAGCTAAAATTGAGCTGGATTATGTAGGACAGTTCCGAGTTGGAGTTAAGTTAGCTGGATAAGTTATCCTGCTAAGTTAGCAAATCCTGCCTGTGGCTGAATATTACCCCCGTGTATTTAAATCTGCCACTTACTGCATATATCGTGAATTTGATTTGGAAGGATCTAATTATGTAGCTTAATTGTTAATGCTGGTGCATAGGAAGCCACATCACTGTTCCAAATGCATTGGGGATTTTTCAATGACTCTGGAATGTGTTGGTTATTTCTTCATAAAGTTTAAGTTTCAAGGATGAAGATTTGTTCTTGGGCTTTACACTAGCTCAGTCTGCATAGGCCAGGCAATGAGCACATGCAGTACCTCTAATGGTATTCAAACTATTTTACTTCATTCAATAAGAAGATAATATTTGCAAATCATCATCTGACCTGGATCCTGAGCCTTCACCCCACACATACAGACAGCGTAATTCACACTGTCAGTGCGGGAACACGTTTTCAGCCCATAGGGATGTGAATCGTTTTCCATATCGTCTTAACGATAGAAATCGTGTGGCAGGGCAAGAAAATCGTCTTAGGCACGATTTTTTAGTTAAAAAATCGTTAAAAATCGTTTTTTCCGATTAGTGCGCACTAACGGGAGTTAGTGCGCACTAACTGAAAATGATACAATTTGACACTTTTCAGGTCAGTTAAGGTCAGTTTAGGAATGAATATGTATTCCTATTGGCTGCCCTCTTATTTATTCATGTTACCAAGTTTCCTACTGACAGTATATGGGGGATGGGAAATGGAAACAGTTGGTAGCTTGACAAAACAAGTAATGTGATCAGTCAATGTGACTAGAACTTGTGCCCTAACCCTGATACCGGGGTATTGTGATCTTCCTGCACACAGTGCCCTATCCCTGATACCAGGGGTGTTGTGATCTTCCTGCACACAGTGCCCTATCCCTAATACCAGGGGTGTTGTGATCTTCCTGCACACAGTGCCCTATTCCTGATACTGGGGGTGTTGTGATCTTCCTGCACGCAGTGCCCTATTCCTGATACCGGGGGTGTTGTGATCTTCTTGCACACATCCCGGTATCAGGGATAGGGCACTGCATGCAGGAAGATCACAACACTCCTGGTATTAATAGGGATAGGGCACTGCATGCAGGAAAATCACAACACTCCTGGTATTAATAGGGATAGGGCACTGCATGCAGGAAGATCACAACACCCCTGGTATCAGGATAGGGCACTGTGTGCAGGAAGATCACAATACCCCAGAGGAGTGAGGGTCAGGCAGCTCCCCCCTGTCTGTGAAGCCAGCCTCTCACTAGTAATGCAGGGAGGGAGCTGTCTCAGACTTCACCATCCTCCCCCCCCCCCTCACCCACACACCATTCACTAGCTGGGACATGGGGGAAGTCAGGAGTGAGGGTCAGGCAGCTCCCCCCTGTCTGCGAAGCCAGCCTCTCACTAGTAATGCAGGGAGGGAGCTGTCTCAGACTTCACCATCCTCCCCCCCCCTCACCCACACACCATTCACTAGCTGGGACATGGGGGAAGTCAGGAGTGAGGGTCAGGCAGCTCCCCCCTGTCTGTGAAGCCAGCCTCTCACTAGTAATGCAGGGAGGGAGCTGTCTCAGACTTCACCATCCTCCCCCCCCCCCTCACCCACACACCATTCACTAGCTGGGACATGGGGGAAGTCAGGAGTGAGGGTCAGGCAGCTCCCCCCTGTCTGTGAAGCCAGCCTCTCACTAGTAATGCAGGGAGGGAGCTGTCTCAGACTTCACCATCCTCCCCCCCCCCCCCTCACCCACACACCATTCACTAGCTGGGACATGGGGGAAGTCAGGAGTGAGGGTCAGGCAGCTCCCCCCTGTCTGTGAAGCCAGCCTCTCACTAGTAATGCAGGGAGGGAGCTGTCTCAGACTTCACCATCCACCCCCCCCCCCTCACCCACACACCATTCACTAGCTGGGACATGGGGGAAGTCAGGAGTGAGGGTCAGGCAGCTCCCCCCTGTCTGTGAAGCCAGCCTCTCACTAGTAATGCAGGGAGGGAGCTGTCTCAGACTTCACCATCCTCCCCCCCCCCCCCTCACCCACACACCATTCACTAGCTGGGACATGGGGGAAGTCAGGAGTGAGGGTCAGGCAGCTCCCCCCTGTCTGTGAAGCCAGCCTCTCACTAGTAATGCAGGGAGGGAGCTGTCTCAGACTTCACCATCCACCCCCCCCCCCTCACCCACACACCATTCACTAGCTGGGACATGGGGGAAGTCAGGGGTGAGGGTCAGGCAGCTCCCCCCTGTCTGTGAAGCCAGCCTCTCACTAGTAATGCAGGGAGGGAGCTGTCTCAGACTTCACCATCCACCCCCCCCCCCTCACCCACACACCATTCACTAGCTGGGACATGGGGGAAGTCAGGAGTGAGGGTCAGGCAGCTCCCCCCTGTCTGTGAAGCCAGCCTCTCACTAGTAATGCAGGGAGGGAGCTGTCTCAGACTTCACCATCCTCCCCACCCCCTCACCCACACACCATTCACTAGCTGGGACATGGGGGAAGTCAGGAGTGAGGGTCAGGCAGCTCCCCCCTGTCTGTGAAGCCAGCCTCTCACTAGTAATGCAGGGAGGGAGCTGTCTCAGACTTCACCATCCTCCCCCCCCCCTCACCCACACAACATTCACTAGCTGGGACATGGGGGAAGTCAGGAGTGAGGGTCAGGCAGCTCCCCCCTGTCTGTGAAGCCAGCCTCTCACTAGTAATGCAGGGAGGGAGCTGTCTCAGACTTCACCATCCTCCCCCCCCCCCCTCACCCACACACCATTCACTAGCTGGGACATGGGGGAAGTCAGGAGTGAGGGTCAGGCAGCTCCCCCCTGTCTGTGAAGCCAGCCTCTCACTAGTAATGCAGGGAGGGAGCTGTCTCAGACTTCACCATCCTCCCCCCCCCCCCCTCACCCCCACACCATTCACTAGCTGGGACATGGGGGAAGTCAGGAGTGAGGGTCAGGCAGCTCCCCCCTGTCTGTGAAGCCAGCCTCTCACTAGTAATGCAGGGAGGGAGCTGTCTCAGACTGGTATCAGGGTTAGGGCACTGTGTGCAGGAAGATCACAACACTCCTGGTATTAATAGGGATAGGGCACTGTAAGAGATGACTGTAGTAGAGTGAATAAAGATATGATGTTTCTGCTCTCCTCACACCAAACAAAAACAACACACAAGCAGAGAAGCCCTTCTTACAAAGCTGAGCTAGTGAGTTAAGTTGGAGGAAAAGTAAACATACTGGTGCCAGTGTGGCTACTTAAAAAATACACTTACCAACAATCAATTACATATATTTGAACTGTGTACAGTTCCAGCCAGGACCACCTTTCTAAAATGCACAGTGATTGGCAAATTCAACATGCACTAGCATTTCAGGTGCCTGCTAACAAAAATAATAAACAAACAAGTTCTAGTCACGTGAGTGCTGATCATTACATTACTTTTTTTGTCAAGCTTCCAACTGTTTCCATTTCACATCCCCCCAACCATATTGGTAACATCAATAGATAAGAGCACAGCCAGCCAATAGGAATACATACATACATATTCATTCCTAAGTGACCTTTACTGACCTGGGAAGTGTGAACACTTTGTTTCATTTTCTGTTGGTGTTCGTTAGTTTCCAGTTCCATTTCCCATCCCCCCAACCATCACCTCAGTGGTAACCTTGGTAACATCAATAGATAAGAGGGCAGCCAGCCAATAGGAACACATATTCATTCCTAACTGACCTTCAGTGACCTGGAAAGTGTTTATTTGTATCATTTTCAGTTAGTGCGCACTAAATCGAGTTAGTGCGCACTAACGGGGAGTTAGTGCGCACTAACTCCCGTTAGTGCGCACTAACTCCCGTTAGTGCGCACTAACACGATTTAACGATTTTTAACGATAAATCGTTAGAATTTCTATTGTATCGTGTTCTATAACGATTTAAGATGATATAAACATTATTGGACGATAATTTTAATCGTTGAAAAACGATTCACATCCCTACAGCCCATGCCACCCCCTGTGTGAGGGAGGTTTGACTCATCATAGAACAGTTTTGGTAAGAATAATTTAATTAGAACCTGGATTGTGACCTCCTCACATTAACTTTTAAATATTTAGGGAATTCCGGAACATTTCATGGATAAAAAAATTCACATTTTTAATATTTACCCAATCTACCTGAATAATCTACATAAGATTATGTCCCCAAACTCTATAAACATGAATGGGCTATGCTGACTATAACCTGGCATGTGAAAGTCAGGGCACAGTCATCCTGCTTACACTTAAATATCTGGTCATCAAAGACTTTTCTTGTAGCCACCCTTTAGGATATAAGATTTCTTGAGATCCTTCTAAAAATGTAGGAAAACAAATTCTTGAACAATTGACCAGGTTCTACATTTATCCCTATCATGTGTAGACGTATTCTTTGCTGAGTGTGAAATTTCTAATTTTAAAAATGTGTGTACAGAAATAAAATTGTACGCTTCACGTAAAAATAAATGCCGATGCAACTGAGGCTGATGCATAAGTCAGCCAATCGTTACATCATTTCTCTCATCTTTTTTTAAAATGTCATGGTCCTCAGATAACGGGTCATAAAAAAGCATGAGGTTGTATACTCTACTTTTATAGAACATAGTTATTGCACACAGGGAGGATAACTTTCAAAGAAAATGTGAATGGCGGAATATACGCATGTTTATGGCTGCGAGCAGATTGACGCTAGAATTTTATAACCCATGCATACGATATACATGCATTTCATAAAATATGTGTATCTTTACCCCATACCTATGCGCATATGTAGGCTTGTGTGCAAATATGTGAAATGAATTGAAAGAAAGTTTATCAATGCATTGAACCCAAGTACTTTTGCTACCTATTTTAAAAATATACACCCCTACTTTTTATATGGAAATATCAGGATTTTTATGCACATAAGTTGGCACATTTTAAACATATACGGGCAGATTTTAAATGCCCTGCTCGCGTAAATCCGCCCGGATTTACGCGAGCAGGGCCCTCGCGCGCTGGCGTGCCTATTTTGCATAGGCCGCCGGCGCGCACAGAGCCCCGGGACGCGCGTAAGTCCCGGGGTTTTTAAGGGGGCGGGGCCGAATGACGTGGCATTTCAGGGGCGGGACATGGTGTTTCGGGGGTGGGACCGGGGGCATGGTGCCAGCCCAGGGGTGTGGTCGAGGCCCCCGGACCAGCCCCCAGGTCGGATGACGGCACGCCAGCAGTCCGCTGGCGCGCGTAGATTTACGTTTGCTTCTAGCAGGCATAAATTGAGGGACAAAGGTAAGGGGGGGGGTTTAGATAGGGCCGGGGGGGTGGGTTAGGTAGGGGAAGGGAGGGGAAGGTGAGGGGAGGGTGAAAGAAAGTTCCCTCCGAGGCCGCTCCGATTTCGGAGTGGCCGATTTCGGAGTGGCCGATTTCGGAGAGGCTGTGCGGCTCGGCGCGCGCAGGCTGCCCAAAATCGGCAGCCTTGCACGCGCCGATCCAGGATTTTATAAGATACGCGCGGCTATGCGTGTATCTTATAAAATCCAGCGTACTTTTGTTTGCGCCTGCTGCGCGAACAAAAGTACGCGATCGTGCTCTTTTTTAAAATCTACCCCATAAGCATCAAGAAAATTACCAGTTTTACCAAATAGTCCATTTGTTCGCCCAATTCTTCTCCAGTTTATTGAGACTTATCTGGTTCCTCTGCCTGAACACCCCCCAATTCACCCAACCTCCCATCCAGTCAGTACTACACAATAAAAACAATTAACATAATTTACACCAGGAGGTAGATACTCAAAACTAAATGTTTATGTAAGTTAGCCAAATAAAACTTATCTGGCTAATTTACTTGGGATATTGAGCAGCAGGGATGAATATTCAGTCAAAAAGCACTACTTAGACATACTCTATGGCAGGTTTATTTTATTTTTATTTTATTTATTTAAGGTTTTTATATACCGGCAATCATGAGCACATATCTTGCTGGTTTACATGAAACGGGAGTGCATTAAATACATCAACTAGAACTGTGGTGATCGAAGGAGCAGTTACAAATAACAAGGGTAGCAGAACTTGGATAAGAAGGAAGAGATAGGAAAGAATAAACGGTTGAACGGTATACAAATAAATTAAATGCTATGTAAAAATGGCATGATTAATGGCTGAATATTTGAAGTCCTTGGTTTGTATCAGGTCTAACTTATCCGATTAACTTAACAGGATAAGTATGAATATTGCTGTCTTGACCCGCCCACTATATATCCAGCTTTCTACTTATCCAGATGTGTTACTTATCTGGCTAAGATGGAGATTCTGAAACAGCAACACAGGCGCACATGTGTATGTACATATGCTGGCTCACGCCAAAGGACACGGCTGTATTTTTACATATGAACATATATGCATGCATGGTCTAAAATAGGCTATATAGGGTGGATTTTAAAAGTCCTACGTGCGTAAATTCTGGCATTTATGTGCATGGCCGGGCCTTGCGCGCGCCAGGCGAATCTTCAAAGGGGCCCGGCCGGCGCATAAGTGCCGGGCTTCTTTGAAGGGGCGGGCCAGGGAGACGTGTTCTGAGTGGGAGAGGTGGGGCGGGCCGTGACAGCGCCATTGCTCAGTGTCCTGAAGACTCCGCTCCCGGCGCGCACAACTTGCTTCAGGTTGGGCCGTGAAGTAAATAATAAAACAAACAAACAAAAAAAGAATAGGTAAGGTTTAGGGGGTGGGGAGGAGAGGGGAAGGGGAAGGAAGTTTAGGTAGGGGGTAGGGAACTAGGGAAGGTCGGAATGCGTCATCGCGCGGAAATTGCAAAAGTTCCCCCCCCCCCTTGCATGCACCGTCCACACATATGCTCGCGGATTATAAAATCCAGTGCACATGTGCACATGAACCATGGATTTTCTAACATGCGCACTATTGTTAGAAAATTGGCCTGTCCATGTGCACGTGCTGGGAAGCACGTGCACGTTTGAAAATCTATCCCTATATGAGTACATGTGCACACAATTTTATATGGATGCACACATGTGCATGCAAATGTTGCCTCTACCAAGTAGGGGCTATTCATAAGCATGCACGCTGACATAATTACCAGTTTCGCAGTTCATTCCCAGTTTGTCCAGGTAAAGAATAAGACTTCCTAACCCCCCTAATTAATTATAGAAACATAGAAACATAGAAATGACAGCAGAAGAAGACCAAACGGCCCATCCTGTCTGCCCAGCAAGCTTCACACATTTTTTCTCATACTTATCTGTTTCTCTTAGCTCTTTGGTTCTATTTCCCTTCCACCCCCACCATTAATGTAGAGAGCAGTGATGGAGCTGCAACCAAGTGAAATATCAAGCTTGATTAGTTAGGGGTAGTAGGGGAAGTAACCGCCGCAATAAGCAAGCTACACCCATGCTTATTTGTTTTACCCAGACTATGTTATTCAGCCCTTATTGGTTGTTTTTCTTCTCCCCTGCCATTGAAGCAGGGAGCTATGCTGGATATGCGTGTAGTATCAGTTTTTCTTCTCCCCTGCCGTTGAAGCAGAGAGCTATGCTGGATATGCGTGAAGTATCAGTTTTTCTTCTCCCCTGCCGTTGAAGCAGAGAGCTATGCTGGATATGCGTGAAGTATCAGTTTTTCTTCTCCCCTGCCGTTAAAGCTGAGAGCTATGCTGGAAATGCATTGAATGTGAAGTATCAGGCTTATTTGGTTTGGGGTAGTATCCGCCGTAACAAGCCAGCTACTCCCCGCTTTGTGAATGCGAATCCTTTTTTCTTCTCCCCTGCCGTTGAAGCAGAGAGCTATGCTGGATATGCGTGAAGTATCAGTTTTTCTTCTCCCCTGCCGTTGAAGCAGGGAGCTATGCTGGATATGCGTGAAGTATCAGTTTTTCTTCTCCCCTGCCGTTGAAGCAGAGAGCTATGCTGGATATGCGTGAAGTATCGGTTTTTCTTCTCCCCTGCTGTTGAAGCAGAGAGCTATGCTGGATATGTGTGAAGTATCAGTTTTTCTTCTCCCCTGCCGTTGAAGCAGGGAGCTATGCTGGATATGCGTGAAGTATCAGTTTTTCTTCTCCCCTGCTGTTGAAGCAGAGCGCTATGCTGGATATGCGTGAAGTATCAGTTTTTCTTCTCCCCTGCCGTTGAAGCAGAGAGCTATGCTGGATATGGGTTGAAAATGAAGTATCAGGCTTATTTGGTTTGGGGTAGTAACCGCCGTAAGAAGCCAGCTACTCCCCCGCTTTGTGAGTGTGAATCCTTTTTTCCACATTTCCTCTTGCTGTTGTAGCTTAGAGCGATGTTGGAGTCACAGTAACCATGTGTATGTTTATTGAATAAGGGTATTGTCTCCAGGCAGTAGCCGTCATTCTGGCAAGCCACCCACTCTTTATTGACGGCCTCTTGATTTTATGGATCCACAGTGTTTATCCCACGCCCCTTTGAAGTCCTTCACAGTTCTGGTCTTCACCACTTCCTCCGGAAGGGCATTCCAGGCATCCACCACCCTCTCCGTGAAGAAATAATTCCTGACATTGTTTCTGAATCTTCCTCCCTGGAGCTTCAAATCGTGACCCCTGGTTCTGCTGATTTTTTTTCCTACGGAAAAGGTTTGTCGTTGTCTTTGGATCATTAAAACCTTTCAAGTATCTGAAAGTCTGTATCATATCACCTCTGCTCCTCCTTTCCTCCAGGGTGTACATATTTAGATTCTTCAATCTCTCCTCATAAGTCATTTGATGAAGACCTTCCACCTTTTTGGTCGCCCTTCTCTGGACCGCCTCCATCTTGTCTCTGTCTCTTCGGAGATACGGTCTCCAGAACTGAACACAATACTCCAGGTGAGGCCTCACCAAGGACCTGTACAAGGGGATAATCACTTCCCTTTTCTTACTCGATATTCCTCTCTCTCTGCATCCCAGCATTCTTCTGGCTTTAGCTATCGCCTTGTCACATTGTTTCGCCGACTTCAGATCATTAGACACCATCACCCCAAGGTCTCTTTCCTGCTCCGTGCATATCAGCCTTTCTCCCCCCATCGAATACAGTTCATTTGGATTTCCACTCCCCATATGCATGACTTTGCACTTCTTGGCATTGAATCTCAGCTGCCATATCTTCGACCACTCTTCCATCTTCCTTAAATCCCGTCTCATTCTCTCCACTCCTTCCGGCGTGTCCACTCTGTTGCAGATCTTAGTGTCATCCGCAAAAAGACATACCTTACCTTCTATCCCTTCTGCAATGTCGCTCACAAAGATATTGAAAAGGACCGGTCCCAACACCGATCCCTGCGGTACACCGCTTAAAACCGCTCTCTCTTCAGAGAGAGTTCCATTTACCATCACACATTGTCTTCTGTCCGTCAACCAGTTTGCAATCCAGGCCACCACCTCGGCACTCACTCCTAAGCTTCTCATTTTATTCACCAGTCTCCTGTGCGGGACAGTGTCAAAAGCTTTGCTGAAGTCCAAGTAGATGACATCGAGTCATCTACTTGGCCTCCTTTAGCCTCCTTTTTCCCTGATAGCCCCTACCCTTAAAACCCTGCTAACTAGCCTAGGTTTTTTTTGTTTTGTTTTAGAGCTTACACACCATCCATAGCAGAAATAAAGTTACGCTTTATTTCTGCAATGGACCCCTCTAAGAACCCCGGTATGCACGTCTGTGTAAGTATTTACATGCTGGTTTCATGCATAAATCCTGGAATTCCCATGCCCCGCCAGGACCATGACCACACCTCACCTCTTTTTTTTGTAAAAAAATGTTGTGCACATACCAGGAGATACACGCGTACATGGGTACCTTTTAAAATCTGCATGGCACGTGCCGGCCCAACTTGATGTTTTTAGATCACGCCTTTTCAGTGTATATTCAGGTACACTAGGTAGTAGTGCTGAGTAGGGATGTGAATCGTTTTAGGACGATTAAAATTATCGTCCGATAATTTTAATATCGTCTTAAACCGTTATGGAACACAATACAATACAGATTCTAACGATTTATCGTTATAAATCGTTAGAATCGTGAGCCGGCACATTAAAACCCCCTAAAACCCACCCCCGACCCTTTAAATTAAATCCCCCACCCTCCCGAACCCCCCCCCCAAATAACTTAAATAACCTGCGGGTCCAGCGGCGGTCCGGAACGGCAGCGGTCCGGAACGGGCTCCTGCTCCTGCATCTTGTCGTCTTCAGCCGGCGCCATTTTCCAAAATGGCGCCGAAAAATGGCGGCGGCCATAGACGAAAAAGATTGGACGGCAGGAGGTCCTTCCGGACCCCCGCTGGACTTTTGGCAAGTCTCGTGGGGGTCAGGAGGCCCCCCACAAGCTGGCCAAAAGTTCCTGGAGGTCCAGCGGGGGTCAGGGAGCGATTTCCCGCCGCGAATCGTTTTCGTACGGAAAATGGCGCCGGCAGGAGATCGACTGCAGGAGGTCGTTCAGCGAGGCGCCGGCCATACGCGTATGGCCGGCGCCGGCCATACGCCGGCCATACGCGTATGGCCGGCGCCATTTTCCGTACGAAAACAATTCGCGGCGGGAAATCGCTCCCTGACCCCCCGCTGGACCTCCAGGAACTTTTGGCCAGCTTGTGGGGGGCCTCCTGACCCCCACGAGACTTGCCAAAAGTCCAGCGGGGGTCCGGAAGGACGTCCTGCCGTCCAATCTTTTTCGTCTATGGCCGCCGCCATTTTCGGCGCCATTTTGGAAAATGGCGCCGGCTGAAGACGACAAGATGCAGGAGCAGGAGCCCGTTCCGGACCGCTGCCGTTCCGGACCGCCGCTGGACCCGCAGGTTATTTAAGTTATTTGGGGGGGGGGTTCGGGAGGGTGGGGGATTTAATTTAAAGGGTCGGGGGTGGGTTTTAGGGGGTTTTAGTGTGCCGGTTTTTTCGATTTTTCGATTTTTCACGATATTTTACCCCCCCAAACGGCAACAATACGATTCCCTCCCCCTCCCAGCCGAAATCGATCGTTAAGACGATCGAGGACACGATTCACATCCCTAGTGCTGAGTATCGAACTCTAGATAATTACCAGGTGTAAAATTACGAAAGTTGGCAAATCTATGTCTATGTGTTTCAGAATAGCAACTTACATGCGTAAATGTTGGCCTCACCTTATAATACCCCTAGACCTCCCCTTTTTTTATGCGAGTATATGTGTGTACAAAAGTGAAAATATACTTGCATTATGGAATACATCAGTGGAGGCTATTTACATGCTTATATGCTAATTTTTATGTTGCCAACATTTTGCAAATTCACCCATAATAGTTTCACTAGACAAAAACAATTTTCCAGCTATGATGATAACTTCGAAACAAACCCCCATGACTACATATACTCATATGGCCACAGAGGGTTCTATGATAGCATTTTATAGCCAGCAAATATCAGATACATGCGTATTTTAAAATGCACACACATTAATCTATATAAGCAAATGCATCCAATGTACTGAAAGTGAGTATTTCAATGAATTTATCCTACAAATTTATCCTACGAATTAAAAAAACTATATGTGCAAAAAAAAAAAAAAAAGCAGGGCTTGCTCGCATAAAACCCGATTTATGCCTAGAAGTTGGAGCATTTTTAAACAAGCACATGTAATTGAAATTACCAGTTTTCCAATTCCTCCACTAGTTTGCCCAGTTATTCTCGGTGTTATCAAAACCCTCATGGTTTTTCACCTTGAAATATGTTCATTTCACCCAGACCTCCCACCCAGCCAATAGTAGACAATAAACAATATAAATTACACAGGATAATTAGCAGATGTAAATTTATATAAGTAGGTTGATAAATGTACATGTATAAAATAGTACCATGTGCATAACTGTTGGCCCCAGCCTGGAATGACCCTAGATTGACCCTTTTCATATTTATAAAATGATTATGTGAGTATAAGCTACCCACATATGTATGTATATGCTAATTTTATGCAAGTAACTTCTTTGAAAATTCACCCCTCTATATGGTAAATATCTTATTGTATTATTGGAAACACATACAATAGAGGAGCTAGTATTTTGTGAACATTTCTGGAACATTTTTAGCTTAATAAAGGAATTAAGTCCAACTAGATTTTATTTCCACAGGATACAAATAAACATTCAGATGTATTCAAAGAAAGCTGGGTACTAAAGGATTTAAATCATAGTATAGGCACTGCACTAGAATTATCAGATGAAGAAGGAAATGTTGCTACATGGATTTCAAGTGATTTTCATAAGAACATTTTGAAAAAAACTAATGCAATTGTTTTCAGCTAAGGATATGAATGACATGGCCAAGGACTTTATCAATAACATATTTTAATTTATTTATTACCAAACTAGGACTAGAAATGTCATCTTTTCTCTCTGAGTGACTGCTGCTACATAAATAATTCTTTACCTAAAATGTGTTTCCATCCAACTAAAGAAAGTGTGTGTTGATGGCCTTCAAAGGCTCGTTGTCGGCTGCTGCGCCCTTGAATTAAACCAGGACACCACAGTCTGTTGGCTGGAGGAAGAAGGAGTAAAACAGAGTTGGTGTAAAGCACAATTATTTAAGAATGATCTTATTTTCCTTGACATGTTTCTCCATTTTCTATTTCTCTTTTGTTCTGTTTTCCCTCATCTCCATCTCATGCTTCCAAGCTTTGCTTAAAGCCCCCATTGATTGGGGCACTGTTTTGAACTGCCTCACTTTCACAACCGCATAGTACTTGCAGGATTTTCTAGTGTTGCCCCCTAAACTGTGTAATAAGGATCCCGTTCTGTTTTGTTTCTGGTGGGATTTAATACCGATTCCAATGCACTATGTTAGACAAAAGAGTACCAGACTGTTTGCAAAGACCGTATGAAAACCAAGACTAACGACATAAGAACATGAGAAATTGCCATGCTGGGTCAGACCAAGGGTCCATCAAGCCCAGCATCCTGTTTCCAACAGAGGCCAAACCAGGCCACAAGAACCTGGCAAGTACCCAAACACTAAGAGGATCCCATTTGGTTAATATTTCTAACAGAGAAATCTTGTACAGGTTTTGTAGATTTCCTTTCTCAGTAGGCCAATACAATCTTTTATTTCCAGCACTTCAACCTTTTTTATGCCAATTCTTGCATAAAACAAGTGACTTTGAGTATTATCAAATTACTTCAGGTCCAATTCAGCAAACGTGGTGTTTGAAGTGAGACCGAAATCCATTTGAACTACAGATATTTTAACAGGGCATCACTTAGGAAGAGTCAGGTGGAACAGAAATTGAAGTTTTCTCCAAGTAGAGCTATGCAGTTTTACAGCTACACCAGCAAACTGAACTGAGATTGGCAATGCTACACATTAACATCTGGGTTTTCAGACTCCATACTGTGCTTGGGAATGCAATATGGAGCAGCCTGTTTCAGATTTCGCTTCCTGATATATATATATATATATATATATCACTGTGGAATCAGATACAAGATAAGCGATAATTTATTTTTCTCAAACATTTTAAATGAACAGAAATTTAAAAATTTTATTTAAAAAGTAGTAATTATTTGGCTTATGAAGTTCATTAGGTGCCAAAAGACTGGTATATGATTACATGTAGTGGCTGATTGTCTACTTGCTTTGGCGGAATACCATTCTTTATAACACCAAGTCAAGAGACAGGACATGGGTGCCGTGCAGGTGTACATGTACATGCGTATGCTGGCTCGCATGAATCGATGCTGCCATTTTATACCATACGCATGCATATGCATGTATGTTATAAAACTGGCAGTACACGCATACATGTAAATAGACTTTTTAAGGACATGCACTTGTAGGCACCAATGATGCCTCTGCTGCGTTAGTGGGGAATTGTGTTAGGCACACGCACCGATGCCAATACCCATTTCCCCAATTTGAATTTCCTAACCCCCTCCCTAGTTAGCCTCCCTTTTACCCTATTATCATCGACCCTTCAAACACCACTGATTAGCCCTGATTTATTTTTTTAACACTTACATCCATCCATAGCAGAAGTAAAGTTATGTGTTAGGGGACCCCAGATTGCACACTTCAAGTGACCTTTGTGGAACACCCATGCTCTGCCCATGCCTCACCCATTCTCTGCCCCTTTATTTAACTTTTTGATTTGTGCACATACCAGAAGATACATGCATTCCTGGGTGCTTCTTAAAATCTGCACGGCATGCACCAGCCTGGCGGCCTTAGACACATTCATATCTCCCAGCTTTGGCACACATAGGGCTTTTAGAATTCACCTGTAAGGAGGTAATTTTCAAAGGAGTTATATGTGTAAATGTATCATACTATTGTAGCAATTTTAAAAAGCCATTTACTTGTATAGAGTGCACTTACTGTGGAAAATTCAATGGCAATTTTCAAAAGCCCACTTACATGGGTAAAGTGCATTTACATGAGTTAACCCCAATTTTAAGCAGGTAACTGCTTTTTTAAAAACAGGCCCATAGTATATTAGATTTACATGCATAACTCCTTTAAAAATTACTTCCTTAAGGCCTGATTTTATTTACATGCTTATTACACATGTAAATGCACTTTACCCATGTAAGTGGGTGTTTGAAAATTGCTACAGTAGATGCCATTGAATTCTCCATAGGATTTACTCATGTAAGTGCACTTTATTCAAGTAAATGGATTTTGAAATTTGCTATGATAGTGTGTTACATTTACATGCGTAACTCACTTGAAAATTAGCAAATTTCAAAAGCCATTTATGTGTGTAAAGTGTACTTATGTGTATAACCTATGGACAATTCAATGACATATACTGCAGCAATTTTCTAAAGCCAACTTACATGGAAAAAGTTCATTTACACATGTAAATCCTGTAGAAAATTACCCCCTTAAGAAGTAACATAATGTATAATGAAGAGAGATGATTGTATAGAATTACACTGTTTTTTTTTGCTGTATTTTGCTTTTATTTTGAACAGTGTTGACTTCAAGTTTCTGGTAGGAGTAGATGACTTCAGGTTACAAGTGACTGGCTAAGTCATTCATGGTTTTGTATCATAGTTTTGTAGAGAGCTTCAGTTCTTCTTTCCTCTACAAATAGCAAGCCTAGAAGTCCATATATCCTGAGAGGCAAAATTAGGGAAAGGAGACCTCTAAGACTTCAAACTATTTAGTAACACTTATGTCTCAAATGCTCTGTGCCTGACATTTCTCAGAACAGTGTGATACCCATGCATCACTGCAGTTAAGAGTAGTTGGAAATTAATGGTTACCTCCTTGCCCACAAGCCATTAAACCTTTTTGGTTGTATCTGTCATATTTTGATATTTATTTTATTTATATTCCACTTTTTGGCACTTCAAAGTGGATTGCATTCTGGTACTCTGTCTCCCTATCCCCAGAGGGCTTACAATCTAAGTATATACCTGAGGCACTGGAGGGTAAAGTGACTTGCCCAAAGTCACAAGGAGCAACAGTGGGATTTGAACCCTGGCTTCCCTGGTTCTCATCCTGCTGCTCTAACCACTCTCTCTCCACCATCTCCCCTCGCTCCAGTCTGTCCCTTGTACAGTGAAATATGTTTCATGGTTCTATTATTTTATGTGTGCTGTAATTTATTGATTTTATATTGTATTGGTTTTGAAATATGTATAACTAATATTTTATTGTAAACCACTTTGATTTTATATGGAAAGACAATATAACAAACTAATCTAAACTTTGAATATTTATTTTTAATAAAGAAATCATAGATGACAGATATAGACCATACGACTCATCCAGTATGCGCATCTATACCTTCTGATCAGCTTTGTAGTTTCTTCCTATCCCTCAGATAGCCTATGTGCTTGTCACATGGTTTCTTGAATTCTGGTACTATCCTCATCACCATCACCACCAGGAGGCTATTCCATGTGTTCACCACTCTTTCTGTAAAGAAATATTTCATAGATTACTCCTGAATCTACCCCCTCTCACTCTTATCCCATGAATCCTTATTCCCGAATCTCCTTTCTGTTGAAAGAGGCTTGCTTCCTTTGCATTTATTTCCTGGAGTTATTTAATGGTCTCTATCATATCTCCACTTTCACTCTTTTCCCACAGCATACATGTTTAGATGTTTATTTGTCCCCATATGCTTTATGATGAAGACCACTGGACATTTAAGTAGCTACCCTCTGGATTGACTGTATTTGGTTTATATTCTTTTGAAAGTGTGATCTCCAACATTGTACACAATACTCCAAATGAGGTCTCACCAGAAACATACAGAGGCATTATCACCTTTTTTAGCTTCTGGCTATTCCTCTTACTATCCACCCAAATATTCTTCTGTCTTTTGCCATTGCATTGTCTACTTGTTTGGCTACTTTAAGATCATGAGATCGTATCATCCCCAGATCCATCCATTGTTTTGTGCATATTATTTCACTGTGATATTATATTGCTCCCTTGAGTTTTTGCAACTCAAATGCATAACCCTGCAATTTTTTTTTTAGCAATAAATGTTAGTTGCCAAACTCTGCACTGTTCCTTATGCTTTGCTAGATCACTTCTTCTGTTTTCCATACTTTCATGGATATCTACCATATTGCATATTTTGATGACACCCACAAGACGGCAAACCTTTACTGATAGCTTTTCCATGGTACCACAGAGAAAAATGTTGAAGAGAATTGGACCAAGCACTAATCCATACAACACACCATTGGTAACCCCACTTCAAAAAATTATGAAAATACTAAAAATTGCAAAATAAATTCTGTAAGACTATGTTGTATGCATTCCTCTTTAGATGCAACCTTTGGGGTAGATTTTATAAATGTGCGTACATGCATACTTTTGTTTGCGCACCAGGCGCGACAAGAGTACGTGGGATTTCAATAGATACGCGCGTAGCCGCGCATATCCATTAAAATCCAGGGTTGGCGCACGCAAGGCTGCCCAAAATGGGCAGCCTGTGCATGCCAAGCTGCACAGCCTGCCTCTGTTCCCTCCGAGCCACTCCGAAATCAGAGCGGCCTCGGAGGAAACTTTCCTTCAGCCTCCCCCCACCTTCCCCTCCCTTCACCTACCTAACCCACCCCCCAAACCCTATCTAGCCTCCCCCCCTACCTTTGTTGAACAAGTTATGCCTGCTCGAGGCAGGTGTAACTTTGCGCGAACTGGGCCAGCTGCCGCGCATCATGTTCCGGTCTGGGGGCTGGTCCGGAGGCCGGGGCCACGCCCTGGAATGCCCCCGGGCTGGAACTACGCCTGCAGCCCTGCCCCAGATGACGCACCGGCCACATCACGCCCCCTGACATGCCCCCGATGACCCGCGGGTCCTGACACGCCCCCGACATGCCCCCTCCAGGAAAGCCCAGGACTTACGCGCATCCCGGGACTTTGCGCGCACTGGAAGCCTATGCAAGATAGGCTCAGTGCGTGCAGCGGGGGTTTGGGGTAGGTGTTCAGGGGTTACACGTGTAACCCTCTGAAAATCTACCCCTGTGTATTTTATTTTATAGAAATAAGTATAATGACAAAGGATTAGAAAAGAAAAATAATCTGGAGCTGATAGATAAACAATTTACAAGAAATAGCTGTATGCTTTGGGTTAGAGCTTGATTCAATATGTTTGACTTCTGGAGGGAGAGTAGCGGGATTTACCCAAATAGACTGTTGAAGAAAGAGATGTGGTTGATACTCAATCAGAAAATTATTTGATAAAGCCTAAATATAGAATTTTATGCCACATAGAAGAAGGAGCTACCATAGGCCATTCCATTAGTGCCCTCATCTCTGCCCACAAACTTCTTCCATGCTTTATTTATTTATTTAACATTATTTATTTGCCATCTTTCTTCCTAAAATCAAAGCTGTTTACAATGTTACATGTTAACTTAATAACAATAACACAATAAACAATAATTAATACATCACTAGTAACGAAGGGAATATGCCTGATAAACGGAAAGCCTATTCCAAATTAATGCATTGTTTACTCAAATAAATAAATATGCACTATTTATTCACCTCAGATCTGTGTAGATTTCCTCCTGCTCCAGACAGGAATAACTGATTCAGACAGCTGCGACTGCCATGCAACACCATTCATTTCAATGGACACTTTAACACTTACACCCTTTTTCTCATTTATTTATTTATTTATTTATTTTATATACGGTCATTCCAAGTGAAGATCACAATGGTTTACAAAAGTAACGTTTGTCCTTTAGATCCTTACATTTAGCAAAATGCTTTGTCTTGTTTCCAATGCCAGCCTTCTTACTGAATCAGAAAAGGCCGTGTTAAAAATTCACACATTTATATGCCCAAGTCTCTGCATTCGAAAGCCTCAGCTAAAAGGCCAGTACTACTTTTGCCAACTATTTTAGGGTTATATTAAAAAAAAAAAAAAGATTCTCCTTTTTCAAGTGTTCTAATTTAAAAAATAGTCTCCTTCTAGCCTATTGTTTAGATATTACACAAAACAAGTCTGCCTTGAGGTCACACTTTACTGTAGTTGCATTAAACCTTCAGACTTTGGTTGACTTCACTTTCTGCATAGATATTACCTCCAATTGTCCTTGCTGTCTATCCCTTAGACATATATAGACTTGTTTCTACATGAATATACCCATTACAATTGATTTTGACTTTCTATGCTACCCAAAATCAGACAATCATGACAGATATCCATCAAACCATACAGAGGGACTTGAGATGGAAAACATTTCTCTCTGATAGCTCTCTTCCCCAAGCAGTATCTACCATAATAGAATACATCAGCACAGTATAAACAAGAAGGTGCCCTGTGACTATTTTATTCTAGTGTAGGATGTGGTGACTAAGTGTTCTGGATCTTATCATAATGGCCATTAGTACAAGAGTACATGTATGGACGGTATGGAAGAAGGCATTCTCCTAGGCAGCTAGGAATGAGAATGATTTTTTGTGGTATCCATAGGTTTTGTTTCATGACTGTTTGTATATGATTTATTCCAAATATACCTTCTAAGAAAAAGATACCATTACTAAACTGGCAAATCAATGATGCATACAAGAAGCTCAAATTTGAATTTTCAGCGTCTTTATTTATTGAATCGGAAGCATGCTAGAATCATTGAGATTTGCACCTCCTACCCAGCTCATGTTTCAACGCCTCAGTATCCAATAGGATTAAAAATTCTTTTAGACCCCCAACTGTTGCTGGAACTTGAACTAGTTTTAAATGTTTCTTTGTAAAGTCTTAAGTCCAGTCCAAGGCAAGAGAAAGGTGGAGTCTGGAGCAATTGGATGCAGCATGAGGGTTGATTCCTTTAAAAGCTTGTTGCTGGAAGGTTGCAAGTTCTAGCATCATTTGGATCTCAAAGAACTTTTGCCTCCCTCAGGAGCTTTGCAGAGTTAAAACACTCCTGCGGAAGGAAAATACAAATTTCTCTTTGTGTGGAGATGGGGTGGGGATGGGGAGTGTTAAATGCAACTTATGAGCCATGGTGTATTTTCCCTTTCAGATGTGACTGAAAACAAAGCAAAGCGAAAGAAAACGTCTTAATGAGAAAAAAAGCAAATTACTCTTATGACATTGTTAAAAAGCAAAACCAAAACATAGCTACATGAACCTAACCCAGGTTGTTATAGAATGATTTGCATTATACAGAAAAATTGATTGCTAATAATTTTATTTTGATAATATTTTATTTTAATTATTTTTGAGTGTTACTAGAGCAGGAAGAAAGTGCACACGTGTTGGAGGCAGTTCTCCCCTTCTTCCACTCTCATGCAAACCTTAATGTTTGATCCTATATACTGTTGTAAAAATGACAATCTTCTGCCTTCATTTGATTACTAAGGAGTTATGTGGACAAAACTGCATTACAAAATTGTAAAAAGAGTGTTTTATGGTTTAATTTTGGACAGATTTTCTTGGCTACATTCCCTTTCTCCAAAATCCAGGTTAAAGACTGGACAAGCTCCATGTGGTCCCTGGGGCACTACTGCAATTGTGGAAGGTATCATTGGGGTTGAATACAGATCACAATAGGGTAAAGACGTTCTCAACTAGTAACATGAATTCGGTAACTTATGCTGCTCACAGCAGAGGCTATCCTGAATCCTGATAAGTCATGAAATGAAGGTTATGTGACTTTTCCCGACATATGCAGGAACATCGAGTCATTTTTGTTAAATATTCTTTTGGATACAATAATTTATTTGCTGAAATTGCCAAATACCTCTCTGCTCTAGTTTTGCAAAGGCAACATTTATATTTTGATATGTTAACTTGTTTCATAGGTCACCTCCATTTGTTTGATTTATTTCAAGCAAACATTTTTGTTTGTTCATTTGTTTAGCCATTAAAGTCAATAGGGGAAGCACTGCAGCCTATTCTGGACTCCAAAATTGGGGTTTTCTTGTCAATTCTAATGAAACTTGTGGGACAATATTATCAGAAGGGGAAAAGACGTCCAAGGCATCTAGACTCTGGCAAAATGGCACAAAAAGTGGCATGAATAGCTTAAGGCATCATAAAGGGGCAAAGAAGTACCAGCAGTGGCAGGAGTTCTCCAAAGAACCATGAGAAGAGCAAAGAAGCAGCAAGAGTGAGAAGAAAACTCCAAGGCTCCAAGAGAGTGCACCATCAATAGTGGCATGAACTTGTAAAGGCAACATGAAAGGCAACGTGGCACAAATGTGTGACAAACATCCTAAGGCACCTAAAAGGGGGAACGAAGCAGAAAAGATGGCAGGACATACTCCAAGGCACTGATAAAAGACAAAGGAGCCAGAGTGGCATCTACATACCAAGGCACAATGAGATGGCCAAAGCAGCCCTCCACAGTGGCAAGAACTCCCTAAAGTGCAGAGTTTGGGATATGACTGCAAGATGGAATAACATCAAGACCCTCTAGGTGCAAACTCCAGGTATGGAATCAAAACTGAGTGGAAGAAAGACTCCTAAAGTTTAAAAGGGTTTAGCAGCAAGAAAGAGTGGTATTGGAGAAATGTCAGTCTTCCTTTTGAAGCACTTGTCAGATTTAGTACAAGAGAATGATCGTTAATCAATATAATTTTTGTGACATATGTTTTTATTACATTGCCTGCTTGAAATTGATCTTGCTGCTGGGTGGAATTTAGTTTCTTATGAAATTTGCTTTCCAATTGAAACTTTTCTCACAATCAGAACATGACAATGATCTCTCATCAGTGTGGCTTTCCTGGTAAGTTGTGAGGTTTACTTTAATAATAATAAACCTTTTCCCATATACTGTAATTGAACACAGACCTTTCCCTTTGTTGATTTTCTAGTGTAGCATTAGTTCTCTTTTCTTACTGAAACCTTTCCCACAGTGAGAACATGTGAAAGGTCTTTCCAGGTTGTCACCATTTTGTATAGCTTTTGCTACAATGAGATATTGTTTGGGAGATATGCTTGATTAACTCCTTATGAAGGCGTTGGATATGCTAAAACATAGACTATGTTGGTTCAATATAATTTCGACATTCTTCAGTGACACTACTTTTTGAGAGAGATGGTATATTAGATAATTTTTCAGAAAATTAAATTTTACTAAAAGTGTTTAATACTGGGTTTTTGAGATATTTTCATTTTGAGATAAACATAATGGGGCAGATTTTAAAACCTTTGCGCAATCCAGCGCGAACAAATCTACGCCCGATTTTATAACATGCGTGTGCAGCCATGCGCATGTTATAAAATCAGGGTCGGCGCGTGCAAAGGGGTGCACAATTGTGCAACTTGTGCGCGCCGAGCCGTGCAGCCTGCCTCCGTTCCCTCCGAGGCCGCTCCGAAATTGGAGCAGCATTGGAGGGAACTTTCCTTCCACCCCCCACACCTTCCCCTCCCTTCCTCTACCTAACCCGCCCCCTAGCCCTACCTAGAACCCTCTGTTACTTTGTTAAAAAAGTTATGCGCGCCAGCCGACAGCCGGCCCGCGATCCCGGGCACAGCGGCAAATGGCCGCTGTGCCTGGAGGCTCAGGCCACGCCCCTCCCCACCCCAGACTGCCCAGACCCCACCCCTTTTTGCGCGTCCCGGGGCTTGCACACGCCGCCGAGCCTATGCAAGATAGGCTCGGCGTGCACAGGGGGAGGCACGGGTAGGTTTTCAGGGGTTGCACGTGTATCTTACACATGCAACCCTTTGAAAATCTACCCCAATATGGGGTTTGGCAGATGATTTGATTATTGGTGCTATATACTGTTTGAAGCCCATTGCAGTCAGGAGACAGTGGATTAAAATCTTTTGCACTTATTTGCTCTGATACCATTCTCCTGAACATTAAACAATTAAAATTATAAATGTATTTCAAACTTTGTTATTTTTTTTGTATTGATATTTTTTTGCACTTCATATTTTGGTAGTTTTGCATTTTTTCCTTTTGACCGAGTGCATTCTTGTAGTCTGTGATTGTGTATTGTCTGTCTTTAATATCTCATCTGTGCTGTGATTTTAGAGTTACAGGATCCTTTTGCTCTTCCCCTGTGAGTGTGACATTACTGGTACTTTGCTCAAATACAGGAGGATTCTCAGCTGAATATTCTCCTGAAATTGTTTGCCTCTTACTAAGATATATTTATTCCTGCACATTTTTCCCCCAGTCAGAAAAGGAGGAAGCATTATCTCTGTCTTTCTTGTAACATCCCATTCCCTTCCAGATTCTTACTAAGATCCCAGTGATGTGTTCCTCTGTTACATAGCTAGAATTCATTTTCAGAAGAATAAAAAGTGGCATGGGGGCAAACATAGGCGATCCCTACTGCCTAAAGGATGGAGCTGAAGGAAAAGAATAACCCATGTTAATTGTGGTAACTTGCATAAAGTGGAAGTTAGTACCCTAAGGAATAAAAAAAAACAAAAAACAACCTATAGAAAATAAAAAAAAAAGTAAACTTGCTGAGCAGACTGGATGGATGACATGGGTCAATTTCTGCTCTTATGTACTGTGTTATTGTGTGTTAGAACCAGAAAGAGATATTGGTGGAAGGAGAAACTTGTGTTTTTAAACTATTTCTTTCTTGGGGGGGAAAAACACCCCAGTATAAATGAGAGAAGCAGAAAGGGATATCTAGGCTGGGAACCTAGAGATATGCAACAAAAGAATATGCTGGAGAAATAGAAAAGAAGTGAGGAGGAAAAAGATATTTGTATTTTGTTTTCCAATTATTTTGTGTTTTATTTTTGAGACAAAACACCCCCATATAACCAAGAAAGAAGAAGGGTGGAATAATTAGGCTGGGATCCAAGCAGCAAATAAGAAGGCATTAAACCCCCCCCCCCCCCCAAGGTGTAATATCTCTGGCATGGCAACTAGGCAGCATAGCAGAAGCAATTATTAAAGTGGAGTTGCAAAATTCCACTTCTTATCCCTGAGATAAGCAGCATAGAATCTCTCTACCCCTTGGAATCCCGACAGATACTGTTGGAAACAGGATACTGGGCTTCATGGACCTTTAGTCTGACCCAGTATGTCAAATCGTATGTACTTGTGTAAGACTCCAAGGTGCTACATCTGAGGCATGGCAGCTAGGCATAGTTGCAGCAAGACCCCTTAGGCGATATATCTGGAGCATGGCAGGTAGGCAGAGCAGCAGCAGGACTGCTTAGGTGCTTTCAGCCATCTCCCACTGGCATGGAATGTCTGGAAATCCCAGAAAAGGCAGATTGATTTTTAAAGATGCCAACTATTCCCATCACGTCTGCCACCAATCTTGACCAGTGAGGGCTCACAATGTCCCCAGCCATTGAGAAGGCACATCCATTGGACTTGCTGGTTGGATAGGAAAGTTAGTGCTTAGCCACCTTGGCCAGGGCAGGCCAGACCCTGCACTTATTTGCCCAATATGCCAGTGCATTTGTGTCCATGTCCTTGATAGACTCTCTCAGAATGTATGACGGAAATTTCTTTTGCGGTCCCCTTTGCTGAAGTCCCCTTTCTTGGGATTGGCCGAGCTATCTCTTGCCAGCTGCTTTAGCTATGGTCCATGTCAGGAGAGATGGTTCCTTGCAGGCAGCTTGGCTTTGGCATATTGAGGGGGGGGGGGGGGGGGGCAAGAAAGTGGTAGCTGATAGCTCATGCTTGCACTACTCTCTGGGGTGGTCACTCTTTCCTGTGCTATACTCTCACTGTGCTTCTGCCTCTGGTTCTCCTGTTCATCCAACCTAGCTATCAGCATATGCATTAGAGATGTGAATCGTGTGCCCGATCATTTTAACAATCGGGTTCGGCGGGGGGGGGGGGGGGGGGGGGGGAATCTGATCGTTAGAGATGAGAATTGGGATCGGTTCCGATTCCAATTCACATCACTAATTTATTTTAGTGAGGCCTGCGCCGATAAAAAAAAAACCCCATCCCGACCCTTTAAAATTACCCCCTTAGCCTCCCCCACTCTCCCGACCCCCCCCCCCCAAAAAAAACTTTTTACACATACATGGTGGTCCAGGGGGGCCGCGGGGAGCGATTGCCCGTTCCCAGGCCATCAGCTGCGCTAAAAAAAAATGGCGCCGATGGCCCTTTGCCCTTACCATGTGACAGGGTATCCGTGCCATTGGCCGGTCCCTGTCACATGGTGATGGTCTGGGAACGGGCGATCGCTCCCCGCGCCCCCCCTGGACCACCATGTAAGGGCAAAAGGCCATCGGTGCCATCTTTATGAGTGGCAGCCGAAGGCCCGAGAGTGGGAGATCGCTCCCCGCGCCCCCCCCCCCCCGGACCACCAGGTAATTTTAAAAGGTTTTGGAGGGGGTCGGGAGGGTGGGGGAGGCTAAGGGGGTCGGTTTAAAGGGTCGGGTAGGTTTTTTTTTTATCGGGTCATCGGCGCCATTTATATTAGTGGCAGCCAAAATGGCGCTGATGGCCCAAAAGCGGGAGATCGTGCCGGGACTCCCCCCCCCTCCCCCCACTGGACCACCAGGTAATTTAACATTTTGGGGGGGTTCGGGAGGGTAAGGGATTGGTTTTAAAGGGTCGGGGTGGGTTTAGGGGTTGTTTTGGTGTGCCGGTTTTCCCGCCCTCCCCCCAATAATTCCTGTGCCCGATTTAACAATTTTGACGATAAATCGGGGGAATTTGTATTGTATCGCACACTCTAATGATTTTCGACGATTTAAAAATTATCTGACGATTTTTTTAAATCGTCAAAAAACGATGTGGGGGGAGGAATGCACCTAACGTTCCTGTATCAGGCTTCACATGTGCAGGTCTTCTCGAGACCAATATGTAACAATAGTACTCTGATGAAGACCTGAGGGTCCTGTGTCTGGCTGAAACTAGATGTGCATTTCATGAAAGTATATTTCCACAGTGGCTATTTGGCATTCACTTCTACTATGTTCTGTGAAAATGCAAGATACGTTTTGGACTATATTTTGTTACTAAATGTGATAATTTTTCATTTGTTTTTTTATATTTTGTAATTAAAATATTTGGTGCACAACTATAGACCAATGACTATATATTGTATGAGGCGGAAGAAAGCATAAAGTGTTAACATTTTCTCTGACGCTTGGTATGAAGGTCTGTTTAACATAGTTATGTTTGATTGATGAGGAGGAATATTATTGTATCACATAATTTTATATCCATTCATGAGTTTATATTGGAAAAAGTTTTGTGTTGCATGCATTGAGTGTTAAACAGTGTCCATTCCTGATGTAAACTCTTAACCTTTGCAGCTTCACCTTTTATTTTTTTTCTAAATAGTTTCCTCATTTTATGTTTCCCTTTTGAAAGTGAAATGCTAGATGTATTTAATAACCTCCTTCATCTCTCACTCACACACACATACACACATGTACAATGTATGTATGTACTCTACAGTACACTACTGAATGCATCCTTTTTTACACACAAAGAAAATGTTAGAAAGTTAAACAAAACCAAGAAGACTGGCAGCCAAGCAAGACTCATCTTAATTTTCACTTGTCAGTGTGCTAACCTCACTGCACTGCACTAGACACTCAGAGACAAAAGCACTGCTTCAATCTCCACACTCCATGAACAGAAAAAGCACAGTGCCACTGCCCCTCTCCTCCCGATACAGTGAGTGAGACCACTGCAGTAAAGAAGACCAGAAACAGTCTATTATCAGTGCCAAAACCAACTTTTTTTTAATGCTTTTTTGAACTCCTGTGCAGATTCTGCAAACCAGATTCTTCTCTACCAACTGTTGGAGAGGAAATAGAGAGCTTCTTGTTTATTGTCAGATATCTCAGTGGGAGGATGTCAGCATCACTTGATCTAGATGCAGCTATAGGTAGTTAAAACATGATGCTTCACTGTGATTTGTCCACTATTTGGCCTCTTTGTCATCTTGCCTGCCTTGACTCCCAGAAGGTTGCAACAGTTGGTTGCTATTGGTACTAGAGATGTGCATTGGTTTGTAGTCTCGTTTCGGGCTTTGGTTTTGGGGAAACGCGGGAAACTTCATTTTTCCTGCAGTTTGGGGGGTTTTTTCATGGGTCTCCGATTTTCGGGTTAGCACGCACTAACGTTTTAATGCTAGTGCGCACTAATGGTAGTTAGTGCGAGCTAACCCGAAATACAAATTTTTCCAAAATTTCAGAAAAATTCTTTGTGGGTTTTATTGTCCCCGAACCATGCCAAATTAGACAATTTTGTTGAAATTATCTAATTTGGCAAAAAAGAATGCACATCTCTAATTGGTACCTATACTTGATTGTTTAGTGCGTAGTGCGTAGTGCTCACTGCACAGCCATAGACTTGAATGAGCCATAGACCTGAATAGGTAACAAACAAATTAAACAAAAATGGACTCATTCATTGTATTTTACCCATTTGCTTAACATTAATGCACATCATTATTCTGTTCTAAATTTGGATATATTTGGAGTGGAGGAATAGTTTAATGATTAGAGAAGTGGCTTACAAAACAGGGAAGCCAGGGTTCAAATCCCATTGTTATTCCTTGTAATCTTAGACAAATCACTTCACCCTCTTTTGCCTCAGGTACAAACAGATTGTGAGCCCTCTAGGCACAGGGAAATAATCATAATACCTGAATACAAACTGCTTTGAAGTGACTGAAATATGGAATGTAAATAAATAAATTTAGATTATATCTGTTCATTGATAATTTAAGGCAAGCTATGTTTACATAGAAACATAGAAATGATGGCAGAAAAAGACAAATTGGCCCATCCAATCTGCCCAGCAAGCTCCCACACTTATTTTCTCATACTTAATTGTTTCATTGACCACCAAGTTCAGGGCCCTTGTTGATAACTGTTTGATTCAAATTTCCTGCCATCCCCTGCCATTGATGCAGAGAGTAATGTTGGAGTTGCATCAAAGGTGAGCATAAGGCTTAATGGTTAAGGGTAGTAACTGCCACATCAAGCAAGTTACCCCAGTGCTTGTTTACCCAGACTGCACAGATCAATGCCTTGTTGGATGTTGTCTGAATGTAAATCCTCTTTTCCACATTTCTCCCTGCCGTTGAAGCAAAGAGCAACTCTGTATATGCATTCAAAGGGAAGTATCAGGCTTAATTGGTTTAGGGTATTTATTTATTTATTTATTTAACACTTTTATATACCGACCTTCCTGGAAGGACCATATCAAGTCGGTTTACATGGAACAGGGGGTCAAACTTAACAAACCATTCAACAAGAGTCAAAGTTACATAAAACAAGGAGATTGAACTTGGGGGCTAGGGTAGCCAGAAATAAGGAACGGCAAAGATAAACAACTACATAGCAAGTGACACTAGACGGGATGTCTAGTCGAGTAAACGGAGTCTGATTAGTTAGTGCCTAGGCGGTTTTAGGAGATTAAGGGTAAGCTTGAAGGAAAAGCCAAGTCTTTAGTTTTTTTCTAAAGATTGTCAGGCAGGGTTCCAGTCTGAGATCTGCAGGCATGTTGTTCCAAATGGCAGGACCCGCTGTAGAGAATGCTTGTTCTTTGGTAGTTGCTAGGTGTGTGGTTTTGGTTGGGGGTACTTGCAGGGTTCCTTTATACGCTTCTCTTATGGGTCTTGAGGATGAGTATAGTTTGAGTGGGATCTGAAGGTCTAGTTGTTGCTGATTGTGGATGGTTTTGTGGATTATGGTGAGGGATTTGTGCAAAATTCTGTATTTTATTGGCAGCCAATGTAAGTTCCGGAGGATCGGAGTGATGTGCCCACCCTGGTTGGTGTTGGTTAAGATTCTAGCCGCTGCATTCTGGAGCATCTGTAGAGGTTTGGTGGTGGACATGGGGAGCCCAAGGAGGAGAGCATTGCAATAGTCTATCTTGGAAAAGAGCGTGGTTTGGAGGACCGTCCTGAAATCCTGAAAGTGGAGGAGGGGTTTGAGCCTTTTTAGAACTTGTAGTTTATAGAAACAATCCTTTATTGTGTTGTTAACGCATTTCTTTAAATTCAGATGGTTGTCTAGGATAACTCCGAAGTCTCTTACTTGAGAGATCTGGGTGTTGGGGGGTGTTTGATAGGTTAGGTCCATGTGGTCAGAGGAGATGGAGAAGGAGTTCGGTCTTGGCCTCATTGAGAACCAGGTTCAGGCTGGTGAGGAGGCGGTTAATGGATTTGAGGCATTTTTCCCAGTAAGTGAGTGTTTTGGGGAGTGATTCTGTTATGGGTATTAGAATCTGTACGTCATCTGTGTAGAGGTACTGTATAAGGTTTAGGTTTGTGAGCAGTTTACAGAGGGGCAAGAGGTAAATATTGAAGAGGGTAGGCGACAGGGAGGAACCTTGTGGTATGCCTAAAGATGATTTGATGTCAGGAGATTCTTTATTATTAATTTTAACTTTGAAGCTTCTGTTATTGAGGAAGGAGTTGAACCATCTGAGGACTGATCCTGATAATCCAATGTCTGAGAGGCGGTTTAGTAGGATAGTTTGATTCATGGTGTCAAAGGCAGCAGAGATGTCTAGAAGGGCTAGAAGGAAAGAGAGTCCTTTGTCTAGGCCTAAGAGGATGTGATCTGAGTGGGAGATAAGGAAGGTTTCCGTGCAGATTGATTTACGGAAGCCATATTGGGAAGGGTAGAGGATTTTGTGTTCCTCCAAGTAATCAGAGAGTTGTGTATTTACCACTTTCTCCATGAGTTTAGTGAGAAGAGGGAGATTCAAGATGGGGTGGTAACTGTGAGATCTGTTGTGTCCAGGTTAGGTTTCTTCAGAAGGGATTTAAGAGAGGCGGTTTTTAGATTGTCAGGGTAGAATCCTTGAGAAAGGGAGCAGTTTATGATGTTGGCCAAAGGTCTGGAGATAGTGTCTGGAATGAGGAGCAATAGTTTTGTTGGAATGTGGTCCGATGGATGGCTAGATGGTTTCAGTCTCTTGAGTAGGGATTCAATTTCCAGGGGGGGTTGTAGGATCGAAGGTGTCAAGGTTGGTTCTGGAGTGGGAGGGGGTGTTGGAATTTAGGGGAGGAGGGGTTGTGTTGGTGGGCAGAAGCGCTAGTGTGTTTGGAATTTTTTTTCTGAAAGAAGAGGGCTAGCTCGTTTGCTTTGGATTGAGCCTGGTCATCTGGGATAGCAGAGGCAGAGGGTTTTGTGAGTTGGGAAACATAGGAGAACAAGGCCCTGGCATCAAATTGTAGATCGTGGATTCTGCTGGCGTAGAAGTCTCTTTTTGTCCATAGGATGGAGTTCTGGTAGAGCTGGAGGGTGCATTTATAGTCGGATAATGTTGTGGTGTTGGGGGTCTTATGCCATTTGCCTTCCTTATGTCTGAGGTCTTGCTTCATCCACTTAAGTTCTGGGGAGAACCAGGGTTGTTTCCTTTTTTGCATTGGGTTAATTATTTTTACCGCTGTGGGGCATAGTTTATTAGCTATTGATTCTGTGATATTGAGCCAAGATTGAAGGGCTGAGTTAGGGTTGGTTGTATCCAAGTTGGGGAGTTCTTTGGATAGGAGATCACTAGGCGCGTCAGATGCACAAGAATTCCTGTAGTGGATGGTGGAGTGGGGCTGAAGGGGGTTTGGACTTCCTTGAGTCATGAAGATGGCGGAAATCATTGAGTGGTCTGACCAGGGGACCAGTGTGCAGTCTGGAACAGTGCTGTATGATATGCTGGAGTTTATGAAGATGAGGTTGAGTGTATGTCCTGCTTTGTGGGTAGGTTTATCAATGATTTGTTCAAAGCCCATGACCCCGAGAGTGGTGAGGAAGGCTTCACAGTTGGAGGAGGGTGGTGAGGCGTCGAAATGGAGGTTAAAATCCCCTAGTATCATGGCTGGCAAGTCCGTGTTGATGTATTTGGCTATAGCTTCTATAAGGGGGGAGGCATCGGTGTCTAGTAGTCCAGGAGGGGCATATACTAGTAGAATTTGAAGATGTTTGGACTTGAAGAGGCCTAGTTCAAGTTTGGTGGAGGTTTTGACTGGTTGTGGGCTGAGTCTGAATTCTTTTTTGGTGGCTAGGAGAATACCGCCTCCTCTTTTTTTTTTTTGTCTGGAAATTGAGAAAATGTCATATAAGTGTATAGGTAATTGATTTATCAGGGCTAAATCAGTGCTTTTAAGCCAGATTTCCATAATGGCACAGATGTCTGGCTTTGAGTCCAGGAGATAGTCGTTAAGGATGTGAGTTTTCTTTGTCAGTGACTGTGCGTTGAAGAGGGTTAGAGAGAATATCGTGAGTCCTAACAACTGAGTAAGGGGGGAGGTCATGATTGGTATGAGGGATCGAGTTGTGTGGCTCTGGAATTGTTGTTGTGAAGACTTTGTGTGCGGAAGGTGACGGTGGTATATGATAGGGATGGGGAAGGACTGCATGGTGCCTTCTCTGTGGGTGCAGAGGGGAGGCTAAAATTATGTTTGAGCTGTCGCTAGAAGTTGTTGCGATGGGGATAGAGGAGCTTACTAGCGAAGTACTAGGGTAGTAACCGCTGCAATAAGCAAGCTACCCCCACGCTTATTTGTTTACCCAGATTGTGAACTTCTCTGTCCTGAGAGGGCTTACAATCCAGGATGGTCATTTACCAAAGGTTGTCTCCCATTTTGTGTCTAAAGGAAAAATACTTAGTAAATAGAGCCCTAAGTTTGAATGTGAGAAAATGGAAGATGACATGAATTGCCTGGGTCATAAGGGGTGTCAGCGAGATTTGAATCTCTATCTTTCTATGCTGAAGCAAACTGAAGTACATAGACAAGATCATTTTCAAAGGAACTTCTATAAGTAAAACAGTGTTTTATGCACCAAAAGGGCCTTTTACAAAATTGCCATCTGATCTGAAGATAAACTTGTGAGCATATGTTAATGTATGCATGCACGTTTATCTGCACTGAACGAAGGCATTCCTGTGGCAGAGCTGGGGAGGGATCTGGACATGCATGCATACTTTTGGATTTTCCAAAAAGTAAGGACTACTTACTATGCATTTTTCTCAGACACAAAATGGGAGAAAAACCTTTAGTAAATGATCCCCTAAGTTCATAAATTTTCAATGAAATATTCTATGCACACTTAGGCAAGTTGGAGCATGTTCTGGTAGGTTTGGTGGGATAATTTTCCAACTGGACTTATTCACCGAAGTCTGTTTTGAAAACGTGTATAACTGATGTGTGCATTTGCCTACTTACTTATGCCCAATGTTATAAAATAAGCCTCAGAATGCCTTTGGTGGTAATTCAAAAGCCAAGCCTGGAAAATAATCTCCAGAGTCATTGGTTTACCATATCCACAAAAATGTCTGTGAAAGGAACACTGCAATCCATTTCGCAATTTTAACAAAGAGAGCTGAATTGAGATTAAAGCACAGAAGCAGATCTTGAAGAATTTGCAGTGATATGACCACAAATAATTTAATTACTTGATTGCAAAATGGGTTTTAGCTACTGCTTTTTTTTGTTTCCCATTTGTATTTCCAAAAGTAGACTAGCAAACAAAGGGAATCCCAACCCTCCCACTATAATTTCATGATTGCTACAATAAGGATTTCCTTTCAATAAACCTGATCAAGTACTATACAAGAAGTGATCACTTTGGCCCTTACAAAGAAGTTAATTTTAGTGTTCAACATCTATCAATTCTATTTCTAGACTGACTGTGGAAATAAGTGAGGTTTCAGAGAATCCCACTTGTCATTTATTATTAATGTTTCTTGTGTATTTGTGGGCTATTTGCATTTTAGTACAAAGAAATCACAATATTATTTAGAATAGCAACTACTGAAATAAACAAGGCTTTATGGACATGCACATGGCAAGGACTACATGTAACAGATATGCAGAGATCTAGGGGTTTCATTTCTTAACCATGGGTTATGGAAGGTCTCCCCTACAAGAATCATGACTCCTCTGTCTAAGGGGCCAATGTAATAAGCTGTCACAGGTATTTGCACATGGTATTACAGGCATTTTCCCATGTTAACCTTATGCATGTGTGTAATAACGCGGTTAGCACAGAAAAAAAAAAAAACGTGCCCACAAACCAACTCAAAAAGCCGCAGCTAGTTTAGGGCGAGTCCATGCTAATGCCATGCACTATTCATGGGCAATGCAGAGAACCATACTGGCATTAGTGCAGGTTTTTAGTGCCCGTTCACAGCAGAAGTTAAGTATAAGTGCCTGTTTGGAGGTTGAAAAATTAAGTGGCAGAAGCCAGAAGAGAGGCTGGAGAAGGAAGAGGCACATGTCAAAAATGTGCCTCTTCCAAATCTCTGCTGCATTTCCCCCACTCATCAACATCCACCATTAGAGCTCCCACGAGATGGGTGACTGATCATGAAGGAGTTAGATGTTGCTCTACCCACCTTCAGCCCCACTCCCAGACACTCACTACTGTCTTATGAAAGAATCCATCATGGATCACCACATGTATGCAGGATTTTGCATAGTTTATTGCATAGGGCCTTCAGCATACATTGTAGCATGCATATCTGCACAGATATTTTTTTGTGCAAATTTTCTGCATGCATCTCATTTGCATCCCATCCCCTTATTACATCCTGCAGAGGTGGGGACCGATCCTGTTCAATATCTATGTGAGTGACATAGTGGACGGGATAGAAGGTAAGGTTTGTCTGTTTGCGGATGATACTAAGATCTGCAACAGAGTGGACACGCCGGAAGGAGTGGAGAGAATGAGATAGGATTTAAAGAAGCTGGAAGAGTGGTCAAAGATATGGCAGCTGAGATTCAATGCCAAGAAGTGCAGAGTCATGCATATGGGGTGTGGAAATCTGGAAGAACTGTATTCGATGGGGGGTGAAGGGCTGATGTGCACGGAGCATGAGAGAGACCTTGGGGTGATAGTGTCTAACGATCTGAAGTCGGCGAAACAATGTGACAAGGCGATAGCTAAAGCCAGAAGAATGCTGGGCTGCATAGAGAGAGGAATATCGAGTAAGAAAAGGGAAGTGATGATCCCCTTGTACAGGTCCTTGGTGAGGCCTTACCTGGAGTACTGCGCTCAGTTCTGGAGATGGTATCTCCGAAGAGACATAGACAGGATGGAGGCGGTCCAGAGAAGGGCGACCAAAAAGGTGGAGGGTCTTAATCGAATGACTTATGAGGAGAGACTGAAGAATCTAAATATGTACACCCTGGAGGAAAGGAGGAGCAGAGGTAATATTATATAGACTTTCAGATATTTGAAAGGTTTTAATGATCCAAAGATAACGACAAACATTTTCCGTTGGAAAAAAATCAGCAGAACCAGGGTCACGATTTAAAACTCCAGGGAGGAAGACTCAGAACCAATGTCAGGAAGTATTTCTTCACAGAGAGAGTGGTGGATGCCTGGAATGACCTTCCGGAGGAAGAGGTGAAGACCAAAACTGTAAAGGACTTCAAAGGGGCATGGGATAAACTCTGTGGATCCATAAAATCTAGAGGATGTGAATGAAGAGTGGGTGGCTTACGGGAACGATGGCTACTACCTGGTGATAATACCCTTATTCAATAAACATACACATGGTTAATGCGACTCCAACATTGCTCTAAGCTTCAGCAGCAATGAGGAAATGTGGAAAAAAGGATTTGCATTCACAAAAAAGTGGGGAGTAGCTTGCTTGTTACAGCGGTTGCTACCCCAAACCAAATAAGCTAATACTTCACTTTCAATGCATGATACTTCACTTTCAATGCATATCCAGCATAGCTCTCTACTTCAATGGCAGGGGAGAAAGTCTGACACTTCACACATAACCAGCATAGCTCTCTGCTTCAACGGCAGGGGAGAAAGTTTGACACTTCACGCATATACAGCATAGCCCTCTGCTTCAATGGCAGGGGAGCAAGACTGATACTTCACTTTCAATGCATAGCCAGCATGGCTCTCTGCTTCAACGGCAGGGGGAAATGAAGAAAGGTGGATCTTTATTCAGGCAACAATCAACAAGGACTGAATTACATAGTCTGGATAAATGGATAAGAATGGGTGTAGCTTGCTTATTGCAGTGATTAATACCCCTAACTAATTAAGCTATTTCACTTAGATGCAGTTCCAACACTGCTCTCTACATTAATGGTGGGGGTGGAAGGGAAATAGAATAAAAAAGGTTACTAAGAGCCAAGAGAAACATAAGTATGTGAGAGAAAAAAAAAGTGCAAAAGCTTGCTGGGCAGACTGGATGGGCCGTTTGGTCTTCTTCTATGTTTCTTCTATGTTTCTATAGGTGTCTATTTATTTATTTATATATTGTTTTTGTTATACCGAGTTTCATGATAGGCATCACATCAACCCGGTTTACAAATAACAAGGAGTGTAAAGCATAACGTAACGTAAAAAACAATATTTTTCTACTTTGCTACGTGTGCTAAAAAAAAACAAATGTGCTGAAAAATAGCACTGATTTAACCACGGGTCTTGTTACATCTGTCTCCTAGGGTCTGGAATTCTAAGCAGTTACAAAACTGATGCACTGTCTACTAATCATGACATTAACAGAACTAGCCCCAAATTTTGAAAATGATCATATTGTTTGCCTCAGGGAGGAAGCAGCATGCTGGGAGAAAGATGGTACATTGTGTTGGGGATTACCAACAATTCTATAATACATAAGCAAACACAATATTAACCTCTTTTCCCTATTGTGTTAAATGATACTGCTCTCTTTTTTTGATTTCTATAGAAAACCCATTTTTTTGCCCCATCTTAAAATGTGATGTTATAACAGAAGAGGTAATGGAAAATGTAGCATCTCTACTGCAACTGTTAAAATTCCTTGATAATCTGTTTCCATGGAAAAGCTTGTGAATATCTAAATCAGTAACAGCAAAACCAAGCAGATTTTAACAATTACTGTTAGCAGGACTTGTTTGGGATTAAGGTTTTATACATTTTGTTTTCCTCTAGTTGTGGTCAAAACTCAGTTCAAGATGAAAGAGGAGACAACACAACAGTGTTCACCAGAATTCTAGACCGTCTTCTAGATGGCTATGATAACCGCCTAAGACCAGGATTGGGAGGTTTGTGATATTACAATTCTATGGAACGTATTACAAAAAAAATCCCCAAAACAGTATATAGTGAAATGTTACTGACACACATTGGGCCGGATTTTAAAAGGGTTACGTGCATAGTTATGCGCGTAACCCTCTTAAAAGGCCCCTGCATGCGCCGAGCCTATTTTGCATAGGCTTGGCGGCGCGCGCAAGCCCCAGGACGCGTGTAAGTCCCGGGGCTTTGCAAAGGGGGCATGTCGGGTGGGCGGCGCAAATTTCGAGGTGGGGCGGGAGGCGTGTCGGGGGCGTGACACCGGCCTGGGGTGTGGTCGAGGCCTCCGGACCAGCCCCTGGGTCGGGTGATGGCGCTCCAGCAGCCCGCTGGCAGGCGTAAATCTGCCGACAATGGTAGGGGGGGTTTAGATAGGGCTGGGGGGGTGGGGAAGGGAGGGGAAGGTGCGGGGCAGTGGAGAGAAAGTTCCCTCCAAGGCCGCTCCGATTTCGGAGCGGCCTCGGAGGGAACAGGAGGGAACAGGCAGCACGCGCTGGGCTCGGCGCGCGCAGGTTGCACAAATGTGCACCCCCTTGCGCGCGCCGACCCCGGATTTTATAAGATATGTGCGGCTACGTGCGTATCTTATAAAATCCATCGTACTTTTGTTTGCGCGCGTGCTGTTTTTGAAAATATACCCCATTATTAGCAGTGGAGGTAATTCTCAAAAGGTTTTATGCTCATAAATGGGCACTGGAAAATTGCTACATTTACGTATGGAACTCCTTTGAAATTCATTCTCTAGGGATGAATTTTCAAAAGATTTTAAGCACATAAATGGAATTTAGAAAATTGCTATGATATATCCTACTTTTATGCATATAACTTCTTTAGAATTCACAGTTGTCTCCTGCCTTCCTTTCCTGTCTTTCCCTATATCTCTGCTTTTCATCATTGTGTGTCCTACATTCCTCCTTCCCCCACAAACAGGCTGATGCAATAATGTGCACTCAGCCTAGTGCAGAGGTTTATGTGCAGTTGGACATGCGTTTTGCATGTGCTAGACTAGCACCTGAGAAAATAAGGGGTAGATTTTCAAACCCCAGCTCGCGTAAATCCTGAGGTTTACATGCGTGGCCGGACCTTAAGTGCGCCCGGATAATTTTCAAACAGCCTGGCCACGTGCGTAAACCCTGGGACACATGTAAGTCCTGGGGCTTGAAAATGACGTGATCCGGAGGGCGGGGCTAGAGGTGCCTGGCACAGCGGCCATTTGCAGCTGTGCCGGGGGATCGCGTGCCGGCACCCTGCCGGCGTGCACAACTTGCTCCTACTCCTTGGCAGGAGCAAAAGGTAAAACAGGAAAATTTGGGCTAATTAGGATAGGGATAGGGGGAGGGCAGGACAGGGGAAGGGAGGTTAGGCTAGGGGGTTGGGAAGTTCCCTCCCATTCTGCTCCTTAATTGGAGCAGACTGGAAGGAAACTGGGGAAGGCCCCGATGCGTTGCCGTGCATATTTGCTAAACTCTACCCCCCCCACGCCCTTGCGTGTGCTGACCCAGCATTTCATAACATAAACATGTAAGTTTTGAAAATCCTACCCTTAAGGAGATTAGCATGTCTAAAATGTGCGCCCAAACAAACACATTGCGCTCATCACATATAAATTCCATGTAGATAAGACTATTAGCTTTTACCCCCCGATGCAGAAAATTACTGGGCACTCAAGGCACATTTTTTAACTTAGCAAATTTAACTCCAGCTCTGGAGCTGGTGATAAATCAATCCATAAGTCAAGGGCTCAGGAGAAATTAAGAAAATTGTGTCCTGTGTGGTTCCTACTTTTATTCTTAATCACCTACTGCTTATGGAGTTTAAGAATAAAGGTATTTTGTAACGACTTGATGAGAAAAAAATTTCTGGATGCATAATATACATGCTCATTAGATACGCTCTAGTCTGATTTTGCCCCTTGCTATTGTGCATCTATATTGGGCGTCTAGAAATTGACCTGAAGTGGGATAACATGGATGCTCATACTGAGTGCCCATTGTAGTTGTTGGAGTCGTGGACCCTTGGGCCGATCGGAGCCAGAGGAAGAGCTGCTGTAGGTGGTTGCAGCAGCGACCCCGACCGGGAGGCGGCAAAGACAGACTGGTGGCTGGCCGAGGGTGGAACTCTGGGAGCCCTATGCGACCAAGAGCTCTGGCGAGGAAGGAGGTGATGGTGGTGCTGGCACTGTGTTGAGAGGACCTTCGCCCTGGAAGCCGATCCTCCCCCGAGAGGAGCTCGTAGGAGTTCGGCCGCTGGGACTTAGGAGATTCACCCTGGAAGCCGGAGTCCCCCCAGGAGGAGCCCGTAGGGACCCGGCCGCTGGGACTTAGGAGGACCCGTGAGGGCCGAGTCTGATGAAGTCCAAGTGCCGAAGAGTTGTCGCTCGCCAGTCCAGAGTCAGGAACCAATGGATCACCGAAAGCCAGTCCGAGGTCAAGAGCCGAAGAGTCAACGTAAGCCGGTCCGGGGTCAGAAGCCAGAGAGTCAACGTAAGCCGGTCCGGGGTCAGAAGCCAGAGAGTCATCGTAAGCCAGTCCAGAGTCGAGAGCCAGGGAACGTCGTAAGCCAATCCGGGATCAGGAAGCACAAAGAACAAGAGGACAAGAGAACGCAGCAACTGGAAGCAGGAATACCTGGGAACCTCGTTGCAAGGCAAGGTCTGGTTCCAGCTGCAGGGCTTAAGTACCCTGCAGCGTCTGACGTCATCGGGGGCGTCCCTGTAAGTTTCCCGCGCTGGTCCCTTTAAATATTGAAGTGAGACGCGCGCGTCTAGGGGGCGGAGCCTACCGCCGCGAGACGCCGGCTGCTTCGGCGTGGCAGGGAAGCAGAAGCCGAAGGAGCTGCAGGCCCGGGCGAGGTGGGGAGACGCCGGGCCTGCGGCAGCAGAGGTCCCTGGAGGCCTGGGGAGCGCGGAGCTCGTCTGGCCTCCCGACGAGGTAGGAGGAGATTCCGGGGTCGGCCCGGAATCGCAACAGTAGTTGTGAGTGCATTGCCACGCCTTCTGGGCATCTGTTGCATTTGAGTGTTAGGGATGCGTAATTCTTCCCTCGCGCATCCTTTATAATGCACAGCTCATTGAAATATAGCATTGGGCACCCAGGAAATGTGGCTGTACACGCATTAGGAAAATGGGCACTCAATACAAGGACCCGTTTTAACATAGGTCTTATTGTATTCACCCCGAAATCTGTAATCTTGAGGTTGCTAGTGAAATGCCCACTGGGAAATGGAGTGGGGCAGAGGTTTCAGGAAAAGATGAGCACCTTCAAAGAACAGATGGCTTCCATTGCATTGCTCTTGCTATGACTCACGTTTACATTGAAGGTCAGGAAGGAGGTAAAGAGCTGGGATATATTTTCTATAGGTTAAGGGCTCTCTTCTGCCTCATGGAAATACATAGGGCATCTAGGGTTGCCACCTGGGTCCATATTAAAAAGAACAGATTAATCTAATCCTGTCAATGCACGTATTCATTTGTAGTTCTGACTCACACTGATTTTCCTAAGAAAAAGTCAACTCATGTAACAGAATAAAAGCAGAACTGGATAAACCTGTTTCATATGTCATGGAGCCAATTGGTAACCTCAGCTGCATCCACAAAGCTAATTGCTGATTGATCCCAATCCCAAGCATGTATTGGGATCTGGGGGATTGTAGTTTTTCATGAACCTGTCAATCTATTTCACATTCAATAATGAATATATTGATTTTTGGTAATACCTTCAATTTACTAGGTAGGCCTGACCACAGAGAATTTTGAGAACAGGTATAGAACAGCATAAATCATTTCATAACTGTTCTACTTGCATTATTACAAATTCTTCATATTAACATAGTTACATTGTAAATAAGGGCAGATAAAGACCAAATGATCCATCTAGTCTGCCCAGTAGAGATTCATCCAGTTTAAGTAGATGTTTCATTTACTTTAGGTAGATGAACAGACAAAATCACATTTGTAGCCCAAGTCCCTCCTTCCCCTATGTCTTTTATCTGTCAACCCTTTTCCTTTGCATCTGTTTTGAGCATGCCCAAAACCTGCTAAAGTGTTTGTCTCTATTTCTTCTACTAGAAGGCCATTTCAGGCTCCTGCCATCTTCAACTTTGCTTCCCACAAAACCAATACCAAAGCCAACATTCAAATCCTCTTCCCATTGCAAAGTTTTTCAATAATCCCCATAGCTATGAAGGCTAGTGATGCTGTGGCAAATAAATAAATAAATAAATAAATAAAATCCAGCCTTCCTATGCTCATTGCAGTTTGGGTTTGATTTATTGTAAACTTCATGTTTTTGTATTTTATATTTGTTGTAGTTTAGTTATGTGATTTTATTGTCTGATTTTATTATTGGCTTTTGATTTTATGAACGAGTTATTTGTTATCCGTCTTGAACATTTTGGATATGCTCAGACTATAAGATTGTATGCGCATTAGTAGCTTGCACTTGTGTACATGTTATTTTATAAACCCCAAAAGGACAAGTGTAGTTTTTGGTCTTGTGCTCACATTTAGATGCAAATAAAAGGGATGGTCTGGTAGGGCCAACAGGTATGCCTGCAATTTTCTATTTCATAAGAGGCATACATTTTGCAAGTTATTCTCTAATTTTACATCTGCTAATTATCTTGCACAATTGATGTCAGACTCATCTATTAGTTGAGTGGAAGGTCTGGATGAACTGGGGATGTGCAGAGTCTCGAAGACCTGGAGAAGGACTGGCTAAACTGGTGGAGATTTCAGCAAACTGGTGATATCAGTTATGCGCATATGTTTTAAAATAAACCAACTTCCACACATAAACAGGGATTTTATAAAAGCAAGTCACACCTTTTTTTATGTTTTTAAACTAGGTAGGAAAAGTATGTGTTTTCAGTGCATAGTAGACCTTTGTGTATTAGGAAACAAATGCATATGTAGGGGTAGACGTGTATATTTTATAATCTGCAATATCAATCACACCAAAAAAGCCCTCAAACACAATCTGTGTATTCCAGTAACCAAAGTTGTAAACAATAAATCACAATGTATAGTTAAAACTGGTATCTCATTCATATAATCATGTTCCAGCCATCAAATTTTCAGAAGAAAATATCCACAATTTTTGTAGGACCCTTACCCATAGAGTCAATATAATGTACCATAGGGGTGTGCATTCGTTTTCAACATATATGTAAAACGCAACGTAATTTTTTTTTTTAACTTAAAAAAGTGATGAGGCAAAAACGATCGGATTTCCAACTTATTCAACATAGCTATGTTGAATAAGTTGGAAATCGCGATTGTTGATCCTAAATAAAAATTTAAACCCTCACCCTCCTTAATCCCCCCCCCCCCAAGACTTACCAAAACTCCCCAAGCTGGCGAAAAGTTCCGTGAGGGTCCGGGAGCGGACGCGCGGGGAATCACGTGACGTTGCGTCACTCCGACGTGACGCCGACGTCACGTGGTCCACCGCGGTTCCGCTCCCGGACCCCTCGTTGGACCCAAACGGCACTTTTGGCCAGCTTGGGGGGGCCTCAATTGTGACATCATTACTTGTACTGTGACTGCGTTTACCAGTTCAACTGGATAAAAGAACTGTTAAGCTCATTTATGTTTTGAAAAAACTCTGGAGTTTCCATCTTGTTTCAAGTTTTGGGACTTTATATATAAAAATAAGCAAAAATAGAAAATTGATAAAAATGATATAAATAAAAATTGATAAAAAAGATATAAACAAAGTAAAGGGACCCGATACCACAAGAAGAGTCTGGTACATTATATTGACTCTATGAGTAAGGGTCCTACAAAAATTGTGGATATTTTCTTCTGAAAATTTGACAGCTGGAACATGATTGTATGAATGAGATACCAGTTTTAACCATACATTGTGATTTATTTTATAATCTGTACAGACCTGATACATGCAGGTTATAAAATACTGTGGTAGATCTCTGCTCGGCTGTATATGGGGCTGCAGAGAGTTGTTTGAAAGTTACTGTCCCACTGTATTTTTTTTAAATTCTGTTACTGTTTTTCTCTCTACCACCACCTTCAGAATGGCATCATCATCAACATTTTGTATGACCTACTTTTCCACTAAAAAAATTCAAAGTGAGTTATAACTAATTAAGCAATAGACAAACAAGTATCAGTGTAGTTCACTAGCATTTAAAAATATGAATTCTCAGGAAAGGAGTTAGTGTTGTATCAGTAGGAACAATGAAGGCTAAACACATTGGAGTGATTGAGAATTTGCTTACTAATGTGTTTGGTTAGGAATTTTAGGTAGGTCCAGAGTGGTATGAATGAAAGGTGTCTTTGTATAAGATTTATTGGGGAGTTCAGAGTTAATGGTTTGGTTTGAATGCTGCTTCAAACAGCCAGTTTTTACCAGTTTCCTAAAGATCAGAGGTCAGAGCCAAGCCTGACATGAGGAGTGAGTTCCAAAGGATTGGGGCAGAGTCTGAAAAAGCTCTGTTTCTGGCCTTCACAAGGCACACAGTTCTTGGGGAGGGGATTACAAGGTAGGCCTGAGACAATGATTTGAAGTGAGTGAGAGGGGTCATTGGGTTCTCAACCCAATTAAATGGACCCACCGAGCATGAATATGCATGAGAGAGATTTGCATACATGGAGGCAGTGCATGCAAATCTACTTCATGCCATATTAATTGTGGATATCCTGAAATCCCAACTGACTAGATGTGTCCCAAGGCCTGAGCTGAGAGCCACCAGTAGTATAAGGTATTGGGGATTCCTGCATACATACGGTGAGTTTCAGTAGTCCTAGTGACAGATAACATCTGAGGCATCCACCACCCTCTCTGAGAAAAAATGCTTCACGATGCTCCTGAGTCTACCCCCTTGGAGCTTCATATCATGACCCTTAGTTTTAGAACTTTTTCCATTGAAGGTTTGCTTCATTTACATCAATAGTTTTTGTATATCCCCTCCACTATCTTTCTTCTCTTTTAGGGGATACATTTTGAGGATTTTCAGTCACATCTCATAGAGCTTTTGATGAAGACTCATGATCATTTTTCGTTGCCTTTCCCTGAACTCTCTTTCTGATATACAGCCTCCAGAACTGGACACAGCACTCTTGGTGAGGCCTCACCAATGACCTGTAAAGAGGCATTTTCACCTCCTTCAGTTTATTTATTTATTAAACTTGCAGACTAGGGATGTGAATCGTTTTTCAACGATTAAAATTATCGTCCGATAATGTTTATATCGTCTTAAATCGTTATAGAACACGATACAATAGAAATTCTAACGATTTATCGTTAAAAATCGTTTAAATCGTGTTAGTGCGCACTAACTCGAGTTAGTGCGCACTAACTCCCGTTAGTGCGCACTAACTCGATTTAGTGCGCACTAACTGAAAATGATACAAATAAACACTTTCCAGGTCACTGAAGGTCAGTTAGGAATGAATATGTGTTCCTATTGGCTGGCTGCCCTCTTATCTATTGATGTTACCACTGAGGTGATGGTTGGGGGGATGGGAAATGGAACTGGAAACTAACGAACACCAACAGAAAATGAAACAAAGTGTTCACACTTCCCAGGTCAGTAAAGGTCACTTAGGAATGAATATGTATGTATGTATTCCTATTGGCTGGCTGTGCTCTTATCTATTGATGTTACCAATATGGTTGGGGGGATGTGAAATGGAAACAGTTGGAAGCTTGACAAAAAAAGTAATGTAATGATCAGCACTCACGTGACTAGAACTTGTTTGTTTATTATTTTTGTTAGCAGGTACCTGAAATGCTAGTGCATGTTGAATTTGCCAATCACTGTGCATTTTAGAAAGGTGGTCCTGGCTGGAACTGTACACAGTTCAAATATATGTAATTGATTGTTGGTAAGTGTATTTTTTAAGTAGCCACACTGGCACCAGTATGTTTACTTTTCCTCCTACTTAACTCACTAGCTCAGCTTTGTAAGAAGGGCTTCTCTGCTTGTGTGTTGTTTTTGTTTGGTGTGAGGAGAGCAGAAACATCAGATCTTTATTCAATCTACTACAGTCATCTCTTACAGTGCCCTATCCCTATTAATACCAGGAGTGTTGTGATCTTCCTGCACACAGTGCCCTAACCCTGATACCAGTCCGAGACAGCTCCCTCCCTGCATTACTAGTGAGAGGCTGGCTTCACAGACAGGGGGGAGCTGCCTGACCCTCACTCCTGACTTCCCCCATGTCCCAGCTAGTGAATGGTGTGTGGGTGAGGGGGGGGGGGGGAGGATGGTGAAGTCTGAGACAGCTCCCTCCCTGCATTACTAGTGAGAGGCTGGCTTCACAGACAGGGGGGAGCTGCCTGACCCTCACTCCTGACTTCCCCCATGTCCCAGCTAGTGAATGGTGTGTGGGTGAGGGGGGGGGGGGAGGATGGTGAAGTCTGAGACAGCTCCCTCCCTGCATTACTAGTGAGAGGCTGGCTTCACAGACAGGGGGGAGCTGCCTGACCCTCACTCCTCCGGGGTATTGTGATCTTCCTGCACACAGTGCCCTATCCCTGATACCAGGGGTGTTGTGATCTTCCTGCATGCAGTGCCCTATCGCTATTAATACCAGGAGTGTTGTGATCTTCCTGCATGCAGTGCCCTATCCCTATTAATACCAGGAGTGTTGTGATCTTCCTGCATGCAGTGCCCTATCCCTGATATCGGGATGTGTGCAAGAAGATCACAACACCCCCGGTATCAGGAATAGGGCACTGTGTGCAGGAAGATCACAACACCCCCAGTATCAGGAATAGGGCACTGTGTGCAGGAAGATCACAACACCCCTGGTATTAGGGATAGGGCACTGTGTGCAGGAAGATCACAACACTCCTGGTATTAATAGGGATAGGGCACTGTGTGCAGGAAGATCACAATACCCCTGGTATCAGGGTTAGGGCACAAGTTCTAGTCACATTGACTGATCACATTACTTGTTTTGTCAAGCTACCAACTGTTTCCATTTCCCATCCCCCATATACTGTCAGTAGGAAACTTGGTAACATGAATAAATAAGAGGGCAGCCAATAGGAATACATATTCATACCTAAACTGACCTTAACTGACCTGAAAAGTGTCAAATTGTATCATTTTCAGTTAGTGCGCACTAACTCCCAGTTAGTGCGCACTAACTCCCGTTAGTGCGCACTAACTCGAGTTAGTGCGCACTAATCGGAAAAAACGATTTTTAACGATTTTTTAACTAAAAAATCGTGCCTAAGACGATTTTCTTGCCCTGCCACACGATTTCTATCGTTAAGACGATATGGAAAACGATTCACATCCCTATTGCAGACCACAGTTCCAGCAGCAGATGTGCATGAGTGGGGTTTACAAGAGAATGAAAATACAAATGACAGCATAAAATGAAATGAAACAGGCTGGTTTTGTTTCATGTCATTTCAAAACAAAAACCATACACACAGCAAATTTGTTTTTAACTGTGTTCCATTTTGTTTTGTGCCACCATTAAAAAAAAAAATAATTAAATAAAATTCAGCCATTTTTTAAAATCAGCATCCTGGATTTTTTCCCATCCCACATGCCGCCGCCCTGCCTCCGGGACTCCCTTTTCACTTACCATGATGCCAGAGTCTTTCACCTCTGGGGGTCACAGGAGCTACAGCAATGCCCAGTCACTGCCTCCTCTGTGTTATTTTTCATAATGGCATGGATGACCCATAATTTTGCCCTATAATGAAATGGCACCAGCCGACCCAAATGCTGGTGCCACATTTGTTGTATGACATAATTTTATTTTGGGTCTGCCATGCCTTTATGAGACACAGGACTTGTGGGAATGAAACAATTAGGTTGCTCCTGACCCACCTCCCTGGGGAGAAGACCCTGGGGCATCACAGTGAGCCCAGGAGAGCATTGGGGGAAATGGGAGAAAACCCAAGGAGACCCATGAGTGTTGAGAGAAAATCCATGGGGCTGATTTAAAAAAAAACAAATGGCAGCTGGGTTTTAGTTTTAGTGCTCGCTGTTGTAAAATAGGGTGCACTAAAATCAAAATAAAATGAACTGCAATAAAAGTAAATAAAATGAAAATAAAAGAAATGAAACTGCAACCACCAATGAAACAAACAATATACCCCTACTGAGTTCTGAATGATTTGGAGCCTGTGCATAACTCTATCTTTCTTTATATCAGACAGCTTACATTTGCAGTGCTAATTTCAGGGAGAAAGACGAGAATATTGCATTCACCTTTCTTTCTCTTGCTCCCCCCAGCATTCAACCCCCTCCTCATCTCCCCAATATTTATCCTTTTCCACCACCAACCTCTCATCATTCTGACAACACTAGCCTATTAGGGGTGGAAATACAACCATACAAGCCACAGAGATCACTAAGATCTAAAGATAAAGGTTTACTGGCTGTGCCATCATTGCAGAACCCTCATCAGACAAAAACAAGAGACCATATGTTCTCCATAGCAAGCCCCATGCTTTGGAACTCTCTACCGGAGAGTCCACAACTGAAACAAAGAAATTCAAACGTGACCGTATAAAGTGTTTATTTCAAAATGCCTACAACCTAACCAACTTTTCTGAAATCAGGACTTGCCCCTTCTTGGACAAACTCATCATGAATCTAACTAAAGAACTCATCTCTGCTTTCCAATTCAGTCTGAATACATATATTTGGGACTTCCTCTCTCTATCCTTTTCTTAATATCCTACTGGCAACCCTTTGTTAAAAATACTATCTCATCCCTGCTTCCTCACCTCCTCCCCTTATCTCCTTAGTCAAATGTAAGTGTCTCTTGCTAAAATGTATGATTTTTTAACTCTAGTGAATGTAACTGTCTACCTATGATATTTATATCATGACGTAAGCCATTGTGATCTTAACTTGGGACGATGGTATATAAAATGGCTAAATAAATAAAATAAAATATCTATATCCCCCACTTCCTATCCCCACCCACTTTAATACACTTTTCACTTATCCCATGTAGCAAATCAGCTCGTATGTTGTAGAGTACCCAGACATTTTTCCAGGCCCTCCAAGGTCTGCAATTGTGTCGGTGGACCTACCGCAGAGGAAGAGCAGGTTCCTTTTCTTAACTGCCAGGGATGCAAGTCCCTGGTGGTAAACTTTGGTGGTTGTGCAGGAGGACCCGTTTTATGATGAGCCTATCCCAGAAGAACCAGAAGTTTGTGCCTATGGAATAGACATACACACGGACGTTAGTAATAGGTTAGCGAAAATGTGTGCCCTTCTGATTTCGTGTAACATGTGCTCGTACATTAGCACAAGATGGCGCCGGCCATCTATTGCTCCTACCATGTGACAGGGGCCGACCAATGGCACCGGCAGCCCCTGTGACATAGTGAGGGCAAAGGCTATCGGCGCCATTTTGAATACCGGCAGCCAACAGCCCGAGTGCAGGAGATCACGCCAGGACCCCAGCTGGACCACCAGGGACTTTTGGTAAGTCTTTGGGGGGTCAGGAGGGTGGGGGGGTTGTACTTAATTAAATTTAAAGGGTTGGGATAGGTTTTTTTGGGGGAAACGAATACAAACGTAACTAATGAATGGATCGGGGTCCCCCAAGAAAGGATGCGACGGATTTGGTTCCTCACGAATACAAATATCGAATGGGACAAATCCGTCCCTGTTGCTCATCTCTATCGTACACGCGGAAATGCTAATGTTCGCATGTATGTCTTTTTAATAAAAGATGCATGTATTTTATAACCTGTGCATATGTACACATACTGTTTGTGAAATACCTTCATTCATTCATGTGAGCCCATTTATGCATGTATATGGGCTCATGTTTATTTATTTTTTTTTTTTAAGTATTCCCTGTGTGTAAAATTTGCTGCATATGTGCTGAGGAGTCTCTGTGCATGGCAAATTAATTTTCAGAAGGACAGGTATATGTGCATACTGTT